>NC_136071.1:713455371-714055371 GCF_964261635.1 Lissotriton helveticus
CATTAGACAGACTTTCCCCCGCTAAACACCAAAAACAAAAACAAGTTATCCTGAAATGCACCATACATACATGAACCTCTAAATGTTAATAAACCTGTTATTACAAACACCAAAATATAAATAATAAATATATTAAATTAAAACACTATCCAACAACCCCTAAAGAAAAACCCTCACCTAAATATAACATATAACATGCACCCCACGATATATGTTGACCCCAAAATATAAAAACACCACCCACCAAATGGAGGGAGGAGCCACGCGCTGAACCATGATGGCCGCATGAGCTCAGGGCTCCCGAGACCCTGGCCTCCCTCGATAATATCCTGCTCCTTATCCTGATCCCTGCGCCGCAATACTTGTGGCGGTGGAGAAGCGGCACCCGATGCAGCAACCCCCGGCATGATTCGATCTCGGGCCGCCGAGTTATTCCGCCCGTGGAGACGGAGCCTGCTTCCTCCCTGAGCCGCGACCTGGGGTGGACCTGGTCCCCGGCTGTAGTTGGTCAACATCGGGTGCCGGGTACCGGAAGTCGCCGGTCCGGCCCCAATCTCGGCCCAAACATCACCCGGCTTGTTTGCGGATGCCAGGCGACACACCCGCATTGCGGGTGAGAGAAGGTGATTATCCAAGGTGGCGAGGAGGCGGGGGCGCCATCGGTCGGGCTCCCTCGCTGATTGCCGCGGGGCTGGAGAGGCGCAGCCAGAGCCCCTTGGAGGACGTGAGACCCGGCATTGGGGGAGGCGGCCAGGCGGACTGCTTCGGGCCGCCTCTGTGAAGCTGATCTGTGCGGCGATAGAGGAAAGAGGAGCCGGCTTGCGGCGGGGGTGGGGCCTGCTGCCCCCCTGAGCCTGGTCCTGTGGCAGATTCGTTCCCCAGGCGTCATTACTGGTTGTCGGGGGCCGGGGACCGGGAGACACCGGTCTGGCCCCGACCTTGACCTTTACACTACCCGGCTTGACGGTGATCCTAGACCGGCGCACCCACACTGCGGGTGTCGCATTACAGTGACCTGAGAGGAGCGAAGAGGCGGGGGCGCCGCTGGTCGGGCGATCCACTATCTGCTGTGGGACCGGAGGGCTGCGGCCGGGATTTCTCGGGGGTGTGGGTCCCCGCGTTGCTGGGAGTGACCGGACGGGGTGCCTCGGACTGCTGTGGTTGTACCGGGTCCATACAGCGATCCGTCAAGTAAGGGCCGGCTTGGTGCTGATGTGAACGGCACCCCCCAGGGGATTTTTGACAGGCGGATTGCCGGAAGAGGCAACGTGGCGACTCTGATTAACTGGCAGGGGGTAGCCAGGATTGTACCTGCATATAATATAAAGGCCAGCCCAGGACTGCGGAAGGGCTCTGGGCTGCACAAGTCAACAAGTCAGCAGTTCTTATTCTTGAGGCGGGGGGGCGGCGGCTGTCCCGCCCTGAAGCTTTGGCTGTGAGTGGGAGTCCAGGGGGTGTTGGCATACACCCCTAGTCCTGTGGATATTGGCAGTAGGGACGGAGGGTTCGCAGTACACTGTGGTGACATTTCAGAGGTGGCGCCGCAAGCTTGCTGGCCAGTGGTGGCTGGACTCAACGACTGGTGAACCTTTGGCTTTAATGGTGTCCAGTGGAAGCCTGCATATGGCAGACAATATCTGCTCCCCAGGCAGAGACACAAGACCACTGAAGCAGTGCGTTGCGGCGCGACACCCGCGGTGATGGCAACAAGGCTTGACTCTGATAAGACCTTGACCAAAACATCGAAGGGGACAAAACAGGTGCAATCTAACAAACTAGATAGGTACACCATGCCCAAAGGGTCCCCAGTGGAGTTTAAGAAGACTCAAGGGCCGAGTGGAGGCGGGCTTGATGCCCCCACTGAGCCAACGCTGTCGGACGTCATGGCTGCAATAACGGGGGTCCAGTCATCCCTTGGGAAGAAGATGGAGTCTATGGATAATAAGTTGGATGCGGTTATGATAGAAGTGAACCTAATACGTGCGGACCTCACAAAGGCTAGCGAGAAAGTGAAGTCACTGGATATCAAGACCGCCAGTTTGATCGACGATGTGGAGGAACTGCAGCTGGAATTGCACGCCCTCAAGGCCTCTCGTGACTCCGCGGACCGGAAACTCGATGAATACGAGGGGAGAGTCCGGCGCAATAATGTGCGCATCCTGGGGGTTCCCGAGAGATCGGAGGGACCGGCGCCTGATCTGTTTGTAGAAGGTATCATTCTTAACCATCTCAAGCCTAAGGGTCTTAGCAATTTCTTTACCATTGAGAGGCCCACAGAGTGCTGGGGGGGAGACCCAGGTCTAGGGCGACTCCCCGCCCGATGATCGCCAGAGTGCTTAATTTCCGGGACCGGGACGCTATCCTGCAGGCGGCGCGGACGGGGGCTCCGTTGCAATATGAGAACACCACTCTCTCCTTCTTCCCAGACTTCACTCAGTCGGTGCAGAGACAGAGACAAAGTTTCCTCCCAGTGAAGAAGAAGCTGCGGGACAAGGGACTACGATATGGCATGATGTATCCAGCTCAATTGAGGGTGGAAATTGAAGGAAACGCTTGGTTCTTTGACAATCCGGAAATCGCATCGGACTGGATCGATAGTCGGCATTCGGCGGAGCCGAGGGACATGAACGCGAGGGGGAGGAGGAGAGAACGGAACAGTAGAACTGGGGCCGGGGATTGGGTGCACCTAGGAAGCACTTTGAAATTTCGCGGAATAGACCTAGTGCTGTATCTTCCAGATTGAGAGAGCTTTCTTTATGGCTGTGTGAAGCGCAGGGAGGTGGATGTTGATTTGGGGGCTGGGGGTGGGTGTAGGGCTTCGGCTTCCTCCTCACTTCTACCTTTAGTCACTTAGTTGGGGGGATATTGGGCGACAGGCACACTGCGAGTTGGGGATGGGCATTGGCCATATGCAGGAGTGCAGGGTGGGGGGACGGAAGTTGGGGGGTGGAATGGGTATATTTTGTTATGGCATTTAGTGTAGCAATTATTGTATTGTTTTGCTCATTTTTGGTTCCCCATTTGTATGAGTGAGACATAGTTGATTCCGGGAACAACATTTTCGTTTGCATATTGGATGATGGGGGGTCCCCTTTTTTTAAATTTGTTTTCTTCTTACATCAGGTGATCATGTCGCAGCTGGATGCTAGAGGTGTGGGTTGAATGTCGCGAAATAGTCAGGGATCGGGGATAAGGGTGCTGAGCTGGAATGTCAACGGACTGGGGGACAAGATTAAGAGGGGGATGGTGAATCAGCTTGTTAGAAGACACTCCCCGGATGTAGTACTATTGCAGGAGACACACCTTATCGGTAATCAATGCATGGCCCTTCATAAAGGGGGATATAAATTGGTGGCTCACGCTGGATTCACATCAGGGTCCAGGGGGGTTGGTATTCTGACAAGGAATTCCTTTACATTGGCGATTCAGGCTACATGGTCGGACCAGAGAGGTCGATATGTTGGTGTCTCGGGGCAGTTGGGGGGAAAGACAGTTACCTTTTTGTCAATTTATGTGCCACCTGGTCTTCAGTCGGACACTTTCAGAGACTTAAGTGCAGTTTGTTTGTCATTGCCCTTGGGCCTCCTGGTGCTGGGGGGTGATTTCAATGCTGTACTTGATGGGGTAATAGATAGGTATAAGGCGCGAATGCACAAACCATCGCAGAAGTGGCTTCCTGATTTCCTCGAAATGTTGGGACTGTTTGATAGCTGGCGGGTACCTCTTTCGACACAGCGGCACTTTACTCATGTGTCTGCTGCACATAATAGTATGTCTAGGCTTGACTACATATTGATACCGGTGGCTATGGCTGCCGCAATCAGAGAGGCAATGTACCTTGGCAGAGGCATCTCAGATCATTCCCCAATGTGGCTACAGGTGGAGTGCGGACAGCCAGCTGTTGGTAGGATTGCTCCGATTAGTGCGTGGCATTTGAAGGATCCTGCCATCAAAAGGAGGTGCTTCGGGTTTCGGAGCACTACTTTCAGGAGAATGTAGGTACTGTCGATTCAGCGCAGTCACTGTGGTAGGCTTATAAAGTTGTGTTGAGAGGTGAGGTCCTCTCCTTGGTGGCGGCCAAGAAGAAGAAAGGTCAGGAGGCGGTGCTCAGGGTAGAGTCCGATGTGATAAGATTAGAGGAACGGATGGCTGCATCGGCCGCTCAGGAAGACCTCCACCTATTGAAGTTAAAACAGGATGAGTACAAGGGCCTCGACAGGGAGAGAGCTACTGTCCAGAACGATGCAACACAGAGTCGAATATATGAACATGGAGACAAGGCCGGTAAGTTGATTGCTTGGTTGGAGCGTGGGGAATGGGCGTCTAGGATAGTGCCAGAGTTGGAGGGGTCAGGATCCAACAGAGTCACAGAGCCACAGGCAGTGACAGATAGATTTTCTGAGTATTTCAAAGAGGTATACACTACGGTTGGTAGTTATACTGAGGCAGAGAATGGCGAAATGATTAAGGACATTTGCATGCCAGGGTAATCGGAAGATCATAGGGAGTATCTGGATTCTGCGTTTACCGACGATGAAGTCCCGCAGGCGATTAGAGGTATAAAATCTGGGAAGGCAACGGGACCTAATGGGATACCAATAGAACTATACAATTGAACGGCCACAAGATCGCTCCGCATATCCGGGCTATGTTCCTGGAAAGTAAGGAAATAGGTCGACTTCCATATGACCAGCGGGTGGCGAATATCGTGGTCATCCAAAAAGCAGGCAAGCCTAAGATATTGCCCTCCTCGTATAGGCCCATCTCGCTCCTCAATGCCGAGCCTAAGGTCTTAGCGAAATTGCTTGCCACCAGATTAGTCAAGGTCATTACAACCTTGATATGCCCCGATCAATCCGGATTCATGCCACGTCGGAACACGGCCTTGAACCTGCGGAGTCTACACAGGATTCTGGGCGGTTCCCAAAAGATACTTGAACCGGCAGTATTGGTCTCCTTGAATGCCATTATGGCATTTGACAGGGTTGAGTGGGCCTACTTGTTTGCGGTTCTGGCTAAGCTGGGCTTTGGTCCGGAATACATCGGCTTATGTTCGATTGTTGTATGCTGCCCCCTTGGCCAGGGTGGTTGTAAATAACTGCAAGTCAGCTGACTTTCCCCTGGGGAGAGGCACAAGACAGGGGTGCCCGCTGTCTACTCTACTATTTGATCTGGCACTAGAACCTTTGGTGGCATGGGTCAGATGGGACCGGTCTATACGTGACTTGCGGTGGAGACCAGAATGGGAAGATAAAATTTCGCTCTATGCGGATGGCATCCTGCTGTACCTCACCAACCCTACGGCATTCTTGATCAATTTTCTGGATGTTCTTGCCATATACTCTGGATTTGCTATAAATTGGTCAAAGTCGGTATTATTCGTTATATCGGGTAGGCCGCCTGAGATCCCACAGTCATGCCCTATAAAGATTGAGCCGATGGGATTCAAATATTTGGTGATATATATAACTCTAGACCCGAAGATGAGGTACGCCAATAATCTGGGACCCCCCTTGAGTCGGTTCAAGAATGATGTGGAGCGCTGGAAAGCTCTCCCGCTATCATTGCTCGGGAGGGTGGTGTTATTTAAGATGATGGCTTTGCCTAGGTTTTTATATGTGCTCCAAAACACAATGGATCCGGTGCCGATATCCTATTTTAAGGAGATTAAGACACTTCAGCGGCAGCTTCTCTGGGACGGTAGACCCCGGATAGCTTTTGTTAAATTAACCCTCCTGTGGTATGATGGGGGATTGGGCTCCCGGATTTGAAGAAGTACTACTGGGCCGCGCACCTCGCGGCGGTGAATCAGATTGTCTATGGACCTCCTGGGGGTCCAAGTTATGCTATGGACCGCAGGGAGGCACCAGGTGGAGACATCGTCAGAGCTTTGTATGCCAGACCCGGGAAGTTCTTGCTGGCGGGCCCGACAGCGCACGCTGTGCATGTTTGGCACGCAGCTACTAGAAGTTTGGGATGGGAGGGAAGGTTGACGACGGCCAACCCCCTATTCTGCTCTGAGAAGCTCAGGAGCTTGTGGAAGTCTAAGGGATTTGAGAGGTGGGACCTCGTCGGGATTAGCCAGGTCAAGGATGTGTGGGGAAGGGACAGAATGCATCCATTCGACTCTCTTAAACAACAATACAATATAATGAAAATCTTCAGTATCGTCAGATTAGGCATGCCCTCCTCACCCACATATCTGAAGGCACATCGCTACCGGAGGCTTCCCCTCTCGAAGACCGAGTGTTAGATGGACACATCCCAGAAAAGACCATCTCCTTGATATATAGAAAGCTCGTAAATAATATGGAGGACCCGCTGGGGCGTATTAGAGCATCGTGGGTGGCAGATGGATTGGAATTAGACGACGAAGACTGGGTGGAGGCAGTTTCCTCCCCTAAAGTGGTTGCAGTTCAAATGCGGCTCAGATTAGTGCAGCTCAAGATTTTACATAGGTCATATATCACTGGGCTTCGATTACTACACATGGGGCGAGAGTTGAGCTGAGAGTGTAGAAGAGGTTGTGGAGATCTTGGCACATTTATGCATATCCTCTGGCACAGAGGATATGCAGAGTACAGAACTTCTGGGCAAAGATACATGATGAGATGAAAGTACTGGGGGAGGAGATAAGGCCGGAAGCCCTGAGATGTATATTGAATGTGTGGGAGCCCACGGATCTGAACGTGTGTCTGAAACAATGGGTGACACTGGCATGCATGGTGGCGAAACGGAATATTGCTCAGTTGTGGGGAGCTGGCCAGGCGCCCCGACGTACCTAGTGGGCGGAAGATTTAGACTGGTGTATGTTCAGTGTGAGGGCAGTATATGCGGCTAGGGGCTGCCCTAAGAGATGGGGGGAAGATTTGGGGGGCATGGAATAGCTATCGTGGTAAGATATGCACACCTCCGGTGTCGCAAGAGGAAGCGGAAGCGCAGGAATCCCTGTGATCCCAAATTTTATATATAGTTCTATGTGATTTTGCACGAACGACAAAGCGACCCTCGCAAATATGACAATTGTTATTTCACCTGATGTGATTGTTTCTTTTGTTTATTTTTAATAAAAAGACATTTAAAAAAATAAAAAAACACCACCCACCCAAATCCCCAACATAACTCAGGACCCAAAAATAATATACAGCCCAAAGTAATAAAATCCAAAAAACAATAAAAAACCATAAAATATACCATGAGTCTAAATAGTTTAAAAAATAAATTACATTTAAACACTCTCCAGCCTAATCGCCATTATAGCCTAGGCAATCGATTAGAAATTAAATCATAACACGCATTAACAGAAAGCATAACAATAAAAAGACAAAGTACAATTTTCTATATTTAACCCCTGGTATTTTTGTGAGATATATTTAAACAACAATATAAATGAGCAAAAGTAAAAATCACACATTTACCCATGATATTGTGTCCCATAATATTTTTGATTCCATTATATTTCCAGTATGGAATTCCTGCATACAACATGCACAACTCCATTCTGAGGTACCATACCTCTTTAATAATTTGAAATGTGTGTTCAATATTTTTCAGACGTTGCCACCCATGATTACAAATCTTCCAATTTGTATTTATTCCTCATAATAAACTATACCCTCAACTCCATTTCTTTAAATGTTTCGGAGTAATAAATTAGTGGATGCTTTCTTCCTTCTTGAATGATCTAGTGTAGCACCCACACCACCATTTTCAAAGTTTGCTGTTCAGCTGTTTACAAGCCTCGAGCATGTTGACCAAAAACCTTGATGCAATGTAGCTTACTCAACTACTCACTGACTTATATGCTCTAGGCACATGAAACATTTTGCCCTCTTAAATAAGAACCAATTATGTCAAAATGGGACAACAAATAGTTTGTCAATTACCTACAATCACAGAGAAGATGTGGTAAGACGCATCAATCACCCTCTTACCGCAGAGAGTGCAATCTCCACCACAGAGACTCGAACCGGTAAATAGAATGTGTTTGGAAACTTGTATCTCTAAATCTTACAACTTATTCAGGAGCTCTGGATAATCTTTTAAGAAAAGACTTATCGCTGCCCACCACGACAACCCATGCCCCACACAGAAAAAAGTGAGAAGGTGATGCCAGTCAAAAATATCAGCCTACCATCTGAAGCTGGCATAAAGTCTCGCTATCAAATTAGCATACATTGCAATTACATGACAAGAAGCAACTGCCTTTGTACATCAAGTAAGTACACACCTTACCAAAGACATTGAAATAGAGAGATCACAGTGTGCCAACACCAGGTCCCACAGTTTCACAGAGGGGTGATGAAATCCAGTGTAAGGTGCTGGCATGCTGTCTTATACCATTAGCAGCCTAGTCAGGAGAAGGAAGGAAGAGCATAGGCTAAGGAGAAGAAAAAAACAAAATACACTACAGCTCTGACAAGACATGAATCTAAGGCATTACCCAACAGAAGACATCCTCAAAAATATTTTTCATATAATTAAATATCACATAAAACACAAAAAGAGAGCATGTGAGGCCATTTTTGTTAAAAAGTAATTATGATATGATCTAATATGTTATACCTGCGACAACAAATGATGGACGGAATGCTGATAAAATCATGCACCCCAGTCAAGAGATCTGGGTTAAATCCATTGTTCTTTTGCTCACTATGCCACCCCAGTGTGGACTCCACAGTATGCAAATCAGTCTTAACCCTGCTCCTCGTGGGTTTGGGTACAGCTCCTATACACAAAACCCCTGGCAAGGGTGCAAGTGAACGGTGCCATTCCCCGCCCATTCGCCCTTCATAAGGGTCCGAGACAGGGGTGCCCGCTATCCCCTATGCTTTTGCACTTGAACCCTGAGCAGCATGGATGAGGAGAGACCCGTTAGTGTCAGGCATTGAGGGGGATAGTAGCTGGGAGGAGCGCATATCTCTGTATGCTGATGATGTCCTGCTTTACGCCACACATCCACATTTCACCATCAACAGATTGCTCCACATATTCCAACTCTTCGGCAGCTATTCTGGGTACCTGATTAATTGGGATAAGTCACTCATGTTTAATCTTACAGATTAAACATCCGGCGATCCCGGAGATCCGACACTGCCAGCCAGTGGGATACTGCTACAAATGAAAAGCAAATTAAATACCAGGGTATCTATATCTTGAGGAATGAAAAAGATTTCCTAGCTTATAACCTGCTGCCACAGCTGGAGAGGCTGAGAATAGACGTGGCGCATTGTATGAGACTGCCGCTTTCCTTGATGGGGAGGGCTGTCCTCTTCAAAATGATGACATTGCCACGTATGTTGTATGCCCTACAGAATACCCTCTACAAAATACCACTGGACTTTTTCCGTAACGTAGGTAGCGAACTGCAGGGTGGAGGTACCTCTAGGATAGCTTTATGCAAACTCCAGCGGAGTGTCTATGAGGGAGGTCTGGTGATCCCGGATATCCGAATTTAATATTGGCCTGCCCAGTTGGTAGCGATCAATGACTGGGTGTACCCGGATAGGGAGAACCGGTCTACAGAGTAGATCATTCCTCGATGGGACGGAGTGGATATCCTGCGGCACAATACCAGAAGAGTGCAGAGCCCCGATTACCCTCACATACACAAGAGAAGCCACTAAATTCCTTAGATGGGCAGGTAAGTTAATGAAGAGGACGCCGTTGTGTAATAGTGACCTACTACGAGAAGTGGGGAACCTGCGAGGATTTCATGGATGGGGGTTGATGGGCATAGACCATCTTGGGGATGTCTGCAGGCGACAGCCTATAATCTCTTTGAGCGATCTACAGGTGGAATTCCAGATGCCTGATTCAGAAAAATTTCTGATATTTGCAGCTGGGGCATGTGCTACGTGCCCATATCCTGGAGGTGGAACAGCTGCCGGAATACGCTCCCATGGAGGATAGGCTCTTGCTGGAACCAATAGCTGATGAGGCCACATCTCTAATATACAGAAAACCTATGAATAATGCACCAGACCCACTCGACCCTGTGAGAGGCATGGGAAGCCGACATAGGGATGTTAGAGGACGATGACAGGGGGAATCGATACAAAGCCCTAGGGAAGTAGCAATCTGGGCCTGTTGTCACTTGATACAGCTCAATATCCTCCACAGATCCTACTCCTCCAGAGCGAGCACTCATGCACAGGTTAGGACATTGTACCACTAATCTTTATGCCAGAGTTGTCAGAAGACTGGCTCCTTCTTCAACATATTATGGGCCTGTCAGAAAATCCAGCAACTCTGGGGAGGGGGTAACACAGATAATGTTGGAGTTAATGGGCCTAACTATACCACCGGAGGCCAGATGGCATGTGCTGTGTGTGACAGGGGAGGAGAGTTGGCCGCAGTACCAGAAAACATGGCTGATGGCAGCGGCAATGATGGCGAAAAGGAATATTGCCAGGGCATGGGAAGCGAGTCTCTATCTGAGGGTGGTGGACTGGGAATCTGATCTCCATTGGGGCTGTGCAGCTGAAAAAGTAGTCTATGGAAGTTGGAGTTGCCCACAGGAGTGGGAAATGGTCTGGGGACAGTGGGTGGCATATAGGGGTGTTTAAGGCCCTATGAAGGCAGGTGTGGAAGGTAGTGTTGTGGGACCTCCCCACTGAGTTCTTTTTCTTCTGTAGGGAGATTCGTACATGCTTGTGGGGCATAACTTATCTTCCCGTACAAGGTGTACCAGATGTAAATGAAGACTTACAGTAAATTGAACTATCTGTTGCTCAGATTGTCAATGTATCACTGCTTTTTGTAACTGAGAAAATGTTTAATAAAAAGAATTCAAATGAAAGCATGCCAGAGACTCGTGTGCTTCCCTCTACAAGGATATGAATTCACAGCGTCACTTCATGGATACATATGATTAAATTAAAGCATTCACACAGGCAGGAATGTAAATATTGTCTAGTTGCAGGCCAAAGTAGGATGTACCTCTCACTTCAAGTGAATGAAAGTACACAGCCAGGTTATATTAGTCTTACGTATGATAGATTCAATTTATCACAAGTTGCTCAATGCAGTGCATGAGAGGTACATTGTGTGGCCCGTAAGCCTGGCATCAAAGGACGTGACAGTGTTCAGTCTGTCCTTAAGGTCATACTAAGAGTTGCCTGCACACCTTTAATCAAATATTGTGATACATTTAAAAACATGACATTGCATAGAGCACTGAGGATGCATGGCCATGCGCGTGTACTCACCCTCCATCTCGTTTCATGTGGGCATCTTTGATTGGTCAGCTGCTGGTGCAAACATATTGCTGTGAGATTACTGAATGATCCTTCCCTGCTGTACTGCAGCATTTGGTTGTTTTTCCACCCATCCACTGGGCATGACGTTGTCCATTACCCAGTCTTCACTTTGACCGTGAGGCCTCACAAATTGCTGTGCTATGTGTTCATGATGGCATCATGTCTATTACTGGCTCAATTTCTGCTCCCCCTGTCCAAACTGGTATATTCTCTTGAAGGGTGTCGCAGTTTGGCCCTTATCCTGTCACTCAGGATGGTGTCTCTTACTGGCAGTTCAATGGTTTCTGCATTCAATGTCCTTAGATTCCTTGATTCTATCTATTGTTTTTTGTTAGGTGTGTGCCCCTTCGCTCCACGCCAATTCATGGATGCAGTCACCTTCTCGAAGGGTGTAGTGTTCTATATTTTGATCTTTAGGGGGAATTCGATCCCATTGGTTGCTTAGTTGTTATCATCATTAGAGGTGCTTGTTATGGTGTGGTGTTCTGCCCTCAGCATGTTGCCCTTCTTGTTGTCCAGACAGTTACTTATCATTGCTAATGTATTTGTCATGTGAGCTGTTGTATGTGATCTCTTTTCTCCTATGTCTCACTCTTTGGCTTTAAGAACGGGGTAAAGGTGCATACACTTTAAATCTGTGCTTCCAGTGTAGGAAGCAAAGACTATTCTGGCAACTCGACTTGTAAATTTGCAAAGAATTTGGTGTGTACCTTCCCTCTGGACAATTGCCCCATCAATAACATAACAGCTATTTTATGATTGTGCCTAGGAATTGTCTCTACCAGATTCTCTTCAACTTTGCATGGTCTCCGTTTTCATTATTTCGTTTTGTGTAACAAGGGGTGGTTTAAGAATGTCATCACCATCTTTGTGGCCAGGAGTATATATGGAATGCATATCCCCAGCTCTTTGTCTCTATGAATACATCTTTTGGCTTACTTGCAAACCCCCGGTATGATGATGGTCATTTACAATGTGTGGCACTGTCTGGCTGTTTGCCCTTTAGTCTTCTATGGAGCAGTGTTAAAATGTATTCACATGTATGCAGCATTTTCTCCATTGTTGCTTAAGTATAGTATTTCTGTTGATGGCAGATGTTGTCATGCTGGCTAGATAATGTTTATGTTTGATTGAGTAAACTGGTGCCTTAAACTATGATGCAGTAATAGAGGTGTGTTTATGGGTCTGTCTTTGTGCACTAAACACTGGTGGGGATACCTTGTCTTCATTAGTACTTCTCGTGAACTACTACCTACATTTTGCTCGATTGCTACAAGCTGGATTCTTTCATTTTCTAAGTTATTTTCACAATTGCATTTTAACTTTGGCTCGTGAATACGCTCCTCTCTTGATCAAATCGAAAATGCACCACTCTGGTTTCAAACACAACATTCCTCTAATCTTCATTCTTTACTCTCACCACACTATGGGGCCGATTATGATTGCGGTTTTTCCGCATCCTCTGGGCCGGCGGAAGCCACCGCCGGCCCGGAGGATGCGGAAAAACCGCTGCGGAGCCTCCAAAGACCCACCGCCAAATTAGAACGGCTGGTGGGTCTGGAATTCCGTCCGCAGCTTTTCCGCCGCGGTCGCCTTTCGACCGCGGCGTAAAAGCTCTAACATGGCTGGCGGTGTCTATCAGACACCGCCAGCCATATTAGGATGGTGGTGAATACATGCTTTTCCGCGGCGGCTTTTCCGCCGTGGAAAAGCATACGGACTTTCACTTCGGGGGCCTGTTGCGGGCCCCCTGGGTGAAAGGGGCGTGGGGGGTGCACATGGGGGGTACCTATGGTACCCCCCTGCATTTGCATGCACAAAGCGGCAGGCACTGCGCAGTGCCTGCTGCTTTGTACATGCAAATGCGATGCATGCATTTTTAACCTTGCGGCGGGTGCAGCTTGAAGCTGCACCCGCTGCAATGTTAAAGATAGAGGATGTGACCGCCACCCTGGCGGTCACATCCTAATCTGCTCGGAGGGAACGCCGCAGCCCCTGCGGACGTTCCCTCCTCCTCAGGGGTCCCGGACGGACTCAAGTCCGTCCGCGATCCTAATCGGCCCCTAAATGTGAAGATCTACATTTTGAGATATTTTAGTTTTCTGGAGTCAATCCAACAGCTTTCGATCCAATGTTAAAGAGTAACAATTTCGAATACATACTTGATGCAAACCTCTGCAGTGAATGAACAGCCATATATCACTATTTTCTTGTATACAAAACGGTTGGGAACTACTGATTGCTAGGGGGCATGCTGGCAGTTCCCAACAGTCAGTACACCTAATCCCATGTGCCCAGCTCAGTAAGAATGCGGCAGCACCAAAAGCTCTTTTGATTGGCCATGGTTAATCTGCTTTAGAAGTTCTGACATACTGTCCAGGGTCATGAGAAAGTCTTGCTCACTCAAATTCATCGCATGTCCAATATCCACGTGTGGGGTAGACGAGGAACATCTCGATGAAAGCCCTCTTACCTACCTAACCAACCACAGCATTTACCTCGTTTGTGCTGGAAATAATGGCACAACCAAAGGAAATCGTTTCTGCAGCTGCAGCCCCAAAATTCTGACCCTTGATGGTCAGTGTACTCAGCAGGGACTCAGATGCTCTGAAGTTGTCACGGAAAGCCTGTTGGGGCAGTGAGAAGCCTTTACACACTAAACTAGCATTGAAATGGATACTTAGTAGCAGTTAAGGAATCAGCGTTAGGGTGGTGTAAGCAGCTGCCAATTTGGACCAGTATCCTTACCTACTACCGTTTCAGCTTCACAACTATTTTCCCTAATGTGAAGAGAATGCCTCCTTCAAGTTTTCCTCTGCCATTCGTGTGATGTTCATGTGAAGTTCTGACAATGATATATGGCAGTTTGTATGGCTTCTTTCCTCAAAAACCTATAATCACTCGAGCCTTGGGTAACATGAGGAAGAGCCAGGGATTTTCCCGTTGGGACACTATAGGGATATCCACGGTGGGAGACCTCTGGGAGAGGGGAGAGGTGATACCTTTCATACGACTGAGAGAACTGTACAGCCTGAGTGAAAGAGAGCTCTACAGATGCATTCAGATACAACATGCACTACTCGCTGTTCTGCCCCCACACACAGACATACCGGAATCTTCCCCACTGGAAGACCGCCTACTCACTGAATACATGACTGAACGAGCAACGTCCCTCACATACCGCAAACTACTCAACAACTTGCCAGACCCAATGACATCTTTGAAGGAGAAATGGGAGGGGGACACCTGTGAACTGGACGAACATGAATGGAATGAGGCGACAGCGTCACCTAAGGAGGTGGGCATCTCCGCACGGATGCGACTTGTGCAGCTGAAAATACTACACAGGGTGTACTACACAAGAACTATGCTACACCGCATCCACAGGTCACAACACCCTTATTGTCTTCGCGGATGTGGGGAGGAGGGCACATTTTTTCACACTATATGGGAGTGCCCTCAGATTCAGGAATATTGGAAACAAATACTACGAACAATCTCGCAGACGCTGGAGATGTCATTACTACCTGAGCCGAAGCGGTGCCTACTGAATATATGGGAACCTACTGATATCTCTAGATATGGTCAACTCTGGGTTACGGTGGGATTGATGGTAGCCAAAAGGGATATTGCGCAGCGTTGGGGGGTAGCAGAAGTACCAACCAAGACACAATGGTGCTTGAATATGGATAGGGTGATGATAACAGAAAGGGCGGTCTATTCCAACCGGGCCTGCCCGGGGAAGTGGAACAAAATCTGGACTAAGAGGAATATATACAGAGGGGAAATCTGCGATCCCTTGCCAGAGGAGGAACAGGATGTGTCGGATGAGGAAGAGGAGGAGGGCTAGTGTTACTAGCGGACAGTGCGGAGGGGGAGGACATTAGACACGGGAGCAACTAATAAGAGGCGTTCTTGCGCAGAGATGCGATAGGGGGAGTGCAAGGGAATACGGTCAGGCAGTACATACTCACATACCAGGACGCCCACTTTAGGCGGGACAGGAGGCTTAGGGGGGGATGCTGCAGAGTTACATTTCACGAAGGAGCCGTACTCGACCGATACCAATCAGTATATGACCGCATTGTGATTCCTGAAGTTTGGTTTGTTTTGTTTTGTTGTTGTTTTTTTAAAAATAGAAAACCAAAAACCAGTGCAGTTGGGATTATGATGCGTGTACTGTACCTCTTTACCGCGGCAGCTCCGATTTTATTTCGTGTGTTGGCTATGTCTGCAAAGAAGTTTAAATGCTGCATTATGATTACCAAATTGATATAGCGGCCAGCCCGTAGGGTTGTGGGCATTCCGCTGTGTAACTTTGAAGGTACAATAAAGGTTTTTGGAAATAAAAAAAAAAATTAAAAAAAAACTATAATCCCAATTACTATGAACTTCTCAGGGTGCTGTGAAGTAAGGTAAGAAGATACTGATAAGAAGATAGCCTATGCACAGCTCCATGTGGCAAATGAAGTGGGAGAAAGTTGCTGGGGCTGATACTCACCTTCTCAGGAAGCATTTCTCCTTCCTCTGGAGATTTGTAGGAGTACCCAGTCCCCATACACCCGCCGCATATGTTGCATTCGGAATTCACTGTGATAGATATATTTGCAGTAATGGTTTCGGGGGCCTTCCTCCCTTTAATGATGGCAAACTAAGCAGGGACCCAATTGATCTTGAACATTTTTGTCTGCACTGTGCTATGTGCTGAACCCATGAGTCCAAAGTACTAAAATTAACTCCTAAGTAGGAGAAAGTGGTAATGCTCGGTAAAGGGATTGTGCCTACAGCAATAGAATATGGTTTTGTGTGCTTTGGACCACAATACATAAAAAATGATTTAGTTAAATTTGTCGAAAGGTTAAGATTAGCCATAAAATTCACAAAAGAGTGATTTAAGAGTTGCAGAGCTTTAGGGGTTTGGGCAATAAAAATAGCATTATCCGCGTATAGTAAGGCAGGAGAGAGGTACAACAAAAATATATCGGAGGGTCTGACACACACTATATCCCAACAGAGTGCCCTATACAGACTTCAAAACCAAGTGTATCTAAAACTAGAGAGTCATCCCCATGATGATCAAAGAGGGATGCCCATCAGTCACCACACGGAACCGCCCTTCATCATTTGGGATTCCACCAAGACCACTACTGGGGTAGCCAAACAACTGTCACGGTCGGGGGTCCTGATGTTGAAAGGAGCTCCACCGCCGATCAGTGAGGTCTAACTGAGGTCTGGCTTCTCAAGTTCTGAGGATGAACATTTCAAAACTTGGGGACTGATGTTGCAGTGCTCGAAAAAAGGTGTAAAGATAAGAAAAAACTAGTGAATGTAAAATAGGATAGGGGGGTACTAATAACTTTATTCCAGTGTTACCCTACCTTCCAATCTTAAAAAGTAGTAGTTAATGACAGTCAAAGATATACAGACCGTCTGGAAGTTTCTATGTGGTCAAGAGAGGTACCACATACTAGGGGTACATCTGGGGTGCTCTTAATAAGTTCTGCACTCAGCTCATTTACGTACAAATTAATCAAAAATTGTGCTAATACACATCCCTGACGGACCCCCCGGTTACTGGTCAATTCGTCAGACACTTCCCCCTTATTACCAAACATTACACGTGCCATAGTGCCTGTGTGTAAAGATATCAACAAGTGCACTAATGAGAGATCCATTGTTAAATTATTAAGTATCTGCCATAGGTTTTCCCGGTTAGCGCAATCGAATGCCGTTGTTATATCAATGAAGGCAAGATACAGGTTTGATTGTATAGCCATTGTATACTTTCCAATAATCAGGCTTAGATTTAGGCATTGTTCAACAGTTCCTATGCCACTCATGAAACTATACTGACAATCATTTAAAACATTATTCTCCTTAACCCACGCTGATATTCTATTATACAACACTCTCCCCAATTTTTTTCCCGCAATGTCAATCAAGGATATGGGGCAGTAGCATCTAGGATCCGCCCTATTACCTTTTTTTAAAATTGGGACAATGGTCGAGGAGGTCCAAGAAGAAGGGATCGAGAAGCAATACAAATTATTATACACATTTGTCAGTACGGGGGCCCATACATTTATATTACATTTGATGGTATCAATAGGGATGCCATCAGGTTCTGATGCCTTCCCATCTGTACTTTCTCTAATAGCAGTCTCTACTTCCTGTACTGAAAAGACTAAGGGCCAGATGTAGGTAGGCCAAATGTACCGATTTTCGGCCATTACCGACCGGTATTGTGCATTTGGGATGTAGGGGACCCAAAAACATCTGAGTCGGTAAATTAACCGAATCGGTAAAGTTACCGACTCAGTAAAGTTACCTATTCGGAAAATATACCGAATCGGAAAAAATACTGATTCGGTAAAGTTTCGAAATCGGTAAATTTTCCGAATCTGAAAATATACCGAATCGGTAAAGTTACCGATCCGGAAACATACCGAATCGGAAAATATGAAATGGTAAAAATGAGTATTTGAGATGTAGGTAACCTCAGAAATACCGAATTTGCATGAAAAATTCGGCATTTAAGAGTTGGTATTTACCATGGATTCAAATCAGGTGGTAAACAGGTGCAGTGTATAAAAAAGCCCCCAAAATGCAACATTTTCACCAGAATGGCGGCATTCTATGTCATTGCGAGGTGGCTACGGCTACAGGCAGAAGGAGAGAGGGTCTGGATCAGGGAGGAGCAGGTGTATAGGCAGAGGATCACTCTATTCCAGCTAACTGAGCCAGAGATCCTACAAAGGTACAGACTGGCACCCCAAACTATCCTGGACCTAATCAGGGACCTTCGCCCACTATTGGAACATCCAACCCTAAGGGCACACGCCATCCCACCCCATGTGCAGCTGCTGTGCAGCCTACACCTGCTTGCATCTGGGAGTTACCAGAGTGTGGTTGCTGCGGTAGGTGGGGTGTCCCAGAGCTGTCTGTCACGTTTCTTAAAAAAATTCCTTGATGCCATGTTGCAGAGAATGCATTTGTACATCAGCTTCCCTGCAACGCATGCTGAACTGCTAAGGACAAAGACAGACTTTTATCAGATGGCGCATTTCCCAAACATTATTGGCTGTGTTGATGGTACCCACATACCAATATGCCCACCGGCTGCCATTGAGTACATTTATCGAAACCGGAAGTCCACCCACACCATAAATATACAGGTGATCTGTGATTCCAAGTACATGATCACTGACCTAGTAGCCAAATTCCCCGGGAGTACCCACGACTCATACATCTTCCAAAACAGTGGGATCTACGCCCGCCTGACAGCGGGGGAATTTGGCGAAGGAAACTTGCTAGGTAACACACTGTGTGAAACTCCCTTGGTACGTATTGCAGGTGGATGTGTGTGTGTGCATGTGAATAATTATTTTTCTCTTACTAATAGGGGACAGTGCATATGCCCTCAAGGCCTTCATCCTCACTCCCTACCTCAACCCTACAACACCAAGCCAGAGGAGATACAACAGGGCACACAAATCAACCCGAAATATTGTGGAGCGCACCTTTGGCATGTGGAAGAGAAGGTTTCGCTGCCTCCATAAGAGTGGAGGTGCCCGCCAGTGCACACCAATCACCTGCTGCAAGATGATTGCAGCCTGTGCAATGCTGCACAACCTTGCGGTCAAGAAGGTCACAGCAGTGGAACTCTCAGATTATGAGGACCATGATGATGAGGAAGCAGTGCCAGAACCACACGCATCTTGAGTTGCAACACCAACTGATGGCAGACACAGACGGGATGAGATCACACGCAACTACTTTTAAGTAAGTAAAGAGACACAGACCGGTGGAGTATGCACCAAATGTAGTTTAATTTGGTAACGAGGTAGCTTATTAAAGCACAACTGTGCAACAAAAAGTAGTTAACTGCAATTATGTCAGTCCTGGTTCACCTCACCATGAACTGTAAAAGTCATTTCCTTCCTCGCTTCCCTGTAACACCTGTAGGTTGCTCACCCTGCTCACTGTCCTGCTGGCCTGTGGCCTCAGCGTGGCGCCTGCTCCTCCTTGTTTCAGGGACAAGGGTGCTTCCTATGCTGCTCCTGCTAGTGCTCTCCTCACTTACAGGCACATCCAGAGCAGCTATATGTGCAGTTTGGGCATTCAACAGCGCATCAAGAGCACTGGTCATCCTGCCCATGCTCCTAGTGACCTCATTGGTGTTTTGGGTCATAGCCTCCTGCATGTTACTGCTTCTCATGCATAACAGGGACGTGGCAGTGGCCAGGCGGTTGATGGCTTTATTTTGGCCATGAGTACGCTGCCTTTCCTTGCGCCTTGCCTCGAAATCAGTGTCTAGTTTGGTGCATAGCAGCTGCACCGAGTTGCCAATTCCACGCATCCCTGCTGCCATCTCTCTGTTGACTTGTACCAGCTCACTGATGCCCTTTCCTATTTCCCCTATGTTGCTGTTCAGGGACCTCATTTGTCGTTGGCATGACTGGATGGCTCTTCCCTGCATCCTCTGTATTCTCACCATGCTCCCCTCCAGACCACGGAACACACTCAGACCCTCAACTGTTGCATCTGCTGGCCTCTCTTGAACTCTGCGGCGTCTTGCACCACTATGGGACACCCCTGCACTGGAGTGCGCTGTACCAGAGCTGACATCTGCAGGCAAGTTGTGTGTTTCGTCCCCCTCAATGTCAGCTGCTGCTGACTCCATTTCTAGGAGTGGGGCCACAATCTGCCTCCTGCTTGGTTGTGATGCAGGTGTGGTATCATGCTGTGAAGCTGGCATTTCTGGGGATGACAGCAGCAGAGGGGATTCAGATCTGCCAGGGACGCCAGGAAATCTTGAGGCATTTCTGATTCCGGTGCAGGTGGATGGCTACATGATGCACCTGTGTCCTGTGGTACGGTGTGGGTAGTAGGACCTGCTTCCTGACTCTCCTCCCTCTCAGGTGGTGTGCCTTCAGTCTCCTGCGAACGCCTGCGAGACGTTTCACCTGTGGACATATGAGCGTACATTAGCTAAGCGCTACTGTCTCACAGTCACTACCATTAAATATGTATCACATTGGCTATATTCTCTATGCAGTCATTTCCTTCACTAGTTGGTTGTTGTGCTGTATGAGATGCTATTACATTTCCAGACTACATATCGCATCATGCATTGGCCCTGTATTGTGCTAGCAGTACTGGACTGGGGTTCACTTGGCCACAAAGGGTACAGGTAAGGATGATGGTATGGGGGCGCATGCTGTGCATTAGTCTTACCTTTTTGCTTGCAGCTCTGGCTGAGCTGTCCACTTCTCCCAGTCCGCGGACGCTGTCTGGTTCAATGTTTTTTTATTTATTTATTTATTGAAGTTTTGTATAGCGCTGGCTGGACCCGAGGGTATCAGAGCGCTTCACATCAAAGACACATATGCAATAAAAGAACAAGGAGCACAGGCGGATATAAAGACAGTACATCAACATCTTGAGCGGCTTACGGGACGGAGATCAGGAGCGAATCATCCGGCTCTGGGTTCAAAGAGAAGGTGGCCTTTCACAGTCCGGTGTGGCGTTCTCACTACGAACCAGAGCGCTCTAGGAAGAGGGCTTTGAGTAGCGCCTTGAATTGCGGGAAGGAGGCGGTCATTCTGATGTGGGGGGTGGAGTTCCAGATCCTTGGGGCTTTGCCCGCAAAGGATTTATTCGCGGTTTTGTGTTTCTGAGATTTCAGAGGGATGAGTAGGAGTGTGTTGGAGCTTCTGAGGCTCCTGGATTGACCTGCCCTTTTGAGTTTTGAGGCCAGGTATTCTGGTTTGCCTGTATGCAGGGCTTTATGTGTGAGGCAAGCCGTGCGGAAGTTGGCTCGTTGGTCTATCGGGAGCCACTTCAGTTCCTTGAGTGCCGGGGAGATGTGCTCATATTTTTTTGTTCCTGTGACCATTCTTGCTGCTGCGTTGAGGGTGGAAGTGAGAGGTCCCAAGTGCGATTTGGCTGTTCCAGTCAGCACTGCGATGCCATAGTCAATTCTGGAGAGCACTAATGCCTGGGTGGCCTGTTTCAGGTCTTTAGGGGGGAGGAAAGGCTTGATTTTGTAGAGAAGTTTCAAGTTCAGGAACGCACTTTTGGCGGTTTTTGAGATGTGTTTTTTCATGTCCAGTTTGGGGTCGAGCGTGAACCCTAGGGATTTTGCGGAGTCCGTTGGTGCAAGAGAGACATTGAGGGCATTTACGGCTTTGAGCCACTCCACTATTTGGGGGTTTTCATCTCTATTTGAAATGAGGAGTACTTCCGTTTTCTCTTCATTAAGTTTGAGGTGGTTGGCTGAGAGCCAGTGTTGGACCTCCATGAGTGTATCGTTTAGTCTGTCAATGTCCTTGATCGAAGTGGTTTCCAAATAGAGTTGAGTATCGTCTGCGTGGAGATGGAAGGGGATGTTGGAGTTCCTTAGAAGTGAGGTGAGGGGTTCCATGTAAATGTTGAAGAGTTGTGGGGAGAGTACTGACCCTTGAGGAACTCCTCTGCCAATGGGGAGGGGGTCTGATTCAAAGCTGTTGATCTTTATTCTTTGAGTGCGGTTGTTGAGAAAAGAGGAGAACCATTTTAAGACCGTCTTTTTGATGCCCGCTCTCTCCTGGAGGACCTTGAGTACCAGGGTATGATCCACTGTGTCGAACGCTGCCGATAGGTCAAGGAGGATGAGGAGGCTACATTGGTTGGAGTCGAGTGACAAGTGCAGATCATCTAGGACATTTAGGATTGCGGTTTCAGTGCTGCATCACTTTCTGAATCCTGACTGGTGCGGGTCAAGTAGATTGGTGTTTTCTAGATGTTGGGTTAATTGTGAGAGCACACATCTTTCCAGAATTTTGGATAGGAGCGGAAGGTTCGAGACCGGTCTGAAGTTGTTCATGTCCATGTGGTAAAGGCCCGTTTTTTTTAGAAGTGGCGTGACTTGTCCTATTTTCAGGCAGTCTGGAATGGAGCCCTCGCTCATGGAGCTGTTGATGATTTTACACCATATTGGAGCTAGAGTGAGCTTCATCTCTTTGGTGAGTCTCGAGGGTAGTTGATCAAGGGAGTTCGAAGAGGGTTTAGCGGAGGCGATAAGATTGGTTATCATTTCATCCTGGACTGGCCGGAAGGATGACCAGCGGATGGACGGGGTTACTGTGGGGTTGAGGTTAGTTGCAGGACTCCAGGTTTCTGAGTGGGAGGCGGGCTTTGGGCTGAATGAACGGTCAATTTTAGCGATTTTTTCATTGAAAAAACTTGCAAAGTTGTCGCAATGTGTTTTGGACGCCGCTGGGTTATCTGCCGCTGGAATGGAGGTTTGGTTCTTAATGATGTTGAAGAGTTCTTTGGGGCGATTTTTGGCATTGTCTAACGCGGAACAGAAGAAGGATGACTTTTTGCTCTTGATATGAATGTAATAGTTTTTGCGTGCTGCCTTGAGTTTGTCCCGGTGGAGGGAAGTGGGGTTGTTCCTCCATGTTCTTTCCAAAGATCTGAGGTGTCTTCTTTCCTCATTAATGTCAGTAGAGAACCACGACCTTGAGGGAGTGCCTCTAGGTTTTTTTAGTTTCAGAGCTGCCAGTTGATCCAGGGTGAGCTCCAGGTTGGTATAATAGACCGAGGTGAGTTCTGAGGTTGAGAGGTACTCCGTCGTGTTCGGGAGGAGTGAGCTGAGTCCTTCTTATAGCTTGTCTCGGGGGACTCTGGATGTGTTCCTGACCCACTTAGGGGAAGCTTGAGTGGGTGGGAGGGATAGGGCCGGCTGGTTGATATGGAAGAGAATGATGTGGTGGTCTGACCAGTCCACCGGGATGATGTGGTCAATCGAGATTGCATTTTTGTTCGCAATGATTGCATCTAGGATCGCTCCTCTATAGTGCGTTTCCTCTGAACAGTGTTTGATCATCTTGTTGTCTTGCAGAAGGGTGTTAAGTGATTGAATGAGCGGGTTCTTGGTTTCGTTCCATCTTAGGTTGAGGTCGCCCAGAATTAAGCTGTGGTCGCTGTTGAGTGCGGATTGGGTGATCAGATCCGACAGCTGAGCAAAGAATTCGTTGGAGTTGCCTGGGGGATGATAAAGGAGATGAGATTAACGTGAGCTATGTGAGGGAGATTTGATGTTAACCGACAGGCATTCAAAGGAATTGTACAGGCAGGAGGGAATTTCAGAGAGTCACTTTTGTGGATAATTGCTATGCCGCCACCTTTGTGTATGGGCCTGTCTTTGCGGATGATTGAGAAACCTGGCGGCACCAGCATGTCCAGAGTGGGGAGGGATAGGGTGTTTAGCCATGTTTCCGTGATGAAGGCTACATCCAGGTCATGAGAGAGGATGGATTCAGCTATTTCCGTTGCATGTTTGACTGCGGACCGGCTGTTGATGAGCATACAGATCATGGGGGGATCTTTTTTGATTTCACATTGTCAGGTTTGGCTCTGGGAACGGAGGATAGATACATGGGGGGTCTGGTGTCTCTGAGAGGGGACGGGACCCTACCCACTCCAGTGATTACTTGGATCGAGGAGGGGGGAGTGGAGTTCGGGAGTGGGGCCTGGGCTGGCTGGTTCGGAGGGAATCCGTAAAATGCGACAAATGCGCTCACTTCATGGATGGAGCGGGAGGGAATGGCTCTTCTGGGCTTGACTGCACGCAACTTAATCAAGTCTTTAGTGAGAGGAGGCAGGGAACCTGAAGGGGGAAGGGACCGGTTGGTGGGCGGAGAGTCATTCCTAGGGAGGGGTGTAGGGATGAGGGGTGGTGCTGAGGGAGGGGAGGGCATCTGGAGAATCCCTTGGGTGGATAAGGGAGGGGCGGGCAGCTGGAGATTCCCTAGGGCGGATAGGGTTTCCTGCAGGCCAAGGATCAGGGTAGTGATCTGCGCTTCAATAAGGTCAAGGCGTTGCGTCAGCGCTTCCAGGGGGGGGGGAGGTGAGAACTAGAGGAGAGTGGGTAGGTGGGTTGGGGGGTTGTGCCTCAGTGTTGTCAGGTCTAAAGATCGAATGTCGGAGGGCTAGAGAGTGGGGGGGGGTCATTGTCCAGGTGGCGGTGAAAGTTATCTTTGTTTGCAGGGACTGTGGGAACTGGAGAGGAGGGGGTTTGCGGTGGGGGAGATTGAGACGTGGAGATATTGGGGGGTCTGGGAACTTTAAGGGGGGGAGGCTGATAGCTAGTGGGGATACGGGAGCTAGGGAATGGTGGATGGGGGTCATTTGGGGATGCGAGTGGGGCTGAGTACTGGAAGTTTGGGGGCGAAGGGTAAAGGACAGGGGTAGTGATATAGGGGGCGTTGGGGCAGGTGAGGGCATAGGGTTGGCCGAGTGGGGGTGCTGGGAGGGGAGGGGACGCTGAGGTGGGTCACTAAGGCGGGAGACTGGGAGCATGAGGAGGTTCGGGATCTGGGTGGAGGGGGGTTGGGAGTCCATTGGGGTTGAGCGGTGGGCTGGGTGCTGGATGGTTGGGTGCGATGTGCAGAGGCCGGGGGTTGGGATATGGGGGGAGCTAGGGCTGGAGATGGCGTAAGATTGGCGGCATGACTAAGCAGAGTAGGAGGGGGACGCTGGGGAGGCGGAGACGCGCTCCGAAGACTCGGATTTTGTATGGCGCCAAAAGGGGGACCGGGGGTCTGTTTGTGTGGGTGAGCAGTTGCCATCTTAAGGGAGGGGAAGAGGGAGTCAAAGAACTCTAGGTTCTTGTCTTTCGCCTGTATTAGAATGGTGCCATTCGCAAAAATGGGGATGGAGATTTCTCCGGACAGGGACTGAAGGTTTAGAGGTGCGATTGTTAGTTTGCGGTTGTGCTCAGTGAGGGTCGTTTTGGAGACTGGGAGGAGTGCATTAAAGATGGTAACCCATGCGTCAGGCCTGCTGGTATGGAAAATGAAGTCCATTTTCCTCTGTCCTTCGACTGCGCAGTGATAGGTGTCAACAACTAGTGTCGCCTGATTAAATTCTGTTTGAAGCGTTTTTTGGCTTTAAAGGAGAGGGTGCGTGGGAATGATATAGCGAAGGTGTTCTGCCCTCGCGGGGATAGGTGATTGGGAGAGGGGCAGAGAAGCATGTCCGATTGTGCTGCCGGGGGCATCTTAGCTGGACTAGGGAAGGCGAGACCTATGGGGCAGGGAAGGGGGTGGTGAGTAGGAAGGGGGGGCTGCAATGATTGATTCGGGGCGGAAGGTAGGGTAGGGGTGTCCACCCGTAGGGGGGGGGTTAGGCAGAACGGCGTAGTAACGTTGGGGAGTTGCGCACCGAGGGCGTTCGTGTGGGGTGGGGTCGTTTCTTCATGCAGGGGGAGGGCTATCCAGTGATGGAGAGGGGTGGCGCCAGGCTCCTAGGATTGGCATTCAGGGTTTGATTGGGTCCACTCTGAGGAGATCGGTGGCCAGCCTGCCGCGGGGCGGTCTGTAGCTAGTGGATAACGGGTGTGGCGGTGAGTAAGGTAGGGGGCAGGAGGTCCTAGGAGAGTGAAGCCGGATGGTTATTGTCTTGGCCGGCGTTGGCAGTAGCGGTCGGTGATGTCGCCTCTTAGCGTGAGGGGAGATTGGCTCAAAGGTGGTCAAGAGCTGCAGTTAGGGTGAGAGGCATTGTTGTTTAGGGGCCTCCGAAGTCTCTAAGCTGGGAGAAATTGATACATAGAGGTAGGGGCATTAATATCTGAGCCAGTGTTATCTTAGCTCACCGGGCTGCAGTCTAGACGCAGGCAGAGCCTGTTCATTTAAAAATCGCGGGTAAACAGAAATCTGGCTGGGCAAGTCCGATTTCCCTGTTCATATGTAGTCCCGAGTGGCGGCCATATTAGGTTCAGGCGGCCCTTGATGCGAGAAATTGAAGGGTACTTGCATGAAGGGTGGGGGGAGGTGCCCCTGTGGTTAGGTCCTCTGGTTGCGGCGTCGGTCTGGCGGTGTGGGGGCCTTTTTACCAGATTGGGCTCGTTTGAAGATTGATTAGGTCCTTGTACTGTGAGGGCTGCCGGCCATCTTGGGGGCAGGCAGCCCTCGCGTTACCGATCGTCGGGACCGGCGTGCTCTCACATCAGTGACTAGTCCCCTGAGTACTGTCGGGAACAGGCGCTTCTTTCTTGCCGCTGACAACAGGCACTCCGGTGTGCGGCTCGTCACCGCTCATTAAGACCTGTGTTTTCTGTCCAGTGGAGCCGCCTTTGGGAGCCTCGTCGCCACCTGTTTCCCCGGTAAGTGCTACGGGGCTTCTCACTGCGGGCGGGGGTGCTCCTGCGGGTGCTGCGGGCGACGTTCCGGGGCGGAATCGGGTGTAGGCTCAGGTCATTCCATCGGAGCCCGGAGCCTCGTGACGGGCAGTCTGATCCCCGTAGATGGTTCCTCTTAATCCTGAAGGCCGCCGTGTGCAGGTGGATAGATGTGAAGGAGGGGGGGGGGGTTTGGTGGGGTCGCCCCGGTCGGGATTTACACCGAAAGTGATCCCTAGACCCGGAGCTCGTCCACTCACTCCCTCGCGAGGCCATCATCTCCTCCAGGTCAGTAAGGGCGTGTGCTGGGTTCTTGCCTCCGCCAGTTTTTGATGCCTGCTTGTGATGTTCAACCAATTTCTTTTTGGTTTGGCTCCTGAGGTCATAAAAGCGTTTTTTAAGGTCCTCTGTGTCTCTGGTGGTCACCCCAACTGCATTTATTTTGTCCAAAATTTCCAGCCAGATTTTTCTTTTGGCAGATTCTGCCACAGTGAGGGACTGCCTGCCAAAGAGTTTGTGGTGCACCTTCGCCACCTCCTCAACAAGGACCTGCAACTCCATGCTGCTGAATTTGAGTTTCCTCCTCCTCTCAGGCTGCTCTTTTTCCTTGCTGCTTGCCATTTTACACTTTTAAAAGTGCACCAAACCCTTTCTGCTGCTCAGTGACTCGGCTCAGCTTCAACTGCCTTTCCAGGACCTTCTAATTAGTTGCAGCTGCCTGTGTAGCCACTTCCTGGGAGGGAGGGGTAGGGGGTAGCACCTGATTGGCTGCCTACTTAAGTTTCAGTTTTGTTAGCTTTCCGATTCGGTATTTACCGAATCGGTATTTACCGATTCTGTATTTACCGATTCGGTATTCCCCATTCATTCCTATGGGCCAAAAGGCCCATAGGAATACATGGAGAATACCGAATCGGTAAATACAGTATCGGTAAATACCGATTCGGTATTTTCCGATTGTCCGATACCGAATATTACCGAATCGGTATTTTTTACCGATTATTTATCTACATGCCATTTACCGATTCTAAAATACCGATTCGGTAAAATTCGGTATCTTAGAATCGGTAAAACCGGATTACCTACATCCGGCCCTAAATGAGGTGGTTCTGCCTCCTGCCATGGCTTTAAGGGAGTCGGATCCTCATCCGTATAAATTTCTTTAAAATAAGATTCTCACTCCTCCCCATTTATATGGCATTCAACTGTTGTTCCTGTACAGTCAAAAAAGCGCATAGTGGACACTGTGTTCCAAAAGGTTTTAATGTCCCGTATGCAAGAAGTGACGGTCAGTGTGGTCCACTGTTGTGTAATAACTTCAGCCCTTCTTTTATGTGTGAGCGTTTTATATTTCTTCCGCAAAATGGACGCAAAAGCACGTCCCAGGGTTCAGCATTTAGAGCCCTTCTTAGCTGGCTGTTCGCGAGTGAACACTCCTGATCAAACCGGCGATGGCTCTGGATATCTGATATAGCAGGTGCTAACAAGTAGGATTTAATTTTACTGCAAATGGCCACAAAAGAGAGGACTAATAATTCATCATTAATGTCTTTGGATAAGCAATCCATTACTGGCTGTAAATTCTCTCCCACCAGCCTAACAAATTTTACAGGGTCGGACAGCCTCCATTGAAGCCTGCCATTATCACTAGTTGGAATTAAGTTAGCTAAACCAGGATTTCATGATATGGCACTCACTTTATAAGGGATTTCCAAAGTGTCCCCAATTGGGTTGTGATCCCCAAAATGTGTACCAATAATTGTGCCATTGATCAGAATAGTCCTTAGAATATTCGAGATAAAAACATAAACAATAATGGATGTGCTATTCCTCCCTCTAAATGTGGGTCGGACCTGCAAGTCAATCCCACCCCTCTCCAATATACTGTATAATGCAAGGGACGCAACAAAACTCTGTAGTTCCCTTACCCCGTCATCCATTCTACCAGTGTGCGTTTCCCCTCCCCTTAAGCTATAGCCTGGCAGTCTAACTGTTAGATTTGGGGGTCTCTAGTTGGCACAGGTAGGTACTTGTGACAAATAGGGACCCTTGCCTCTAGTCAGGATAAGGGGATTACACTCCTAAAATAACCCCTGCTCATCCCCTTGGTAGCTTGGCACGAGCAGACAGGCTTATCTCAGAGGCAGTGTGTAAAGCATTTGTGACCACATAGAGTAACCCAGTGACAACACTACAAATGGACACCACACAGGTTTTAGATCAAAAATAAGTATAGTTTATATAGTTACCACAAGACCATAAACGACAAAAATACACACTACTATTACTTTAAGAAGGTAGATTTAGCTTAGTTTAGTTCAGTTCTTAAGATGCGACACTTTGCGTCAATGTCCCTTACGATGCGATGCGCTTCCACAACAAGCAATGTTGCAGCGATGGAAAAGCGTTGAAGTTTGGGTGCAAAGAAATAAAGATGACGCTCTTTCCTTGGTACGACATGCTTCCCGGTGATGCGGTGGCATCTGCGGCGACGTCAGTCCTCTTTTCCGGCGATGCGAGATCCTTTACAAGATGCGAGCCACGACTGGCCCTGCGATAAGCTTCCCAGCGATGCGGTGGCGTCTGCGGCGACGTCGATCCTCTCTACTGCCGATGCGAGTTGCTTCCACAATGATGAGAGCCGCGACAGGCCCTGCGATACTCTTCCTGGTGATGCGGCGGCGTCTGCGGCGACGTCGATCCTCTTCTCCGGCGATGAGCCGTGACAGGCCCTGCGACACGCTTCTCAGAGATGCGGCGGCGTCTGCGGTGATGTCGGTCCTTCTCTTCTGCTACACGCTTCCCGGTGATGCGTCAGCGGCGACGTCGATTCTCTTCTCCGGTGATGGGCGCTTCGTGTTGGGAAGCAGCAGCGGCGGTTCTGCGACAAGCATCTCGATCTTGAGTCACGCTTCCAGCTCCTTACGACACGCAAATCCCCCCCAAAGACTAGCACAGCTGCAGGCACTTCAGGAAGACTTTTGGGAAGCTGGTTGGCGAAGTCTGCTGTACCTGAGATTTCAGCAGGAGGCAAGCTCTGTTCCAAGCCCTTGGAGATCCTTCACAAATTGAAAATAAAGCACACACAGTTCTTTCTCCTTTCTTTGGCAGTCAGGCAACCACTGTAGGCCAATCCCCCTAGCAGCACTTCAGCTTAGGGATAGTCTCTCCTCAGTTTCTTCAGGTTCCTCTCCTCAGCAAAGGTTTCTTTTTGTAGTCCAAAGTGATCTAATTTCTTGGGATCAGGGTCCCAATATTTATACCCCCAAATCCTTTGTTCTCTGAGGGGAGAGGGGCCTTTGCCTAGTCCAAACCAGTTCTGGAGCACTGTGTTTACTAGGCTCCTTCTTTCCTTTCAGAGTGCAGGGCAGAAACATCAGACGCCCCACAGGAGGTGGAGCCAGCATTGTGGAAGGCAAGCACAGCCCTGGAGTACTTTGTTGACAGGATTCCTTCTCTTCTTTCAGTGTGCAAGGCAGAGACATCAGACACACCACAGGAGGTGACGCCAGCATTGTAGAGGGAAGGTTCAGCCCTATTCAGGTCCCAGGTGCAACTCCTCCCTCCCATCTAGATGCAGATCTCTATATTCACCACTGAGCTGCCCCAGCCTTTCTCCTGGAATCCCCCAGCCCTGTCACTCACAAACTCCAGACAAAGGAATACACAGCCTAGCAGAGGCAGGCTTGAAAGGTTAGGCAAGAAAATACCTGCTTTCTAAAAGTGGTATTTTCAAACACAGAATGTTAAAACCAACTTCACTAAGTCAGTTAGGATTATAAAATGTAATAATTCTAACATCCCATTCTGGCCTGTGGAGAACAGGTAGCCTTGCAATAGTGAAAAAACGAAAATGGCTGTAATTCACTATTAGGACATGCCACACACACCAGGGCATGTCCTACCTTATACTTACAATGCACCTTGCCCTTGGGCCTACCATAGGGGTGACTGATATAAAGAAAAGGGAAGGCTTAGGGACTGGCAAGTGGGTGCACTTGCCCAGTCAGCATGGCAGTACCAGTCTGCATACAGGCTCTGCAATGGCAGACCTTAGACACATTTTACAAGGCTGCTTCTGTGGGTGGCACAACCAGTGCTGCAGGCCCACTAGCAGCATTTGGATTACAAGCCCTGGACACCCCTGGTGCACTGTACTAGGGTCTGACAAGTAAACCAAACAGTCAATCATGGAATAACCAATGAATACATTCATTCACAATAGGGAGCACCTAACACCAGCAACAATACATGAGGCAACAGGAAAAATGGAAGGGAGACCCAAGCCAATGGTGCCAGGTCTAACACTAGCGTTAAAATCTCCCCCTAAATGAAGATTGATCTGCTAGACCCGTTGTGATTTATTCTCTGCCTGTGTGGCAATAAATGAAAATAGACCTGCAAATTTTGAGTTTGGGGCGTGTATAAATTCATTATTATAAAAGTATGTAACCTGTATAGTCAGGCCACCCTATACCAAACTGCTTGGAAATTGGTTCCGGCTACAATCACCATTTCCATGGAGCCTCCAATAGATAAACTAACCCAAATACATAGTCCCCCTGAGGCCTGTCCTGAATGAAATGGCAATGCTGGAACGCTGAAACACATATAACCATCAAAATCAATAAGATTTGTTTCCGAGGTTTCCTGTAATAATATAATATGTCTTAATGAATTTCTACCAATCGGGTAGGAGTATCTTAGTTCATATTCAAGCAATATCCCAACTCATTATCATTAGCTCTGATGCCTTTTTAGATCGAGGTATAAGGACAGGTATTGGGGAGGAAGACTCGAAGTTCTGCATTACAATATCTGTGAGAATCTATGGGCTCACAGCTTGCCTTTCATTCTCCATATGTACTATAGGGTTTATATGTGCTACAAAATCCTCATCAAGCCTAGTTGTAAAGTTTTGTCCAGGATGTTGATAGGCCAATGTCGTTTCCTGCTCCTTATGGACTTTTAGTCATTCTACCTCATTGTACTTTTCCAGCGCTGCAAATCTGTTCTCACACGGTAAGACCCATTCTGATCGTAATTGCATTCCCAGTATTGGTGTGTATGAAATGTTTCTGATTGGTTTATAAAAGAAGCCCAATGGTAAGGTAGTGATCCTATCACACAATCCCCTTCAATATTTTAGCTTGAGGAGCCGGTCCAACCTACCCTGCGCGCCATGATAATTTCTCGACTGTCTATTAGGTTAAAATTCTCATGTATACTAAGCCAATGAGTGGCCTTATTGTGCAATTCATCCCAGGACTCCAACTGATTTTCCTTTAAGGGAGGCACTCCTGCCATAATCAGAACATATGGACAGCATTCGGGGGGGGGGGTTGGTTTATAGTAACTGGGTTTGGAACTCCATCCCCCCTTCAAGATTGAGTACAGTTGTTTTTGACCGTCTTTGTTATAAGTAGCTCTACATCTTTGGCCACCAGAGACGGTTTTATTTCCCCCCTACTTGTACTTTGTTATGTTGGCACAGTGTCTAAGGAGGGAGCCAATGATGGCATAGCCAGAGCATGATTTGCGCCCACGAGTTAGGCGACAGGTGTGGTGGGCTTATTGCTCAGTGACACCCTAGGTCCTGAGTCCCCTAAAGAGGTACAGGCATTAAGGATGGTATTGAGATGGGTCTCGATTGCATCCAGACGTCTAAATATTGGTTGTAATTTTGTTTCAAATTCATTAGCGGTGCACTTTTGGTACTCCTCATTTCTAAAAATAGCCTCCATATTGTGGGTATTTGGGCCCTTCTGCTCTCTTACGCATGTCATCTTAATCTTAGCCCACAATGTGCACAGAGCATTTTTCTTCCGCTTTGTGGCTGGTTTGGCTGGGGATATACTGACATTATCCAATATGGGGGAGGAGGGGATGCCAGAAGTTGCTCGAGTTCTTGAGTATTAGTACAGACCCCCGCCAGAGGATCAGGGTGAGAAGTTGGTGTAACTATTCTCACCGTGGGAGTGCTATCAATACTTGACGCCTCAAGTGCCTTATCCCCAGCGTCATTTTTTGGATCTCCTACACATAGCCCCTGTCCAAGTGACATACTCTACTCTGTAAGAGCTATTTTGCTATTAACAACTGCCACTGCTCACTCAAGCATTGTAGCGATACTGATTGGCTTACGTAGAGGGTCAGAGCTTCCGGTAGCCTTACATTTCCCCATGCTCAACTGAGACAGTATTTATGTTGTTTCATGTTAAAAACCTCTCACCTCTTGGTTCCAAGTGTTCCATATATCCGTAATGTAGGAAACCCTCACAACTTTTTAGAGGGGTGGCCCAGCCCAGCCTATTCCGGGCTCTGACAGGTGCAGATGGGCCCGCTCTTGGCCCAGTCTTCGCCCGGGCACAGAGCCCGTCAGGGTAGAAATAGGTGCCTCCAAGTGCAGGAACCAGCTATGGCGGCTTGCAGCCGCAAGTAGCACTTGGGCTCGTAGTCCGCCCCACAGACCAGCAGCTTCTGATTCCCGTACTGCAGGAGCCCATCAGGGGAGAAATAGGTGCCTCTGGACACAGGGACCAGCGATGGTGGCCTCCAGCTGCAAGTAGCACCGGGGCTCATAGTCCTCCCCACAGACCAGCAGCTTCTGACACCCCAGATGTGGGAGCCCGTCATGGCAGAAATAGGCACCTCCGTGAGCAGGGACCAACAATGGTGTCTTCCAGCCGCAAGTAGCACTGGGGCTCGTAGTACGCCCCACAGACCAGCTGCTTCTGACTCCCGCACTGCAGGAGTCCGTCAGGGCAGAAATAGGTGCCTCTGGAGACAGGGTCCAAAGATAGCGACCTCCAGCCGCATGTAGCACTGGGGCTCATAGTCCTCCCCACAGACCAGCAGCTTCTGACACCCCAGCTATAGGAGCCCGTCATGGCAGAAATAGGCACCTCCGTGAGCAGGGACCAGCAATGGCGTCTTCCAGCCGCAAGTAGCACTGGGGCTCGTAGTCCGCCCCACAGACCAGCAGCTTCTGACTCAATGCAGTCATTCATACCTTGCAAAACCCTTATACAGCATGTGATTACAAGTTCAAACCTGCCCCATTTGCACACATGGGACTTTTTAGTTATTTAATTCACTAATGGTGGCCACTTTTATTTTGGTGCCGGGGCCTATTGTCTGGCCCAGTTCGACCCTGTATGGGACACACCCATGGCTGTAATTTGAGGGACATACATAGCTGAATCAACTGAGTGCGAGGTGAAAGACAATTTAGTAAAAAAACGCTCTAGGGCGAGCTGAATGACTTGAATTGAAACACAAGCAAGCACAGTCACAAAAGAAACTGTGAAAAATAGTGGCAACTTGAGGTAAACTTAGACTCATAGAACTTAACAAAGCAGAATACTCCCTGGCCAAAATCCAACAAAAATATAAGGGAAATAAGGCAGTGAGGATCTTGGCAGCAAAACTGCAAAAAAGCAGGAACAGTCCCATTGGGGCATAGGGGGTACTCAGCACTCCCAGGATTTAGGTCTGCCAACAATCGCCCAACAGTACTATCTTAGTCTATACACAGGAGATACTTTGAAACAGGCAGAAATGGCTGAGTATATCTACAGAGCAAAGCTAGAAGGGTTTGTGCAACTGAAGGAGATGGATTTGGATAGCCCATTGCCCCAGATGAGAATATCACACCCCTCAAATCCATGCAACTACATAAATATTGAGGCCAGGTGGCTTCCCCCGGCATTCTATAAAGCCTTTTGGTCTGACCTTATGGGCATCCTCGTGAAGGAAGTTACCCAATTAGGGCCACTCTGGTCACTCGTGACCACCTCTCAGCCTTCCATACAAATGAAGAGTCGTCAGACAGTAGAGAATACAAACCAAGTATATTTTATTCAGGTCCCCTGGAGCGGAGTCCAGTCTGACCAACCACCTAGGATTTCTGCAGTGAGACTGACTTCAGCAAATATAGAGATACATTATGTACATTTCTGAACCAAGAATGTCCCGCCCATAATGGTAATCTACTAGCAGGTGCAGCTAAAACAAAATACAGAAAGATGAGTTTCGACTCTGAGGCCGGGCACAAAGTATCTCTATGCCATGATCGTTCTGTTCATGCCTACCCCTAGACTACCCTTCATGGCATCCTCGAACTGTTGTAAGGTGGTATCCATCTGATCTATATCCTTTGTGTCAATGTCCCTTCTGACTCTGGGAAAGTATATACTCCTACGCTGCAGCTGATGATCTTTATGGTAATTGGGCGGAGCAACATACACTCGGGGAAGAAGAAAATAGAGGCAACACCTGCCGGACCATCCCCTAGGAAGCCATACATGAGCTCGGGATCCACAGACCAAATAGATGTTAGGTAGTAAGATCAAAGGAGGACTATAATCGTGCTTAGTGGGTAGGTATAATTGCATTTACTTTCCCCCACCTCCCCTGGACACAGAAGGCAGCTGCTGAGCTGACCACAGACACCGTCATTGGTTTGTCCTTAGTGACATTATGATCTTGGAAAGATTGGAAATACTCAGAGGTGTTAAACCTCAGGAAATCAGCCATTTCCATTCAAAGCCATGTGTTGTTCTTCACCTTGTCATATTTGCTCATACAGTAGTTTGGGGACAAAATACCAGATATGTTTAGTCCAGCCTTACCGATAGGAGTAAATCATGATGAAAACGTATATAATCAACCACAGTACGAGAATCAGCAGGTGTCATAAGCTGAGCGGAGTGGTGGAAATGGTAGTGTATCATGACGGACAATGCAAACCAACACTCACAACTTCCCAGATATGACAAAGGCAAGTGCAGTGTTTGGAAGATAGTAGCACATGTAGACACAGACACACAGAAGTTTTTAGTATATAGAATTGAGGCACACCCTGTCTAGGAAAGTAACATGTGCTGCAGATTAAGTGTATCTTCACACAGTAGTAGGCAGGTGATGGTACAGTGAGCACCTCTGACAACCAGGACCAGGTTTTATTGTTGAGAATATTTTGAGTGGAGGGTAACCTGGGTCCTATGTTTTCCCTCTATGCTCCTAATTGTGAGGATTGTTGAGAACGGTGGACTAGCCGTGAGAGCCAAGTACAAACATTCATTTTAAACCATGAGACAGTCATAGCGCTGCCTCAGATAACACAGTTTTGACACAGACCCAACAGTTGTTTCATTGGACATTGATCCATATTATGGATAGGAATTGCCTGGCTTTTATTGAGGACCAAATAGCTTCCATCCTTTCGGGCCCGTCCCTCCTCCTAGATGCACCTTTGATAGGTACAACAACAGCTCGGGAAGAGTGGGACAAACTTAGCAATCTCAAAAAAGCGTCAAATCAGGGTTGCCCTTCATGGGGCGCTCATGACTGAGTATCGCCGGGCGGGGGCAGCGCCAGTTAGTCTTCTGATATGTTTGGAGCCAAAAATCTTTCTTGAGGATAGGAGGTTCCGGGTGGACTGGAGTTATATCGCAAATAAGTGCACCCGGGACTGGCTTATCCTCATTATTAATACGACCAAACGGCTCAGTGAAGAACTCCTAAAGGAGATTCTGGACTTAAAGGAGGCCATCAGGATTGACACTACCATCACAGACACTAGGGAACAACTTGCCAGGATCCAGAGTGATCTAGGAGAATACAAGACCTATATGGTCAATCAAAAGATCAAAGGCCTGAAACGCAACTTGGAGAGATACACTCACGAGTGGGCATTCCCATATACGGAAGACAAGTATTATCAATCCAAACCTGAACAAGTATACCAACCAGCAGGCCAGAGAGGTGGGCGACGTCAGGGCAGGAGGACACCCCAAAACTGGGCATTTGATAACACCAGCAGTGAGGACGAAGACATTAGCGCTCAACCCCCACCTCGAACCAAGGAAGGGTGAGGTTCAATCAGCAGGACAGATCAGACGAGGACCTCGGAGCCCTGTTCAGGTCTTTTTTAGGCCAGCATCAGGCAGACAGCGGAAGAGGGGGAGGCCAAACGCAGAGAGGGAGGGGCCGAACCAGGCAGAATCCCACATGGCAGACCTACTCGCCCAGGGTCACTCGGAGCAGGGGACCAAAACCACCACAGTTTTAACCACACAGAGGAACGACATAGTGGTCAATTTGTCTGGTCACGTCCTAACACAAGAGGAGCGCCAAGTTCTTAATAAAGGGCTGGGGTTCATGCCCACACCTGTGCATGACAGCTTCAAGTGTAGGAGTGAATTCGTTGAAATACTGAGAAAATCAAATTGAATTTTTTTTTGTGGACAAACCAATAGATCCCCCTTCGCTGTTCAATTCAAATCTACATCGTCCATCCACGTTCTGTCCACCGGCTAGTTCGGTTGGCCCTGAAGTCTCAGTATTCGAAGAGAAAGTTCTTCATGAGATTGAACAACTTGAACAAGCTGAACATAAACATAATTTCTGTAACATGAGTAAAGCTGAGTGGATGGCAATTACATCACTGGAAAACAATGGGTCATTGACTATCAAACCAGCAGATAAAGGCGGGGCGGTTGTCATTATGAACACTACAGACTATGAGGCGGAAGTAATGCGACTCTTGGGATCACGTCAAAATTATCAACCCCTAGCTCGAGATCCCACAGAAGAGCTTCTTACTCTCATAACCGAACTAGTGACAGGGGCTAAAGAGAGGAAATGGATCACGGCCAAGGAAATTGATTTTTTGATCAATTCCAAACCAAGAACCCCGGCGTTCTACATTGTGCCGAAAATTCGTAAGGCCCAATTTCCACCTCCGGGCCGCCCCATAGTCTCGGGAATCTAGTCAGTACTGGAACCCCTGTCTCAGTTTTCCGATTTTTTCCTCAGAGAGTGTGTCATTAATTAACCCTCTTACCTGCAGGATACTACAGACATTTTGAACATCTTAGGAACATTGGAGTATGACCCAAACCAACAGTTCTTGGTAACGATCGACGTTGAGTCGTTATACACTAGCATACCCCAGGAAGCCACGCAGCACTGGCGGCATGTGAGTGGGTCTACGACACACCTCAATCCTTTGTTATCCAATGTGTGGAGCTAGCCCTTACTCGTAACTACTTCCAGTACAAAGAACAGCTGTACCTACAGGTATCTGGAACTTCGATGGGGGCTACATTTGTAGGGATACAGCAGTATACGTGGATTTGGATATAGTCGCACAGAACCATCCATTAAGTACAAATGTCCATCAGAAACCTACGGACAAGAATTCCTTGTTCCACTATGAATCGTTCCACCCACGGGCCCTGCGGGATAATTTACCGGTAGGTCAATTCCACCGGTACCGGAGGAATTGCAGCACTACGGAAAAGTATGTGTAACAAGCAAACGAACTAGTAGAGAAACTAGGGCACCGCGCCTATCCCAGAAAGATTGTGCAGACAGCCTGGAAGAGGGCACTAAATACACCTAGAGAGGCATTATTGGAAAGAAACAGAAGGGAACAAGAAGAATGCCTTCCCACTTTCGATCCACTATCGACATAAATTTGCCGAATCATCAAGAAGCATTGGCACCTGCTTAGTACCAACAACTTTAGGATGCCTCCCCTAGGTTTGCATTCAAAAGATCACAAAACGTCAGGGATAGGTTGATACATTCTCGTACCAGACAAGGAGCAGAGCCTCTGGACACATTAGCAGGACATTACCCATGTGGAAGGTGCTCAGTATGCGAATTGACAGAATGAAGAGTGTACAATTGGTGAACGGAAAAGTGTGGCATCTTAATAAATTCACCAATTGTAACACAGCCAATGTGATTTATCGATTGACGTGCCCATGTGGCTTGAATTACATTGGCCTCACAACAAGGAAAATCAAAATCCGCATACAGGAACACCTAAGCACTATCAAGGCCAGTAGATTGACAACACGACTGGTTGAACATTACCGAGAATACAAACATAACTTCAGAGAGATTCGATGGGTTGTTCTCGAGAAAGTCTGGGGTGACCCATCAAACATTGAGAACAGATTGATTGCCAAAGAAGCCCGATGGATCTATCAGGAATGAGCTGACAAGACGGGCCTGAATGATGTGATTGAATGGAATAAAGTTATTACACGTAGATGATCACATCACATGGAGGGCCCTCTACACTATGAACATTGATGGAGTGTCAATCCTGAGGGATTCTCTATGACAAAAAACAGACAGTATTATAGAGCATACACATCCTCAGAACCCCCCTAGTTACAGTGCCCAGTGGGATCACTGGGCACACAGGGTTATTGACCCGTGAATGCATTGTACATCTTGCATAGCAGAAAAAGGTAGCATTGAAAACTTTCCCAAAAACAGCTACAGAGGGCATTCTTTCCCACCGCTCTGAATTTCCTAAAGAAAATCAAATAAGTATTCTTGGGCAACTATTCAGAATGGGTATAAGAATGTCACAAATACCGGCACTATATACAAGAGTTCACACTGCACTAATGTTTACACGTCCTTTCCCTCGCTGAGATGGCCGCCACAGAACAGCATCACGTGACCATTAGATATATATCACGCGTTGCTGGCATCAAGCGCCTGGTTCTATTTGGGTTCCCTTAATGGATGGCATTTGCACACATAAAATAATTGCAGGTGTCAACAAATATGAGAATATTATAAGCTGAGGTGGCCAGAGCCTTAATATGATACGGCATTCCACCACTCCAACATGGCCGCCACTGGGTAACATCACGTGACAGTCATACACACGCAGTGATGGCGACACGCCCGAGCGCATTTGGGGCGATCACTCGCTTTAAAAACAAACCCGCGTTCATAGCTCAGCGGAACCGGAGCCCGGTAGAGCATCCTCCTATTGAAGGTGCCGGTAAGAGGGGACAGCCACGGAGGGGGTGAATAGTGACTCATAGACTTATGACAAACGCAACATTGCGCCGGTAACACGAGCAGCCCATCAATTATTGATTTAGAGAATACGCGGCTACAGTCATAGCAGACATCGCCGAGGTCCCACCAAATGGTAGGCGGGTATCCGAATCAGCAACAACTGGGCTATGTTTCTTACGAGGGTGGGCTAAACACGGTATGATACCAGCTCAGCGAGTAAATGAATATAGAGAGGAGCCACACAAAGCTTGTAGCAATGGCAACAGCAGAACCCCCCAGTAAGTGTTAAACATCAGAAATAGGGGGTACGCATAGATTCATGACAATGTACTTAATGGCAATACAACGTACATAATGTTACAGGTTGACGTACAGTGACCGCAAGTAACAAACGAGGACATACATTGAAGTCCGGTATATTGGTGGCTACAGGTATGCCAGAGAGTGGCCACCACCAGGTAAATAACAAATGTCCATGAAACAATAGGTAAATAATTTAAGAAGCCATGGCATGGGCACTAAATAATCAGTGTCACTCTGTGTTTTTATTGTTGTGTCTATGTCTGTGTTTCTACAGGTTTGAGTGCTGGAAATTACTGCAGTATGTGGCTCAAAAAACCCCCAGCCCTGAAGAAGTTGCCGACCAAGTAAGACAGGCAACAAAACATGTTGGCTTCTTATAGGTTAAAACGAAGCTCAACAGGAGTGTGTAGGTTTTAATAGGAGTACATACCCAGCAACGAATAAAGAGTATCAATGAGCTAGAGGTATCCAACTCATTTTTAGCAGGGTAGAGCATTGAATAGCGGTTCTCTTACCCCGGGGGTTCAGGTGAATATAGATGTAAGTAGTTAGGATCACATTTGAGTTCTTATGAATCACTTACAGTTTTTCACATTATTTTCGCCAATGATAATAAGTGGAGCAAACTGGCGAGTACCAGTCAGCAGTTCCCTGGTGGTTGCTCCTGTGAGGTTCCTTCCTTCCTCACACACATTTTTTTTCCACAACACCAAGTGCAGTGTTTGGAAGGTAGTAACACATGTAGACACAGACACACAGAAGTTTTTAGTATATAGAATTGAGGCACACCCTGTCTAGGAAAGTAACATGTGCTGCAGATTAAGTGTATCTTCACAAAGTAGTAGGCAGGTGATGGTACAGTGAGCACCTCTGACAACCAGGACCAGGTTTTGTTGTTGAGAATGACAAAGGCATGGACAACAAATTATCACTTTTATGAGTAACTGAGGGGAGCAATCCACAAACCCAACAATTTGTTGTATTTGACACGTCATGAGCTCGATGCATCATTTGTATAAAAACATTATCTGTGTAAGTCTTTTGGTGCTCTCCTTTGTGAGGGGCCAAAGTAACAAAAATTTGCTCAGGGGGGACTGGTGTTGTACCAACCAAGGAATGTAAGGGATACTTTTCCTCTAGAAACTAAGATATTCCAAGTATTGCTACTAGGCTACTCCCAACTATTAATGGAAAAACTATTTGACTCGTTTTGGACCAACCCCATGCTAGACGCGGTGGTGCAAATGTCTGTTCCTCCAACCAAACAGATGCATTCCGAAGCAAAAAGGGAAAGCAGTAAAAAGTAATAACAATGGCAATTGTTTCCAGTGTCCATCTGAGCCTCACTAGTACAGGCTCATATTGTTAATCAACGTTGGCGCTCTTGAGCAACAGCAGTGGAGTTGCTCAGTCCTAGCTCTCGAGGAATCCCACGTCGCACAGGATAATGTACCCCCCTCCAAGGGAGCACATTCGATCTATCCTGTCCAATGTCAAAATAATGCACCAATCTCGCCTCACCCTAAACTAACACTGTTGGACCTATGACAAAGTACACCCTGACTTGCACAGTCCACCCCTAACTAATCTGACTTCTCCTTTGCTGCACCGTTCTTCAACCGAGGGTGCAAATTGTACATGGTGACTCCAGGCACAGAAGGGTCAACGAAGAGGGACTCTTTTATTGCTCAAATTTCCAGAGGGACTGCTGCATTTAGTACATCATCATTCTCAGCATCTGTTTAGGTCCATATAAGCTGCGCGTCACTGAAGGGGACAAACTGAGGTATCTTTTCTTCCTCAGCATCCCCAAAACCATCCCTCACCCAGTGGTCATAGTGTAAGGGCAAGGGTACTCTGCGGCAGTAACTGGAATGAATCCAGCGACTTTCACAGCTGGCCTTGTAGCAAGGAGGACTAACTTGGGCCCCTTCCAACGGGTCTCCAAGCTCTTCTTCCTCTGATAATTTCAGAGCAACACCCAGTCCCCTGGCTGGATGTTATGACCGGGCCCCTCTGGTATGGGCGGAAACAATTCTCAAATCTGTTGGTGAATAGAACACAAATTTTCAGTTAACTGACAGGTAATCGGTCAACTAAGGGTATTCAATTTCCGAAAACCTATGCAGGATGCCCCAGACATTTGCTGGGCATCTGAACACGACCTCGTAGGGTGACATCCCAGTCCTAGAATGTGATGTTGTTCTTATGGACAAAAGAGCTAGTGGTAAAGCATCGGCCCACTGCAACCCAGTGGTCTCCTGAATGAATTTTTGCCAATTTCAGTTTGAGAGTACCATTGTACTTCTCAACCAAACCTGCTGACTGGGGGTGATGCGCAGCATAACACTTCTGTCTGACGTGTAGTCCCTCACAAACTGACTGAATAACCTTGGCATTGAAATGACTTCCGTTATCACTCCAGATCAAACGGGGCTAGCCGAAGCGAGGAAAGAACTCCTTCAGGAGTATCTTTGCAGTCGCAATGGCTGTACTTTCCTTAGTGGGGTAGGCCTCAACCCATTTGCTGAACACACAGACAACCACCAACACATATTTCAAATTATTGACCATGTCTATCTCTATGAAGTCCATTTGCAGGACCTCAAAAGGAAAAGTGGGAGGTGCAAATTTACCAGGTGATGTAGGGGTACTCTTGCCAGGATTGTGCATCATGCACACCATGCAGTATTTCACTAAATGTGTAGCTGTCTTTGAAATGTTGTAATTTTGCCATTTGGGGTCTAGCAACTTGCACTGATATGACCCGGGCCATTGGCCATTGTAACCACAGAAAGGACATATGCATCTGGTAGCATCCATCTGTGCTTTCTTGACTTGTCAATCCATTATCCCTCATCGTTCAAGTTTGCTGTACTTTCTTGTCACATTGCTAATTCCTCCACCGTGTCCTCACTCTGTATTTCCTTCACGTTGTCAAGTGTATCCTCAAACATCGAGAACTCTGGCCCCCACCTGGCGTGACCTGCTACAAACATTCTTTTCATCTAAGTTCGGTCTTTTTTCTTAGTTATCTGATCTGCAAAAGCAGGCCCCTTATCACCCCGTCAGTAACTTTCTTATGGGTACTGCACTTCACTATTGCCAACTTCTTAGGGAGTGTCAAAGCAGACACAAGCCTATATATTAGAGGGCTGTGCTGTATTCTCATCCCATGGGAAGTAAGAAACTCTCTCTTTGCCCATAGCCACCCGAAATTATGGATGACTCCGAAGGCGTACTACTGGCTGTCAGTGTAAACATTAACAACCAGTCCCTCACTCAATTTGCAGGTTTTAATTAGGGCAATAAGCTCCGCAGCTTGTGCCACTGAGAGGGAACTTGTGATGTCTCGACTACCGTGCGCAGCGTAGTAATCACATATGCAGCTGTTGTGGTGCCATCTGGTAATTTAAAACAAGAGCCATCAACATATAGTTACCCTGGGGGGTCAGATAAGGGAACATCGGTAAGGTTTTTTCGTCTCCTCTTCCGTCCGGAAGGTACAATCATGTATGTCAATGTCCTCATTCTCAGAAGGGAGGGGTAGTAGTGTGGCTGGATTCAGAGTGGCACAGCATTTTATAATAATGTGCTTTTGAAAGAGGATTAGCTCATAACCTGTCAGACATGCACTGGTGAGGTGCTGTGTCCTTGTTTTATTCAAAAGTGTATCCACAGCATGGGGTACCATAACTGTGAGGTCAGTATCGAGTACGAGTCCCGCTGATTGTCTTATTGAGATGGCCACAGCCGCAACCGCTCTTAGACAGCTCGGGAAGGCTTGGGTGACAGGGTCAAGCACAGCAGAGAAATAAGCACATGGACGTTGCTAAGCTCCAAATTTTGGTGTTAAAACAGAAAGCACACAACCACCCGTCTCAAGAACATACAATACGAAGCATTTAGCATTGTTAGGGGTACCAAACACTGGAGTCGAGCAAAGCACAGTTTCTAATTGCTTAAAAGACTGCTGACACGCTGGCGTCCAAGGCAAGGGTTCATGCACATCCTTTAGTGTTAGCGCAAACAGGGGCTTATTAAGCAATGAATAGCCAGGTATCCACTTCCTGCAATAGGAAGTGATACCTATGAAAGCCCGCAGGTCTTACTGAGTTTGTGGTACAGACATTTTAACAATGGTACTGATGCGCTCAAGGGTCAATCTCCTACCCTCCTTCGACAGTAGGTGACCTAAGAAGGTGACCTCCTGTCGACAATACTGAAAATTGGAAATGGATACTTTCTGGCCATGTTGAGCTAAATGTAGCAGCAATTTAACTGTACTTTCCCTGCAACCTTGTTCTGTATCCAAAGCAATGAACAAGTCATCGACATACTGAAGCAATACATTACCTGGAGGGAGTGTCAAGGAATACAACTGACCTTTCAATGCCTGACTAGAAAGACTCTGACTCTCTGTATAGCCTTGAGAAGCGTGACAGAATCTAAAGCTTCTACCGGCAAGGGTAAACCCAAACAGATATCTGCTATCAGGATGAATGGGAATACTGAAGAATGCATTTTCAAGTCAATGACAGAAAAGAATTAGCAGTAGAAGGAATCATCGTCAAGAGAGTCGTAATGTCAGGGACCACCGGGAACTGGGGAATCACTATTTTAATAATTTCAAGCAAATTAATCACAAAACGATAAACATCTTCTTGACACTCAGAGGGTCCCGAAGGCGTCTATTTGAGGATGGGAAGAATAGGGCTGCTACAAACATTAGCAGTCATCTCCTCAAGCACTCCTTTCTCAATCAAGTCTTGCACAATTTTATCAAAGTTCGCTCACCTGCCTGCGTAATTTTATACTGAGGGATACGGGGTAAAATAGCACCCTCCTTCACACGTATCGAAACAGGCGATATCTGCAACAATCCCACATCTGTGTCCCCCATTGCCCACAGTGTGGGTAGCACATCCTTAAATTCTGCAGGGAGGGCGCATCCTTGGACAGACACTGCTTAGCGCCCACCTCATCAGGTCCCATTGTCATATAGACTCCGGCTGGGGAGCAGTAAATTGTAGCATGCAATTTCTTCAACAAGTCCAAACCTATCAAATTCTCTCCACAATTGGATGTCAACAAGAATGCCGAATCTACAGTGAAAGGACCAATAGTCAATGCGGTACACCAGAAAATCATACCGAAACATTATTATGGCCAGACAGAGTAGGCGAGGGACCAAGGAATGAGAAATAGAGCTGTTTGTTGCACCTGTATCCACCAAAAACTCCTTAGTCGAACCATACACATCCACACAAACATACGGTCCTCACTGGTCTACAGGTATCAAAACTGGTCCCTCACCCTGACCCCGGCTGTGCTAGATGTAAGACATCCTGGTCACCTTATCTGTTTCATAGTCATCATGATAATACTGTTTTGCATGATTTTATTGTGATTTGATGGTTTTAAACTGTATTTTTATTGTACTTTTATGGTCTTTGTGGCCAAATAAAGATTGATGATGATGATGTATAGATCGACTGCTATGATTAGTGTCAGAACCTTAATCCATAAAAATCCATAAAAATTAGTGTCAGAACCTTAATCCATAAAAATCCATAAAAATCCATAAAAACACAAAATTTTATTTTTCGCAAAGTAATCATGCTAGTAAGAGGTAAAGTACTCTCAAAATCAACAATAGTTTCCGTAGGTAAGTAAGGGTGTAGCTTAAGGCCACTCCATGCTTTTAGAACACACTGCCCAATTTGATGGCCCAGGTCAAAATATTTTGGTGGCCGGGACATTGGGTGCAAGGGATGGCTAAAGACAATGGCCTAATTCAGTATTCTGATGGGCACCACGGAAGGCCAGCTACAGACTCTTGGGACTGTATAACTGATTTGAGGTTTAGTTTAAAGGCACACAGCTTTGTACCCAAAACCACAGGTCATGAATGAATGTTAGGTGGGTTCTGGGGGCTTTGGAATGAGGCGAGTATATTGCTGTAAGCAATAACCATCTCCTAGAGCTTGCTAGGCACTGCTGAGGACCATGCCAAGTACGTTACAGTGGCAGAAGTAAAGGGTACTGGGGATCGTGGGGACAGAATGCCCGACCTCAAGCCATGGCCAAAAGCTACATCCTGCACTCACAGCCAACCGAACATTTCAGAAGTATATCATAGCATAACTCAAAGCTCCCGTCTACAGTTAATATCCAGCCAACATTATAAAACAGTTCAATAATTCATTTAAAAAGGTCAGATATCTTGATGTTATTCTTATGATCCAATACTTAAAACCCCTGACAGTTGTAAGTCATGGAGATCCATTGAGCAAACGCTACACAAAAGCACAGCTCATTACTGTACGTATAACATGACATATGGCATCTACCTTGACAACATCAAAGACATCATTGGTGACATCACCCATCATATTATCATTAACACCAATGATGACATAACAGAAATTGCAAATAACTTTCGTTTTCACATCTGTATGCTCACCATGGAAATACAGCATTGTTTATACATGTATCCACATTGGTGATATCTGCATGCTGAAAGTGGCTACGAGCCTTCAAACTAAATTAGGGCTGTATTTATCATTATCTTTTTCAGGGCAAGTTAGTGATTTAGTTTTTGCTTCATTGAAATTATACTTTCAGGCCCTCTGTTATCCTGCACTCATGATGAATTCCCAACCAAGGTACCATGTGCTTTGGTCTGTTTGTTCCAAATATTGCACTCCATGATTCTGTAGCTGATATATTAATTACCTCCCCTTGCCTTCAAATGCTGAGTTGCTTGGGGAAGGAAGTAAAGTCAGATTTTTACAATCTCAATCTTCTCTCTGAAGGCAGATTCATCTATTCTCACTGATGCACCAACCACCCAGTCACCGATGCTCCAGCCAACCAGTAGTGGGGTGGGGAGGGGAGAAAAGGGGGATACAGTTAAAAAAAAAGATCACTCACCTGCAGCCCGGCTGGCCAGCTGCCTCCTCTCTCCATCCTCTTTCTGGCTTCTGTTGGAACAGGAAGCAGGAATCACCCATGCTCCCCTTAGCCAATCTTAAAGATGCAATGCAGCGTTGTGATTGGTTCGTCGTTCAGCCAGGGAATGGAAGCCCGGGCATGTTCTCCACCCAGGTTGGAGAACATGCAAGGAGCAAATCAATGTTTGGCAGCAGCCCCAGTGGGCCGGCCAAACATTCATGTACACTTAGAAGGGTGCCACGACCCCTCTCCCCTGCTGCCCAGTCTAGCCCCGCGCACAAAATTGCCTCAGCACGGAAAAATAAAATGAAAATAACATTGTGTTATTATTTTATTTTTTATTTTCTGCCCTGTTGAAAGGCAGTGGGCAAGGCTCCTACAACTTAGTGGAGGAGCTGCCCCAGCAACCACCACAGTCTGAAAGGTTGACCTTTTATTCTTCTTGCGATAAAGATCGTATTAGGTTTGTCATGTCTTTGGCCAGACCTAAACAAGCAGACCAGTGACAGATTTTCAACTGAAAATGCATTGATTTGCATTGCAAGAACAGGTCTTGACAGACTCAGGTATGTCAACAAAATTTAGCACCACACACAAGTACACTTTTGACCAGCTAAACACTATGCCCACATGTTAAACACTCTGTATGGTTTGTTGTTTTTGTTTGTTCCCATATTGCAAATCCTAAAGCTGCCTGCTCAGTAACAAACACAGTAGGTAATATAAACACTTTCTGACTGTCTCAAAACAGTACTTGAGCATTTTCTCTCATAGGCTTCTGCCTACCTTTGTAGTACATTTCCGACTTACAAGAAAGTTACAAAGCAGCTGCACATTCCTAGGAGCAGTTGTGGAAATAATTTGTGATTTCCATGTTACTTACTTTGTTACCATTTATACACATTTAAATGTAAATAGTAACTTATTGATTTGCACCAGTGGTGTGCCTACTGGTACTTACATAGGGGACCAGGACCCTTTGTAGTCTCCTGTGGTATGCCATGATGGAGGTGCCTTAATTCACAGACCAGTTGATCCAGGAAAATCAGTTATTCTCTTATTATCACAAAGGAACAAATAGACGAATGACAGCCAATATTGCTATTTCTCACCAGTCAGGCTGTTAGCAACTCTTCTTCAATTTCCAGAAACCTCCATGGAAATAAAAGAAAGCCTGTTACTTTCCATACAGAATAGAGTCTATGCTGCTGTCTGTCTAGGCTTGCTGTACCGCCTAAGGGCAGGCTGAAGTGAGAAGATGGTCTGGGCAATGGTGCTGAAGCTGCAGACCTGGCAGGTAAGGTCTACCTCCCACGTCCACACCCACTACCTTCTCACCAGCTGGCTGCTGTTGCTGGAGCCTTGAACTCTGCATTGGAGAGGTAGCATGATTGTTAGGCTGGCTGTACAACATCATATTTTTTTTTTACAAATTAAGCATTGTTAATACTGTTAACATAGTATCCTATTCAAAAACTGCATTTTGTAGTATGTATAGTAATTCTACAATAGTGCTACTCATCTACTACAATGCTATTCACAGACTTATGGGCAGAGGACTACACTTCTGTCACTCCTATCCTTTCTGTGCAGAGATCTCTGCCCTGACTGAGGAGATCTCTGGACATGTAAGCCTATTTTTTAATAGTAAATGTGAGAGGGACAGCGGAGAGTGGCTGAAAAATGGGAAATACCTACTACTAAATGAGATGGGTTTAGGGAGGACTAAGGAGGAGGTGAGAGAGTGGTTTAGGGAGGGACATGCATCCACTCACAAAGAGTAAACCCATTCCTATGCACAAACTCCTCTTCTCCATGTCTGGTGCTGGTATAAGTCCAGCACCAGACATGGCCAGCCACTGGTACTGCAACATCCTCCCAAAGAAAATAAAGGAGGTAGGGACTTAAAACGAAAGCCCAGAGGACATAATGTTAAAATGAATGGATTTAGTTAGTTTTTTTTGTAATATATATAATTGTATTTCAATGCAAAAAAAATGAAAATAAATAATAAACATAATTGTATTATAAAATGTTTTAGAAACCTTCTTTAATTTAAAACTAAATGTAACTATTTAGAAAAACATTCTGTAGATAATATTTAGGGGCCGATTATGATGTCGGTCAGAAAGCCTCCGAATGCAGGTCAGAGTCTTTCCGACTGACATCTCCGGTTTCAATTCCGACCGCCTAATAACAATGTAGGCAGTCGGAATTGAAACGGTCCGGTTATTCTGGCTGGATTCCGACGGGCTCATGGAGACCGCTGGCCAGTCCGAGCCTCAACGTAATCCTAGAGGACAGCGTTTCCGCCGTCAGGATTACAATGTCGGTTTCCGACAGGCTTTCCATATCGAGCTTTCTAACCTGGAAAGCCTGTCCTGAAGCGACTTATTCCTCCATGATCTCTGGTTGGGGGCCGAGGCACCTGTTAATTTCAGCACCATGAGGCAGGCACCTTGAGGTGTCTGACTCAAGTTGCAGCGATTAACTTAATCTCACATTCTCCATGGGAGCTTGTGCTACGGCCAGTTTACGCCTGCAGCACAAGCTTTCATGCGAGTATGTGACCGCACCATGTGCAGTCGCATTGTAATGGTGTGTTGGGACCGCCGAGCTGAGATTGTTCGCTCCTGAGACTGCGGTTATGTCGGGCGGACCTGAGTCCGCCCAACATTCTAATCAGGCCCTTAGTATTTTAATGCAAAATAAACACATATAAACAGTTTACTTCAGGTGGGAGGTCTCTGCCAAATGTGTGGAACATAAAATACGGTTGTAAAGTTACTCATAGTGTAACTTTATGGTCGTATCTGAAATTTTTGCAGACTCTACTCCCTAAAGTGCAGTGGTGGGGGCATGTAAGTTTATACTTTGTAGTATGTTTACACTCAGAAATGGTGAATAGGCACAAATGGTAAGGTAAGTGTAGCAATAAATGTACACATGTTGATCTGATCTGTAAATTTGCCTTTGTGTACTAGTCCCCTTTATGTACATTTGTGCATACTTAAATGTACGACTAAAGTGCATTTACACTGGTAAACATGTTTACTCTGCAAAGGAAATATTTTTCCCAGAAAGAATTCCCTTCACCTTCAGTGCTACCAATTCTGGGAGAGTTTCTTCTGATTTCCCACAGTGACTACATATTTACTTCTGTCCTTCACACGAATACATTTAGGAGCATATTCGGGGCTGGAGAATTCCGGTGAAAGTTTGTCACTACTCACAAATTTGCGAGTTTTGGGGAGTCTACATACTTTTGCAAGTGCTTCCAACAGAAAACAGCCACTTCACACCTTTGTGAGGAGATTTACTCCCACAAAATGTTACACCATACTGGGGTTCTACAATGTGTCTCTGTAAATCACATTGCAAGTGCATATTCATAAACAGTGAATCTACAATGTAAATGACCTGTAAATGCATCAATTTTCACATCTAAACAAGACTCAGGAGTTCAATTAATTTTGTGAATTGGTTCCTGAATATTTTAAAAAGAAACACAGTATTGTTCTGTCAGGGGCATAGCTATCATTAGTGTAGTAGCTACAGTGGCCCCTGAACACAAGTGTGACAACCCCACTTCACCCCAACAAACTTTGTTTCCTTTGCATTAGGACTAAGTTTGGGTGGTGAACTCCGATCTGCTCGTGGAGTTTGCGGAGATTTGCACACTCCACATTACGCAAAGCTTGCCGAGTTCCAAAAAACTCCTTGCTCGCGTTCATCAACATCAAGTTGGCGAGCATGGAAAATCAACCTCTTGGCGAGATTTCTTAACACAGGTGGACAGATTTCTCATTGCAAGTGGTCGCGTATGCTCTCGACTGCTCGCATTGATAAGCTGTCCGTTCACATTGAGAAAGCTGCAGCTCGAGTAAAAATCTACTCAAGCAGCACAAAGGAAGCAGCACTCGTTTGCGCTGTGCACGGTGCAGACAAGCACCTGGCTCTGAAAATTACCACAAAACAGAATTTATCCAACACTCTCCGCCGCTTGTGGAGCTCCACGTAGAGCGGCAGAGGTTTTTTTGCACTTAGAATCACTGCATCTTTGATACACTAATGTGTAGTACTGTATGCAATACTATGCTACACATATTACCAGGTCCACAGGTAAGTACACCTCCTCCACCATCAGAGTTATCGATACCAAGGGTACCTGCTTAATGGAGATTGCCTGTGAAACTTGAGATTCCACTGGGAAATTAGGAATTGCTAGGGAAATCAGTAACTCTGTGTCGATTTCCACCATATTTCTTCATTTTTGCCCTTAACTTTCACCAGGAGCAAAACCTCTGAGTGAAAGTAGCAGATGTACGGTGTTCTGTGGATCTCCGATGGAGTCGAAACTCCCCCAGCATTTCTGCAGAATTTTATTGAGGCCCTGAGTCGTTTATTTGCCCTCAAAACAAAAACGGAAACAGTCACTGGTTCTAGAAAAAACAACGGGCCCTGTAATCATTATTCAAATAATATAACCCAGCGACAATCAAGGAAACAGCACCATACACTCGCTGGAAGTTCTCACTTCCTAAAACCTCCACCGGCAGCCTTCATCCCCATCTTTCCACCGCCCTCCGCCCCCACCCCCCCCCCAACCACGCCCCACCCCTCTGCTATTTTGCATCAAAGCGTGCAGGCTGTCTTCACCTGCCGCAACCACCATGATAACGGGAAAGTGATCAAACATATTTTCACCATTTTCCTAAAGACAGAACAGGGAGAGATGGACATTTGTCAACAAATCAAAAGCCTTCACGCGCTATTTGTCGGGCACTTGACACCCTTGGATCATAATATCTGCACGCCTTTCTTTTTTATTATTATGACAACACGCGCAGGCCAGTGGCTCTCATCCCTGAAAGGATGATGAAACAGGGTGAAGGATTTTTTGTAAACAAGAGGTGAATCTTCTTAGCTGGGCGCTGACGCTGCCCTTTGATGCTATTGAGAAAATGCCTGGAATGCCTCTGCATTCATTAAGACATATTTGGAGTATCACTTAACCTCCTGCACGTTTTCTAATCCATTCTTTGGTTGGCTGACGTTGTCTTTGAACAACACCCCCAGGGTCGGGAGAATGCATTAGTAACGTGCTCTGAGCAGAACATCTAGGTGGTGCCCAATTAGTTTAAAGCTCAGCCCGTGCGCCATTTCCTTGTAATACTTTTCTTGGCTCACTTTCCTCCCTCACAAGGTTGAGCGGTGTTTTCTTTTCGACTAGCCATAATAGCAAGAAGGCAACTCCCTACGCCACAATTTCATAACAAACAACATTTTCAGTCTGAATGTTTGCTGCGTTTGTATTTACTTTTTTTTTTTTTTTTTTTTTAAGAGGTTGTAGAAATTTGCATTGATCTGCTTACCTTCTCGAAGAACCTAGCAGGGGTTCAAATAGGGAATTTCTAGGTGCATTTAAAGGGTGTTCACATTCAATACCTTCACTGAGGTGAGTTGACGGATACTTATAAGCAAAATCACAAGAGATGGGCCTTCACTGACTGCCCTACTGATGTATGAGTCATAAAATAAGATATTCCCAGCATGCCCTTGTGATGAGTATAAAGGGTGAGTTCACGAGATACAAATGTTAAAGGAAGCGCCTATTCAGTGTTTGTTAAAAGTTTTCACAATTATTGGAGAAAGTCTCTGCATAGGACACCAGGCAGTTTACTGGCCAGAGAAGTCTCCTTTTTGCTCATGGTGTGCAAGGTTTACGTTCTAGAGGTTTAAACCCTGTACATGAAGAGACCTGTCTCTAAAGCATTAGACTGGGAAGATGTATAGGCTGAGAGACCTTTGTAGAGTGGTACAAGGTTGCTGCCAATGAGTTATTTCTGAGTATGACATGTCATTTTGAACTGCGTTAATTCCTTGTTAAAAAGGAAGGGAACGATTTTCAAGGCAGTGTGATGTGGGTGCAGTGACAGACCAGAAATGAGCAGAGAGGTGTGATTAGTCAATCTTCAAAACTTTGAAAGTTGTTTTCGAGGCCTGTGTAGATGGTATTGGAATATTTGAACATGCAAATAATCACTCCTAGTACAAAAAGTATGCAGTGGTGTAGCTAGACATGTTGCCTCCCATGGCAGTCCCTGAGTTGGCTGCCAGTCAGGCGCAGGTAAGGGTTGGCAGCTGACAAACAACTAGATCCTGTGGGTGTTGGTAGTTGGCAGACAACTTACTCACCTCTGCCACCCCAAAAAAGAATACCACCCAGGGCGAATTCCCCCCCCCCCAGCCCACCCCTAGCTACGCCACTGGATGTCTAAATTAATTTTGTCTTGCAAATATATGGCTTCACAAATCAAGCAAGGCTGCAACATTAATATATGTATGCAATCCTCAACCCTCAAGACAATCACCTTCAATGCATACAGGAAGTTTAGATTTATTCGTAATCTCAAGATTTCACACGAGTTACATTGAGCCTCAAGTTTCAAGTTTAATGTTTATTGCTTGATTAATTAAAATCATCACAATCCCCCCTACATAAAATAAGTGAGATTCATATACTCGAACAGCAAGAAATATCATTATGCAAGTGCTCATTTTACATCCGTACTCTATCTCCCATACATTTCAAGTGTATAAAATTCTGTTATTATAAAATCATTCTAAAACTATGTTTAGATCAGATTACAACCAAAAAGTTAAAATTATATACCAACCAGATTAAAATTATGGGGATATGTTACATGCAATTATGGTTAAAGATCATCCGCTTGCAATAGACAGCTGTTGACTAATCTCATAAACTTAACTCCTCGGCAAGACAAGATGCATGACGAGCCCTCCAGCCAGCTTATCACTGCTTGTCTGCTAGAGCGAATGTTCAGATTGATAAAGATCGCCTTTAGGTATTGTCTCCTTTGGGTCAACATGGCTGGACAGGCGCACAACAAATGGGCCAAGGTTTCCTTTTGGAATCCACATAAGCGACAGCGTTCTGAGTTAAAACCTGTCACCCAAGAGGGGTATAAATCCTTAGCGACGTACACCCCCATCCTGAACTTTAGAAAGCACATCTTTAAATAGGAACTAAAATGGGCAGATAAGTAGGCTTGTGGCTTCAGAGACCTGTATGAATTCATGACTGTCCATCCGTGCCGTCTCTTTGTGGGCGCAAATTTATCTTCCAATAAAGATTTCTTTTTGCTTGCGACATTCACAGTTTTATTAAAGGACACTCGATCTATCTTGTTGTCCCAAGCTGGTTGGAGTTCCAAAGTGGCCAAAGATGAACTCAAATAACTCCTTGCTCATTCTGTGACCTTACTTCGTCCCAGCAGAGTCTATTTAGAGTTTCCGCTTCGGATAGCCGGAGGGTGTGGCAGAATTTAATAAAGTTACTCATTGCCCTGTATTTAAGATCCTGAAGACCAAATTCCAGTCTCACCTGGGTGGGCAAAGCACATTTTGGCAAATCAAAAACTGCTTTATAAATTTTTGACTGCAATTCGTTCAGGAGATGCAAATCTTTGCCGCACCAGGGGACAAGGCCGTATGACAAACTTGGTTGGATTTGGGCAGCCATGACTTTTAACAAATGCGAATGGTTAGGGCAGTCCATTTTTTTACGCAAGGATCTATAAGCGTAGATCAGGGACTGAGTCTTTGCCTTGAGGGACATTTTGTGTTCTTTGTGACTTGTGCCCTGCCCGATTATTACGCTCAGATATTTATATGAACTTTTTTCTTCCACATGGACGCCCTTAACCCTCCATTTGAACTTTAATTTCCTTCTGTCAACCAGACGAACAATTTTTGCTTTATCTTTGTTTATCTCTAGCTGTTCCGAGTCCAGATAGGATGCCAGGTTATTTATTGATCTTTGTAGTCCCACTGGGGTTTGGCTTAACAAGACAATGTCGTCTGCATATTGGAGGATTGCGACTGGTTTGTTGGTTTGTTGGCCAGTTTCGGGGGTGGCAGTCTGAGTTTTCAAAGTGTCGGGCGATATCCGATAAATACAGATTAAAAAGGCTTGGGGCCAAGACACAGCCTTGCTTCAGACCACTTTGTGTAGGAATATTTCCGGTGGTGCTTGACCCGTTTCCCAGCTTGACTCTTGTCCAGGTGTCAGTATGCAAGGTTACAATGGCGGTGAGGAGTGCATTTGGTATACCCCATCTTTTACGTTTATTCCATAAGTGATTCCTGCTCACTCTGTCAAAAGCAGATTTGATGTCCACAAAACAGGCTAAGAGGCGGACTTTCCTTCTTTGCGCCTGTTCCGTCAATAGAGCTAAGGTTGCAAGGTTCAATTGAGTGCCCATGCCTTGCCTGAATCCTGTTTGGAAGTTGGGTATGATGTTTTGTTCCTCCATCCAACGTTGCAGATGGTTCAATAGGCACGAGGCATATAGTTTGGCTTCCACGTCAATCAAGGAGATTAATCTGTAATTCCCTGGCTTACCATGGTCTCCCTTTTTGTGTATGGGGTGTATGACAGTCCCCCTCCAGGAAGCTGGGATGTTAGAATTTAGATAGATCTCGTTGAAGACTGGTGTTAGGATTTCAGACCATAACTCTGGGTTATTCCTGAAGATTGCGTTTGGAATGCCGTTTGGCCCTGCCGCTCCCTCGGACTTTAATTTCTTTATGAGGATTTTTAGTTCTTTCTCATTTGTCAGAGGAGTTTGCTCCTCAAAAGAGGAGTTTAAATGGGCTGAATTAGCTGTTGGAATTGCATGTCTCTGTTCGGCTTGTGCCTCCTTTTGGTCGTGATGTTCCCCCTGGTGTTGTTGTTCTAGATCCTTCCTGCGCTGGTTGAACAAGGTCTTTACATGGTCTGTCCAGATTTCTGCACCGATTCCTGCCTGTTGCTGAAGTGTTGGGCCCATTGTTAACGAATTAATATTCCCCCAGAAATCGCTACTGTTGTGTTTTTTGCTAGCTTTTAGTAATTGCTGCCAGATTGATTCTTTATACTCTGATTTTACTTTCTACAACTTCTTTCTGTAAGCACTCCTTAGGGTCTGCAACTTTATTTTTTCCTGTTTTAGCTCCTTTTCTCCCTCTCGGGATAGACGTCGCACTTCTCTCGCGATCTCTCTTTTTCACATTTGAGATCGTGATTGAACCATGGGTCCCTTTTGGCTGTATTAAAAGGCCTCTGTGGCCTAGTAACCGGGAAGGTTTGAAGTAAAAACTCGACCATTTGCTCCCAGTGGCTTACGTGCGCCCATTCTTGAACTGGGCCTTGGATTTCAATAAAGGCCTTTACTTTGTTCACTATGAGTTCAGGAGCCTCTCCTCGCCATTTTACTTTGCGCAGGTTGAACGTTTCTGGATACTGCGTGATGGCATTGTTCCTCTGAGCGGAGTTTGTTCTATTCTTCAGAGTCAGTATTAACGGCAGATGATCGCTTTCAGGTCGTGTAATTATACTGAAACTGTTCATTTCTGAGAGCTGTTTAGTACTTGTAATAATAAAGTCTATTGTCGAAACGACTTTTCCACTCAGGTGTGTTGCCACTGGAGGCGAGTCCCACGGGGCCTTACCGTTCATGATTATTAAATCGAGTGCTTCTAGTTTGCGGACAAGTTCCAACGCACCGTTCGGTACTTTACGGTTCCTTCCCCGATTGGTCGCCAAAAGATTGCCATTAAAATCGCCAGCAATCACCAGTTGAGCATTTGTGTGGCTTTTCTGCAATACTTTTAGCAGATTTGTTAGAATTATGTATTTACCATTTTGCTTCTTTCTCTCTGGGTGGATGTAAACATTTATTAGGAGGAGAATTATAGTTTGTTCCTTGCCGGTTACCTTAGTCACTTGGATCCAATTTGCCCCTCTATCTATTTCTTCAGTTTCCCTATTCAGGTTTTGGGTTATGAAGGTTGATAAGCCTCCTTTTGGATGGCCATACTTTGAGTGTCTTTCTGCCAGGCAGTGGTGTTCGATGAAACCAGGTATTGTGGTTGCCCCCGTGTTCTATGTTTCCTGAAGCATGATTATTTGTTGTTGATTTAGGAAAGTTACTGTATCTTGATCTTGGCCCATGTCTCTGAAGCCGTGCACATTCCATGAACAGAGCGAGATGTTGGTTAATTCCTTGTTGTCCCTTTCCGGTTCCCGTGTTTGTATTCCTTTGTTAGGAATACTTATCATTCAATGTTTTTGCGATCCAGGCCCAGTCCTTAAGGTCCTGTGGGCTTTCCCCAGTTTTACCCATACTGACGTTTTTGAGGTGCCTAATGTTTCGCACGGATGTCGTTGGTGAATTGGAACGTGCTCCGCGTAGACATGTGTGCTGATGACTTCGTGGGCTTTGCTCTTCATTTGGATTGTTTAAGAAGGGATGCGGGTACCTTGGGCGTTGCACTGCCTGAAGCCTGATTCCCCCTGTCTCAAATCTTCCACTCATTGCTATAATGTTGTCCACCAGGTCCTTGGACGTCCACATTGTCAGGGATTCCTTCACCCCCCTTTGGGGTGTTTCCCTGAATTCCACTGAGATTAAATCATGTGAACAGATTCCTTTTAGTTCAGGGATTTCATGGAAAAGTCTCAAGAGGTTTTCCCTGTTGAGCGTGTCCTGGGTACCTTTTGATGAGTATTCCGGGATAAAAGACAGCTTTAGTTCACACGAGTCTTTTACTTCTTGCTTTCCAGAAGGCTGTTGCTACTGTTTCTTCCTCCTAGCTCTGGGAGGATTTGCAGTGGTTCTTCCCTGCCTCCACGTTCGTACTCTGCCGGATTTTTTATTTTTTCCTCTAGCCTGGCAGTTGGAGGGCCCGAATATTTTTGGGTCGACATCTTTTTTTGTAGGTCCACTTGCTCCAGAACTAAGAGCTTGAAGTGACGATCCTTCCCTCTTAGAATTACAGAAATTGATTTTAGGGGAATTTGAGGGATGGTTGACAATAATCCCTCTGACCTGTTTTGCATCAGTTCTGCTAGGTTGGGCCCTTCTTGCGTCTCTGCTTCTTGCCATGCTGATTGTTGACTATTTTGTACTTTGTCACCCCTTGGGCTGCTGTGTCCCGGCTGTTGCTGGTTTTCCATGTGTGCTACTTCTTCCGATTCGATTTCATCTAGTTTTATATTCTTCTTTTGCTGCACCACCCGGGTTTCTTTACCAATCGCTTCATCCTCGCGAACTGGGCTTCTGACTCCATGTTTGTTTTGAGACTCAGAAAAAGATTTTGCCGTGTGCCTAAGGTCTTGGCAGTCTGAGAGAGAGGACTGCGAAAAGTGTGCTTGATTCCTTTCTGCACTTTCTGCCTCCGATAAGGGTCGAGGTATTACTTTCGTTTCCGTTTTAGGTTTTGCTGTAAAAAGTGGAAATAATTTAACCGGGGCAGGGTTTTGTTGTTTGTTGTATTTTAGCCTAGCCTTCCTTGCGCGCTTTCTTTCCCGTTTTGTAATTTTAACATCCGCCTTTGCTATTGGCTGTGGTGACAATATTTGGTCCTCGCATTGGATTAGATTTATCTCCAAGTCTGAGTTTATTTGAGCGTCGTTTTTATTTTTTTCTTCCTCGTTATTGACATTAGTTAAATGGGAGGTTTGCTCTTGCGCAATTAGTTTTTGAGGAGTTCCTTGGCACTGGTGTTTTAATGACTGTTTAGCTGCCCCTAAAACGTCTTGTAGGATTTCCGGTAATGTAGCCAATTTCTCTATTATCGGGCTACAGTGGCAGGTGACTTGTTGATTTTGTGTGTCACTCTGCCTATCTAGGGTTTTTTTTTTATTAATAACACTGTTATTGCGTCCAGTTTTTTATTTATCGCGGCAATGTGGCCATCAAAGTTATTAGGTCGATTTGGACGTCCATTTTATCCGATTGGAAATTTAGTACCTTTATGGATTGTTCTAAGGTTAGAATCAGATTGTCAGCCCATCTCGTATTGAGGCGGTCATCATGTTGTGTCAGTGCTGGAGAGCTGGAGCTTGATCCATTTCCGGAGGAGATTGTTATTGGTGAAGACAGGGTTTGTTGTTTCTTTTTTATTGGGCTATGGCCATCCTCCTGTGATTCTGTTATGTTGACATCCCGAATTCTTTGAGGGTTCAGAGGCGTTGATGAAACCAAAATAGCTCTTCTTTGCGGGATTGTATTCTTTGGACTCGGGGTGAGTTGCTCCCTATCCTGTCCCGTCCCTTCTAGAGACTCCAAGACTTCAATTAGGTATGCTCGCTTATGTTGGAAATCGATTTACTGATCCGCAATTCCTTTATTGCTAAGCTTGCAGCTGATTTTATTAGATCTATTTTTTCCTCCTTTGACCATTTTGTATTAACACGGCACTGTTCCTTATTTCCTTGGGGAATTTCACCAGCGTTTCGATTTTCTACTGGTGAAGGGTCATTTTCTACATTGAGCCTCATTTATATATTTTGGCAGACAGCTCGCCGTTCCATCATGGTAACAGTAAATTACTCTATCCACATGATGGAGGGACGGCCCGCCAAATTTATAAATGTCTGCAAAGCAGGCAGTAATTTCTAATGCATTCGTAGAATTCACCATCAAGGCAGTTCTTGTCAATGCATCTCACTGTTTTGTGTGGGGCTGCATCAGCATGACGCAACCCTACACCAAAAAGAATTATTTTTTTTCTCAAAAAGAAAATCCTAAAACGGGATTTTCTTTTTTTAAATAAAGAAAAGTAATGCTCCCCTCGTCATGAGAGTCTTCTCCCATGGCATGGGGAGTATTGTTTGGTTTTTGCTGTCCCTCATCCCCAGGGATTGCTGGATAGTTAAAGAATGACTACATGTCCATCCATCCTGATTGAGAGGGTGGACGTATAGCCATATCTCCGAAGGTCCTTACTCCGTCGGGCCGTCAGAGAGGTTTGGTCATAGCGGTGATGGATCTAATTTCTGGCAAAAATATGACATCATTCTTTGTCATGAAAGCTTTTGATTCATTAATAGGATTTGTTTTTACCATTCCATTTTCATTTTTATGGTCTGACTTGACAGCTCAGATGTCACCAGACACTTATGTGACTGTCCCTGAAGAGGGTTTTTTACTCCACTGACGTGTTAGAAGCCAGAAGTACATGCTTTAATTCGGCGGAAGTTGTGTGCTTCCACAAAAAGAACTGTGCTTGCCCTTAAGCAGCTATGATCATTTTGTTTATTTATCCAGCTGCCTAAGTTTGAACTTGCATACATGACACTGGAATTTTATTAACCCCTAAAGTGTGAGTGTCGGCCAATGACCGACACCCTCACTACCTCCCCAGTGTGTCTGTCGGCTATTGGCCAGTAATTGGGAGGCATGTAGAGGCCCAGAGTGATTCCTTTATTATGTTTTAAACTGAAGCTGCTCATGAAACGTTTCCTGAGCAGCCTGAGTCTGTTTTTAGCATTTAGTATAATGATGATCAGCACACAGAGTGCGCTGACATCATTACACTAAAGTGAAAGTAAAATGAGCCTTTGGGCTTGTTTTACTTTCACTGCAGGGGCGTAGCTAGAGCTTGTGGCGCCCGGGGCTATCCCTCAGATTGCCGCCCCTGGGGAGGGGGCTGGGGAAAAAGGACTGAGAGTCACGAAGTATCACCGCTAATAGTTACCTCGATCATGCAAGTTACATGCACATACATGACACGGTCCAAGGCTACACAGTTAAATACACCGGTGACCGGCAGTACAAAGGAGAACTCACAGACTGCCACCATACTAACACTTACGTTTGTGACATTTAATTGCAGCTCTCTCCAGTACCTGCACCGCCACATATGCAGTGCAATTCTTAAATCAAATATTGTAGCGTGAAGAACAAACTAACGACTTAATGTTCACTATAAGACAACACATCTTTGCTAACATGGATTTGTATGACTTAGATGCATTTCTCAGAATATGTATCTACAAATTGCAAAATGCTCTGACATCATCCTGAACATTTCTTTGTAAATATGTATATTTATTATTTGGAATCATTTCTCACATTTTTTTGTAAAAAAATAACTGTGGAGTACTTTAACGTCGTCTGTGTGTGATATAAAATTTCAAATAAAGAAATAAAAACTTAGAAATTACCAGCATTCGCAGGGTTCTATTCTTTATGGAATGTTCTCCGACACCCCACTGTACAACCGGCGGCCATGTCTACGTTTCTGCAGTTGCAGAGCAATTCCTGCAATGTTCAGCTCATGGTTTGTGCACATGGAGTGGCGCAGCTGGCACCAGAAGTACAGGTAACAACAGCAGGCCGGACATAAAGGAAGCATAGCTGCCAAGGTTTCAGATTGCTAAGTGTGACATTTGTATAATGTCAGCGTAATTATGAGTGACATTTCAACAACTATGAGTGACACTTTTTTCGCAAGGAAAATCAAGCAATAAAAACAACGGAAACATAAATATCAGAATTTACACCCATTTGAGCAAAGAGAACTGTAAGAAGATTTTAAAACGGCAGCAAAGTACTGGAAATGGAAGCTTAGAGGTCACAAACCCTCTGCAGACTGTAATTTATCTCAAAAAGACACATTGAGCAATTTGATAAAAAAATTAATTCGCTGATAATAGCAGGGTGTGCGGCGCTGCCCGTTATTTATTAACAACCTGAGGCTGAAGCTACGTTGCATTGCAAGTCTAAGCAATTAACATTGAGACACAATTAAGCATGGGGGTGCATGCAAGCCTCAGGAGAAAAGATTGAGAGGGCTCGGCCACCACCCCCCGATACTTCACTGTCTTTCAATTTGCTAAACTCGGCCCTAGTGTATATCCGCACTAATTGACATTGGATCCAGGGGGCTTGTAGTACTTGTTTTGCTCCAAACATAGGAGGTGCAATACTTTTTCTGCTTCGATTTAAACTGATGAATTCTGTCATATCTAATGTTATATCAGCCAGCCTTCCTTCTTATGAACTGTGAGTTTTTGATAACCTAGCTGGAGCTCCTATTAGCATGAAGGATTGACTGGGAACTGTGGACCAAGGGCCCTTAAAGTGTCATCCCGAATCAATCCATTCCTCAAGATCCCCACCGGGCACCGGGACAGGGTTGAATAGTTCGAGGCTGGCTCCCGAGTCCCAGGATGTCATGCAGTTCAGAAACCTTTGAAATGCCGCCCGCTCGATGCATAGCTGCCAAGGTTTCAGATTGCTTATGTGTGACATTTTCATAATTTCGGTGTACTTATGAGTGACATTCAATGATTATGAGTGACACTTTCTTGTAAGCAAAATTCAAGCAAGGAAGATGAGGGAAACATATAAATATCAAAAATTACACACATTTGAGCAACTCTGCAGAGTACCAGCAATGGAAGGCCACTAACCCACATGAGAAACAGACTGAGCTTATTAGCCCGCTGCCGGCACCAGCCTAAGGTAATCTATGAGCTACAATAGCATATTTGTGAATCGCAGATTGTGTGAATCATCGAGGTAACACGTACCTCAGGGCATGCCTATGTAACAGTTGTGCACTGCTGACATTGTTTAATAAAAAGAAGTTAAAAAAATGTAAATACCTCGATAAGTCCCTTATGCCAACTATGCACCGTTTCAGTATGCATCACAGCAGTTTTCACCCACATGAAAGAAAGAAAGGAGTAACCAAAGAAGTAGACTTAGAAAAGCCAATTCGGAAAAATAGATTTCCTGAGAGTTTCACTTTAAACTTTAGGAAAACTTAAAGAGCAGAATTTATAATGGCTTTATTGGGCGGCTATAACATGAGCGTTTAGCCTGTAAAAATGCTGCTTAATCTTTGAATATTAAAAGCAATATTTTTTTGCAGTTGTATGTAGCGCTGACTTCACTCGGAGGTATGTTACAACATGAAAACCCAAGGGCAGTACTCGGGGTCGGGTGAATCTCCCAGCTGTCAGTTCCTGTGAGTTGGAGGAGGGAGCGCGACCTTCAGTGGCAGGAGGGGGAGAGGTGAAAGGAGGGCGAAGAGGCGGCTGTGCAGGGGGCAGAGTTCACAGAGGAGAGCCAGTGCAGCGGGACCGTCCGTGCGTGACTGCACTGCTGCCCATCGATGGTGCACTCTGCTGCAGCCTGTTCTCAGGCTGCCTGGCCACTCAGACTCGTCCCGGGCCCCCGTGCCGCTCGCCAGCCAGACTCTCACTGTGAGCCAGCGGCTGCAGAAGTGTTTTGCGCACCCGGGCCGCCTGTCGCGACCATGCCTCTTCCGCGGCCGGCGAAGCACACCGCAGGCGGCAGCTGAGTTCAGCATGACTCTGGGACCTCACCTGTGGCTCGTCCCAGCATTAGCCCGTGTCTTTGCGCACGCTGGAGGTTGCCATTGCCCAGTAGAGACTGCCTGACTCGTGCGCAGCACACCAACGTGCGTGCAACGTGCGTGCAGCGTGCCACAAGTGCCGCGCCACCATGCCGCCTCCAAAACAGTCCTGCCTGGGGCGGACCGCCCCCCTCGCCCCCCCTAGCTACGCGGGTGAGCAAGTGTATTTTTTCAACAATTTTTAAAAATAGGACATCTACAACAAACAAGGAAGCACTTATGTCATATAATTAAAAGGAAGTGCTCTTATTTAGTGGAGATTCACCACTTTGAAGCCTCGTCATCTTTTCTATATGAGGAATCATGATATCACAGACTTCAGGAAGAAGATGCTCGAGGAAGTTTGGCCAAGGAGGGGGGCTGCATGTGTGGCCGAACCCCACTGCAGACATCTAAAGGCCGTGTGTGTCGCACGGTAGGCTGCATGTAGGGGATTCACAGCAGGGCCTAGCCCCAGACCAGGCTTCATGACCAACTGCTGCCATGCATGGCCGAAGGTGGCAGCGGTTGAATTAACAAATTGTAATTAAATAGAAAAAAACAATGGTTACAAGGACATTATAGTTAGGAAATGCCATTAAAAAAACTAAAGGTCACTGATGACATAATCCTCAGAAGGACTCACATATCTCACACACACCATTATACAACTTCTCATACACCCACTCACACCCTTATACAACTTCTCATACACCCACTCACATGCCCACATAACCTCTCAAATGCTGTTAACAGAACCCTACAAGTACTCACACAATCACTCACTCATCCATAGAGCTACTCATACAACCAGTCACTTATCCGTGCAGCCACTCACACAGCCACACACTCACCCATACAGCTACACACACCCAGCTATTCATCCTATACATCTCTTCACACACCCACTCACACATACAGCCTCTTAACACAGCCACTCACTCACCCATGCAGGCACTCCCACGCTCATACACCCATACAACAAGGTACATACCCATTCATAGATCCATACAAGCACTCACACTTCTGCTCACTCACCATTACATACATTCACACAGACACTTACTCTGCAAAACAGCCACTCACACCAACTCACTTAACCAAACAGCCCCTCAAGAAGCCACCCATACAACCAATCACACAGTCAGTCATCACTCATAAGGCCATTCAGATACCCACTCCCTCACCCATACAGTCACTTACATACCCACTCACCCACCCATACAGCCACTCACACAGCCACTCACTCTACCATACAACCACTGATACACACACTCACTCGCCAATACAGTCACTCACACAGCCCCTCACTTACCCACACAGCTACTTACACACCTACTTATACACCCCTACAACCACTCACACATCTACTCACATACCCGTACAGGCTCATAGACACCCACTCACACACAGACACACACAGTCACACCACCACAAAATATATGTTTGAAATAGTATCACTCATTAGTAGTACAGAAACTATACTATTTTAACTTTTGTAGTACCTTGGAATATATGTTTAACACTCATAATCTTCTAGAAACACTTACACTTACTGGATGATGTCATGAGTGATGTAATTTGAGATGTCACCAGTGAGGTCACTGATCATGTCATGAGTGATGAAATATGTAAGGTCATAAGCAGTGCATTGCGGGAGCTCAGGTAACTATAACTGCTGAATTTCACTGGGTTTGTACGAGTGGAATCTGAGCCTAACTATAACGTCTCTGTAACCTTTGGTTTTTGTCAGTGATTTTCTACGTCTTTTTTGATTCTACTCCCTAACTATAACATCCCTGTAACCTTTGTTTTTTACATCAAAATATATATATATTTTTTTTTTTTATTTTGGCACCAATCTAAGTGGTCCGTCTCCGTTTTAGCGTGGATGATGCTGTAAGATGGAGTTCTGTGATATATATATGGTGCGTACATCAGTATTCGAAAGATTATGAGGGCCCTGGGGGGCCGATATTTAAAAAAATATTATGTCAGAAACCTTCGCGGGAGTGTACTCAACAACTTCCCAAAGTTTCATGGCGATCGGATGAATGGTGTATTAATGCAGGACAAACAGAAAGACAGACAGACAGATATACATTAATTTTTATATATATAGATATTGTCCCGCAAAAAGCCCTTGAGCTTCAGAGGCTAATTATTGAGGGTGTGCAGGAGGCAAGTTACAGCAAGTTACAGCGAGACAAGCAAGGCTGGAAAGCTGGAGGCAGCATTGTGTGCTCCTCTGAAGCTCAAGGGCGTTTATACTGGAGGAATAAAGCACTTTTTCACTCTTCATCGCATGGTGTGGTCTGTACTTGATTGAGCGTGATCTGCATTCCGTCAGGATTCCTGATATATATATATATATATATATATATATATATATATATATATATATATATATTGTCGCTCCAAGGTTGTCCACCTTTGAGTAGCACACGAGCAGCAGCTTGATTTATGTATAGGTGAGGACGGGGATCCGCTTGTAGATGCCGCTCCGTAATGGATCTGCCCGACGCGTTTCGAAGCTCCATATTCTTCTCTTCAGGGGCTTTAACGGAAGCGGTGTGCGCAACCGCTAACCCACTTCTCCATTTTCCGTATGACACACCCACCAATGGGAGGCTCACATGAGACTGTGTATTGTGGGAAGTGTGGTGCGGAAAGCACATAATCACATCCCATTGGTGGGTGTGTCATACGGAAAAATCAAGGTGCTGCTCGTGTGCTACTCAAAGGTAGACAACCTTGGAGCGACAATATATATATATTTTCCGTATGACACACCCACCACACCCACCAATGGGAGGCTCAAATGAGACTGTGTATTATGGGAAGTGTGCTGCGGAAAGCACATGATCACATCCCATTGGTGGGTGTGTCATACGGAAAATGGAGAAGTTGGTTAGCGGTTGCGCACACCGCTTCTATACTAAATCAAGCTGCTGCTCGTGTGCTACTCAAAGGTGGACAACCTTGGAGCGACAATTTATACGCGGCCGTCCAGCCGTGGAGTATGCACCACCCCGTCATCCTTGGGGGTCACGGAAGTGAAACAGCAGCCGTACACGGGATCGAGGACGGGCCCACTTGCGGGGTCCATACAGGACTTGATTATGTGCTTTCCGCACCACACATGTACTTTTAAGTTTTACATGTCCTGGTAGAAAAAAAATCTTACATTCGTTTTTCTCAACTGCAAGGCCTTCCTCTCCCATAGGATAACATTGGAGATACCTTATTACATTTAATAGGTTGTCATTTCCAAATGAGAGCAGGTAACCAGTTCATGATTGGTGTCTTTGAATTAATATGTATGTTTATATGTATGTACACTTATATAGTGCACTGTTACTCCAAGGAGTATCCTGGCGCTCTGCACCTCTATTGTCACTGGCCAAAATGACCAAAACCTTTAATCCTGCTTTAAGAGCCATGTTTTCAGTTTCTTTCTAAACTGGGAGGTGGCTGTAATGACCCGTAGCTCAAGAGGCAATTTGTTCCATGCAGATGGCCCTATAAAGAAAATGACATGCCTCCAGCCCTAGAGCTACAGATCCTAGGGGTTTTGGCCAAAAAGCATTGGCTGACTGAAGGCACCTAGACAGAGCATATAAACTAATCCTTGCCCTGAGATACCCTGCGCCAGTCTGAGGGAGGGCTCTATGCACCAGGGCAAGGGTCTTAAAAAGAATCCTCTTCTTTATAGGCAGCCAATGCAGCACTAGGACACGTGTGCTCTCAAAGGCAAACCCAAAAAGGTATTGGCCACTGTGTTTTGGACCACCTGCAATTTATTGGTAAAATAGTAAGGCTTTACCATAGCCGAAGCCTTGATGTATTTAAAGCTTGTAAGACTTGCTTCCTGACTGAAAAAGAAAGAAAGTGTAAGATTCTTCTTAAAACATGCAACAGTCCAAAGCAAGTCCCCACAACCATATTTACCTGAGCTAAAAAAAGAGAGACATTCATAAAATGTAATGCCTAGATTCTTTACTGAGCTAGCCTGATGCCCAGGAAGGGTGGGGGGGCATCCGCCAGCCAAAAGGACTGCCATGTCTAAGGGGCCTTCACACCAAAGAAAAGCAGTTCAGTCTTTTTTGCATTGCATTTAGGTTGGTGGAGTGTTAGCCACTGGAAGACAGTTGTCAGAGAGACTCTAATATTTTGGCCGGAGAATACTTCATCCCTTCGCCAGTAAAACAGTAACTGGATGTCACCAGCATAGGAAATTATTTTAGCTTCCAAATCCTCAGAAAGTACAGCAAGTGGTATAAGATTGATAATAAATAAGGTAGGGCTCAAAGCTGAGCCCTGTGGCACCCCCAGCTGCAATTCACATGCCCCAGGCGAGAAAGGAGGAGTCCAGTCTTCTTGACCTCATCCCTCAAGGAATGGAGCCAGCCAGTTCAATGCATCTCACATAATTCCAATAGATTGAAGATGGGTAGGAGTATGCCATGTGGTACTGTGTCAAAGTCCGCTGAAAGATTTAGCTTAATCAGCACTGCCCTTCCCCCGACATCTAATGTACCCCTGATGTAATCTGCCACCTCCACTAGTGCCGTTTCAGTACTGAAACTGGGACGAATATCAGGCTGGCTTGACTGTTACAGATTATTGCTTTCCAGGTACTGGGAGAGCTGATGATTGACATGCTTCTTCAGTACTTTAGAAAAAGCTTGAAGCAGTAAAATAGGTCTGTAGTTAGATTGCTCACCTGGGCCAGCCTGGGGTTTCTTCATGCAGTACCAGCATGTTAGAGGGGCAAGAGTCCACCTGAGAACCGGATTTAAGGCAGCCTAGAGCTACAAAAGATCCTTCAATGGATATAGGTTTGAACCTGGTAGGAGTTACTGTGGAATTATGCGTTAAACCACTGTGAATTATTTCCGACATAGTCTTCCCAGGCTGGATATTCCTGATCTTGTTCTGGAAGCAGAGTGCCACCTGTTCACAAGACTCAGCCATAGGTTCCTTACTCCTAGAACTGGCCTCGGGGGACATAATGTTTTTAACAATTTTAAAAATGTCTCTAGATTTGGTCCTATCCCTTTTAATTCTACTTTCCAACTAGGCTTTTTTAGCTATTTTAATCTCTCTGTAATATTTTCTTAAAGCATCCTTATACCTAGCTTTCACTGTGGTGTTATATATTTCCCTCCACTGTCTTTCTAAAATCTTATACTGTTTGTCATAGTAAAGTCAGATTTTAAATTTCAATTTAGAAAATGCCTCTTTAAAAAGTTGGCATTTTCCTGCGTTAGCCATATTATGCCTGCAGCCTGTCTCTAGGTCAAATGACTGGGTGTAACTGACAGTTGGACTTTGTGTATTCCTCCTTGATAGCCACACAGAATAGAGAACGCAGGTGTGCCGGGATCGGCTTTCACTGGCAGGATGGGAGGGTGGAGCTGAGAACAGCCCTACTTACACTTGAATAGGGTGTGCCCTGCCCCCACACAAAGGGCTGCACACCCCATGAAGTTAGTCTGCAGCCAAGGCAGGAAGGGCTGGATACCTGAGGACTTCAAAGGGAAAGCTCTGAAAGCTTCTCCCACCTTCCAGACTAAGGTCGCCAGGTATGATTATTGGATGTCAGACACCAACTCTTCAGTACACTTCTAAACCTGTGGATACTCTGCCAGGAAAACGGACTACTCTGCTGCTGAAAGGACTACCACTCTGTGAACTGCTGCTCCAAAGGGCTGTCGACTGTTGCCCTCTTGCCTGGGTGAGAAGGACTAGACCTGCATCTGTTTCACCCAGGCACGACAATGGCTAGTTGGCTGGCCTCCTGCCCTCACCCTCAGGGACAGAAGGCTCAAACAACCTTAAACCCAGCGCCTGAACTCTGCCATCAGTGAATCATACCATGCCAAGTGGTGCCACCGCAGTTCTGGACCCTTGGAAGGGGGCCTGTAGTTGCTCTGCCAGCCCATCTGTGGATCTAGCCGAACCGATGCATCTCCTCCATCACGTATCTCCAGCAGAACAGGCACATCGCACATGCTTGTGAATGCAACGCCTTCAGAACTGATGCTTCTCTTCCTTTGTGAGGGTGCTTCTGACACACAGGACTCTGCATCGGTTCATAGTTGCAACAGAACCGCCACCTGTGCAAAGTTTCCTGATGCAGGCCCTTGCAGCTTTCACTGACAGCAGCCTCAAGGATGATGCAGGTTCTCGCACCGCAGCTCCACAGCCCTTCGGAAACGACACAGCGCTTTGGCTGCATGATGCATCCTCTGCGCGGAACCTCACAATGCTCTGTAAACCAGGATTTAAGGTATTCTTGTTCAATGGGATTAACTGAGTGCCTGTAGCTGGCCTGTGCTTCATCATGGTCAGCCTAAACTTGATATTGTGTTACGCTGTGGTACAACCAGATTTCCACAGTTGGAGCTTTGTGCTTTTTGGAGATATTGTCAATGCAAAATGTAATACCTGCATACCTCCGGTTGTAATGATTGGATGTTTGTCATTTTGGTCTGGTTTTATTTATTTAAAAGTACTCTATTTTTATAAACTGGTGGGGGAACCTTGTGTGGTATATATATTCACTGTATTACTGTTTGAAGTGTTGCACATATACTTTCCACATTACCTCTAAGTTAAGCTTGGCTGCTCTGTGCCAACCTGCCCGAAGGTTGAGTTCAGGTTAATTTAGAGTTTGGTTGTGACTTGCCTCTGAGAAGAAGTGTGGTTGCTGCTTGAGAAGGGTTTCACCACCCCCTCAACCAGTGACCCAAATTCTTATAATTACCCCAGCTAAAGGCCCTGCATTAACTACTAGGTAGGGAAAAATCCCGGTAGACATAACTGTGCTTCATTTACTAGGTTTCACATTGAAATTCTTAATTCAGGGTCTTCCACTAATACTAGCCAACAGCATGCCTAAGGTTTACCTTCCAAAGATTTAGACCACATACAAGAAGTTCAGAGGAAGATCACTCCACACTCAAGTATAGAATTTGCTTACCTTTCACACTAGGCTCAACGAAGACCTTATGAAATTCTAGAATGGTTTAAAGATCCATCTTTTCCAGGCAATGCATGGCCCTCACCTACTTTTAGAATGGCACCAAGACCTGTCAGTGATTAACACATCTCATTTTTATACTATGCTATAGTTTTTGTCAACCTAATAATCAAGTTTAACTAGTAGATAGAGGGCTCTGCATTCTGGATTTGTTGGAAATAAGTGGAATGATTTCCTGAATTCAATTATCATTTCCAAAACCGATGTGTTTATTCTGAATTTTCACACATGAAACAAAGAACAGCCGACGCGTGTTGCACCTGTGTGGCCTGAGGGCCGTGTGCTTTCTCAAGGCAGTATTTACATGAAAGACATATAGGAAAGTGAGGAGTGTCGCATAACAGGAGGTTATCGTGATTGGAGGAAAAAACAGAGAGAGAGAAGAAAAAGAGAGAAAGGATAAGGAAAAAAATAAATAAGTAAGGATAAAACATAAGGAAAAAAACATGAAGAATAGATGAAGAGATCATGGATAGCAAAAGAGGGGGAGAATTAAAGAGTGGAAAAGCATAGGACAAGAAGGGGCAACAAAAGGCAAAAACATGAGAAATATAATAATCAAGAGCTGACTTTCTCTTGCTATCCACATGTCTATTATTATTCTATTGAGCTTTCGATAACTGCTTCCATCTTACACTGTACTCAACTGATAGGAGTATTGATATTGTTTGTTCATGAGAAAAGACTTGCTGGCAACCCCATATTTGTCCACCCTGGTGAGGAAATGACAAGTGTTTTCCACTATTGTAGGTGACTATTGCTAATGGCAGCAATTTGTTGTAGTTTTCTTGAAGTTCAACACAATTTATATGATTTAGCCCTAGTCTCTGAAATGAGTTTTAGTGGCATAATAGAAAAGGTTTACATCGTCGCAAAAATGTTATTGTTAGTTTATAACAAAGTGTCTACTTTGCAATTTTAACTTCATTTCCAAAAATATTACAAAACTGGAATCTGGATCAGAATATCATTCAACTTGTCTGTTATTGATTCATACATTTCATAATTACTAGATTAAGTTTTTGATCTGATGCTCAATAGCGCTGCTAATTCTCTATCCGATGCAAATTATTTGCATCTGCACTTAGCAAATTCAAAATGCCAAAGGTACCATGCAGTGAAAAAATGTCTCGAGATGAATCCTACCTCAGGACAGAAGAAGAAATCTGAGAGTCATCTAGCCAGTTGTGAAGATGTTGGACATCTGTATTTGAAGATGGGGAGGGAACATGGGAAAATAAAGTTTGGGTGTAATAGGCATAGAGGTCATAAGAGAAGGTCACGGATGGGAGGGTTTGGCCTATGAGTTAATGTATAGAGGAAGAAGATCCTTGATGCAAGGACTGAATCTTTTTAGAAACCTGCTAGTAGAGGTCAAGAGCTGGGGATAGAAAGAGAGAGAGAAAAAACACCAAGATATGGAGAAATACAGTATGAGATGTGCAATGAAAACGAATTTAATATAATGGCAAGGTTGGATAGGGTGGACTATAGAGCGGGGTGATCAACAGTGTCAAATGCAGAAGAGAGATCAACAATATAAGAACAGAGGAGTGGTGGTTTCGAAGGACAGAGAATGGGAAGTTGGACATATGAAAGAGAGCACCTTCAGGATAATGCCACGTATGAAAACCAGAAGAAAGGAGTCAAACAGGATGGAAGAAATGAGGGTGTAAGTTGATTAACCACTAGTGTCTCATGATTTTTTGTAGAAAAAGCGAAGTAGGGAGTAGTTAGCAGGAGCAGAAGGTTCAGCAGAGGATTTGTTTTTAATTGACGGATGGTTATTTGAGATTTAAAGATAGGTAGGTGGGTGCCTGTGAGAAGGAATTTATTAAAAGAGATCTCAGCAAGATTTGGCATGAGAGGACTGGTCCAGCAGTTTAACCTTTTGTTTGCTATCCATTAGGCTCTTTGGACATGGATGTGACATTCAAGCACCTAGGGCATCGAATCCTTCTGGTACTTGATCCTTTTTTGTTTTTCAGGATGGGATGCTGGCGAAGAGATTTTTTTCTGGGTAACAATTAGTATCCATGGCATCCTGATGTAATCAGAGTAAAAGTCAAGTTAAAATAAGCCATTAGGCTAATTTTACTTTCGTTTCCAATGGTGCTCAGGGACATTTTTCAGCACCCTGATTACCCGATTTTTATGGGAGAGGCCGTGTTGGATTGACTAGATTCTCCACTTTCCAATGGTATCCGTCCCTAGTAGAGTCCTGCTTGAAGCTTGCCACAGGAGGGTGACCCTAAGCAGGAATGCATTCACTGTACACCAGGGAGAGGGGGAGCAACCCCCCAGGAGTAAGCAAGTACTCCCAAAAAAAAGTGACATTTAGTCTTTCTGCCTCCTCATCCAGGGTTGTGACAGGTGTTTACCTCCAGTCTGCCTCTCAGAAAGGCTAAAAGCCGATTAGCGATTTGTTTCCCTTAAAAAACAATGGGTCTGTGGCAGCCAGCCCTGGCACTGGGCCGTGCTCCCATGCCCCAATGGGCCCACAGTCTTCCTGCCCCCTCAAACTGCAGATTAGGTGATTCCTCTTGCCTCAAGGAAGAATTGAGAGTCTTAAAAGGATGCATCTGCCAATAACTGAGCCTCAATGTAACTTCTAGCATCACTGGGGTGGAGCAATTCGTTCCACTGCTTCATTAATCATTAGTTCTGGTGTCAGTCAAAGATAGCTTTATTCGATTCCATAGAAACCATAAAAGCACATATAAAAACATTAAAGCATTTAAAATTACATTTGATTTGAGGCAAACAAATACAGTTCGACTACATCAATACATTTCCAGACTATTTACACAAAGTGCCTAGTGCAGTTCAGAAATTCATTAGCTCATAGAAGTTCTACATCTAATGATGAATTTAAAAAACATTGATACAGTAATAATAGTTTTTTCATCCTGAAGTAGAAAAATCTTAAAAAGAGCCGGTCTACACTGCCTTAGGCCCCAGCGCTTTAACAAGGGAGTTAAGTATCTTCTCCTTCCCCACCCATAAAATGTACAAAAAAGAATACAATGAATAGTAGTCTGTACTGAAAGGTCATCGCATGGGCAGTTACTTAGGTTTTTACACCAATCATTTGTGTCTGGGAAAGTAACCATCCTAAAGAAAATACCCATTCTCAGCCGTGCTAATAACATTCTGTCATACCTACCCAGCTCGGGGCCCAAATAAAGCTGCAGACCAGGCTCCTGCAGTAGTGAATGGTGGTGGATAACTGAAGCCTTCTTTCCCTCAACAGACCAGCGTTGATCAGCCAGGAAAGTGGTACATTTTTCTTTAAGCGTTTTTTTGGAGATGAAAGTTATTAGTAAAGGTGTATAGTAAAATTCTGGGTGCCCTATATTTGTTAGGAAATCCTTGACATAAGAAAGCCACTGTATATTTTTTGACCCCTCGAGCCTCATGCAATCTGCGATGGTCGCCCTATTAAGATCAGTTTCAGTGGAGGTCCAGATCTTATGCCAGAGCAGCACTGGACTGATCCTAATTAAATCAGTGATATAGACCAAAGCAAGTTCCTTATGGCAGGCATAGCTTGGGGTAGACCTAGGGACGGCTAACAAATATCTAAGAAAGCTATTTTCCTTCACCTGGATTTCCTGACAGTCTGAGATGCCCCAAATGCCAGCCCCGTATATGGCAGTCAATACGCACTTAGCTTTATAGATGTCAAGCAAGATGCGTACAGGCCTACCACCCAGCTTGTTTGCGAACTGCATTAATGCCCAATAGCTCGCGAAAAGGCTAGGCACCTGATAGTAATTGGCTGTAGTCCATGAACATTTTTTATTAAAAACAACCCCCAAATAAGAAAAAGTATTTGTTATTTCTATCTTTGACTGCTCTAAAAGTGTGTAGCAAGAAACCTTATTTTTTGATGAGCAGCACATGGTATAGGTTTTCCCTGTATTTATTTTTAGGCCCCTAGATACCATATATACTGAGAATCCATTTAGCGCCTTCTGGAGGCCTACTTGGGTTCTTGACATAATAACCGCATCATTTGCGTAGAGTAAAATAGGCACCGCAGTGCCATCAATTTGAGGATAGTCCACGGCCAATTGTGTTAGGTGATCTGCTACACTGTTAATATAAAGGTTAAAAAGAAAGGGCGCCAGGATACATCCCTGGCGAACGCCCTTCATTATTGGAAACTTTTCTGTACATTCGCCTTTCTTGCCGTGACGCACCTTCGCCCTTGCCCCTCTGTAAAGTTCCATTACAAAATTTCGAATATTTGGATCCACTCCCAGCCGTAACAGAGTATCCCACAAGACATCGTGACCTAGACAGTCAAATGCTGAACTGAGATCAACAAATGTCATAAATAAGTTTCCCTTTTTGGCAGTCTTATATTTCCCTATCAGCAATGCCAGGTTAAGTCCTTGCTCAACAGTACCCAAACCAGACTTGAACCCATATTTAAATTTAGATAAAATGCCTTTATCCTTGGCCCATATCTGTAGTCTGTTTAGTATAACTCGACGTGCTACTTTCATAAGGGAGTCAAGCAGTGAAATGGGCCTGTAGCATTTGGGATCATTACGATCGCCCTTTTTGAATATTGGCACTACTATCGCATCCTGCCAAGTGGACGGAAATCCAACTTTATTATAACTGTTTAACACATTTGTCAGGAGCGGTGCCCATAAGGCAGTGTTTTCCTTATAAATATCAATGGGAATCCCATCTGGTCCTGGGGCCTTGCTATTAGAACTTTCTACGATAGCCAATTCCACCTCTGCTAAGGAGAAAACTATATCCAGAGGGAATGATTCATGGGGAATAGACTCTAAGGTTACATGCTCATTTGTATTAGTCCTGGCTGATCTGACAGTGCCATCTATTTTATAGAGCTCGGTGAAATAACTAACCCAAACCGTCTCCTCGATGGCAATCTCCATCACATCGCAACTTCTTTCCACAAAGAAAGGACCGTTTACTGCTCTCCAGAAAGCAGTATTATCTCTTAATGCACACGCGTTAAGCAGATCTCCCCACACCGCCTCTTTCAATTCCTTTTTACGTTTCTGCAGGGCAAGTTTATAAATTGCTCTAGCAGACTTTATTTCTAGGGGGATTCTTGGCACTGATTTTAAGGTTCTTTTAAGAAGGGCTTGCGCCTTACTACAATCAGAGTTAAACCAACCCTTCACTTTAAGACTATCACCCCCCCCCCCCGAGCAATCCCTGTTAATTTGCTGCAGGTTTGTGCGCTAATTTTCTGGAAAGCTGCCGCAACCTCTTGGAAATTAGGATTTTCCGCAAGACAAATCATAAAATCTGGTAAATGATCTGCTACTAGGCTTTGCATGCATCCTATAGGGTCAACCCTACTCCATTTTATTGAGTAGCCATTTGTTCTATTTAAGTGTATCCCATGACTATATAGATTTTCTACTATGTTGGATCGTTGGCCTCGTCCCACTCCCCTGCTGAAAGTTGCGGAGATAGGAAAGTGATCACTAAGAGCAATGTCCTCTGTGTTAAACGATCGGACATTGCAGTGATAACTTGTGGTGATCAGCATGAAATCAATCACCGATTTCGAACCCCTCCCAATAAAGGTTGGTAAAAACTCAGCTTGGGAGTTACAGAGCTCATTTACAAAACCTAAATCATATTCAAATAGCAAGCTATTCAATAGATTCCCAAACGTGGAGTGTTCAAAGTGAGTACAGGGATCTCCCTTCAGGTTGACCTTGCCACATATATCAGGATTACTAAGAGGACAAAGGCGACAATCGAAATCACCTGTCACTATAGAGCACCTTCCCTCTTGCTCTGGGCCAGTTTCCCTACGCAAGTCTGCTTTTAAATCATCCATTATCCTGGTCCGATCTTCCCCTGGGATAATATTGTAAAGGTTAATCAGAGTGATATACTGGTTTCCTCCCATCGTAAGTGTTAGTATCTGATAGTAATGGCTGTTGCCCTTGTCAAGTAGGCATTTAGCTGACAAGTTGGCTGTGTTGGATATCAAGGTACATAGCCCACCTGAAGACCTACCCCTGCTAGTATGCTGCGCTGGAGTAAAAAAGGTGCGGAAACCATTTAGATGTATCTCAGATAATTCCCAGCATTCCTGAAGGCAAATTACATCAAAATTATCTATAAATGTCAGGTAGTCAGGATCCTTCATTTTACTAGTCAGACCCGCTATGTTCCAAGATAACAAGGCCAGCCTGCCCCCATGGTCGACCAATGGGGAGACAGTTGTTACTACTGATGGGTTTGTCTCGCGAGTACCATCTAGCTGAGGTGTCGTTTCTATACCACCCCCTACTGCTTCTCCAACAACCTCCTCTGCTACAACTGAGCGAGTATAACAAGTCATAGCCAAAATATTTACTTCGCTATCACTGATGGGATTTGTCGCTAATTCAACAGTACTCTCTGTTTCTACAGACGCTAGGCCAAGAGTGGTATAAACCACACTTTCATCCTCAACAGAGCAACCATTTATAAACCCACTGTCTCCCCCCCTAGAGGCTACAAAATCCTCTCACCCTGTAATAAACTGGTGGATTTTAGCCGCCAGTCGACCATCTAAAGGCAACTAAACCTATTTGCGGTCGGGAAACCACCCCAGTTATCCCTGAAAGCTAGCTCCGTGGTGGGCTGCGCCCCCCACATCTCCCAATCTCCACCCCGATCTCGATGCCCTACTCTATACCAGTTTCTATCAATATCCCAATCACGTGTTGGTCCACTCCTAGAGGGATAAAAGAAGGAAAGTCGTCTAGTTGCAATTCCCTCGTATCTATCCTGAGTGTTCCATGAACAAACATGGTCAGCCGTGTGAGGATCCGCAAAATGAATCAGGATGCAATCGCCCTGTACGGATTTCCTCTTGTGTCCCACCCACGTCACCCTACGCACCGTCAAGATTTTACTTGTCCGGTGAGGTGGTAAGGGCCGATTTGAATTAAGCCAATGTTGGACCTTATTTTTTAATGACCAATTAGCTTCCTCATCGGCGTCACCCAATTCCGGGACCCCCGTCATGACCACCACGTAAGGACTTGCCTCGGGGGGCAAATTCACTGCTCTTCTCCTAACTGAACCTCCATCATTCTTATTCTCATTTAGTTGCAAAGTATGTGCCCTGGATAGAGTCTTCCCCTCTCGAGGGGGGGTGGCACAGACTTTAGTTTTTGCTACAACTTTCTTCTCAGGGGCCAAGGCCGGCTTAGGTTTTGTATTTGTCACTAATGCTGATGGTTTTTTAGTAACATGGTCAGCAAGTTTATTGCTGTTTGATTTATTTCCCCCTATTTTTTGAGCCCCCGGAAGGTTTTGTTTTTTAGGCACAGCACATAGGTCAGCTAGCTGTTTTTCAATATGGGATAGTCTTGTCTCAATGGGGGAGAGGTAACGTTTGAAAAGTTCTCCTATCTTAGATAGGAGTGAGATATCAACCTCATCATCACTGACACTATTCCTGACCAGGTTAACCGAGGCCTCTACATTCACTCTACTCAAGGCCTCTTCTGTGGCAACGTTACAAGAATGGTCATGGTCTGTATGCAGAGTTAAGGCAGAATCCCCACAAGTCTTTTTCAATTGTTCGCCACTTGAGTTTTTTAGGGATGGCACCCTCCTTCTTACCCCAAAGCTGGCTAGCACTCAGATCAGCAGGTATAGTAATAGCAACTAAGTCGGGGGGGTTTCTAAATCCAAGCTTAGTTGGGATTCACATAGAAGATGAGACACTGATAGATCTACCGTGCTGGGCAAACTCTGTGTGTGAGCATGAATATCAGCGCGGATTTCTAAAGGGACTTCTAAAGGGACCATGCCCTTTGGCTGTTCGGGGGTTTTAGCTGTTGCAAAGTGGCCCATAGATGATCTTTTTGCCAGGGCAAGATCTTGGGACACGCTGCGCTCCATTAGTGATATTCCTTGATCTATAAAGGTGTTTGCCCTTATAATGAAGTTATCCAGAGTGCCCGTTAATGGGGCCCCCCCCCGCAGCCGTTTTACTTCTGCTCCCACGTGTACACATATTTGGAGATATCACATATAAAAACCCAAAAGACAATAGATTTATAGTATATAACAGGTGCACATATGTTCAGTCCAACTCGGGCTCAGGAGTTAGAGGGGGGGCCCAGCCCGGCCTTAAACGGTCTCTAAATGGGCTACAAACGGGCCCGCCCTTGGCCCAGGCTTCGCCCGGCGACCGCCCGCGCGCGCCCCGCGTGCACGGGTAAGTCTTGGTCTAAATAGGAAGAGGAAGATGGAGGCGGGAAGAGGACCAGCTGTGGCAGATCAAGCCGCACTGCCCGCTGGTTCTCGCAGTCCCGCTGTCAGCCTGGTGAAACACTACGAGGTTCGGCGCTAGTCCAAAGATGGCAGGTAAGGACAGCACTCCCTCGTAGAACTGGATGCGAGCGGCACCCGCGAAGCGAGGGCCGCGAGGAGTCGGATTGAGACCAGGGAAACAAGCAGAAGTTCTGTAGTATGTTTATCTAGGGACCTGTATCGATACTTCAATTTCTGACCCTTGTCCGGTTATAAATCACTAATATCCATACAACGGCACAGAAACTCGTTTCATAAATTAGTCATAGCACATGCTGTCACATTAAGCAAGCACTATTCCTCCAGCCCCCTAGAAAGCACACCGAGTTCTCTAAACAAACCAAGCCTCCAGCAAACCTGGGAAATCCCCGCTGCTATTGTTTTGATTTCGTTCGAGAACTCCTGTAAAGAATGTAAGAACGACCAGTTCTTAATGACATCTTTTATTGACGTCTTATGTCCATCCTTACGTCAAACCCGGCACCTTTCAGGTATAAATATACCGACGCTGCCCTAAGCAAGGACACGGTGGTGATGAGCTTGGAGCAGTGACTACTTGCCGGAGAGCCCAGCTGATGCAGGAAGCCCACGGACGCTGCCCCTCCCTCTTGACGCGCTGAGAGAGACGCTGCCTTTCCTCCTGCTGAGAAATCCAGCTTCCAGCGTTTCCAGCCCACCTTCGCGGGTGACTGGGATATCGAGTCCTGAGACAGAGATACCAGCCCTCCTGCCTTCTAAATCCCAGGTACTGAACTGACTAACCCCTTACAGAGAATTCTTGAGTCAGATTCTTGGCAAAACAAACTTAACTTAAACTGCTACTTACTTACTCCCTCCCACGTATTAGGCTTAGGTCAGGTACACCGGGGTAGGCGTAGTTAGAAGCACCAGTTGAGTACGATTAGTCAATGTATATATGTATGTATATCTTTTATCCATTTTAAAGTATCATATGGCTAAGAAACCATATCAATGCTTTTACAGTATTATTTTATAATCCTACTTTTACTGTATGCACTTTACTTAACCTTAAGTATTGCAACTGTAGCGATTCATTTCTCTTGTATGAGAAAAAGAGACTGATCAATAAATAACACCTTTTATTGAACACGCCCATCTCTTCTTTCTCTACAATCTGGTGGAACTAAGTATGCACGTACTGACTGAGTAAAATAGTTGTCTTTTGTTTTCACACGACTCTGGAGATATACACTTGATTAGGGAGAGCAAAGTTGTCATGTTCTATGGTTGTCAGAAACTAAATCCCTTCTTGTCTATCCAGGGAGGTTAAACTCCTCCTCGCCTATTCGAGAAAGTTTCTAGTGAACTCTGAGCTAGCTGGCACACAAAACTTAAGTCTAATATCGTCAGTAGAAGACCTAGTTAACCTCCGTCCTACGTCTATACTATTGAAGATATTATTCCAATGCGCAGAGCCTATTGGGATAATAGGAACTACACTACATGGCGCCCAACGGTTTGGTAAGGCGATAAAACTAACGCAAGACATTAGAGTAACTCAGTCGTGCTTTTCACACAGACCCTTTCTCCCATAAATACTCCAAAGACGTCTGGAGTGGGTAAAAGGTTAAAAATCCGCCAAACTTAGTAGGAGGAGACTCCTATGTAGGGTTTTTTGGTTTATTCAACGTTGAAGGATACAGTGTTCCAAAATATTGTGCACCTAATCTTTGTTTCCGTGAAAACCTGATCTGCAACAAAAATCTTCTTGTCAGTAAAATGTCAGACAATGAAGAAGATAGGGAGACAGCTAGAATAGCAGCTCAACTCCTAGCGGATGACACAAGTCTCCTACAGCAAGACCCGGATGCAATACTCATCCCCGTCAGCATAAGAAAAACTATAACTTTAAAACTTATAGAAAATGGACTGACATCGAGAGGTGGTACAGTCATATTTGTAATTGAGGCACATGAATATCGGCAGACAGAGGTATTCTATTCATGGATAAACTTTCCAGCAGCAAACGCTGTAACAAAGGAGTTCCACTATTACAAAATAGAGGAACCACCGGATGAGTACACTCCTTTCGAGGAGGTGGAAATCCCATTAAAATACCAAGAGCACCTGCTCTGGTTTAAAGGCGCCCTAAAACATAACGATCACATCACCAGGCTCGGTCCACTAGGTAGACCATTCTAGCCAGCTACACACCACATCCAAACATTGAAAAAATGTCAATACCAGAACTTTTAGTACAGCTAAAACAACTGATTAAAATACATAGACAATTAGTCCAGTATATAATGCGGACTGAAACAGTCCAACCAGCTATTAAAATTCCACAGCTGACCCCTCATCAGGGGAACATAAATAAGATCACACCACAGAACATACAGTCCTGTCTAGGTAAAGTACCCATTAAAAGGGAACAAATTCCATTCTGGTTAGCACAAAAAATCACTCAAATAGAGGCAGTATTTCCGGATACTACCCCTACTGAGAAACACAGACTTCTGACTATCTGTCTTCCAATGGGGATCATACCACATGTGGAGGACTGTGACACTTGGGGTACAGTCTTTGCTTCCATTTACACAAAAACACATGGTGTTCCGTCCATGGCGGTAATACCAGAAGTGCTAAAACAGATTCAAAATGAATACGGTCCAGAACCTGCTTTAACTCTGGGTATGAAATTACTGAAAGATTTCAAGCAGGTCTCGGCAATATTACTAGCCAACATGTAAATGTAAATGTAAATGTATTTCGATTTATATAGCGCACTAATCACCCAGGGGTCTCTAGGCGCTTGCTTAGGGAACCCGTCCTGGTATTCCCCTGTGAGATACCCCGGCAGGGTATTCACAAGGTGAAAGCCAGGCATCCCGCCGCGAGGGGCCGTAGTGGAGATTAAGCAAGCTATTGCCCAGAGTCGCAGAGTGTGACCCCGTGAGTCGAGTAGGCACCAGAGCGAGAATTGTCGAGTCCGTGGAATTTTTGAGCCCGAGACCCGCCGAGGCGGGGAATCGAACCCTGGTCCACGGCTGATCTCAGCTTCCGGGTCTGCCGCCTCTAACCACTGAGCCACGCTTCTCCAACATAAAGGGGGAAGCAGCAACTGTGGCGATCCGCCAAAGACTGAAAGAAACAGATATAGCAGAACAACCATTTGAACTTGCCAGAATCATAGAAAAATCCTATGAAGAACTAGGAAGAGATAGTTTGGGTGGAAAACCAGTGAAACCCCAACTAACTGAAAATCCTGAAAAAGTATTTATTAAAAATAATCTAACCGCTCCAAAAAAGAGCTGGGATGGGAATAAACAATCCACTCACAAAGAAAAAAGATTCCAGTCCAGAGGAAAGTCTCCTCGGCGGAGAGAAAGATCTCCGAACCAAGGACACAAGTCTCCCCAGAGGGAGCCCTCTGAGAAAAGATACAACCTTAGAAATAGGGATAATTTGAAGAAACCTGATAGATATCAAGATATTGATACACGTCCATCTCGATCTTTTCAGACTTCCTCGCAGAAATCGGAAAGAAGAGGACGGTCAGAACACAGGGAAGAGCACGTCAAGTCCAAAGACAAGGAACCTGCTCATCAAAATAAAAATTTCCAATTTCCAAAGAAGAAGGTAGCCAGTATTAAAGTAATCAAACATGCCGAGGATACTGAGGACACAGCTGAAAAACGGAGAGTGGGCTCAGACAATGCTAGACAGCGCAGCAGAAGTGAGCATAGCTCGCAAGATCCTGATGAATCATCTGGAGACAGTGGACACGAATGAATACATTCAGGTGGAAACTGCAGATACCAGAGTTAACCTCATAAAATATATGAAATAACATTACGTATAGAGGGAGATAAGACTAGGAAAATAAGGGGTCTATTTTGGGATAACCTCTCCAAAGGCTATGACATCCTTTTAGCTGAAAAAGACTGGCCACCAGAGTTTGTCAGGGAGTGCCCTCATGGCGAAGAAATGATTATGCCTGCCTTCTCAAATTACATTCCAATACATAAAAAATATACACTTGCAAGAAAGTGGGCAGTAGCCCAAGCTCCTGCATTATATAAAAACCACGTAGGATGGGATGAGGACTCACCTCCTCACAAAATCCAGTTAAAATCTCAACCAACTGCACAAAGGCAGTACCCAATTAAGCAAGAAGCTAAAAAACAGGTCAGGGAGATCTTAGATCAACTTGAATACCAGGGGGTGATTGAAACTTGCACCTCACAAATGAACAATCCTTTGTTTCCTGTCTCCAAGCCAGATGATTCATATCGTCTAGTTTTGGACTACAGACACCTTAACTCATGTTGCAAAACTTTTGCAGTACAAAACTCACACAGTGCAGCACTAATGAATAGCATAGTGCGCAAGAAATACAAAACAACATTAGACATCTCTAATGGATTCTTTTGTCAAAATATAGCACCTGAAAGCAGATATTTGACCGCTTTCTCAATAAATGGCTCGCAGAAAAATTTCTGTCGTTTACCACAGGGGTTGAAGAAGAGCCCAGGATTATTCTCAGCGAGAGTAACAGAGTTACTACAAATGTATGATGATGAGGCATTATCTTATGTCGACAACATCTATCTAACAGATGATGACTTGGATACTCACTTGAAAAGAGTGAACACCATACTACTTGGGTTCGCAGCAGAGGGTTACAAATTCAACTTCAAAAAGTCAAGAATTGCCCATCTGACTGTCCTATTTTTAGGATATGAATTATCAAGTGAAGGCAAAAGCCTGGCTGACAATTTCCTGGAGAAATGTGCTGTAATCCAAGCACCAAGAACGCTGAAAAACTTACAATCAATTCTAGGTTTCCTGAATTTCGGAAGAACTTACATTATAAATTACGCAGAGAGGGTTAAACCTCTCTATGACTTAATAAGACCAGATTTTAAAAGAATCAATTGGACTCAAAAACACACAGAAATTTTGAGATCTTTACAAACAGACATGTTAGTTAAAACAAAACTACAAACACGCGATAACACACGCAACCTTGTGATTCGAGTCATCCCAGGAAGATGCGGATTCACATACCTAACCTCTAATGAGGGGGAAACGGTACCAATAGCATACAAATCACATTTGTACACAGAAGCTGAAAAAACATTCAGCATTAAGGAAAACATTGTTCATGCAGTTCAAACAGCTGTAGCAAGAGAAAGATACCAAGCTGACGGCAGACAGATTACAGTCAGAACAGCAGAATCGGCCTTTGAGGCATTAACAAGCCCATGTAATTTACCTACTATGGCATTAATTCCCAAATGGATACAATGGGAAAATTGTCTTGCTACAGACAGAGTGAAATACTATTTTGACCCGGAAATGAAAAAATTAAAAAATCTAGAATATGAAAGAGAATACCCTCTGCCTAGCGACATTCTGCCTATACAACTTTACGCCTGCGTAATATACACAAACAGTTATGCTCAACCCTCAGTTTGGGGAGAGCAAGCCTACAACGCCACATGCGAGATTGTAAAAAACGTATGGCGCGGAGGTAAATTGAGACCTCTGTTTACAAAAACACACTCAGTGGAAAATATTTCAGAACAACAGACTGAAATAATAGCGTTAAAAATGGCGCTAGATAATGCCGATCGCGAATTCCAGACACTAATAGTGTGCGATTCGTGTTACTGCGTCAAATCATACAACGAAGACTTGCAGAAATGGGTTCAAAACGGTTACAAAGATGACACAGATGCCACAATAAAGCAAAAATCGCTTTGGGAACAAGTAGTTCTTTTACAGAAAGAACTACAAAGGGCTCACGTGATACATACACTGAGTCATCAGCATGATGGCGTTCACGCTGCAGGGAATTTATTGGCTGAGACAGCCACAGCGGAAGCAACTAAATCGGCTCCCGTAGCTACAAAAAAGCGTTCAGGAAAATACATTGACGGGGAAACAATGCTGGCAGTGAAAACGTCATCAAAAGGCGACTGCTCAGCGCTACCCATCATGTATCCACTCAATTATACATACATAATCGATGGAAACTCCGTTCCTTTTGCTCAAATCCCTGGAGTGGGGGATAGAGTAATTCCAAACACGAACAGGAGAATATTGTTAATAGCAGACGCACATATGGGTGAGGGTCATAGACACCTTAAGCTAAAAGATTCTCTGGAAGAATTGCAATCCACATACTGGTGGCCAGGAATGAGCCTGCAACATCACATATTCGCAAAAAACTGTCCAAACTGCAACAGAGATCGCAGTGGTGACCGAGACGGTGTATTGCCATGGCGTTTCGCCCAATAAAGGATTAGCCTATCGACATAAAAACCCAGTAGGAATAATGCGTCACATTAACATATAGAGACTATTTCACTTATAATGTAGACCCCAGCTCTCGGCTGACGTCTGAACTGTTATAAAAAGATTTGCGAGTCTATAATGGCATATACGCATGGGGCATGCTACATTCTGACCATTGCCCTGCTTTTAGCTCTCGAGCTTATGGGGGGTGTATGGCCAGCATGGGCATTGCATTGCGGGACTCTTATCACTTCCTTCCTGAGGGAAACGGGATGGTGTAAAGAAAAAACCAAGGCATAAAGCAATCTATAACGGCAAAGGTATTAGGTTCGGGAGCTGGGTGGGTCAAACATTTAATAAGTGTCCAACGTAGTCTTAATAATCTGCCAAGAAATTCTCTGAGAGGTCTCAGTCCGTACGAACTATTGTTTGGGACTAGAATGTTAATCCAGGACCTCGACAGTCAAACTTCAGTGGTTAAAGAAAAATGCTTTGATATCAAAGATCGTTTGGCTATTTTACAGGACTTAAATGAAAAAAGAAAAGACCTGAGCAACATAAAGTTGAAGCAACTGCCAACAGCCACTGAAGAGAAACCACCTGTCCCAGCAAGGCCTGTCTGGATCCCAAAAATCGGGGATCTGGTCAGAGAGAAGATTGCGGTAAAGAAGGAATTTGGGCCTTCTTACAGAAAAGCAGGGCCTGTCTTGTCTGTCAACGGGACAAGATCAGTGGTATTACCGCCCCTTGCTGGTAAAAAGGAGAACCGAGTTGTATCCATCGACCTGGTTAAACCACAATCATGTGGCCGATAATAAGTAGTAGGCCAAGTGGACTCCCAAGAAGTAGTAGAACACCAAAGTTTGCTACAAATACAGAGGTTCAAACTGAGAGACTAATCACAATTGATAAACCTACAGTGAATCAACAAGGACTATGCAACAAAGCCATGGAACTTAAACCTCTTGAAACCCAAATCAAAAACTTACATCAAGAAACACCAGTCTACAATGATGTAACCACAGACTATGCTAATGAAACAAAGAAAATTCAAAAAGCAAAAAATAATCCAGAAGCAATTGAAACAATTGACAGAACAGCATCAGGCTACTTCATCAACTTCGATGATTTTTCTGAAGATCCGAGTGAACATGAGGAAGAACCAACAACAAAAACCTTTAAAAACAAAACAAAGGAACTCTTTCATCAACTAAAAGAAACCTATCTGATTTCTCCATGGATTGAACTTTGGGTGGCACTAGGAGTATTCATCCTCATACTTTGGCTCATCATGGTACTATGCTTGGGACATTTCATTGAGGGAAAATATGTTACAATGGACACAGCAAGTCAGAATATCAACTTGGTCCTGAAACCACACAATTCTTCACACATCGAGAAAAGAGAACTTTCTTCAGTAAACTTCACAGCCAATCCTATACCCGGTGGGGTAGCATGGGACAAAACTGATTACGAAATCTATGGTCCGGTCGAGCTCCTGAAGTATCCTCATCAATTCAAGATTTCATTGAGTGACTTTGTAAAACCAAGCACATTCGCTGATGATTGGGACTTTGACAGTATTAATGATATGATGTCAGATCTAGTGATGTCAGCTAAATTTACAGGACATGATTATTTACAAGGTTCATCTAATTATGACCAGATGTATTGTTATAACCACTATGGTAACCATTATCTGCATAAATCAGCTCAACCTAGAAATGTTTTTAATTATAACCAATGGGAACATTGTGCAACTCCACCAAAAGGAAGTTCAAAAACATTTTATGATAAATTTTCATACTTCTCAGGGTTTAACACAAGTGATGCAGAACCGTTTTATTTTAGACTATTAAATAAGACAGGAATGAAAAACATGCTTATAAACACAAAATTTATCTATTCAGAGACATTTTTTGAAAAAATTAAAACATTTGGTTTTGATTTCTGGAACAATAATATTGAAACAAAAACGATCTGGGGTACAAAAGATTGGCAAGTGCAAGGTATAGAATCATTATTTAGAGCCTGCATGATCCCAGAACAAATTATATTTTTGAATGATACAATTCAACAGACATCCTGTCTTGGCCTAGCCAAAATTAAAGACTTAAACAAACTGTCTATTCCAAAACCAACACCCGACAGTAATAGCACTACAGATGTTGAGATAGACGTATCCCATATTTTAAACCAAAACAGAACACATCCTGATTGGAAAAAATGGTTGATCTGGCCCACAGACACAAATATCTGTCAAGATAGATTCCTGAACAAAAAACAGGGGTTCACAATAACCAGGCCAGACCCTAGATACTCCCAGAGACAACATCCAGGGATTATAACTACATACAGTGTAGGGAAACTATGCATCGAATGGCTACGAACATCCACACTGGCAGAAATTAAGCAACACTTGACTTTACTTAAAGAAGGTGCTGACTTGCGTGATTTCATTATGGGACCACGCAAACAGCGTCAAAAACGTTTCATAGCGGCCTCTATATATGCAGCTTACAACGAAGCTTGGAAAGTAACTCAAATTGAAACAGCAGAGAAAATACGGGAAATTGACCGTGTTAATTTGGAAAAATCGCTTTCTGTGGTGGACAACGGGTTAATGACTCTGTCTTCCAGAATATATTCACTGGACAGTATTGTATCATCTGCAATCGATATAATAGAACAAGACTTACTGATGTTACAACACGGTCAGTCCCAATTGCGTTCCATTGTACAGCTTGGCTGGACGTTACAAAATCTGCGTTCAGGCTACGTGCCTTGGCGTTTAATCAACACAACGTCACTATTCACTATCTTTAACCTTACTGATACACAAATCAGCTTGGCACAAAAGGGTGCAGAGTATACAATTCTGAGCATTGAAAAACTTGAGAGATTACCATTGACAATGTCAGAACGACCTGTCATTGAATGGATAATACATGGAATCATAACTATTCCGATAACGACTTTCCAATTTCGATACTGCCAGAAATATATACAGGCAGGCCAGTATGAAAGGTTGGGTAAAGGATACATTAAGTCAACATGGAACTTACCTTATACACACACATGTTACAGTAATAAGGGACAAAGTGTATTTCTTAGTGGTAATAATTGTGAAAAATCACTAAGTGGTATACTTCTGTGTCAGGGCATAAGTTTACATGGGCCTGCGAGGGGACTTCAAATAACCTTTCATGTCACCAGCTCGGCACACCTGCAGCGCAAATAGAACCATTCTTTAGACGGCTTTCTAACGGGAGCTATATTCTAATTGTAGATCACAGATGTTGTGGCTTACTGCCAGGAAAACCTTATCTAGTAAGCGTAACTTCCATGGTCATTTGCTGTGAGCGAGTATTGTTTCCGAATGACACTCCAGACAGGGAGGGAAAAATTTGGCCCAGTTTGAATATCTCTTCTATTCGAATTGATACTTTAAGCAGAATGAAGACTGTGCTCCTACAGACGCCAGTTCACTTGACATCATCAAAAGAAACGTATGATCTCCAAGTTGCAAGGACAACGGGAGAGATACATGCATTGTTATCAACAAATTGCCCCCTACACTTCGCAGAAATGCTAAACGAAATCTTAAATATTTCTGATACAAATGGTATCGCGAGTGTATTTAAGACCGTTTTTTCGGGACTGTTAACCCCATTCAAAGCAGTCCTGGGTATTTTTCCAAATTTCGTCCATTCCATCTTTGGCGGACTTCCTCTCCTGTTGGGACTCGTAGCAGGCATCCTATTTTTGCTACTCTTGCTTCGTTATGGCAAGCCATGTCACAGACAAGACTCCAGCAACAATGGAAGAAACGATCCTAGCTATACGCTACCGGGACCGCATAACTAAAGTCCTTGGATTAGTCCGGCTAAGAGATCTAAATATGACCTGGTTTCTTTCGTTCAGACCCATATGGCAGAATTGTGTCTTACCTGTATTAAGATGCATGCTATGCGGCGAAGAATGCGTGTTGGACACCTGTCTTACACTACAATCAGAAGTACCATTGGATGCAGATCCTTTGTTGGGTCCAGTAAAGGCTCATGCATTGTGACGTCCCCAGCGGCTACCTATCCTGATGACGGAATTCGTGGAGACTTCACCACTACGATTGAAGGGTAGTGAAGTACAGGATGAGAGCAGCATCAACCAGGTACGACCTTCTGTAAGCAGTACTGGTCTAAACATCCCTGAAAGCGAACATTCGCATGACTGCATGGTAGCGACATTTTCTAACTTGGTCGAACTTTCACCAGAAGCGGTAGACTGTTTTTTTGAGAGTCTGTCTGAAATGATGTTTTCACCAGAACAGAGAGAATGACTTTAAGCAAGATTGCACACAGCGTTCCCTGAACTCTGAATTTGGCCTTCGGCTTTAAAAACAAAGCTACTGAAATTTTTTTTTCCTTCTTCACTGAAAAACAAAAACTTTTTTCCAAACCCAAAATATTTACCTTTTGGCACTTATCTTCTGCTTAAAGTAGAACTATTCTTAGAGAACGGAGCTTCTATTTTTAGGAACTCTAGAGACAATACGTTACCTCAACCTCTAGCTTATGTACAAGTAATTGTATTTATATGTGATGAGATGGTCTCGCACCTTTTTTCTGTATTAAGAGCCATTTCATGTGTAATTTCGCAAATCATTCATGCTGATATAAATTGTGCATCCTTTTTTGAATGATTACACTGCTTGAATGCATACAGTACCTATACTCATTTTCGTGTATTTCGAATATGCCTATTTTCAAATGCATAAAATGTATTTTGGGGTGGTTCGGTATACACATGCACTATTAGTTATGTTTACTATTGCTTAGTTAGTAAATATAGACATGAATTCGTGGAGTGGGTGTAGTATGTTTATCTAGGGACCTGTATCGATACTCCAATTTCTGACCCTTGTCCGGTTATAAATCACTAATATCCATACAACGGCACAGAAACCCTTTTCATAAATTAGTCATAGCGCATGCTGTCACATTAAGCAAGCACTATTCCTCCAGCCCCCTAGAAAGCACACCGAGTTCTCTAAACAAACCAAGCCTCCAGTCAACCTGGGAAATCCCCGCTGCTATTGTTTTGATTTCGTTCGAGAACTCCTGTAAAGAATGTAAGAACGACCAGTTCTTAATGACATCTTTTATTGACGTCTTATGTCCATCCTTACGTCAAACCCGGCACCTTTCAGGTATAAATATACCGACGCTGCCCTAAGCAAGGACACTGTGGTGATGAGCTGGGAGCAGTGACTACTTGCGGGAGAGCCCAGCTGATGCAGGAAGCCCATGGACGCTGCCCCTCCCTCTTGACGCGCTGAGAGAGACGCTGCCTTTTCTCCTGCCGAGAAATCCAGCTTCCAGCGTTTCCAGCCCACCTTCGCGGGTGACTGGGATATCGAGTCCTGAGACAGAGATACCAGCCCTCATGCCTTCTAAATCCCAGGTACTGAACTGACTAACCCCTTACAGAGAATTCTTGAGTCAGATTCTTGGCAAAACAAACTTAACTTAAACTGCTACTTACTTACTCCCTCCCACGTATTAGGCTTAGGTCAGGTACACCGGGGTAGGCGTAGCTAGAAGCACCAGTTGAGTACGATTAGTCAATGTATATATGTATGTATATCTTTTATCCATTTTAAAGTATCATATGGCTAAGAAACCATATCAATGCTTTTACAGTATTATTTTATAATCCTACTTTTACTGTATGCACTTTACTTAACCTTAAGTATTGCAACTGTAGCGATTCATTTCTCTTGTATGAGAAAAAGAGACTGATCAATAAATAACACCTTTTATTGAACACGCCCATCTCTTCTTTCTCTACAATCTGGTGGAACTAAGTATGCACGTACTGACTGAGTAAAATAGTTGTCTTTTGTTTTCACACGACTCTGGAGATATACTCTTTTGATAGGGAGAGCAAAGTTGTCATGTTCTATGGTTGTCAGAAACTAAATCCCTTCTTGTCTATCCAGGGAGGTTAAACTCCTCCTCGCCTATTCGAGAAAGTTTCTAGTGAACTCTGAGCTAGCTGGCACACAAAACTTAAGTCTAATATCGTCAGTAGAAGACCTAGTTAACCTCCGTCCTACGTCTATACTATTGAAGATATTATTCCAATGCGCAGAGCCTATTGGGATAATAGGAACTACACTACAGTTCCTTCGTAGCAGAGGGGCAGGGCTACAACAACTCCTCCTCACCCAAGGCAGCAACAACAGATGTCCAAGGTTCAGCCCACAGTTTTGAGCGCTAGATGGAGGCGGGAAGAGGACCAGCTGTGGCAGATCAAGCCGCTCTGCCCGCTGGTCCTCGCAGTCCCGCTGTCAGCCTGGTGAAACACTACGAGGTTCGGCGCAAGTCCAAAGATGGCAGGTAAGGACAGCACTCCCTCGTAGGACTGGATGCGAGCGGCCCCCGCGAAGCGGGGGCCGCGAGGAGTGGGATTGAGACCAGGGAAACAAGCAGAAGTTCCTTCGTAGCAGAGGGGCAGGGCTACAACAACTCTCCCTCACCCAAGGCAGCAACAACAGATGTCCAAGGTTCAGCCCACAGTTTTGAGCGCTAGATGGAGGCGGGAAGAGGACCAGCTGTGGCAGATCAAGCCGCACTGCCCGCTGGTCCTCGCAGTCCCGCTGTCAGCCTGGTGAAACACTACGAGGTTCGGCGCAAGTCCAAAGATGGCAGGTAAGGACAGCACTCCCTCGTAGGACTGGATGCAAGCGGCCCCCGCGAAGCGGGGGCTGCGAGGAGTGGGATTGAGACCAGGGAAACAAGCAGAAGTTCCTTCGTAGCAGAGGGGCAGGGCTACAACAACTCTCCCTCACCCAAGGCAGCAACAACAGATGTCCAAGGTTCAGCCCACAGTTTTGAGCGCTAGATGGAGGCGGGAAGAGGACCAGCTGTGGCAGATCAAGCCGCACTGCCCGCTGGTCCTCGCAGTCCCGCTGTCAGCCTGGTGAAACACTACGAGGTTCGGCGCAAGTCCAAAGATGGCAGGTAAGGACAGCACTCCCTCGTAGGACTGGATGCAAGCGGCCCCCGCGGGGGCTGCGAGGAGTGGGATTGAGACCAGGGAAACAAGCAGAAGTTCCTTCGTAGCAGAGGGGCAGGGCTACAACAACTCTCCCTCACCCAAGGCAGCAACAACATTAGTTCTGGTGAATTGGATGATGGAGACCATCATGAGATGACAAAACAACTTGTAAATAAGATCCATCTTGAGCTGGACTGAACATGATCTGAGTGGCAGTCCAACTCCTGAAATGGCGGAAATCTTAGGCCAGCACCTCTATAATCCCTTACCCCATAGTAAGTTACTTCTATTATTACACTTAGGTAAAGGGTACATCTTGTACTACTTACATTTTAGATTCCTGCACATATTGCAATGAACAGATGCATTTAACAATCCTCCATGGTAATTATCCTGATTCACAAAGTTGTGCATGGGGGAGATTAATGGCTACCGAATGATGTTACCACTTTTTAAAAATGCTCATAAACAACAAGAGATGCCAAGATTGTTTTTCCAGTAATTTAAATGCATAAAACCAGGAGAATTGTTATCAAAAGCCCCAAAGGAGAAACGAGTAAATCATCTATACATCCCATTAAAAATCAGAACGCTTTCAACAAAGCGCTTCCCTTCTTGCACAGGGACATCGCAAGATTGAAAAGTTGCTCCCATCCCACCAATAAAGTTCACTCCTAAAGGTACGTCAGAATGTGGATTTTCTTCCACGATCATTCAATACCAAATTACACCTCATGGGCTAATAGAGTTTTCCCATGCCCTTCCTCCTTGTTCTTCCTTTCAGTCAACACAAGATCAAGATGCAAGCGGCTCTCCTCGCATTGGCATTGCACTATTACAGGAACAAATAACCCAGTGAGTTTTCACTCGTCAATGCTAAGCATTCATGCATAAACATATGCAACTTGTGACTAAAAAGCATCCAAACCCTTTTTTTCATCAACCCTCTAGATTGCCCAAGACAAGAGGTCGCACTCCACCCAGAAAAAACGATATGAAGTTGTTTCGCAACATACAAGTAAGTGTTTTTCATTTCTAGCAAAGGGTGTTAGCACCTCTGCCTGCTCTAGAAAAATGCACCAAAACCAAAACACACATTTCGGTTTTTAACAGCCACCAGCTTGGTGTGACTGGACGTACGATTAATTTTGCTTCTTCTTCTCCCTCTTCTTTATTGCAGTGTCTGGACTAGAATATTTTGGCTGACTTGGGAGTCACTTAATGGAAGAGATCGGTTAATCTGGAAAAGAGGTAATCTTGTCAGCCTTGACCTGTATGGAAGGTGTATCTTGAAAAAATGTTGTGACGCATGTGGTAACACGAGTACCTTTTCTTTTAGTTTTTTCAGCCCTTTATGAGTTCTAGGTCCTAAGGAAAACCCTAGTCATTTATATTTGGGTTCGAAACGCGTCGAGCGCTATGTGACCAAATAAGTGTGTGAAAATACACTATCAGGCTAAACCCCCTCTTTTTTTTTTAAATCTTGTGAAGGATTGTTAAAGAGCTTAAAAATGATGTTGGTGCCCTGAATATGCGCTGTCTGGCCCTGCCCATAACAAGGTTGTGAAAAATTCAGTCAAAAAGTCTCAACCTGTTTGGGCTCTATCTTTTTTTTCACTTATTCATTTGCTTTTTTCTTTTTCCTGTTATTAAATGTGTTTACTCTTTTTGGAGCACTGAATTCAAGCTTATACAAGTGTTATGTTGAATTTGTTGTCCATGTAATGACCAGCTCTTGTCCAACGATATAATTTGTGATGTCGAATATATGTATTATAGGTGTCAAATCAAGTTTGTGGGCTGTTGAAATATTGTTTTCTACCAGGGACTGCTATGGCAAAGTGTACTTTGTGAGACTCAAATAAATAGTTTTGCTTTTAGCCAGTGTTTATTTTTTATATTGGTGAGAGTCTAGCAGATTTTTTTTTACAAAAACCATGACATTACAAAACAAGCACTGACAAACCTAAAAGGCTGGCATTCAACTCCAGACCTATTGGCTTTGCCAATGTGTGTTTGTAATTTGGCACTACCACATTGTAGGGCCCTAACTGCTGCTCTGGCTCCCCTTAGGTAACCACCAACCCTGAGTGCAAGGCACTGACACATTTTATGCTTCTTATCCCCCTAAAATAAGGAAGTTGTTAACTTAAATCAATCGTCAACTTACTTATAGTAAAGGACACCCTGAACAACAGTGGTACAAAAAAAATCTTTGCTTTTCCTGATGTCTAGGACCGCCATCATATAAAGGCCAGGATGTCATGTCTGAGCCATGCTGAATAGAGCCTTTCAGTACCTTTTAATGATTCTTATCATGAAATGCAATAAATCTTAAACTAAAGATGAAAGTTGCAGAAACAAAACAAAGCAGGAATTAATTGCATCCTATAAAAAGAATCAACCCCGAGCAATAAAAACAAAGTAAAGCCCACTGTTCGCGCTCATTTTTTTACGTCTTTGTAGTACATTTTACAATATTTTATTAGTCTTAAAAGAAGGGATTTGTTGAAGACGTGACTTTTTTAAAGTTCAGGTTGCGAAATCTCCTCAGACCTTTGTCTGGCACACCAACTAAGTTTCCTTGAATACATCACAAATCGGGCAAAAGGCATGTAAAGGTGAAAGTTAAACAAAAGCTATTTAAAAAGCAAATTTAAAGGCAAACACAACTCCCTAGGTGTATTAAAAGCACATTCTGAAATGCACCCTGATGACAGTTTAAAGAAAGACCCTTTTATGTGTTCCTGAGCCCATCTCTGCAATGCCTTTATATGCAATTGTTTACCTAAAACTGAGAAGAAAGGCCCAGAACCAGCCTGAAAGGGGCACCCCTTTGATTGCTCACAGAACTGAATTTGTAGCTAATAAATTGTTACACACCTTTGTCTGCACCCCGGCAGGAAAGGACTACGTTTCCTCGCAGGAATGCACAAGCCTGCACGGAGTGATAGGGTTTTCTTCGTCTAGGTCTTAGCGTGTGTTGGCTTTGAGATTCCCTGAGTGACATTGTACGTCTTGGGGTGGTTACTTCTGCCTTCTGTGCTACTGAGTGTACCTTGACTCAGATCAAAGTTGAAAGCCTCTAAAAAGCTACACAAACCACAATGTGACAAATAGCTCCCTTTGTTTGCAAAAGCAAACAAGAAGTTACTTTCATCGGCCCAAGAGAAGAATCCAGTGTTGTCAATGCTAATTCTGAAGGCCGCAAGCTTAACTTCACTGTTGAAGAATGGATTTCCTTTCAACAGTAATTGAATAGGGCCGCCATAATCTTTATATCACAAGTTGGTTATTTTAATGGCTTCGGAGGGTTTTCTGTGCAGAAGGGAATTTGTGTTTACCTGCAGTGTCATTGCTAAGTTAATTTTATGTAATATGAGGTACTCTTAAAGAGTACAGAAGGCGTATAGGCAGGTTGTTTGTGTTATTGCTCGAGATAGAGGTGAGTCTGAGCCACACTGACCAGTGTCAATTGTTTTGAATAAGGTCACAGGGCCCAACACACACACAGATTTCTGTCTGTAAGTCTACATGTATGGTCAATAATACCTCCATTTACCTCCATCAGGGATCTACAAAAGGGTCCCTAGCAAGCATTAACGTGTTTACAGTGAACGCCTACTGTTGTAAAGCCCATGCAAGCGCTGGAGAGTGGACAGATCGGGGCTTCTGACCATTTCAAAGCTAGAAATCGAAATTTGCTCCGAGAAACACCTTGATTTAATCCCTTTGCAGGGTGGAGAGGGTGCCAGAAAACCCATGTTTGGTGGAAGTGCAGGTGAAGGGCCTTTTCGAGAAGGGAAATGCTTTAATCGTGGAGGAAACATTGTGCAGTTGCACAGCAGGGCTGACTTTGCCCAATGTTTACCCTGTGTACAATTACACACTAGGTAACAATACGTAACAAGCATTTACAATGCAATGGTTTTGCCTTTGTTAAAGTTAGAGCTATTGGCATTGCTCGACATTATTATTATTATTTTTTTTAACATAAATAAATGGCATTGTCATTTACAATGCCAATAGCTTAATCTCTCGCAAATGACACACACAAACACCCACAGAGAGCCCCCCCCACACACACAGCCACACAGAGCCCCCCACACACACACCCACAGAGCCCCCCACACACACAGCCACTCAAAGCCCCCCACACACACAGCCACACAGAGTCCCCCTACACACTGCGAGCCCCCCACACACTGCGAGCCCCCCCACACACTGCGAGCCCCCCCACACACACTGCAAGCCCCCCACACACACTGCCAGCCCCCCCCACACTGCAAGCCCCCCCCACACACTGCCAGCCCCCCCACACACTGCCAGCCCCACCCCCACACACTGCCAGCCCCACCCCCACACTGCGAGCCCCCCCACACACACACTGCAAGCCCCACACACTGTCTGGCAGTGAACATCAGGCCCTCAGAGTTCCATACAGCTTTGGAGTGAGTTATTCTGCAACTGTTCATTATAAAGAATATATTATTTCCCAACTATACATTAAAATGATATTGCAAGACACCTGCAGTTCCAAGCAAACTATGGAACCGTGGAACAACATATGTACATTGACTTCAATTAGGGTGTGGCCAGACGGGTATATTCATGACACTGAACAAAACAAACTATCAACTCCATGAAATAACAACGGGTTTGGGCATTCGTTCGCCCAGCGGAACAACATATGGCAAGGTTCATAATATGGGAAATGAACGTGACTATGGACCCCCACAACAGAAAACGTACGCCGAGATACAACCTAGATAGAAAGAAACCCCTGAACGGAATGCCTGATACTCAGGGAACAGCATCTATTTAATACAGCATCGAAGTAAGCAACCTTCTCGGCGCTGACATGCAGAGTAAAAGGGACGACCACGTCCCTTTAGGGAGAGCCATGTGTTTAAGAACATCTTTGTTTTGTATTCCTTTAATGCTGTGCACATCAATCAAAACCACAGAACTCACCTGAGCCGCAGACCACGAAAATGAAGAGCGCCAGGAGCCAGGGGGTCCCACCGAGGACTTCTCCTCCTGTGCATTCCTCTACCAGAGGAGAAAGATTGGTCAGTACATGGACTACGCTGGACAAAAAAAGCCACAAAGTATCAGCATAGAGGGCACCCTTTTACTAGAGGCGGGTAATAGCAGGGGGTACATTTAGGCTCCAGGTGGAAAGTGGAGTGTCTAGTAATGTATCCATAAGGAGAGAGTGCCCTGCCTCTGGAATGGACATCGGACAGTATACAGAACAGCACTTGGGCTTACTGACAAGAATAAGTCAGCAAAATGGGTTACACTTTACCCACAGGATCAGAAAGTGACAATTAATTAAAAGGGATACACCCCATGCCATATTGAGATGGGTTCAGTACAATAAAGTGACACACCTGAGAGAGAGGGATCAGAGTAGAGGCTGCCCCTAGATGGGTGGATTCCCCCAGCCCCTTACCCCTGCAGATCACAGGGGGAACTTAACAGATTTACGAGCTACGTCACCAAAGGGGCAAGTAAGGAGCGTCAGACAGGTGAGCGCTCACCGTGGTCTTAGCTACATTGCCGCGTTGGGTGATGTTCTTGCTGTGCTTCTCGTTAGCCATCCGTATCCTCTGCTTAGCCACCATCGTGTCGCGCCACCAGTAGAAGGAGACGATGCTGATTGTGCTGCGGGGTAAGTGGGCACTGCTGGCAGGACGTGAGCTGCTGCCGCCGCAGGGAGCACCGGTTGTGAATTCGATGTAAACCACAAGACAATATCACATAAACAATCAGGACGAAAAATTGAAAAATAACATTATCCTGGTACAGAGCAATGAAAATGTCAGTACACGTGGTATCCTAATTTCATAAAATTAATATATTCACATTTGTTTTTAGTACTTTACGTTCCAAAAGGTATCCAAATTTCATAGAGGAGTAGCTCCAGTCATGTGAAGAAAATGCGCTGACGCACGTTTCAGTGTGGGGCACCCAGATGCACTGGTCACACCTTCATCAGGGCGCTATACTGGTAGTGAGGGGGGTATCATAAACCTGGAGAGTCTAAAAATGACAGACAAATCCTGAGTATATTGGGGAGAGGAGTTGACCTAACCGCTAGGGTGGTCGACCTCGAATCTGCCGAACCGGGTTTGAGTCTCTGCAATGACGCTGAGCATCCTGTAATTCTGGGCAAATCACTTAATCTCCCCGTGCCTAACAAAAATTAATGTGTGTCCTCTTGTAACGTAACCGGCGCTATGTAAAGCACGTTGATACCAGATACGTTCGGGTCAAGTTCGCGCTATATAAAACTCTGTAAAACAAAGCTTTGCTGGCTTTGCTGCTGTTTACTTTACCAAGGATTTGGTGCTCCGGCCCGCCTCGAAATGTGGATGAATGGAAGGGCTTCTGCCAGGTGCAGCTTGTTATTATACAGGGTGCTGGGAATCATGTATCCCGACTCGAGGCTGGGCAGGAATCCACATGAGGGGCTTGAATGTAAAGGGGACCCAGGAAGCCTAAGGATACCATCTTGCACACAGCGCTACCCGCCTTGCTACTCTCACCTTCACTCTGGCGAAAAGGAAAACATCATCCTTCCCCCAATGCACAGCCATCCAGACGAAGTACATCCTGGGACCTGTGGTTACATCCAACACTACAGTGGGCGTGCTAAAAGGCGATCGTGGGGGCGAGCTCTCAAACCAATGGGAGCACAACAGGACACTCAAAGGTGTGGGCGGAGCAGCACTGTGAATGATAGAGGCGTCTGAGGACGGCGAAAGCGCAGAAATTCATTATGCCTGTGAAATCAATTAAATGGTTTCAGAACTGAACTCCCCGAGTGGCCTCTTACCTTTTTGCATTGGAGGGGTATTTTGGAGATATATATATCAAAATGCCTATAGTAAGAATCATACACACTGAAACTCGAAAAAGTTGGGAATAAAGTCTACTCCAAACTGATTTAAAAACGTCAAAGTCATGCCACTTTACCAGATAGTTAACCTTATAACCCACTGCTGACAGAAACCATGCTGCGTGCTAGGATTCAACATGAGGTGGAATACCCACACCCGATAGCTGGAGCGTGTCAAAACATCACCCTATATTTAGTGTGATAGATAAAGATTGAAGATTAGCAAGGCAATGGGTTAGAAGCGTGATACAGGTAAGTTAAAAGAAGTCTCAAGATAGATCTAAACTGAATGGCTGGTACCTGTAGTCAGTAATGATAGATCGTCTAACAACTCCTGGCAATAGAAGCTGTTACGAGAAACATTATCCAACAGGGGAGATGATAGACTAAAAAGGAGATAATTAGGAACATGAAAGATAGGAAAAGTTGACGGAGTGGTACCAGAAGCTATGCAATGTATCCAACGAAAAGGCCAGGTTACCTAGGAATTAAAGTTATGTGGAATACAAATCTCCAGTACTGCTATAGAAGATGGAGCTCTAGGTTCTAAGGGCGACATTCAAGGCATAGGTGTTTTCATATGATAAAATATTAATCAGAATGTGGAAATAGGAATCACAGAGCCATCAGCGGAACACAGGAATCTGGGAACCACAACACAGGTGACGCCTTGTGACCCCCATCCTCCATTCACTTCGTATACAAACGGCGGCCTTCCTCCACCTCCCCTCTCTCTGCCCCTCCTCAGCCCCCTGCCTGCTGCACCCCGTCCCCAACTGAGGCCCCGGCTGGAGGGGCACAAAGGCCGGAACAGGCCGCAGCCGGGGCCTCGAGTAGGCCACTCTGCCGCTTCCCCGCCTCCCTCCCGGGGTGCCGTTCTTACCTGCTGGACGGGGGTGTTGGGCCCCGGAAACCTGCTGGAGCCGTTTCGGTAGGGTGAGGGGGCCAGGAGCCGGAGCCGGAGCCGGAGGCGGGTCCGGGTGGAGTGCGGCCGCCGCGCTGTGTCTGTGTCCGGGCTCCGGGGGCGGGGAAGGAGTGGGGAGGAGCCGTAGGAGGAGTGGAAGGCGGGCACCCCCGACAGAGCCACCCCCAGCCGCGCCACCCACCAGGGAGTACGTTTTCATACAGGGTGGAAGCAGGGGGCGGGAGGGGGCGGGAAGGGGTAGAATCGGCAGGGGCGGGAGGGGGCGGGAAGGGGTAGAATCGGCTGCGTGGAGGAGGGGGCGGCAGGGGAATTCGGAGGAGGGGAGTGAGTGGGTGTGAAGAGGAGTGGAGGGGAGGGATAATTATTCCCGTCCGAGCCTGAGGGAAGAAACTGAGAAGGTCAGAAAGGCGGGTGCCGGCTCAATGCCGGACCAGATTCGGGGGCGTTCCCGGCTTTCGGCTGACGTCGCGTGACGTCGGCAAAAGCCAAAGAATCGTGGGAACGCCCCCGAATCTGGTCCGGCATTGACGGACAGGCCCCTCGTCCAATGGCTAGGCTCCATTTATGGAGCCAGCCAATAAATGACGAGGGCCGACCCAAACCCCACTACAGTTCTCATCAGGTTTTCGCCTGCGCGAAAAAGATGCGCAGAGCGCATCTTTTCGCCAGGCAAAACCTAAAAATGTCACATGACATTGCCCTTAGGACGCCTGGATAACTGCAACTTGTGCCGCCCTCCACACATGCCTTCCGCATTGTTTGAGAATTCCAAAAAGTAAAACACCTACACCCTTCAGTAGGAGTAATTTTACAGATACAAATGTGCAACTTTTTAGTTAATTGGGCCCTGAGTGTGCAATGCATACAGATCCGAATGGTTATACTTGGGGGGGGGGGGGGGGCTGTATTTCACCGGGTGTCTGCCAGTGTGTGTTCTCACTAAGAGGACCGTATACAGCCTGTGTTGATATCCCAAAATATTGAGGCTTGAGTTGACTGAAATCTGTGTGTGCGTGCGTGTGCATGTGTGTGTGTGTGTGTGTGTGTGTGTGTGAGTGTGTGCGTGGGTGTGCATGTGTGTGTGTGTGTGTTTGTGTGATGCAGTTGGTCTGAGAAAGGTTGGGGAGAGGCTGTCTGAAGAACGTTCACAGATGTAACTCTCAGGGGAGGTTTTGGTTAAGAAACAACCATTGGTCTTGCTCATATTTATTACAGTAGAAGCCCCAGGCGTCTGAATCTTTGACACGATTCTAGTGGGCCACCCCTACTTCAGGGTGGTGCTGAGAGTGAGAGGTGAAGTCAACACTCACATGAGTGTGTTTGAACCATCAGGAGCACGATTTGATTGCACTAAATGGAAGTTTCATCCCTGGACACTGGCAAGACAGCAACATGTAGGACTGACAGTTTTAAGAGCATATGAGAGGATGAAAATTTACCTCTAGAGGTTTGCTTGTAACTCTGCATCTTAATATAGAGCTAGTTAAGAGTTCCTGATAGTCTTTTGTAAGTACTCCTCTGAGGTACATGAGAGGTGAGGCAGCCAAAGTGTAACCTCTGATTAAAAGAAAGCAGCTTTGATAACCCCTCTGGTATACTACCAGAATATAAAGTTCTAAGTGTATACAGATTAGTATGTATTTACTATATGTTTTTTAAACCAATGTTTAATGATTTTTACATACACTGACAACCAAATGCAACCAAGACCACAGCCCACCCATGCACAACAGAGTACAAAGCATAGTTGAAACTTAGTCATTCCTCACATCCAGTCCTAGATAGTCCCACCATATCTTCTCATGTTTCCGGGGACAGCCCTGGGTTTCGTAGATGGTCCTGTTGAGCACACCAATCCATTCCACCACAAAGGGGGGGCTCTAAGACCTCCATTTTCAAGCGATATCCAGATTGGCAACCAGCGTTGCAACCCCAAGATAGATAAGTTCCATTCTCTGCCTGCCCACTTCCTCCAGCAAGCCAAACAATGCTGACACAGGGAGTAAGGTCACACAGCCAGCCCAAGAGCGCTGAAAGCTCCCTCCATATCTCTTCCTAATAGGGCACCAGTCTCTGGAAGGACCAGACAATATAGAAGACATCTGCAAGGAGCACCGGACGCAGTTGGCCTGGGGGATACTACCAGCACGGTAAAGCCATAAAGGGGTCATTTAAGTAATGTTCAGGTAATTAAGTTGGACCAGCTGAAGGCGCATGTAGATAGTCATCTCTTGTGGGACCATTCTAGCCTTGCGCCACTCAGCATCCTCAAGCTCCCCCACCCAAGCCTCCCACCTCCATCTCAGCCTAGTTAAATGGTCCAGGGCTTTGACGATTAAGGAGCGATACATCTGAGAAATGGCACCCCTAAATAGCTTCCTCATTAACAGTTTAGCCTCAAAGGGGCCGAACTCTGTGACTTGAGTGTCAGGGGGAATATTGGCCAACAGCAGGTGCCACAATTGCAGATATTGATGGAATTGGGCACCAGAAGGTGATACTGCTCCTGCAGGTCCCCAAACGCCTGTACATGAGTACTCGCCTAAACATCCCCAAGATGAGTAATGCCTATTCTATCCTACTTCGCAAAACCCTCCAGCTCTGCGGTGTGGTGCAACCATGTCCCCTGCCAGAAGGGGAGTCATCCCCATAAGCCTGAGGTCCAGGGCTAAAAAAGTAGAGAGCCTCTCTCCGACATAACACCACCACACGGGTATTCTCCATAAGGAAGCAATGAATCGGGGCTCCATAGAGGAGGCCCTTGGGCCTATCAAGGCCAAGCAAAGTCAACTCTACACAGTAGTTCGGGTCACCCTACTCCCCATTATACCATTCAGTAATCACCACCAACTGCTAATAACAGGTAATAACAGTACAGATCAGCTATACCCATCCCTACCTCAAAGGGGGATTACCACCAGTTAAAGGCAAAGTGGGGGCGACCATTCGCCCAAAGGAAGACCTGGATCATAGAAGTGAGGGATTGGAACCAAAGCATGGGCAATGGATGGGGACAATTCTAAAAACCCTTAATAAAGCAGGGAAAAATCATCACTGTAAAGACATCTACTCTCCCCAAGACATGAAGTTAGAGATAGGAAAGGGGGAGGAGAGTGTTCGGTTGACATGGACCTGGGTGGCTGTTCAGGCATACAGAAGGCCAACAAGAGTAAGAAAGTGGATCCCTAACTCAGCTCTCTCCAACATGGCACTCAAGAAGAACAAATCAACTGTGCTCAAAGGCCTTCTCAAAATCCACAAGAAGGAAGGCTGCAGAGCACCGAAGACAATGTGCCTGGGAGAGGGCCTCCTTGACCCTCCGTATGCAATGCTGTGTACTGCAGACTGGTGTATAGCTACATTGATCCAGATGGATCAAGTAGTGCTGAGTGAGGTGCAGCTGATTAGCTATAACATTGGCGAACACCTTCATTTCTGAGTTTTAATAAGGGAAATAGGCCTACATGATGTACAGCTATCCAACGACTTGTCCAGTTTAGGTATCGCCACAATTGTAACTGAATCAAACACCAAGGGAAAGGTTCCCAACTCTGCTACCTAGCTGTACATCGACAGCAGATGGGGGAGCAAGGGACTCCAGAATTTCTGATAATTATTAACAGGGAACATGTCTAGGCCTGGAGTTTTGCCCGGGGACATATTCAATAGCAAATCCATGATTTCCTGGATGGTAATCAGATGTTCAAGATCCCTGGCCAAAGCCAGGGGGGCCAGGGCACAAGAATGTCACCCAACGCTGGGATCGCAACTTCCCAGGGTGATGGAGCATATGCTCATACAGTGTGCGGTAAACTCCCATAAAGACTTGTGCAATGTCAGAGGCCAGCTCCTACAAGCGAGCCTTGGTATCCCAAATTAGTGGGACCACACTGGAGGCTACCTCCCTGGTGGTCAACCAGTAAAGAAGTTTCCTCAACTTGTCCCTGACTTTGTAAACACTCTGGGTTGACACCCTCCAACAATGCTGGGTGTCCTCCAGCAAGATTTGTCGCTGGTAAGGTAAGGATTTGGGACTCCAGGATAGTAATTTGCACTAGCTTTTGTTTCTCCCTTCCCTAAATATAGCCCTTAACCAACCGCCTAGGCTTGTTGGACACCTATAAAGTACCAGTTGACTCCACAGTGCCCCAATTATTCTCAAAGTAGGGGTGTATCTCCGACACAATATATCCGGAGCAGCCTTGGTCAGTGAGGTACCAAGCATTGATATACCACGTATGTCATTTAGCAGCAGCTGGGCAACCAATTTGGAGCAGAAGGGTAGGATGGTCTGAAATCCCCTGGGCCTCAATCCCCGACACCTGGAGGACATGCGCCGCAAGGAACCAAAGCAGATCGATACACAACAGAGCTATAAGGGACACTGAGGTGTGAGTATAGGCAAGATCTCGGGGATGCCACAGTCTCCATGCATCACTCAGCCTCATGGAATTCACCAAGGCTGACATTTGATGGGAGCATGCCTGACACTCCAGGTGCCGCTATCCGGAGGCATCCATCTCTGGATTAGGGAGAGCAATAGCTTATCCGCTACCATAGGGGCAGGAAGTCATGAGGCCCTGGGCACTAATGAGTCGTGGGTGGGCCTAGTGTAACCACAACATGGTCAGCGCAGGAATTGCTGACTCGGAATGAGTGCATACAGGAGTGACTAACAGTGTCAGTGAGATACATGGTCGAAGAATCCTGAACAAACAGAACAACCCAAACCCCCAACATCTCCTCACCCCATACTTCTATCTCCAAACCATCTGTTGCTCTGACCCTAAACATAATGTTGGCTAAACAAGGCATGAGGCCAAAAGCCCCAAGGGCCCTCCTTCCTGTAGGATCCTGGTGGCAGACAACTGTTATCTTTTCGTACATGCCAAATGAGTGCAATAGGAGCAACAGCAAAAACAATCAAAGCATAAACAAAACACAAATAAAGACCAGCCCCTTGTGTCAACTAGCATATTATATGAAACCACTGCCCTGCACAGGTCCTCCATGGGGCAAGCACCCAGATCCTCACTCTGGAACCCGAAGAGGCTTGGTGTATCTGTTAACATGGCATCCTGATCAACCCTCGCGGCCACTACCCTTTCCATATCCGAGCCAGAGAAGCCCCAGCATCCGGGAGGCATGAATGGGCCTTACACGAGTGAGCTTACCTCTGTCTAGGTAGCCTGGGGAAAAGACTGGGAGGACTCCCAACCAGCTAGAGTCTGGCTCCTTAGATACATCTGGCTGCTGAAGCACCCTCCTCTCGGCCGCCCATTCCCAGGCCTGCTTTAGCGTGGCAAAGAAACAAGTGTCAGAGTTGAAGATCACATCAACCTTGAAGTAATAATGAACATGTATTTCAAGTTGAGGGCATGAAGCTTCTGTTTAACCTTCTTTAGAGAGCACCTACGTAGTTGGACTGCTCTTGTGTAGTCAGGAAATTTCATACACCTCGAATTCTGAAAGCAAAGATCCCGGTGAGCCCTGGCCTCCCTAAGGATGGTGTCACTGTCTCGATGGCTGAAAATCCTCTCAGTCATTGGACGGGCCAGGGACCCAGGCAGAGGTCTGCAGACTAAGGACTGATATGCCTGGATTACTATTGCAACAACACATCATCAGTAGGGTAAAACGAACCTGTCTCACGACGGTCTAATCCAGCTCACATTCCCTATTAGTGGGTGAACAATCCAACGCTTGGTGAATTCTGCTTCACAATGATAGGAAGAGCCGACATCGAAGGAGCAAGGTCTCGTAGAAAATAGACTTGCTCAGAAGCAATCCTCTAGTTTAACTTCTAATAGTGTATTAATTACATATTGTGTTAAACTAATACTCACCTCATTGAACATACAAGACAGAGAAGCTTGCATATGTGTTTAGTAACAAGTAACTCTAGCGAAATTCTAAAATGGCTGCTAACAGGAAATCTTTATTGCGCATGTGTCAGCTGCATCTACGCAGTATGACAAGATATCGCTTGGAGGGAATTTCTTGCGCATGAGGAGAAGCTATTAAGATGGCGGCTTGGAAGCTCACATGCTTAGCATCTGCTTTGCTGAATCTAACAGAAGCTATTTTACTAATGCTAATGCGAGGAAAGCATTAATAAATGAAATGGGATTAGAATAGAGATAGGTAGTATACAGTGGAATCATTTTTTTTTTTTAATTAACACTTGTCTTTTTGACTCTTTTATTAGTGCATATTTGGGCCTTTCATGTGAGTCTAGAGTCTGTTAACCACCTGACCTCCGCACATGCGTGGTGTGACTAAACCGGAAGAAGTGATGTGACACTTGAACACAGTCCAAGGATGCAAAAGATACATACCCTGGGAACCAGCACCGAAGTCCTCTGGATGAATAGAAGTACATGAGAAAAGATACACTTGTTTCTAATATATTGTGAATACGGGTGGGAATAAAGATTTGTGAATAAAAGAATTAAGTGGTGGGATTTTATAACAATGGACTGAAAGACTAAATTGAAAAATAAGCATGGTGTGATGATCATCCCTCCTTGCCTGTCCAATCAGAGTTAGTATTTTTACGATATTGAAACATTAATGGGTGGTACAGGAATACCAAAGAGTATAATTGCGGTAGCTTTAGCGAGTTAGTTAGAGATTGAGACTGGGATGCTGTCTGAGTGAACCAAAGACGGAGAGTTGCTGAATGCTGCAGAGCTCAGGATGCTGTCGGAGTGACGAGAGATGCTGAATAGGAATCAAATGCAGAACCATTTCCCCTAAATTAATTTACTTAGAGGAAGATTGCGGAAGAATCTCAAGGAGGAAGAGAGTGTCAGAGAAGGGTACTACTCAAGCGTCGTTGGTAGAGAGGTCATCTTTCCTGTCCTGATTCCTGTCCTGAAGCCTTTGTCGCCTGATCTTTCCCGGGGGACCCTTTCCAGCTCCTTGGCCAGGGGATTGGTTTTCACACCATCCTAGGTAAATATTTCTGTGTATGTGCCAATGTACTTTTCTCTCTATCCTCTCCTTTCTAAACATAAGTAATTGCAAGTTATATAAGTATGTGTTTGATGATTGATTAATTGAATCTTCCTTCCTATGAGTGACGGACACTGTACTGTACTTTGTAAGTGGTTCACATGAAATTAATTTAGATAAAGATTTAAAATACTTCCAGAGTCTGTGATCATTTATAAATGTCAAAAGATTAACTTTATGTCATTTCACCATCAACTAGTTCAACTAATGGTCCATTGACCAAAGGAAAGAACTTTTGATCAGTGAAAGATTAGTTGAGAAATAAGAGGTGACTAATCTTGAAATGATAGAGAATCAAACTTTGACTCCAGCGGATATTGCCAGGTTGTGGGAGTGTGTCTATGGGCCCAGGTGAGTATATGGTATTGGAGTACCTGTTGCTGGTGAGCAGCTGAATCCTTTTTCTGGTTACAGAGCTATGTTTATCATTGACTAGTTTGGTGATAAATATTGATTTTTGATTATTGATTTATGTTTAACAAAAGAGTTAGTGTCCCGTTTTGTGTTGTCCGGAAAACAATTCCCCGGGGGAATGCATAGCGGGTAGTGATAGAAGCCATACTGCAGTGAGGTTACTCGTCTGTTGAAATAGTACTGAGAAGCTACGCAGGTCTGGCAGTGCTAAAATAGGGAGTATTTCATATAAAAGTTGAGTGTGAGTGAAAGCAAAAAGGTTCGCTGGTGAAACTTTGGTCTTATATCATCTAGAAAGGGTAACATTGAAGGAGTAACAGGTTCTCTTGAGCTTGAACGAATGGTAAACAGAGGTTTTACTCACAGTGACAGAGGAGCAATTCAGAGTCTCCAGAATAAGTTGAAATCTATTCTTTGGTTAGTGCAACAGGCAGAGTAGCGAATGTTTTAACGTTGTTACTAACGGAAATCTAGTTAAGAAAGAGTAAAAGAAATAAGTTTTCGTATTACCTTGTGAAGGAAGGGTCAGTTGCCGGAGTTGCACTAATGTCACCGAGAGCCGCCCTGGGATAGGTTGAAACAGCGGGCGTGTGACTGACGCGATTTGTAAAAGAGGGGTCAGTAGTAAGGAGCAGAACTGACGACATCAGAAAGGCCGCGCTGGCATTGGTCAGATCACGAGCGTGAGCCGCAATCTGATTGGATGATTGAGTGAAAGCTGCTTTTGGATTGGTTGATGAAAATTGTATGCTTGATTCCCATTTGCCTTTTGGTGCGAGTCGACCGGACAGAAAAGCTTGAGGTTTTGCGGATTATTGTTTCATGTATCGAGTATCTAATATGTATGGAGAAAAGAGAAAAATGTCATTTATAAAGAAAATTAAGAATATCTTTAAGAAAGATAAGCCTGTATTGACTAGAGAGGGAATACGTATTCCTCCACCTAAAACGCCTGCTTCATTTATGATGATGGAGAGAGGATATCATACATGTGTATGGATGGAGAATTGGATTGAATACACAAAGGATGATGGTGTTTTAGCTTTTCCAGAGCATGGTACCTTTAATGGAAGAATTTTGCAAAACTTGAGGATGCGGATGAATGATTTAGATCCGAGACCTAGGTTAACACAGTATGAGGCATCAGAAGAATGGGAGACCGAATCATATGAACGAGAGAAAAATCAGATTGGAAGATATATGGGTCATTTTCCTAGATACTTATGGGAGACACGTGAAGGTCAGATGAAGCAATGGAGAAAAGCAATGGTATCAGAAGGCTTATACCCAGTATTAGTGGCTGAGGAACAGACAATGAGTAAGTGTAAAGAAAAATGTAAGCACTTGAACCCGACAGGATATGGTGAATCAGAATATGAGTTGCTAGAGGATATTTTAACTAAAAACCCTCCACTATACCAAGAAGGACCAAGTAGAATCACACCAAGTGCACCAGTATTAGGAACACCCTTGATTCCACAAATTTTACATGATCCATCAGTTAATAAGGTACTTCAAGATAGGGAAAAAGAAACATTAAATAAAAATAGAGAGGAATTAATGCAGCAGATAGGTCAATTGAATTTGAACCCTGAAGCATTAACAATACCAGTAACTATAGGTCCTGTTGTTCCATTGTATTGAGACAAAGTAAATTGCCTTAACGCCTTAACCGCGGCGGCAATTCCGCCGTGGGGCGTTCCATTGTGTGGGCGGTGCTCGCGATGGCCGTTGGCCGACGGGTGCAAGGAAAGGGTTAAACCACCAGCTGTAACAGCTCTCTTGAGTAACCCCATAAAAGAAATTGTGATAACAGACAATCAAGCTAGTGAATGCGTTTCAGTAATTCTATTAATGGATGTACCAATAAGAGACTCAGTAAGTGAAACCCCAAGAAGTGTTACACCCAGTAGTTCAAAAGAAGGAAGATCAGTGGTATCCCCTGGAGCCAGAAGTGCAACAGCAGTAACTACAGAAGATTTGGAGAGATGGGCACAGGGAATAGAAAAACAAAGTACACCCCCTAAGATATTTACAAACTGAAAGTAGAATTGGAAGAGATGATAGCTAGAAATGTGAGAATAGAAAGATTAAACACTTACAATGAGGAAGAATTGTTGTTTGTATGCAGGAGTATAACGATAAATGCAAAATTGTTTCATGAGAAATTGACAGAACTGGCCTTTGAGATGGGAATAGACATAGGGAGATCAAAAGTACTACGGAAACCATATCGAGTGGAATTTACGGACAAATATTTAGATAATATGAATGTGTCAGGAAAGAAGTTACAGGTAAAGGAGTTGATGAATATTTTGCAGAAGTGGGGAGACATTGACAAGTGGAGAATAAGGTGGACAAGGAGGAAAGAGGAAGCACAGGCAAAGGAAGCCTCTACTGCATTTTTGTTAAAAGAATCAGGAAAAGTAGAAAGATTGTGTCCTATGAGAGAGGTACCTGGTGGTGGATATGTTCATGTTCCATGGAGTCAACAAGATATTTTGTCATTTACAAACGATTTCCCTAAATTGAGAGAGAAACCAGTTGAGTGGTACAAACAGGTTGAGAGGTTTGTGAAGGTTTCGAAGGTTTTGTTAAAAGACTTGGATGGTTTGTTTGATATAGTGGTACCTGCTGATTTATGAACAGAATGTGAAATCACAATTTATTTATTTTATTTATTTATTATGAGTTTTATATAGCGCTAGCCAGACCCGAAGGTATCGTAGCGCTTTACAGCAAGAATCAATCATAGGATACATTAAGCAATTTAGTATATATCAAGGAAACATGACACTCGTAAGTAAGATATCACAGTAGTATGAGGTAGTCGAAGGGAGCCCCATGACTCACAGATGGGTTCGGCCAGTGAGTGGGGGCGGGTGGTAGTCACTGCAGAGAGTGAGGTAGAGGTCAATGAGGCCAAAGTTTCTGTGTGCGACTATGGTATGACTTGGCGACTGGCAAAGTGAAGAGTACCCAAAAGATGCGAAAACAGGAGCTCCTTCAGATGATGTGATGAAGAAATATCACCAAGTAATTTCTTTCTTGAAAGGGAAAATTCCTCCTAAAGAAACAGATTGGCTAAAGATAGGTAGAACCACCCACAAACCAAATGTATCTGTTCATGCATATTATGAATGACTGCTGCAAGTGTTCAAACAATATAGTGGTTTTGAGAACATTGGAGTAAAGTATATGGGTCATTTTGTGTATCGGTTTGTATACAGTTTGAAGCCAGACATTAGTCAGATGATTTAACAAGTCAATAAAAGCGTTCCCTTGATCTAGGGAGCGGCCCTCTGGGAACTACAATTGTGGATCGACTATGCGATCTTTCAAACGTTAAAGGACAATATTTGAAAATAGGTTGTCGAGGATTGCAAGAATAAAGTTCATCAAATTAGAATTTTTAATCACCTCATGTTCATAAATTTCCAATGTTGTAATTCACATCAAAAAGTTCTTTTACTCATGATCGATGAAAACACTTAAAGAAGCATCATCCCAATGCATTTCGTGCCTTAACGGGCACTTCATCAGGGGAATCTGTTAAGAAAATATATTTGTGTAAGGGTCCACAACACAACAAGGCAGCGCCGTGCTACGTGAACATTTTCATGGCAAATTTTGGGAAGAGATTTACTCTGCAAAATTAATTGCACAATTTATTGTACATCAGATGGTGTTACTCTTCAAACCCCTGATGAATATATGGTATACAAGATAATGTTAGCTAAGCAAGACACAGAAATAGACTAAATGTATTCTTTGATGACAAAAGATGATTTACCAGAGAAGCTGAAAACCACTGTGAATCCAGAAGTATGGATTTCACAGGAAAATAAATAGGGCTAATGGTAAAGTGCAGTGAAGGAAGGTGCAATTTACCCGAACACCAGACAGTACAAAATGAGTCCAGAAGTGAAAGCAGGAGTGGCTTCTGAAATTGACCGTATGATTAAACAGGGCATTTTAAAATAAATAATGAGTAGTCCTTGTAATTCGCCTATAATAGGACTCAAAAAGCCTAGTGGAAAGTACAGGATAGTACAGGATTTGAGAAAACTTAATACAATTGTAGTGCCTTATTGTCCTGTGGTGCCAAATCCAGCAGTGATTCTTTATCAGATCCCTTGGAATGCAGGCTGGTTTACCGTAATTGATTTTGCCAAGCCTTTTTCTTAACTCCTTTGCATCCAGACAGCTAGTATCTTTTTTCATTTAAATTTGAAGATTGTATCTTGGAATGGAACTGAGTTCCTCGAGTGTATACAGAAAGTCCCTCTATTTTTAATCAAATACTGAAAAAGTGTTTAGAGAAGTTAGTTATGCCCATAGATTTGGTTTTAGTGCAATATATCAATGACTTACTTGTGGCATTGAAATCCAGAGAAGACTGTGTTACTGATTCCATTGCATTACTAAATCATTTGGCTGAGGGAGGACACAAAGTATATCCAGAAAAGTTACAATTTTGCCGAACAGAAGTCAAATACTTGGGTCACCAAATATAAAGGAGAGTGAGGAAAGTGACCACTGAGAGAATTAAAATAATAAAGCAAATGCAGTTACCACAGACACAAAGAGAAATCAGAATGTTTCTCGGAGTGGTGGGGTATTGCTGATTATGGATTGTAGGTTTTTCCTTGCTAGCAAAACCACTGATACAGATGACACGGAAAAGAGTGAAAGATCCAATAATTTGGGATGATGAAAGTGTGGAAGCATTTGAAAAATTGCGATATTGTCTATGTGAGGCTCCAGCTTTAGATATGCCTGAGTATCCGAAATAATTTGCACTGTTCTGTTGTGAAAGGGAAGGTTGTGCACTTTCAGTCCTCACCCTAAGACATGGATTAAGCTGACGTCCAGTTGCATATTTTTCTGCTACTTTGGATCCTGTGGCTTCAGCATTACCTGGCTGTTTAAAAGCAGTAGCTACTACCTGTATGAGCCTAGAACAAAGTGAGTCAATTGTGATGGGACATCCAGTGAAAGTATATGTTCCACATTCAGTCGAGATTCTGTTAACAAGGACTCAAACACAGGATCTTACTCCTAGTCGAATGATTAAGTATGAAAGAATATTTCTGGGAGCAGAAAATGTGACAGTAATCAGGTGTACTCTAGTGAACCCTGCTACTCTATTGCCAGACTCACTTTGCGAAGAAGTGAAAGATGAAGTAGGCCATGATTGCTTAGATGTAACTGAAATGTGTACTAAGCCCCGCCCAGACATACAGGAAGAGCCTCTGAAAGAGCCAAACCATGATCTATTTGTTGATGGTTCTTGCTTAAGACTTGATAGTGGAGGCCCAAGTGCAGCTTATGCTGCTTGTAAAATATCCGGAATCATTGAAGCATCCTCTTTACCGGGAGTCAAGTCTGCACAAGTAGCTTAATGGATAGCTTTAATAAAAGCATGCACAATTTGGAAAAACTGGAAAGTGACCGTATTTACTGATAGTCGATATGGTTACGGAGTTGGGCATGACTTTGGCCAGCTTTGGAAGCAGAGAGGATTTCTGACTTCTTCAGGATCCCCTTTTCGAAATGGAAAATTTGTGAAAAAACTGTTGGAAGCAAAACAATTGCCAAAAGAAATAGCAGTGGTCAAGTGTGCTGCTCACCAGTCAGGAGATGACTATGTAGCGGCTGGTAATCGATATGCTGACCAGGTTGCACAATATTGTGCAAGAAATAATATGTCAGTAAATAAGAAAATGGAAACATGTGGAATCAGCTGCCAACTTATGCTATTCTCAGCTTTCGAAACATGGGATGAGGTGAGATAGTTGCAGGAAGAGGTAGAGGGGAGTGAATAGGAAAATTGGATAAAATCAGGTTGTGAAAAAAGGGCAGAAGATGACGTGCGGGTGTACCCTGATGGAAGACCAGTCACGCCAGACTGCTTGCTCTCTCAATTTGTAAGAATGTATCATGGAGACACTCATGTAGGCAGGGACGCAATGATCAGACAATTTAGGCAAGATTGGTATAACCCAAGGTTTAGGGTAGTCGCAGAAAGTCTTTGCCAGAGATGTTTAGTATGTCAACAAATAAACCCAGGCAGGAATACAGTGATAGTTAGGAAAAATTGGAAGGGCAGAAGGACAATTCATAAGATTACAGATTGACTTTATAGAGTTACCACTATGCAAGGAATGAAGTACGTCCGTGTCATAGTGTGTTTGTTTTCACGATGGGTGAAGGCATACCCCACTAGGAGAAATGATAGCATAACAGTTGCCAAACTGTTGTTGAGAGACTTAATTCCACAGTTTGGTTTTCCAGTAACTTTAGAATCAGATAAAGGACCTCATTTTAATAATGAAATAATTTGATTAATCTGTGGAACCCAGAGGCTTCTGGAGTGGTAGAACAATTGAATTGCACAATCAAGTCAAGACTGGCAAAGGTGTGTGCATCCACATCAATGGATTGGCCAGATGCATTGCCTCTTGTCTTGATGGGACTCAGAAGTATCCTTCACAGAAACACAGGATTGAGCCCCCATGAGATTCTCAAGGGAAGGGCAATGAGACAAGCATTTATACCAGGACATAAATTACTGAATGTAACTGATGATCTGGTACTGGATTATTGCAAAGGATTGGCTGACCTAGTGCGTTCTGTCTCTCACCAGGATGGAGAAGACGCAGTTGCCAGGCAGCCGGCTCAGGCGTATGATTTGAATCCTGGAGACTGGGTGGTAGTGAAGAAGCACACCAGAAAGTCATGCCTAGCATCCAGGTGGGATGATCCACGGCAAGTCATACTGGTCACTACTACAGCAGTGAAGTATGCAGGTTTGCCCAATTGGATCCATGCCAGCCACACGAAAAGGGTTCCAACCCCTGCTGAAAAGAGACCACAACCGACTACAACAGTTGAGGCTGCTGAAGGTTGTACAGTCGAAGAATCTAGAAGAACAGATTCTGAAGGGACTAACAAAGAACAACCGAGCACAAGTCAGGAGGACTGGATACTAGTGCTTGACATACCTGGGGTGGTTATTAAAACAAGACGTAGAACAAGATTAGAAAGACAAGAAAATAGTGAGGATCAGATAGGGGGAAAAGAGTACAAAGCTACTGGAGATCCTGAGCAGGACCAGCAGGGACAGAAGAACATACTCAGGTAAACAAATCAACTGGAAATCCTGAGCAGGGACAGACAGGTAAAGAAGAACACGTTCAGGCAGCAGAAGAACCAATTGTAATAAGAACCGAACAGGACCAGTTAGGAGAAGAAGAACAAGTTCGGGTGGAAGAAGAACAGGAAGAAAAAGTTCAGGGAGGAGAAGCAACAATAACAAGACCTGAACAAGGACAGATAGAGAGTGATATTGCGAAAAGGAAAAATCAGGTTGTGCCACAACATAACGAGTATAAAAGAGCTCCTGAGAAAGACAAAGAAGGTGAAAGTGCAGTGCAAGTTAAATGGGTCAGAAAGGGTGATATTTGGCCAGGTGGAGTTAAAAGGCTAACATATCACTTGAGAAAAGTAGATTAAAACCCAGAACAAGTAAATGAGGTTACCAGTCAAACTCAGTCTGACAGTCAATTGCTAAAAAAATCCGGAGAAGTCCAAGACTGAAAGTCTTGAACAATAAGTTCAAGGGTCCTGAATGGACCTATGTGATACTAGAAGAGTTTGAGAATCTAGATTCAAATGAAGAGACAGATGAAGAAGTAATTGCAGAAAATTGACAAAAGGGAAGTGAGGCCTCCCCTTGAAGTACTAAAGATTCTGATTCATAACTAAAGAAAAGAAGAGGAATCTTCTTAAGTCAAAATGGCTAAAGACAGAGTTGCTGGAAGACCAAAATGAAGTTGTATAAAGAAATGATGTAGGGCTTGCATATGTAGTATTTTATTAGTGATCTTAGTATGGCTAATTCTAACAATAGCAGTACCTTATCTTATGATAACAGACAAGAAGAATGACACAGACACTAATGAGAAGACACCTACTATGAGAGGAGATAGAGTAAAATTAGAAGCAGCAGATGAGGTAGACTTACATCACACAGTAACAGATAATGACACATCTTTAAATGTATTTACAAAGTTGTTGTTTCAGTAAGTGGGCACAATGGAAATTAGTGATTGTTATGTATGTATGAAGTTACCAGCTTCAGTAGCAGAAGGAGACACATACCATCATTTGCCCTTAACCTATGGTATTTCATGTAGTATATTGTCAAGTTTGTTTTATAGAACAGGAAAACTTCAATATTTTTATTCAAATATAGATGATTTAGTTGAAGAAAGGAGACAGGATTTCCAAAGAAAAGCTACTCAACAGAAATCCCATATTCCACCATGGGCTGAGAAAGAGGGAATGTATACAACTGGCAAAGCTCATGCTGCGATGTCCCTAGACTTTGTAAAGACAGGGAAAACCTGCCTCCATAGATTAAAGACAGACTATGACAATGTATTTATTGGTTCCAGTGAATGTGAACATAACTTCCTAATTTTGGGAGGTTGGGGACTAAAAGGGGGAACAGATCCAGTATTTCCTGGAGTTTATTACGCGTGAGGGAATAAGGCTTACTATAAGCTGCCTGCATGGTGGTACGGGAGTTGCTACTTCGGAATAGTATTTCCGAAGATATATCATGTAAAAAGAATCACTGGAAGCAATGAAAACATCAATGATCTAACACGAAGAAAGAGAGCTTGTTTTTCAGAAATAATAGGTGACATATTTAGTGCATTGATACCTTCAGTGGGAGTCGTTCTAAATTCACATAGAATCTGTCAATAGTCAACAGTAGTTGATTGTCTTTCCACTGACAGTGCCGGAGGTTTCTTGATGATTAATACAGAAATGGTTGCAATTAGATCTATGGTTTTGCAAAATCGACTTGCGCTTGATAGACTATTGGCAAAAGAAGGCGGAGTCTGTAAAATGTTGAAATGCAACACTTTTGCACTTACATACCGGATAAAAGGAAAGAAATTAGAGGATATATTCAAACTATTTCACAACTTCAGGAAAAATTGAAACCACTGGAGGTTGACAGTGTGTGGGAAAGACGAAAAAAAAGTATTTTTTCAATAGGGACTTGGTTTACTGATTAAGGGAAAAGTTTCTTGGTCAAGTAGTCCTTTCATTAGTTGATATAACAATAATAGTTTTAAAAATAGAAATATGGTGTAAGTGTTGCACAAATAAATTGAGGAAAAGAACATATGAAGTAAATGGAAAGGGAACGGAAAGAAAATATGAAGAGATACAGTTAGAAGAAATGAAGGGAAAATTATATGAGAAAATGAAAGACTTGAAGAACAAAGATGAGAACAAGAGCGAAAAAGGTAAAGAAGATGAGATATGCTAAAGTTGGCATCTGATTGGGATGGGTGATTTTTGTGATGGCTCAAAAATGCCATCAGAGAGGGGATTAATGGAGCAAGGTCTCATAGAAAAGAGACTTGCTCAAAAGCAATCCTCTCATTTACCTTCTAATAGTGTATTAATTATGTATTCTGTTAAACTAATACGCACCACATTGAAGATACAAGACAGAGAAGCTTGCCTACATGTTTACTAACAAGTAACTTGAGCGAAATTCTAAAATGGCTGCTAATGGGAAATCTTTATTGCGCATGCATCAGCTGCATCTACGCAGTATGACGAGCTGTCGCTTGGAGGGAATTTCTTGCGCATGAGCAGATGCTATTAAGATGGCGGCTTGGAAGCTCACATGCTTAGCATCTGCTTTGCTGAAACTAACACAATTATTTTACTAATGCTAATGCGGGGAGAACATAATTAATTGAAATGGGATTAGAATAGAGATAGGTGGTATACAGTGAAATAATTTATTTTTTAAATGAACAGTTATTGTTAATTGGGATTTCTATAGCGCATTATCACCTACTGGTCTCTAAGCGCTTAGAGAGAGAGCCCAACCGTGGCACCTCAGTCTGGAAGCGTTGTTCATGACTACCTGGAGTTTAGTCAGCAGTTTATCCGGGAGGCCCAGATAGAGGGAGTTCCCTTAATCCAGACAGGAAATAATTAAAGCTGACACTGCCATACGGAGTGCTGTGAATGAGAGTAGGGGAGCCAGTTTTCGCAGCAATCTCAGTAGGCCTACGCATGTGCCTACCACGGTTGAAACCTGGTTTATACCCAAACACTTTACAGCTGGGGCGGGTTCGGGAGTAGGGCCAAGTTCTTGTAGCCATAAGAGGGCGCTCCAAAGATTAGCATTCGTGGTGATAGCCAGAACCTCTGTTTTATCTGGGTTGATTTTGAGGTGGTTGGCTGTCATCCAGTTGACTGTGAATTTTAGAACATTCTGCAATCGAGTATGTGCCTTAGGGGAGTTGTCAATCTGGAAAAGGATCTGTGTGTTGTCCACGTAATTGAAGACCTGGCACTCCATACGGGACAATGCGGTCACCAGGGGTTGGAGGTAAATATTCAAAAGAAGGGGGGACAGTGCTGATCCCTGGGGGGCGCCTCGTGTTAGCTCACCAGCATCGGAAACCTGGTCGGCAAGTTGGATCCATTGAGATCGGCCTGACAGAAAGGATGCTAGCCATTGAAATGCTACCCCCTGGACTCCTAGCTCCCTAATCCGCGACAAGAGTAATTTCCCATATCAAATGCCGCGGACAGGTCCAGGAGGACCGGGGCGCAAGGTTTCTTCCTGTCTGCCATCAATCTCAGTTCGTCCAGGACTGCCAACATGACCAGTTCGGTGCTGTGGTGTGCCCGGAAACCCGCCTTTTTCGAATGGAAGAGGTGATTGTCTTTTTGACTCTTATTAGTGCGTACTTGGGCATTTCTGTGAGTCTAGAGTCTGTAAACCACCTGATCTCCACACATGCGTGGTTTAACTAAGCCGGAAGAGGTGATGTGATACTTGAACACAGGCCAAGGATGCAAAAGATTCATACCCTGGGAACCGGCACCGAAGTCCTGAATAGAAATACATGAGAAAATGTACACTTGTTTCTAATACAATGTGAATACGGATGGGAATAAAGATTTGTGAATAAAAAAAGTAACGGGTGGGATCTTTTATCAATGGACTGAAAGACTGAATTCAAAAATAAGCATGGTGTGATGATCATCCCTCCTTGCCTGTCCAATCAAAGTTAGTATTTTTACGATATTGAAACATTAATGGGTGGTACATGAATACCAAAGAGTGTAATTGAGGTAGCTTTAGCTAGTTAGTTAGAGCTTGAGTCCGGGAAGCTATCCGAGTGAACCAGAGATAGAGAATTGCTGAACGCTGCAGAGCTCGGGATGCTGTCGGAGTGACGTGAGATGCTGAAGAAGAATCGAATGCAGAACCATTTACCCTAAATTGATTTAGGAGAAGATCGCGGAAGAATCTCGAGGAGGAAGGTCATCTTACCTGTGCTGATTCCTGTCCCGAAGCCTTTGTCGCCTGATCTTCACCGGGGGACCCTTTCCAGCTCCTTGGGCCAGGGGATTGGTTTTCACACCATCCTAGGTAAATATTTCTGTGTATGTGCCAATTTTCTTTTCTCTCTATCCTCTCCTTTCTAAGCATAAGTCATTGCAAGTTATAAAAGTATGTGTTTGATGATTGATTAATTGAATTTTCCTTCCTATGAGTGACAGAGACTGTACTGTACTTTGTAAGTGGTTCACATGAAATTAATTTAGATAAAGATTTAAAATACTTCTCAAGTCTGTGATCATTTATAAATGTAAAAAGATTAACTTTATGTCATTTTACCATCAACTAGTTCAACTAATGGTCCAAGAACTTTTTTATTCAGTGAAAGATTAGTTGAGAAATAAGAGGTGACTAATCTGGAAATGATAGAGAATCATAAACTTTGACTCCAACGGATATTGCCAGGTTCTGTGAGTGTGTTTATGGGCCAAGGTGAGTATATGGTATTGGAGTACCTGTTGCTGGTGGGCCGCTGGACCAGTTTTCTACACTAACACAAACCACTGCAACAACTTGTCAGCAGGAACCCAGGACAGCATGACACCTCCAGAAAATGCTCTACGCCGGAGGCCTCAGGTTCCTCAGGGGATCCAACAAACCAGAGGCTTTTCCTCCATGACCGGTTTTAAGCCTCCACAGCCCACTCCTCAAGCACTGCCATTGTCGAGAGTAACTTGGAGACCTGGAGTTTGAGTGCGGCCAGGTTATCCTCCACTGAGGACACCTGGGTCTCCACCTCTGTCACCTGAAGGGCAACATTCCAGAGGTTCTGTCGCAGCAAGGAGACATCCACTTGAACCTCACTCATCTTAGTCTCTACCGCCTCCCTTGAGTCTTGGATTGCCTTAAGTATGGTGGCAATGTCGGAATGTGTGGTAGGCCTCTGTGACACCAGGGGAGTGTCAAGTGCACCCAAAGTGTTCAAAGCAGGCATGGTATACTGTTCAATCATTGCTTGGGCCAGGGGCAGTGGATTGCCTCTTCCCATGTCTATGAAAGCACCTTCATATACTGTAGGAAAATGCCCCCCACACCCTGTGGATCACTTATCTCGGAGGGCAACACGAGCAGCCAGGGCAACTGCAACCTTGTGGAAGCGACGGTCCAGAAAGGCCAAATGGGGCGACAAAGCAGGTTGCAGGCTGAGGGCCACAGACAATGTCACAGCACAGTCCAGTAAAGAAAATCCACCACCAAGTAGGCCAAGGCCCCTAGCAGCAGGTAGAAATGAATGCCCAAAGAAGAAGACAGGGCAAGTGCTAAGTATAGCAGGCCACCAGATGGACACCAAGCTGGAGATCGCAGCCCCCCCGCCAACTGCACCATAAGACTTTACTGCGCAAAGGGAAGCTCATCCTGTGGCCAACGGACACAAGGGGCCCCACTACACACAGCACACACACCAGGGAGCAACGGGAGAAAGTCAGCTGAGGGCGATGGGTAGCCTAGGGTAAACCCACTGGTAGCCAGTCCATGGACCCCACATAGTCAGGATCTACAAAGTGTCACAATGTGGGGTGCACACACCTCCCGGGTGCTGCAACTGGCAGTCAATGGTAGGCAGGGGAGCATCTCACTGCACACAAATTTTGGAACTCACCTCGTCCAGCAACTCCAAACAGGGATGACCAAGTTCACAGCCTCTCGGCCCCACAGCCTGCCTTGCCAGGCCTGGCCAGGCCCAACGTGTCACTGCGCTGCCCAGTCCACTCGCAGCACCTCTTCCAACAGTGCTTCTCCTCCCCACCACAGGGGGCCCAATCGTCAGCTATGCCTGCCCCACTGCTGCTCACCACCACATCCAGAAGCTGGGAAACCAGCAGCAGAGGATACCCGGCAGCCATCTCTTGTGTCCGTACTCAGACAGTGCTATTGCGGCACAGACAACGGCCAGCCTATGTCCTCCTTTTCGATGTTGAGCTGGCCCACCAACGCATAAGCCTTCAGCAGCTGTCAAGCGCCAATGCCCACCCACAGCACCTCAGTCTTGGGAGTGAGCCATCTTGGGCCAAGCCTCGTGGCAGTTGACTCATTTCCCTGTGCCTGCACTGCACGCTGCTCTCCCTGGCCTCCCGGACAAGGTCTCAGCCACTGACCCCCAACACTAAAATGGGGTGGAAGGGATAGCTCCAAAGCTATGGATATTCACTGATATGGGGGGGACGAGGACACTCCAACTTGCGGCCGCCATTTTGCCACCGTAGCCACGCCCTTCATATTTACTAAACTTAGCTCCACATCTATAGCAAGGATTGCAGATGTGAAGTTAACAATAGTAAATGTATGCTTACATTTGTATACTAACCTTCATTTTATTTTTATTGTTGACATTCTAGCTACCATACTTTTGTCACACAATATGTTTGTGGTCAACGTTCCCACAAACAGCAATCTCCTCTGGCGTTATGTTTAATTTGAATGGAAGAAAAGCTCCCTATAGGAGGGGAGGGGAAGCCCTCTTGAAGAAAGATTTTTTAATCAAAACCCTTACTACGTAAATGACACTCTCACAGAGTACGTATGTAGGTATATGAGGTATTTATACTGCAAACCTAGCCAAAAGCCAACAAAGTGCTGTACATAGTCAAAGACAAGCATAAAGGGTGATGTGTATATCTGTCTAATGTAAGCACATGACTGGTTATAAAATTATGTTCAGCTGTACTAGGTAGTGGTAACTGTGTCTTTGTAACACCAACTGTGTGTGATTTTTGAGTAGATATAGCTGGCAAGGAAATTGCCACTGTTAGTTATTTCTAAGTACATATTCTGTATGGGATTCCTCTAATTTTCAAGTATTATTCTCTCGCAGCTATGCCAGAATTATTTTCAAGCTGCTTGAAATCCCTGAGATTAACATCATACCGAAAAAACAATAAAACTACAGTGTGAACCATATCCACCTCCCCACCTGCCCAGGTAGATTTTTCCAGGGTTTCAGACACTTACATAACACAGCAAATATAACTAGATGCACACCTCCTCCATTGCACAATGTCATCAGTCTACACCTTCTCACTTCTCCCAAACTACATTCTGTCCCTCCAAGATGTTGGTGCTTCCGCCTGCTCAGGCCCAGGAACGAGAATGCTCTTCTCAATTAGTGAATGGCTTCTCTCCCACTACCTAATCTTTCTTGTCTTAGAAATGCAAATAATGTAACCAAGTAGATATTATAATTTACTTATATTTGTTTTATCACTCTCCATGTTTCATCAATACAGTCATCTGCCTAAATAGATGGCCATTTAATCTTTTAATATTGCTATGCTCCACATTGGCCTAGGAATATCATTCATGTTTAAATAGCTACCTCATAAAGAAGCTTGACAAAATCAGTGACACCAACAACGATGAAGTCCCACTGGGGGAGTTAGTTGGTGGCTGACCTTCACTTGTCTGCTAAGGCCCACATTCCCAGAGAGAAGGTTTGCTGAGAGTGACCCATTATGGCTGACAGGAATAATAGAAAGTCACAGGCAGCTTCAAGCAGGTTTCAGAGAATAGAGTGACTACATACATTTTTGGTTATGAAGAAACTCCAGAATAGATAATAGTGAAATAGGGAGGTCATTTAATTCAAAATTCATTCACGCTCACAAGCAGGCACCATCCACAGCGACTATAATAGTGATTGTTAGCAACATGGAATAAAACACTGAAACCCTAACAAAAGGTTGGTCACCCAGGGCATTTTACTTGCTGGGTTGTAAGAGGGAGGTATTTTTAGCTCTGTACATTGGTGCTATTTGATAAACATTAGTCAAATAAAAATAGACTTCCAGGGTCCCGTGGCATGGGACCATATGTCTGTTTTCTCCCACAGCTTTGGAAACAGAGGTCTATTGAAAAGCATGAAGCAGGTCTGGAGACAAAGATGTGGTCAATGGGTATAGCTCTCCTACCTTCTTGTAATACTTAGAGTGAGCAATTTCATTTGCCAAGAGTAATGTATCTATGCTCAGCAGACTCCGGTCTGGAGATGCTGTGGGCGTCATTGACGGTGGGCCTTCTATACCATTGTGTGGGTTTGGGAGACTAGAGGTGATGACTCTGCCTATCCTTTCTTTTTATGACTTGGACTAAGACTGAATTTTAACTGTCAGCAATGAAAAGAAATCTATCTTTGTAGGTGTCTGACTGGTGGCACTTTTAGTGACAGACTTCTTAGTTGCACATATATGTCTAAGATGTCTGCAACTAATAACCATTATCTTGGATTTGTACAAATGTAGCTAAAGCTAGTTGCTCTCCTTCCATACATATGTATGCAGACCTGGAATTTCTGCCCTGAGACACCTGGGTTTCATCAGAATCTCAGGACAATCAGAGAATCATTGGCATACATAATGACCAAGAGGCCACCAGAGCAAATAAAGTGAGCCAGAGGTTTAAGTTGAACAGGGGAGGTGATGGTAAAGAGTCTTGGAGAGCAATGCAAGTGACACATACCCGGCAAAAGTGTGCAGAGAAGGCTAAAAGTGATTCTGAGAGTGCACAAGAGCATGATTTATAATCTTTCATCTGATGGACCTTTGTAAGTTGACTGAGATGAAAAAGGACTTAACAATAATAAGACAATTCAACTTTTGTGAAGCCAATTTGGCCCCACAATAAAGAGTAGGAATCGATGATTGAAGTTATGAGGTTTATTTCAAATTTACAATAAAACCAATGTATGCGAATATCAAATGAATATTAAAAAGATACAGGATCACAGTGGATCAACTAATATTTTGCAACAGGTTCAGTCTCAGAAGGATAAGGTATGAGTTAATCAAAACAACCCAGATAACCAGAAACATAAATAGATGTTCCATAAAGAAACTCTGGTGTTCACTACTAAACATGAAAATGTTCTTGAGTCATCTAATCGAAGTTCTAAGTCTAAGTAAGGGTAAATCCTAGAGCAGGATCTCCAGGGAATTCAGAAATACAAGAAGGTGTCAGCAAAGTGAAGACTTCAATAGAAGTTGTCAGAGTTTCAATAAGTGTTTAGCCTGAAGCTTCACACTTGCATGAATAAAGGGAAGAAGAGAGGCTTGTACCTCTCAAAGTCCAAGGGAATCAGTTCCTCTTCTAACAGTGTGAACACCAATTAAAACCAACAGAAACTTCAGCAACAATGGTATTTCTTTCTGCCTCTCCATTTATGTTGTTTTCAATAAGAGGTTTTTGCTTCTGGTGATTTTAACAGGAATTGCTTGTCTATTTAAAGAGCACATCCACCACTTTGGTTTCAGTTTTCCAGAAAAATGCAAACTGTTGGATGATTGCACAATTAATTGCAGATAAACGCCAAATGGCATATACGTTGTCTATTATACAAAACTGAGCATACAATGTGCTTTAGCAAACTGTTTATAAGTCAGAGGTTATTTTGTAAAACATTTTTTTTGTCACTTTCTTTTGTACAAAACAGGTAAAATAAGCATCCACTGTAAAAAGATCAATGCCTAACATTAATGAAGATGAACACTGGCCATTCTATGCATGGTCACTGAAGTTAAGGGACAATAAAGTATGAAATATGTGGCAGGATAAACTAAATAATGTAACCAAAATAAATGCTGCACATTATGCAACCACTGGAGGCACATTATGCCGCAGAATCTTTATCTAGCCATCTGATATTTGATGCTTTTCAACGCAAAACAGTACACCAAATGACGGGAAACAAGCATTCATCAAACAAAAACACAAATTCTGAAATATTTAATTGCATTCTCAAACAAATGCCAAAATAAAACACATTGTACTTTTAATGGGAAGGTTGAAGCTTTTATAAAATCAATTGAGACCACCCAATGGCCATACTGTATTGTATTTGATGTACTTGCACTGCTCCCAAAAATCCATTTGAGGATACCAAATGAATTATTAGCCTCCAATTTCATATTGCTGCACATTTATAAAACATTGTTTAATGTTCAGTTGTACATTTTGCTTCTATATTGATATACAGTTTATTTTTTGGCCAACATTACAATGTTTTATGAGCAGTCTAGGACCTCTGCGTAGATGTCGCGGACCCGTAGTCGTCCTTGGAGCACAGGTTAAGAGTGCTTATCAAGATGATTTCTAATCAAATGCGTTATGAAAAGAGACATGCATGTAGGAGAACTTCCTAGAATGATTTGCCTTAATCTATTTCAAATTGATTTGGCATTTCACTTACAAATGATTCTTTTTCTACCTGAATGTAAAAACAGGCACATTTAATCATTGATATCCTGATAGCTGTGATGTTGTTATCTACGACTACCAGATGAACTGGTTCCCTGATGTCATAGGATTCACACTTAAGTGGAACCATGAGTACTAGGTTAACAGATATGTCTGCCTGCTTACACTGAATGAATCTAGTGACCCTGCCATAGGAAAACACTCCAGATTCTGTTTCATATTTTATTACACTTTGGTCTCTCCTCTGAATACTAGTGTACTTTGAGCTGTTAACAAGTATATTGCTTTTTTCTAAAAAAAAAATTGTTATAAGCTACTACATCAGAGCATAAAATATGAGTGATCTGAGTCACTGCTATATATTCATTCCCGGTTAAGCAGTAAGGGTAGGTAGAACCAACGCTGTAAACGCAATTTTCTATTTTTAAGTATCGTTGTCTGTTTCTCTTATATGACACATCATACTCTGGTAAAATTCTGCCTCAACACTATCAGGAGGCAAATGATTTTCCATTAAGACAGGTATTACTTGTATCATATTTACTGCATCTAGAATTTGTGTTTCTACACCTACTGTACCATGCACATGTTGTAAAAGGAAACTATTAAGATATTCAAAAACAAAACAATTAGCAGTAAACAGAAGCCCTGCTGCCCTTACACTGTCTACTAAGTGGACCAATTGATGAACATTCAGTGTCAAAAATCTTTTTTCATATAAATCATTAAACAGTTGCACAAACAAAAGTAATCACTGTTCTGCTATATTTAAATCTTCCTGGCTAATGTCATCACTTAATAGCTTATGAATTGCTTTCATAAGTACACAAAAGTGTAAATAGCGTGATATATCTAAAACATGTTTTAACATAGGCATTCCATAAAATAAAAGAAAGTTTGAGGCCTTCCAATATGGTAGTTCATCGACAGACCTTGGAACTCTACTAACATCCAGTGTGGGTTTTATCTGTTTCAAATAGACATTAACTACTTTGACTTTTTCATAAAAAGAGTATGAATGATGCTTATACTCTTTAGTGAACCAGATGGCCATCAACAATTTCATAATGACACTACATACACCATGCATGTAATCAATCACAAATCCTCTGGTTACACAAAAATGTTTCAAAAACATGAACCACATGGGACCTTTGATCCCTCTTACACTGTAATCAGGAAGTCCACTCTCGATATTAGCTATTGCACTATTTACATCAGATTTAATAGTATAGAGTGTCCTTGGTGGGCCTTTTGGGTTTTCTGCATTATAAGGAAATACTCTACAGTGCCCTTTTCCTGAAACAATGACTTCATCCTCTTGTAGACAATGCCACCACCCAAACTTCCCATTAAAGTGGGTGCTGTTTGAAACAAGACAACGAGCTGGTAAATCACATGTGATTGTCAGAAGTATAGCGTGACAAGTAAAACTACAATTGTTGTGATCTCTAAATGACACTCCACTTTCCAGGTGTGCAAGTTTGTTATATAATGGTTTTAAAAAAGACCACATTATTGACTTTTTTGCGGAAACCCAAATACCTTATAGTAATATATTTTCACGCAGCATTCTTTGAGATGCAGGCAGCTCGTTTACCATTAAGTACACTGGCCACATTGATATTTTAGAACTTTTAAATAAAGGACACCATCTGTGTTCATTGCAAATGAAAGGCTGTTAGGGTTTTTTAGGAATCCACTCTTGAATAAATCCAAATACATTTCCCCGTCATATACATCTTTCATTGATTGTTTCTCATTCTCCATATAGTGATCAAATCGATGTTTCCTCACCTTTTCAGTAAAATGATTTCGCCTAAACATAGTCTGTAGCTGTGCAATTATGCTATGCTGATTGAAATAAGACACCGAGTCACTTTGAATCAAATCTTTCACACAGTGTTGGTTGGGACAGGTCTGAGTGTTTTTATCAACATGTGTATAGCAAGTAGCACAATAGTAAGTAATATTTGGGGCCTTAACACTTTTTTTTATATATTTGTGAAGGTGATACATAGTTCTGAGCATTCTATTATCACGTGGCAAGAGCAAATAGATGAGATTTAGCATATAGCCAGCTGCCTCATCACTCAAGCGAAAACAAATAATAAAGCAACAAAGCAATAGTATGACCACCCCAAAACATTTGCTGGAGCCCTCAAAATAGATGATGATTCATCTGTGGTATTAGTTTTATCAGAACAAATTTGAATTTCTTCGTACTCATTTTCAATGGTATATCCAACTTGCTCCATAAGTTGTTCAAAACCAGAATCCGAGTCTTTAATTAAATCATCAGCTGAGCATCCATTTCACCATTTAAGCTGCTACAAAGCATATCCCAAACATCATCAATTGGATCTTCATCTGTGTCATCTACTGGTGGGGTATAATCTGGTAATGCTGTACTGTTGTCTGAATGCAATGTACACTGCTCTGCAGAAGGTGATGTATGAAGAACTATAACAAAATAAAGTACGTCATTGTACATTTAGTAAGCAAAATATGTTTAATTCGATTGTAAATGTATTATGTGTCAGTAACCAATTAAATTTTCTGTGGCAGAAACTCTATGTGGGTTGATGAGGACCTTCATTTTTGCAAGTGATGTGCTTTCAAACTATATACTTTCATACATCAAATTGTTAATGCAAGCGGTATACAAAAGGAGTTCATAATTTCATACTGTACCTTTGGGGATAATGTCATCTTGTGTGGTTGAAGTCTGCAAGGATCCTTCTTTTACTTTCTTCGGTGCTGCATATTCTATAATATTGTCATCTGCTTCTTTAATGAAATGTTCTGCCTACTCTCATGCAGAAAAAGGGCCAATTAATTCAGTTCTGCACTTGGTAACATGTAGCACAGGACTGTTTGCGACTTCTAAAAGTACCCTACTTTTCGAGCAATTCTTTGTACCCACAGCATTAAGTATTTTGTGTCTTGTGTGCATTCACCATATATGCATGGCTATTAGGATGGGACATGAGAATGAACAAATAGTGTTTTGGTACAATAACCTCCAGATGGTTGAGTGTGGTGGTATTGATTTGGCTTCATGCAAATCAGAGAAGCTGGTTTGGTGACTTATTATGTTAATAATGTATTCTCAAAACTGGACAGTATAACTTTGTGATCACGTTAAACTTACTGCACCATTTCATTCCAAAACGCAATGCTTTGTCTCAGCAGAACATGAATTTGAAGACGATTACAGTAATATATTAAGTACGTAGCTAACAATCATTTAATTACTTACATGTTCCTTCTATTAAGGGCTTGCCTAACTAAACTATCACAAGAAAGAAAAAAGCAGGGTAAAACGAAACTCATGCAGAGCAGATCATACTCTTTGCAAGGAAGCCTTTTTCACACTCTTGCCTCAAAAAGAAAGAAGAGCCACCTGAAGTACTATTAACTGCATCTTAGTGTCTCTGTAAATTGGACACTTGAAATCCTCCTAATCTCAAAACACAAACCTCTAGGCAATCTGAGGCAAATGTTCAGTTGAAAGTGACTGATTTCGAAAGCAGACGTTAATAAAAATTGTCATTATAGAAGAGAGTGTCTTCTGAGTGAGTAAATTGTTTTTAGATTGAAGTGTCCTCTGAACAGATTCGGGGCAATGTTTTATAATGTGTGCTTACCTCTAATAACCATAGTTTGTATGGCCCACGTTTTTTCCCTTTTACAAGTTGTCCTCCTTTATTCACTGGCATAATTTCTTCTTCTTCCAATAGTCTTGAGTAATTATTTGCACATTCAACAGATGTACATACTGTGGAGTACAGATTGAAATACACTTTAAATATGGAAATTGAGGTGTGGGTCTTTCTCGCACAGACAATACTTTGACTTCCTCACTTGGTATTATTTTATGATGCCAAACATCTCAGTTCAGAATCTTCGTGGCTAATGGAAGGCCGCTAAAGGGTATTTACACCTGACAAACATACAATGCTCTAGTAGCTGTGTTTTCAAGATTTACATTTTTCAGGAATTACTGATGCGCCCCTTGTAAAGTGGTATATCATATACCCAGGCCATGTACTTGAAACGTAACCAGTGAACTTCTAGCACTGATTACGCCAACATAAGTAGCCTTTCAAACCTGTCTCAGGTCTGCCATTGTAGAGCTTGTGTGTGCAGTTTACTGCCACTTCGACTTGGCATTTAAAGCTACTTGCCAAGCTTCAAAATCCCCTTTTATTTCATATAAGTCGCCCCAGGCAACCCTTTGGAGCAGGGTGTCATGTAAATAAAGGTCAGACATGTGTGCTTAATCATTATATGTCCTGTCCACCAAACTTCGAGAGTCCGGACATACTTGCCGCCTCCTCGAAAAAGGCCTGGAGGAACACCAAACCACATAAGCCCACAACAATTTCAGAGCCGCAACCAACGCCCACAACCAACTCATCAGAAAAACGAGAAAAAAAGCGATTGAAGACAGAATCTCCACTCACACACACAACAGCAAAGAACTCTTCCACATCAAGGAGTTCGCCCAACCCACTAGCGAGTCCACCAACATACCTCCCTCACAAGACCTCTGCGACAAACTCAGCACCTTTTTCCACCACACAATCAAGAGCATTTACGACAACTTTGACGAAGACGACCAACACACTGAGCACTCACCAACCACCCCCGACACCCTGAAGCCAGCAATTGACAACTGGACAGCCCTCACCACTGAAGACTATGAAGTCTATCCACTCAGGGGCCCCATAAACCAACTCGGCCCTTCTGTCTTAGGAATACGCTTTCTAATAACACAAAAGGTGCAAAACAAGCTCTCTTTTAAAAGGTAGTCAACACGGGGTGGCACTAAAAGCCCATCACGGATGACCTAAAAAGCAACATAAAATTAGATCTGAAACTAAATTTTGTAAGGGACACTATCATATAATATTAGTCTTGTAAAAGAATTGCCATCTTTCAAAAAGTACTACAAGTATTGTAGGCAGAAAGCAAGCGAACTCATCAATCTATTTCACAGGCACCTTCGACCTCAGTCACAAACTATGTCTATCACAATTCAATATTCAAAGCAAAACCCAAACTTCTGACAAACCTATAGGTTTCTAACCGTGCCAGAACTGCTCTATATTTAAATTTGGCAACAATGGAACTCAACAAAAACACTGCAGACTTAGACATCTTTAGCATTAAGCAATGTCTGAACTCCAATAACTTGTTTGTTATTTACATGGCAACATTCCACTGAAAAAGGATACACGAGAAGTAATCAACTAACGTTTGGAAATTGGGAAACAGGAGCATGACTGCAACATTAGCAAATCAGACTTCAAATTTCCTCTAGTAAAACATTACAAACACCAGCCATGACCATCAAAGACACTTTACGCTGCATGAAATTAAGAAGATACAAAAGAAATCAAGGAGGTGACCTCTAAATTAAACTTTATCAAAAACAGATAACAAATGGATTACCGGAGTTAATCCTGTCACACATGGCTGAATAAAGAAGCAAAAAAGTACCACTGGATGATGTAGACAAAGATAAAGAAGCATATGTACCTGCCTTCGACTAACTGCCATCTTATTCTAATTTTTGGCCAACTCTTATCCTTTTTGCATTTGTATTTTTTTTCCGTTTTTGTTTTAAAAATGGCTTTATCACTTTATTTTTCAAATGTTGATATTTTTCTGGACTTTGCATTATTTTGCTACTGGCACTACATTTAATTATGCCACCTTTAATCCTACCTCCACAGTTCTGCATACAGGGCCATATCATTAATACAATCCTAATTCCTGAGATGAATGTACAGGACCTAATGTTCTGAAAATGGTATTCTTAGAGCACTTTTATGTGACATATTGAGTTCATGGCTACTTATGTCTTTTTTGTTTACAATGAAGTGTGATCTGACATCAGATACACCAAGATGGCACATTACCAAGTCCCACATGCTAAAACAGTAGCACTCTATTATCTTGTGTGACCCAAGCATGATGTTCCTCAATGTGCCCTGCCCTGGCCAATCCTCAAAAAAGCTCAGATTTTCCACACACAGAAACTGCTCACTAGCTAACTGATATGGCTACGTCCAAAGGTTACAAAGACACTATTTTTTTGTACCCCATTATACTGCACTGACAAGCCCTGGGTGATATAACAAAATTTGTCAGCGCTTCAATTGTTGAGATGACTATTTTTTACTTGGTCCCAGTATTACAAAGTAGCCAACAATGCTGTAACAGTGATTACAATTTTTTCAACAGTAAGTACAGAAATGATGGTAGAAATGCTTCATAGATGGTTTCAGCCATAGATGATTTTAGCCGACATGTGTTTCGTCCCTTCTTGGGACTTTTGTCAAAGCTAAATACAAAAGTAATCTATGAAAGATAAAGTGGTATGCATAGAGTTCAAAGTTTTCTTATGAACCAAACAGCATCATATAGGTCACTCAGATGAAAACAATTGCAGAAAATATGAAGCAGCTGAACCAAATAATGTGTATGTGCTGTTTTTCATCCAGTAACTTGTATATAAATGTGTTTCCTTCCTTTCAAGATACACAGCACGTAAGCACCAATCCAAAGAAGAAACTGTCAAGTTCCAAAGGTGAAAACTGATGACGAAAGGTCAAAACTGATGACGAAAAATCAAAATTGATGATGAAAATAAGAAGCCAGATCAACAAAGCAAGAGTGTACCCAGGTAGTAACAGACCACCGGATTGGAGCGAATAAACGTCTTCACTTAAGGCGTTAAGGAAAGCCCTCACTCACCACCTAGTGATGACATGCTTCATCATCGGGCCCCACAAAAGAGACCTAGCGTCTCTTTCGTGTGCTTCGACGCCAGATCTACTGCGGAGCGGGTTAGTGGGTAAAGGCAGTGTTGTGCGAAAGAAAATTAAATTAAGTGAGTGATGAGGGGTTTAAAAAGAAGTCAGTAGTGTCTCAAAAAAACTTTATTAATATGATCACTAAGGACTTAAAGGTAAAAAAAATTTGTGTAGGAAATACGTCCACATTTAATTAAGTGGTAGTTTCCTCAGGTCAGTCGACATGTTTCAGCCAAGAAACGGTGTAAATTTACCTGGCATTCATCAGGACTTTAGTGTGTAATAAACCCTGGCGGTATGGGCTCGCTAAGGCCCACCCTACCAAGGGACGTGAAAGTGAAAAAAAATAATTGTGAAAAAGTGCAAAAAATTAGGAACAAAAGAATATCGTCCTAATTACTCCTGGTTTAGGAGGCTTCCGACTTTTGCGGTTTCTGCACCTGTGGGAAAAGAATTAAACGGACAAACAAATAGGACAAAACAAACAATGAGTTGCGATGTTGGTCACTTAATGTAGATCCGTTGTGCTCCTATAGGTGGTTTAAAAAGCATCGTGTGGCAGAGTAGCAGTATAGTTAACACCACCTTGGTCCCCATATTTATAGAACGCTATTGGTGGGTAGTGATTTGTACTATACGTGCTATATAGAGGCAGTGCTATGTACAATGGTTTTTGTGCTGCAAGAGATGCTATCAATCTAAAAAGTCGGCGCGATCGCGATCGTGCTAACAAGTTAAAAGATTTCTCACTTTTAAGGTGTAAAATGTTCACACCATGGGTCACAGGGGGGGGGTGGAAGCGTAATTGGCACACCCTGCAATAGTAAAACAAAGCAAAACAACCGGGTATTGACAAACGATCCCTCGGCATAGAATGGTACTTAGCTTCGTGAAGCAAACTGAAGAGAGACTACTCCGTTGTACTCACGCCCTCGACGCTCGGCACCCGTAGTGAACCTGTAGCGGTCCTCCGCTGGACCCCGAAAATGTGGGCGCGGGGCAGCGGGAGCGTTAAATAATCGCTACGAGGAACTGAGCTTCCGGGTTGGGCGTGGTCGCACCAGGTAGAGGCTTGGGCGTGAGCCAATCGGTGATAACTGATGAGAATGACGCGTCGGTCACAACGAAAATGCCCTGTATTCCTGGCGTTGCTATGAGCAACCGGCGACTCTGTTCTCGCCCCGTCGAGTCATATAAAGATTCAGCAATTCTGGTGCAAACTCCTGAGAAGTTATAGAGTTTGTGAGTGCAGCCAGAAAGGAATATAGGGCTGTAATTGGGGTCCGACGGGAGCCGAGACTTCATCAAACTCGGCACTGGAGACCAGGGGCACCACAATGTGGTGCTAGCCAGTTGGTGAAATAAACTGATATTCATTGGTGATTAAGAATAAACACTGGTTAGAATCTGCGAATACCAGGTGACAGGGCTTCAACAAAATAATCAGAGAAAGCTCCCAAATGATAGTGAGTGGTAGCAAGTCTGGTTTAACAGAAACATAGATGGAAGGCTATAGTTAGACTTTATTTTAATACAGAGTTCCATGGGATGTCATCGTTCAGCCCGATAGAGTGGGTCCCAAGTCTATAGACCCACCTTTGTTCCTTCTCAAAAAGGCGGTTGGTGATATTACTGCCATTTCCAATATGTTCTATGACTGTCCAGTGCATATCATTTGTGGTGTGATTGAATTCAAGGAAGTGTTTGCTCATTTTAGTAGTCGCTTTTTTACATCTCACATTAGACCGGTGTTCACAAATTCTCTGCTTAACCTTCCTACTGGTCATCCCTACATAACGTAGATTACAAGGACACGTGATGAGATAGACCACATTTTGTGTATTGCAGTTAGTGTGATCTCGTTGTGTCCAAGCCTTGCCTGGTTCTAAAGCCAACGTTTTGGAGTGTGTTGTTAGGTGGCAGACACTACAATTGGCACAAGGGTAGTGGCCCACCACCTTTGGAAGATTCCAGGTATCGGTTACTGATCTCAGTGCTTCTTGGGTTTTCGGTCTTGGTCGTGTGTGGACTAAAGCATCTTTGATGCTTCTACCTTTCTTAAAGGAAAAGAGAGGTTTTTCCCAAGTCTGGTTGGTGCTGGTCAAAATTCGCCAATTTTTATTTATTGATTTTTTCATAAAGTTCGACAGGGTACTATATGTTGTGACACAAGTTAAAGGGATGTCCTGTTCAGTGTGCTCCCTTTCTTCAAGGAGAGCTTCCCTTGGCTGATTGCGAGCTCTTTTGTAGCCTTTAGTCAGAACAGGGGTTGGGTATCCTCTGGCTTTAAGTTTAGTTGTTAATTCAGCAGATTGCGCCTTGAAGTCCTGTAATTCAGAACAATTTCGTCTCAATCGGAGATACTGGCCATAGGGAAGATTCTCCCTCAAGGAACGAGGGTGGAAGCTGGTGTATTCTAAAAGATTGTTTTTAGCAGTTGGTTTATGAAAAGTCTTAGTGATAAGTTTGGTTCCAGAGACTTTGATGGTGACGTCCAGGAATGTGGCCTCAGTTTTGCTCGTGGCGTACGTGAATTTCAGATTGGGGTCTAGAGTATTGACCTACGTCAAGAAGGACAGAAGTTCCTCATCATTACCATTCCATAGGACCAACACGTCGTCGATATAACGGCGCCAGACTTGTATTGATTGAAAGAATGGTAGGCAGTATGTATTTGGCCTCAAAATCTGCTACGTAAAGGCCTGCCACGCTCGGGGCAAAGGTACTACCCATAGAGGTCCTGGTACACTGAAGGTAAAGGTCACCCTCATAGGAGAAGAAATTTTCTTTAAGTGCCAACGTCGCACACTCCAAAATGAAATCCTTAGAGGTTTGGTAGTTCCAGGTAACAGAGTCTAGGGCTGCCTCAAGGACCTTGATGGTGTCGTCCTGGGGGATGCTGGTATATAAGCTCTCAATGTCAAGAGTAACTAGAGTGACAGCGTTGTCAGCGAAACTCAGGTTCTCAAGTAGTTGTAAGAGGCTCTTCGTGTCCTTGAGGTAAGTTGGGGTGCTCTGTACTAATGGTTTCAAGTAATGGTCACAGAAACGGGAAAGAGGTTCCAGTAAGGAGCCAATCCCAGAGACAATTGGACGTCCAGGTGGTGGCATCCGATTTTTATGGGTCTTTGGGAGGGTGTAGAAGTAGGGGGTAATACTCTCATTGACGCTGAGGTAATCAGCCTCATTCTTTGAGATGAGTCCGTCTTCTTCCGCTCTCCTTACTAGTATCGTGATCCGTGATCTGAGATCTTCCGTGGGGTCAGCTGTCAAAGGTTTGTAATTCTTTCTATCGTTGAGAAGTAGCCGACATGCCTTGTCGTAATCAGTGGTATTTTGAATAACGAGGCCTCCACCCTTATCCGCTGGTTTTATCGTGATGTTTTGGTCATTCTGTAGATCTCGCAAAGCATGGTATTCAGCAGCGGTGAAATTGTTGAAGGATTTTGGGTCTTGGCAGTTCTCGAGGTCTCGAGAAACTGCCTGCTCAAAAGCTATGACGGCTGCCGGCACAGTATGTGGTGGCGGCGTGAAAGTGGAGCTTAGTCTCAGGCTAGTGTCACCATTTCGCAGAGCCTCATTGGGGTCTTCCTTTCCCTCAAAGAAGGCTTTAAGTTTCAATTTTCTGAAAAAAGCTCCGAGCTCACAATGAAGCCGGAACTTATCAGGTCTTGAAGTGGGGATAAAGCCTAATCCTTTCTCCAGAACCTTTGTTTCCACCGATGACAAAACTTTGTCGGAGAGGTTTGTTATTAAACTTAGGTTCCGCTCGTTCCCGGTTGTTGTTCCTTGTTGCGGGTGTGGTTGCTCACCATGTCCGTGTTCTCCCACGATAGTTGGTTGGACCCTCTTCTCTTCCCTCTGCCTCTCCGGCCAGCACCGAAAAAAGGCTGGTGAAATTGGGGCGCATAGTTGGTTGGTGGCATGAAGCCCGGGTTCCAACCCATCATTGGGTAAGGTGGTTGATGGAAAGGGAATTGCTGTCCCATGTCCAGCATCTGAGGAGGCATTGGCCACCCTTGTGGTTGGTTGTGGAAAGCAGAGCGTCCTCTGTTGTTGCGGTTTCCTCTGTTACCCCTCCTTCTCCCTTGTTTGTAGGAGCCGGTACTCGAACCACTGCTGGCAGACGAATCCTCGTCTGATTGAGCGTTGCTAGTTGAATTTCTTTTTGGTGGTGTGAAGGTTGCCACTGAGTATGGGTAGATTTTGTCGAATTCGAATTTGTCTAGATCTTTTTGGAACTTCGTGACTTTGGCTTGCATCAGGTTTTCTTTGTAGTCATTCAGATCTTTATTGATTTCTTCCAGCTTTTTTTTAAAACCTGTTATTGTTGTTTTGAAACGGGCTTCAGTCTCTTGAATTTCAATCAATAGGGTCTCTGACAGTCTAAGAGCTGTCTTAATTATGAGGACGAGCCAGTCGCGGGTACAGTGCCACGCGATCATGGCCCAATCCTTCCTGAAGGTAGCGTCATTTAGGAAAATCCTAGGGGCATTCGTGACTAGTAGCCCTTTGGGGGCTGCGTTTTTCATCAGGTATTGCTTCAAAATGGTACCATGAAGGATGGTACGTATTCTCTCTCGTTTGACTTCAGTGAGCTTTTCCCATTCAGAGGTGTGGGCAATTGCCTGGGAGACTGCAGGATCGGCAAATAAATTTGAGTCAGTCAAGATGTCTGCTATTTCTGACTCAGAGTATGTTAGTCCCAGGTTCGACATGGTGACCACACGATAGTGAGAAATACAATGTTTAAAATAACTCAAATAAGCCGAACAGGGAGGGCTTGGAATTTGAGAAAACTCTCACAGCTGTGCGCTGCTAAGTATGTCACAACAAAAAGAGAGGCAGGGAGAGTATTGGGACACTCTTATACCCCGGTATAAATCAGATCAACAAAGCAAGAGTGTACCCAGGTAGTAACAGACCACCGGATTGGAGCGAATAAACGTCTTCACTTAAGGCGTTAAGGAAAGCCCTCACTCACCACCTAGTGATGACATGCTTCATATGGGGACCAAGGTGGTGTTAACTATACTGCTACTCTGCCACACGATGCTTTTTAAACCACCTATAGGAGCACAACGGATCTACATTAAGTGACCAACATCGCAACTCATTGTTTGTTTTGTCCTATATGTTTGTCCGTTTAATTCTTTTCCCACAGGTGCAGAAACCGCAAAAGTTGGAAGCCTCCTAAACCAGGAGTAATTAGGACGATATTCTTTTGTTCCTAATTTTTTGCACTTTTTCACAATTAATTTTTTTCCACTTTCACGTCCCTTGGTAGGGTGGGCCTTAGCGAGCCCATACCGCCAGGGTTTATTACACACTAAAGTCCTGATGAATGCCAGGTAAATTTACACCGTTTCTTGGCTGAAACATGTCGACTGACCTGAGGAAACTACCACTTAATTAAATGTGGACGTATTTCCTACACAAATTTTTTTTACCTTTAAGTCCTTAGTGATCATATTAATAAAGTTTTTTTGAGACACTACTGACTTCTTTTTAAACCCCTCATCACTCACTTAATTTAATTTTCTTTCGCACAACACTGCCTTTACCCACTAACCCGCTCCGCAGTAGATCTGGCGTCGAAGCACACGAAAGAGACGCTAGGTCTCTTTTGTGGGGCCCGATGATGAAGCATGTCATCACTAGGTGGTGAGTGAGGGCTTTCCTTAACGCCTTAAGTGAAGACGTTTATTCGCTCCAATCCGGTGGTCTGTTACTACCTGGGTACACTCTTGCTTTGTTGATCTGATTTATACCGGGGTATAAGAGTGTCCCAATACTCTCCCTGCCTCTCTTTTTGTTGTGACAGACACGAAAATAAGAAGCCACCAGGAGATGAAGACCTTGATAAGCCTTAAAAATGCCATAACTTTAATAGCGGGTTGTGTCCTCTGACCGTGTTCCTGGAGGCTAAAAAAGACATGTGCATTGTATCATGAAAGGAATTAAATACATTTATATACATGTTACTCAATAAAAACAGCACATATATATTATTTGGCTCAGCTGCTTCATATTCTCTTTAATTGTTTCCATTTGAGTACAAGGGAGACATGGGTGTACAAGAGACGCAGTTAGAGGCGGCTCAGCCTGTAGCGTGTCGCAGGGAACCTCTGGATACAGCTCCCCTTAGAAAGGAGCGAACAATGGTTGTGGGAGGAAGTGGCTGCATTGGACTGAACCCAAAGCTGCTTACCGGGATCACAGCGCACACCGTGACAGAGATCCAGCGAAAGCTATATAATGTGGGAGCAGCATGGAGGCGGACAGGGGAAGAACGAAAAGGAAAAAAAGTTACTTTGGAAACCAGCACAAATGCGGCAGAGGGGAACCAATGACAACGAAGCAAGCAACAACAATGATAGGGAAAAGAACGAAAATAAAATAAAAAGGTACCTTGGAAAGCAACACCCCACTGGACTTGATGGTAGTGCAGCCGGCCAGTGCGCTATGAAACAACAAACTTATGCTGTCAGCACAAAGTTGTTGTAAGTGTGTGACACACTCCCACAGCAAAACCACCGCACCCTTACCCATGGCCGCCAATAATGGAAAGAGCGACTGAAAAGCAGAACAGGATAATTATTTTTTTTTTTAAATGTGGCTCAAAGAAAATTAAAACACCAGTGCTCCTGAGGAGGGCTGGTAAATGAAGAAAAAAAAAGTCATTACATTGCTAATAAAATGAGGGATAGCGGAGGGATTTTGTACTTCGTCCCTGCTCTCAGGGAGGAGTAAATGTGGAAGACGCATGACAAATGTATCCCATGGACAAATGGGGCGAAAGACTGGGAGAGCGACGATGGAGATAGCAAATGGCAAGCCTATAGGCAGACTAAAGCCTCCAAAGTACATATAAGAGGTCACTTTTCGAGACAGCGCATGCGTGCCGTCTACAGCAGAGACCTAAAAAGGATGTGGGTTGAGTTAAATAAAATCTCCTAAATATATTACAGGCAAATATACATTTTATACGCTCAAAATATTTTAACAGCTGATCCAAAAAGTGTGTTATCAATACATGTTAATAGGTTTTCAAAAATAACAAATGCAGCCACAATTGGTGCACATTAGCATCTGTTTTAGAAATGTATATTTGGTGTCTGATGTGGTTGAGGGGGGGTTGTGAATCTCTTACAGTTAAATCGTAGTGTGACTAGGTTTTTTCTCACTTACTCTAATTCTTTTTGGACTGCCAGGAACTGAATACCAGCTCTGGGGCACCAACCTCTTGTTAAAGGAGTGAGAAACCTCTGCATTATTCTGCACCAAAAATTTCTTCTGGATGCTCAGATGGCCAACGTTGCCAGATGATGCTTTTTTCCGTCTTATAATAGTGCTGCTAGGGGTTCTTCCCTCAAACCAAATCTACACACAAATATATTGAATGCTCCTGTGCAATCCAGGCTGGACTATCTCAGTCACTCGCAGCACTGGAATAGACCTTAAACAAAGAGAAATATGGAGAAATCATCTAGAATATTTATCAGAAGTTTAAGGAAATACAGTGAAATAATGTCCGTGTTTTGAAAACTATATTGGCTAGTTGTTTGAAAACGGATATTTTTGCAGGTCTTAGTTATTTATTGTTCAGATGGTTATCTATGGTTCAGTCTCTTGCCTACATGGTAGTAAGTTTCACAGTGATCCGACCTCAGACTTAGCAGGGTCCAGAGCTTTTTCTGTTACCGTAACGTCTTTATTCCCTGACCCTCTTCCGACCTTCTTTTCAGGGTGAACTGAGGCTCTTGCACATTTGGAAACAAATAAAAACATGACTAAAACCGAATAGTCGGTTGAAAAAGCACCAATTCTGCACTTAATCACCAACAGCCAGATTCATCAAGCGAAATGCACTCGCAAAAGGGCCAGATTCTGAGAATCTGGCCCTTTGCGACTGCAATTTTTGCATTTGGGATTCATCATCCCAAATGCAAAAATCGCTAATAAAGAATTTGCAAATATGCGAGGATTAGCATTTAAGGAATCTCTATTAGAGATTCCTTAAATGCTATTCATGAAACATTTAAAAATAGCGAATTCGCAATTTAGGTCCGCTATTTACCACGAAGTCAAACCTCGTGGTAAATAGCGAAAACTTAGAAAAATGCATTTTAATGTATTTTTCTAAGTTGCATGTTACACGCACACATGTCCTTTGGACATGTGTGTGCACAACATCAGTGTAAATTCACATTTCAGGGGTGCTACAGGGTGTCCTTTGGACACCCCTGCACCCTTGAAATCGCATCCTTATTTGCGATTAGCAAATTGCTAATTGCAAATAAGGAATAACTCCCCATTCATTCCTATGGGCCTTTAGGCCCATAGGAATGAATGGGGAGTTATTCCTTATTTGCGATTAGCAATTTGCTAATCGCAAATAAGGAATGTGTAGGAATCACAATTTATTTAGCGATTCCTACATGAATCCCGTTTTGCAAGTCCTTAATAGCGATTCCTTATGAATCGCTATTAAAGACTCGCAAAACGGCCCTTTCATGAATCTGGCCGTATATTTCTTTGGGAAATCTGGAATAAGAAGTATTGAAGACAAAAGGCCGCGCCAAACATAAATATAGAAATAAATATAAACTACAAACATGTCTGACACTTTAGACAACATGAGAACATTCCATTCTCAACCAGGAAGCACTTAAAATTCGAGCTCCAATTTATTTACAAAAGAGAAAATCATGCGTCACAGGAGGCTCGAACCTGCTGTAGTATCATTGAAGGGCGTATGCTTTAACATTAGGCCAAAGCTTCCCCGTAGAAATATACGTGAAATGTTCACTGTTGTGTTCAACGAAGTGCCGGTTGCTGCGTATTTCTCTTAAGCAGCCAATAACCATTGACAAAGCCTGCCTTGGTGTATGTTGAGTTATATGTCAAAACTAATGGACAGAGCGGCAGAATTCCAGTGGGGCAGCTAGCGCACTCACTGCATGCAGCACTGATCTTTTTTTCAGCAAATGAGGGCCCGTTCATTTTTAATCCCTTTCATAAGGGGGGGCTTCAGGCCAGGGCCAATTAAGCCCGATCCTTAGCACAGCACTGGGCCATGTAGGGGGTAGCGTTTGTTTTATTTTTCAAAGATGCAACTGGGAGCACTTAAAATTTGAGCTCCAATTAATTTACAAAAGAGAAAAACATGTCATAGCGGGAGGCTCGAACTTGCTTTCCATTGAAGGTCGGCACGTTTAGCCACAGCTTCAATTTGCATACCACCTGCACCCCCCGCCCGCACTGAAAACCATCAGCTGGAGCTCAGACTTAAACCGAGTCCTCACTGGAGCAGCTCGCCACTCCTTCAGATAGAATGAATACATATGTACATACATAACTTTTAAAATGCCAAAATGTTCAAATTTACATGTCCTGATTCCACTCACCTTAAGGGATATACCTGATTTAAGCTGGTGACTGACTGACTCTCTCTGACTGACTGACTCTCTCTGACTGTCTCACTCACTCTGACTGACTCACTCACTCACTCTGACTGACTGACTCACTCACTCTGACTGACTGATTCACTCTGACTGACTGACTCACTCTGACTGACTCACTCTGACTGACTGACTCACTCACTCTGACTGACTGACTCTCTCTGACTGACTGACTCTGACTGACTGACTCACTCTGACTGACTGACTCACTCTGACTGACTGACTCACTCTGACTGACTGTAACCCCCTGAGTACCCCGGGGTTGAGAAAACAGCAAGTACACAAATGGTTTGATACTTGGTAGGTTTAATAGCACCACTGAACAAACGAGCACCACAAAACCCCGAAGGGCAAATGACTTGGGGTGTAGCCGATGGTATGAGCGTCCAACCGTCCTCTGCACAACTGCCGGTCCCGACAGTCACCCAACAGAGGACACCGTGCTAAGCAGTGGCCGAAAATGCCACTCGAACTAAGGAATAGTGGTTTTGAGAACGAATACTCACTAATTCGTCCTCTGCATAGATGCCGGTCCCGACATCTCCCAACAGAGGGCAAAAGAAGGATAAACGGAGAACAAAGGTAGAGCCCCACCGTTCGAATACCTTCGAGCGGGAACTGGGGCGTGCTGGCGCTTCAATGCGCTCTGTATTCTGCTCGAACCCTCGAGCGGGGACTGGGGCGTGATGGCGCTTCAATGCGCTTACAGTTTAGCTCGAACCCTCGAGCGGGGACTGGGGCGTGCTGGCGCTTCAATGCGCTTAAAGTTTAGCTCGAACCCTCGAGCGGGGACTGGGGCGTGCTGGCGCTTCAATGCGCTTAAAGTTTAGCTCGAACCCTCGAGCGGGGACTGGGGCGTGCTGGCGCTTCAATGCGCTTAAAGTTTAGCTCGAACCCTCGAGCGGGGACTGGGGCGTGCAGGCGCTTCAATGCGCTTAAAGTTTAGCTCGAACCCTCGAGCGGGGACTGGGGCGTGCTGGCGCTTCAATGCGCTCTGTATCCTGCTCGAACCCTCGAGCGGGGACTGGGGCGTGCTGGCGCTTAAATGCGCTCTGTATCTTGCTCGAACCCTCGAGCGGGGACTGGGGTGTGGAGGCGCTTCAAGGCGCTCTGTATCCTGCTCGAACCCTCGAGCGGGGACTGGGGCGTGCTGGCGCTCCAAGTGCGTGGAACAAAAGACGAGAGTTTCCTCTCCAGAGGAACAGCTCACCTGGTACTTTAAACCCGAACTCCTCGGTGGACGCGATAATATCCGACAGCTTCCTCCTGCTCCCGGTCCGTTTTAAACTGTTCCTTCCGTGTGCGAGGTTCGCGCATGCGCAGCGCGCAGCATGACGGGAGTCGTAGTTCCCACCGGTTTGACTGTGGGGGTTGTAGTCTGGACACGGCTGTGACTGCGCAGTCAGTTCACCGATCTGTGTCCTAACAGTACATCCTCCTCCATCCAACCACCCCTAATCAGGGCCAGGCTTGCCAGGATGCTTCCGGTGGAAGGCCGACACCAAACGCGGAGCGTGCAACCCCGCCTCCGGTTCCCATGTCTGATCCTCAGGGCCGAACCCCTTCCAAGCCACCAGATACCAAAGCTTGCCTCTGCTCCGTTTCGAATCCCGGATGCCCTCCACTTCGTACTCAGTGTCAGCTTCCACCATGTTTGCATCAGGGACAGGCCTTCTGACCTTGAGGGCCGGTTTGAGCAGCGACACATGAAACACCGGATGGATCCGCATGGTGTTCGGAAGCTCCAACCGCATCGTCACCGGGCTGAGACAGGCCTTGATCTTGTATGGGCCAATGAACCGAGGGTGGAACACGCTATGCTTGCGGAAGCGCAGGTTCTTGGAGGACACCCAGACGAAATCGCCCTGCCGGTATAATGGCCCCGGCCTCCTTCTCCTGTCGGCGCACCTCTTGTAGGCCTCCTTGGCTGTCATCAGACAATGTCGGGCCCTCCCGATCGTTTCTTTGATGTGTGCCACTCTTCTGTTGGTTTCTGGCATCCCTGCTGAGGCCTCTGGATGGGACAACGGAAGGAACCTCGGGTGGTGTCCATAGGAGCAGTAGAAAGGCGACACCTTCGTGGAGCTGTGAGCTGCGTTGTTGTACGCAAGTTCTGCAAGCCACAGCAACTCCACCCACTCCTCTTTGCCCTGGTCGATAAAACAGCGGAGGTACTGCTTCAGGGTCTGGTTCAGGCGTTCCGTCTGGCCATCCGTCTGTGGGTGATAGCTGGTGGATAGTGCCGTTGTCACGTGAAGAGCTGAACACCAAGTCTTCCAGAAACGGGCCGTGAATTGGGATCCGCGGTCCGAAACGATCACACTGGGCAGGCCGTGTACCCGTACCACCTCCTTCAGTAGGATGCTTGCCAGTTGTCCCGCTGTGGGTACCCCTTTACAGGCGATAAACCGTCCCATCTTCGTGAGGTAATCCACCACCACGAGAATGGCTGTGCACCCTTTGTCCTTGGGCAAACCCATTATGAAGTCCAATGAAATGCGTTCCCAGGGTCGAACTGGAGTTGGTAGAGGACGCAAGAGCCCCTGGGGCTGCCTGTGGTCAGATTTCATGGTTGCGCATACAGGGCATTCAGCAACCCACCCTCGAACATCCGCTCTTACTGAGGGCCACCAGAACTGACGCAATACATAGTCCAGCGTCTTCTCCAACCCAAAGTGTCCCGCGCTGGGTGATTCGTGACACCACTCAAATACCTGTTTCCTTAGGGTGGACGTGGGGACAAGGATGCAAGCCCCTTTGACCGGTATCCCATCCTTAACCCTCCATTCCTCGTGTCGTCTAAGCCATGCCTTCCACTCGAAGGTGCGAATACCTCTCTGGATCCCGAGGAGGAAGGACCCCGGTTGGATGGCTCCTACCACGGCGCTGGGAGAGATGATGGGCCTGATGACTGGTGAGGGGCGCTCCCCATCGTTTGACTGCCTCGATAAAGCGTCAGCTTTCTTGTTTTCCGAGCCCGGCCGGTACGTGATGGTGAAATGAAAGCCAGAGAAGAACTGCATCCACCGTAATTGTCGCGGTGACAGCTGTCTGGCCGAAGTCATGAACTGAAGGTTCCGGTGGTCTGTGAATACCTTAACCACATGTCGTGCCCCCATCAGCAAGTGCCTCCATTCCATGAAGGCTTCCCTGATGGCCAGCAACTCCTTCTCAGCCACGTGGTAGTTCCTCTCTGCGCTGTTCAGCTTCCTGGACAAGAAAGCCACCGGATGGAGCACTCCTAATTCGTTCCTCTGCGAGAGGATGGCCCCTACTGCCAGATCGGAGGCGTCCGCCTCCACCACGTATGGTAGTACCGGATCCGGGTGGGCCAACACAGGCGCAGTGATGAAGGCATGTTTCAACGCCTCGGAAAGGCTCGCTGAGCACCTGCGTCCCACAAAAAAGGCGTAGCTTTTCTCAGCAGATGGGTGATGGGAGCCACCATACCCGAAAACCCCTCGATAAACCTCCTGTAGAAGTTGGCAAAGCCAAGGAAGCTCTGCACTTCCTTAACGTTCGTGGGAGAGGGCCATGCAACAACAGCATTGACTTTCCTTTCTGCCATCGTCTGGCCGTTGGGGCTCAACATCACCCCCAAGAACTCCACTGTGGTGACGTGAAAATCGCACTTACTGAGTTTGCAAAATAAGGAGTTGTCTCTGAGTATCTGTAAGACCGTTGATACATGTCTCACATGGTCTTCCGCGTTCTCTGAATACACCAATATGTCGTCTATGTACACTACCACGTATACGTCCAGAAGGTCTCGGAGGACGTCATTTAGGAAGAATTGGAATGCAGCGGGGGCGTTACACAGCCCAAAGGGCATTACGCGGTATTCAAAGAGGCCGTATCTGGTCTTGAAGGCTGTCTTCCATTCGTCGCCTCCTCGCATCCGTACTAGGTGATATGCCCCCTTCAGATCCAATTTGGTGTACACCTTCGCGCTCCTGACTTGCTCTAACAGCACGTTAATGAGCGGCAGGGGGTAGCTGTTCTTTACTGTTATGGCGTTCAACGCCCTGAAGTCCACGCATGCGCGCAATTCTCCGTTGGCTTATGAACCCCATCCGTAGCATGTCGTCCAAATATGACCGGAGGTGAACATTCTCGGGTTCCGAAAGTGCATATAGTCTTCCGCTGGGTACTGTAGCACCTGGAACCAGATCGATTTGGCAGTCGTATGTGCGGTGTGGAGGAAGGGTTTCCGCCTGCCTGTCATCGAACACGTCCTGGTAAGGGAGGTACTCTGGGGGGAGCGCAACTTCTTTTTCGGCTGCCGTAGCCACCTCATACCCTGTTGATTCCTCCGTAATGGCGTCCCCTGTGGACCTGCAGAAACGGGAACAGAACGGTGAATCCATCTGTATGGTGAGGGACTCCCAGTCTATGGAAGGGTTATGTTTCTTCAGCCATGGCAACCCCAAGATGACTCCATACTGCGGGGCACTTATGATATTGAAATCCAGGACTTCCTGATGTTGAGATCCGTAGCGTGCCTCCACATTCCCCGTGTGTTGACTGATGGGCCCAGAAACCAACTGGCGCCCATCCACCGCATACACATCCTCGGGGATCGCACAGGTTAGGAGCGATACCCCTATGCGTTCCACCTCTTTCTTGTCCATAAACAACCCTGTGGCCCCTGAATCCACCATGGCGGAAACCGCTACCCAAGTCCCCTGTACCTTGACCCGTAGAGGGATGAACAGGTGTTTGGTGCTGTTCACGCTGCGCCTTTGTATGGAAGGGATATATCCATGACTCCAGGAATCCCCTTCTTTGTTCCGGGAGCTCGTTAGTTTTCCGCCTTCTTCTCCACCGAGGTGGTGGACAGCCGGCTGGATCGTGAGGAACCTGTTCGGGGTTTCACTGGACATTCACGGACGTAGTGCCCCTTCTTTCCACAGTATAGACAAAGGCCCTGTTTCCTTCGGGATTCTTTCTCTACGGCCGTGAGACTGGCTCGGACAGCCCCGATATCCATAGGTTCGTTTTTTGGAGTTGTCACGGGGTCGTTGGCACCTGTGTGACCCGAAACGGAGGTAGACTTGTCCTTGCGAGGCCCCACACCCCGGCGTTCGCTTAGTCGATGCTCCAGGCGGAGCGCTAGACTGATAAGGTCTTCGCAATGTGCAGGTTGAGGGTCGATTTGCGCGATAACGTCCTTCAGCTCCTCACTCAGACCCTGGTGGAACAGTGCTGTCTGTTTGGCCGGAGGCCATTTGGTCTCAGCGATGAGTCGCCTGAACGCATTCAAATACTGAACAAGGCCCGTGGAGCCTTGTTTCAACTGTAGCAGTTCACGGTCAGCTGTATAGGTATCAGCTCTTCTGTCGAAGACCTTGACGAACTCCTCCTGAAAGGCCTCCCAGTCGTATAACAATGGATCGTCTCTGCTCACCAAAGGAACAGCCCATTGAGCCGCGTTTCCTGCCAGATATGATATCATAAACGCCACCCTTGCCTGATTTGTAGGGAACGCTTTGGGCTTACAGGAGAAGTGCAGTGCTACCTGTGTTATGAACACCTGCACTGTTGCCGGGTCTCCACTGTATCGCTCCGGCGTGGCTAATGGTATGGCTACCGGCATTTCCACCACTACCGCTGCCTGCGGGCCTCCTCCATGTGCCCCTGCGTTAAAGGGGTTCCGTTGTACCAGGTCCATCCTGGCCTTTAGATCCGCGGTTTCTTGCCGCGATGTAGCTAGCTCTGTTTGCACATCAAGTAAGGCGGCCAACACGTCGTCCATGGCTGCCATTCTCCTTTCTCAACCAGGAGGTGGATTAAGGTGATTCAAGGTCGGATATTCTGTAACCCCCTGAGTACCCCAGGGTTGAGAAAACAGCAAGTACACAAATGGTTTGATACTTGGTAGGTTTAATAGCACCACTGAACAAACGAGCACCACAAAACCCCGAAGGGCAAATGACTTGGGGTGTAGCCGATGGTATGAGCGTCCAACCGTCCTCTGCACAACTGCCGGTCCCGACAGTCACCCAACAGAGGACACCGTGCTAAGCAGTGGCCGAAAATGCCACTCGAACTAAGGAATAGTGGTTTTGAGAACGAGTACTCACTAATTCGTCCTCTGCATAGATGCCGGTCCCGACATCTCCCAACAGAGGGCAAAAGAAGGATAAACGGAGAACAAAGGTAGAGCCCCACCGTTCGAATACCTTCGAGCGGGAACTGGGGCGTGCTGGCGCTTCAATGCGCTCTGTATTCTGCTCGAACCCTCGAGCGGGGACTGGGGCGTGATGGCGCTTCAATGCGCTTACAGTTTAGCTCGAACCCTCGAGCGGGGACTGGGGCGTGCTGGCGCTTCAATGCGCTTAAAGTTTAGCTCGAACCCTCGAGCGGGGACTGGGGCGTGCTGGCGCTTCAATGCGCTTAAAGTTTAGCTCGAACCCTCGAGCGGGGACTGGGGCGTGCTGGCGCTTCAATGCGCTTAAAGTTTAGCTCGAACCCTCGAGCGGGGACTGGGGCGTGCTGGCGCTTCAATGCGCTTAAAGTTTAGCTCGAACCCTCGAGCGGGGACTGGGGCGTGCTGGCGCTTCAATGCGCTCTGTATCCTGCTCGAACCCTCGAGCGGGGACCGGGGCGTGCTGGCGCTTAAATGCGCTCTGTATCTTGCTCGAACCCTCGAGCGGGGACTGGGGTGTGGAGGCGCTTCAAGGCGCTCTGTATCCTGCTCGAACCCTCGAGCGGGGACTGGGGCGTGCTGGCGCTCCAAGTGCGTGGAACAAAAGACGAGAGTTTCCTCTCCAGAGGAACAGCTCACCTGGTACTTTAAACCCGAACTCCTCGGTGGACGCGATAATATCCGACAGCTTCCTCCTGCTCCCGGTCCGTTTTAAACTGTTCCTTCCGTGTGCGAGGTTCGCGCATGCGCAGCGCGCAGCATGACGGGAGTCGTAGTTCCCACCGGTTTGACTGTGGGGGTTGTAGTCTGGACACGGCTGTGACTGCGCAGTCAGTTCACCGATCTGTGTCCTAACACTGACTGACTAACTCTGACTGACTGACTGACTCTCTCTGACTGACTGACTGACTGACTCACTCTGACTGACTGACTCACTCACTCTGACTGACTGACTGACTCTGACTGACTGACTCACTCTGACTGACTCACTCACTCACTCTGACTGACTCACTCACTCTGACTGACTGACTCACTCACTCTGACTGACTGACTCACTCTCTCTAACTGACTGACTCTCTCTGACTCACTCTGACTGACTGACTCTCTCTGACTGACTGACTCTCTCTGACTGACTGATTCTCTCTGACTGACTCACTCTCTCTGACTGACTCACTCTGATTGACTGACTCACTCTGACTGACTGACTGACTCACTCTGACTGACTGACTGACTCACTCTGACTGACTCACTCACTCTGACTGACTCACTCTGACTGACTGACTGAATCACTCTGACTGACTGACTGACTGACTCTCTCTGACTGATTGACTCTGACTGACTCTCTCTGACTGAATGACTGACTCTCTCTGACTGGCTGACTCTGACTGACTGACTCTCATTGACTGGTTTGTACTTTGTCTCCCCACTTCTCTCTTTTCTCCTGATGACTTGAAATAGATGGGTCGGGTGACTTAGTGTAATAATGCGTCATGGTCACAGGTTCAGATTATGACTTGTCCACTCAACCATTCACCCTTCTGAGGTCATTATATCATATGAATTGTAATCCCTTTAGCACATACTGGATTATTATGCAATTTCCTCAATGGCCTTCAGTGGATGCCTAAACACTTGTTTGTAGTCGAAAATCGACGCTATTAGATCTAAATTGCACCAGGTCAGTGTACTTTTTGGGATGCTTTGCTCCAATTAAATAATCGATGAATCAGATTGATTCACTTTGTATTATGCCTCTGAAAACTTAAACAAGACACACCTAATTCCTGATTTTTATATCTAGCAGGACATAATCATGGTTTCATTCAACGTCCTATTTTTCACTTGCGATTGTTCTGTGTGTGTGCGAAAAGATGAAGAATTTCTGCTTTTGGACAAGTCCGGTGAAGTTCTTTGCAAATGGCTGGTTGAAAATATAGATGAAACTGGTCGGCCAATCACCGAAGAGAGAGATTTTAAAGCTATGATTCTTTTCCAATCATCTGGTAAGCACAATAAGTAAATCTTTATATTACGATTGCAACTGCAGGATAATGGTATGAATTACCAACCGGATTTATTAAAAACCTACATTTGGGAATAAATTAATCCAATACTGGTCAGTTAAAATGAACATGCATGTCCTCACGTATGCCTTGCATAGCTCTTCAGAGACAAATGTAATACTTATGAAAAGGGCTGAAACGTTTAGCTTGTGGCACTACTATAACGCAGCCATTTGTGTTTAAACTATTTTATTTAGGCAAGTTTTTTCAGGAGGTTCAAGTTCAGGCTTACAACGTGTACTGTCTATTAATGAAAAGTTACTTACTTTGTTATGGATAGATTGTACATTTGTCCTTTATTATCAATACCGGTGTATTTATATATTCTGGCTAGCGGGTGGAGATATATTGCAAGTGATCAATGTGTTCTTATCTCTGTTTTTAAGTTCATATATAAATATATATTTTGTTTCTCTTTTTTTAGTGAAGAAACAGTGTCTTAAGATTCAGAATATTTTCCAAGACTAGATTGCAAGATATTCGGGCACAACAGAAGGTCTAAAACTTCTAAAGGGCACAGGAGGAAAAGCTGTTGATGATGGACTGTGGCAATCGGGGAAGCGCTGGAAGACTGAAGAGGGTGTTACGTGAACTTCAAGAGGAAGAAATTGCAGAGAAAAGATGCAAGGATAAAAAACCCAAGCAGAGTTGGCTGGATTATATAAGAGTTGGTAACCAAGCTCATGCCGAAAGCACAGCTTCTCAATCTGGTGATGCGAGTTCGCAGATGAATTTGCAGAAACTTGAAAACCTGGCCCTTTTAGCAGGGATGCTAGTGTCCTTCATTCAAAATCCACAAGTAAATATGACGCAGTACAACGTGACAATGAACTTGTCTTGGAGTCCCCACTTAAATCCAAATATCAGGGACAAAAACATGCCTCACGTTCACCACGTCACCAGTTAATACCCAAAAAACTATTTCCAACGCAAGAGCTGGCTGTTTCGAGCAATGCCGTAACACCTACTAGACCCTGCAGACAAGATCCCAAAATGATGGTACCCTTGGCACCACATATTTTGACACCACAAGGTTTCGTTGCTCACGGCTCACAGTCACACAACCTGGCCTACAGTGACTTTCCATCTGCAGCAACAGCTGTGGATGTGAACCATACCCCTAGCCATGATGACCCGTTTGCAAGCAACGAAAGCTTTGACCATGATGTAAGCAGAGCTAAATGAGTCCTGCCAATATACACACTTGCATTTTGTTAAGCCTGTATGCCAGCCTTTTTTTCCTTGCTTAACGTAACATGCCTTTTGGTGCCAAAACCACATAACTTCAACCTGTTATCTCTGCAAAGAGCGGGTGAAACAAATATAAAACTGTTTGGCATGATCCGTATAAATGAGGGCCTCATGATTCTTTCCCCCCCCCCCCCCCCCCCCCCCCCCAGAACAATGAAGAATCATGTCATTTGATGACAGAGGAAAGTCCATCATTCAACACTGGGGTAATGTTTTTTTTAAGGTACATAGGAAATTGCATTCCCAGTTGTATGGCCTAATTATGATTTTCTTTCTCTCTAAGGAAATGGTATATAACTCCTTGGCCATAATTAATCAAAATGATAGCTATTCTGTTGGCCCTAGTTCCTGTCTGAATGAGAAGTGTGTACGGTTACAAGCCGAAAATTAACACTTAAAAGGTGCGTGCTTGATATTCTACCTTTCCACATAAACTGCTACAAATTCTCATTAATAATCATTTTTTCCACCCAAACCCATGCATTGCCAAAAAGTATGCTTGTTATGTGAATATTGTATTATCTGCTGCCTTTAACAACTGTATTTATTTGATTATAGCACAGTCGCAAGGCACTTGCAATAGGGAGTTGGCCATACAGTATTTGCAAGGTGCACTGTCTGCTTTGACCAATTCAAGGGACTTAACAGATACAGCAGCATCTAAAATATGCAGTCGATCATTCACTGTACAAAAGGTACTTGTTTTCTTTGCCACTCTATAGCACAGTTAAAGTTTATATAGGACAAACCTTGTACATTTCCTGCATGAGGACTTAGAAAACATTCTGCATTCAATGTTTTGAAATATGGCTTCACTCTACTCCCTGAGCTAACATAGCAAATATTACATCGTTAGCCATGTATAGATTTCAAATCAAAATCAAAAAACCACTCTCTTCCTATATATATTTTTTAATATGTAACCTAACATGAAGGCAGATAGTTAATAGTTGTGTTATTTTGCAATATGATATGCAGCAGTTGGTGAAGGACTCAAATGATCCTTCACGATTCAGAGATGTTCTTGTTCCAAAGAGAAAATTGCACAAACTCTTGGAGGAAGCCAAGGCAGCTCGGGACAGTGCAGGTTTTCTTCTCAATGGTGTCACCGAAATACTATTTTCTCCAAAAGAACTTGCATCTGCAAAAGGTGTAACGAAGGCTCTTGCTGGAACAGCTGTCCTTGATGAGGAGAAGGTTGATGCATTATTTGGTAAGATATTACAAATGTTAAAATTAACATTCAGTCGATCTTGGATTGTAAAAATTCATTATTATTAATTGGGATAAAGAAGGTTTGCATATTTGGTCTTGTATCAGATAATTGTACGTTGGCTTCATCATTACTTAACAGCTGTAAAAGAGCAAGAAGAGCAATGGGGGTGACTTGTAATTTCTTAACGCTTTGTGCTACAAATGGCATGCAAATCTGGCACAAAGCCTTGAGTTGGGAATTTATTTCTAAATCTGTAGGTACATCCCCAAGCTGGATAAAACATCCAACTCAAGGGCCTGTGTTCCGGCAAAATCTAGGCAAACTCTTTCAGTAATTATGGCTCAGTTAGGGTTGGCAGACATATGGAGAGAAAGGGCGGGTGAACAACTGGGGGTCTCCTTTAAGAAACTAAAATACAACCACAAGTCCAGAATAGACTATGCACTGTTTAGCTATAGCCTTAGAGAATCAGTCAAAAATATAGAATACTTACCCTCCTATATTTCCGATCATTCTGCCATATTTTTTAGCCTAACCCCGGCCCAACAACATCAGCATAGTTCGTGGTCCTTTGACCGCACTATTCTGTTAGAGGAGGATGAAAACAATTTTTTCCAGTCTGAGACTAAACACTTCTTAGATACAAATCTAAATTCAGCAAATATCTCTACGGTCTGGGACGCTCTGAAAGCCTTCTGGAGAGGATGTATCACCAGCAGAGCCTCATATAGAAGACGGATATTCAGGGACACTATCAAGGGCATAGAGGCAGAAATGAACACCATTGAGGGCAATCTAGGGCCGCTTTTAGGTTCAAGGGAGCATCAGGAAAAATTACTCTCCTTAAAAAATCAACTGGAATCTATTCTCCAGGATAGAGTTGCCAGAAGGTGGGAGGCGAGTAAAATCTCGCACTTTGAATTTGTGGAGGCAGCAGGCAAGATACTTGCTTGGAAAATAAGAACAGACCAAGCAAAAAAACATATTAGAGAGATTAGGGTTGAGGAAGAGTCAGCTCCTCGCCTTTCGAATTTAGAAATCGGAAGTGCATTTCTGGAATTTTTTATAGGGAAGATATTAGTGCAGATTCTGCAGAGCAAAACATCTGGCTTGAAGGAGTTTTTCTCCCCAGACTTACAAACGAGCAAAGACTGGGCCTGGAGATAGAAATCTCCTAGGATGAAGTAAGGAAGACCATTGCCCAGATTAAAAGAGGGAAGGCGGCCGGCCCGGATGGGTTACCAGGGGAGCTGTACCGTTCTCTCAGTGAGACCATTATTCCAACTTTGGCAAAAGTCTTTAACAGTATTCTCCTGAATGGAGAGAACCCCCCCAAATTTGTGGAGTGAGGCGACGGTAGTTTTGATCCTTAAACCAGGGAAAGATCCGACGGAGTGTGGATCCTACCGCCCGATCTCACTCCTTAACAACGACTATAAAATCTTTGCTGCTACCTTGTCTAAGCGGTTGGGGGGTGTAGCGGACTCCATCATACATCAAGATCAAAAAGGCTCTGTAAAAAGGTGCCAATTAGCGGACCTCGCGTACGATCTAGTGGGGGCCATTGACATCGCATCAGCCTTTTTTCTCCCTTTGGCCCCTCTTACCCTTGACGCGACCAAAGCGTTTGACAGGGTGAATTGGGCTTATCTGGCCGCAGTAATGAAAAAGTTTAATCTGGGTGACAGATTCCGTCGTGTGATTGAGCTTTTATATAAGGCACCAACTGCTAGATTACTTGTTAACAGTGCTTTGACGGAGGCCTTTAAGATTACAAGTGGTACAAGGCAGGGCTGCCCGCTTCCCCCTCCTTTTCAATCTATATATCGAACCCTTTGCCCAGGTTCTCAGACAGGACACTAACATTCCTTCCTTCAAATTCGCTGGGTGGGAAAGGCGGGTGGCCTTATATGCCGATGACATCCTAATATTGACGGCCGACCCTGATCTTGCATTTCCAATAGTTATCAAAAGGGTGGAGGAATTCGGCAAGGTTTCAGGATACAAAATAAATGCAAATAAAACTGAAATAATGGCCTGGAACATAAGCAACTCACAACTGAATGTCGCCCCCTCCCTGCGTTACCTAGGGATTAATATTACACAGGAGGTAGGAAAAATTCCCGAATACAACCTGGATCGGGTATTTAAAGCCTGCCAGAAACAGCTTAAGGCTTAGGCGTACCTTCCCTTATCCATCTTGGGGAGGACACATTTAGTGAAGATGTCCATCTTGCCCAAATACACATTCCTTTTTAACTCCATGCCTACGGCCTTCGATCCCAAGCAACTAGACAAATGTCAACGGGAGATTAACTCCTTTATTTGGAATTATAGAACCACCAGATTGTCGTGGAAAAAACTTAGGCGGAGGAGGGAAAAAGGAGGCCTGGCACGACCGGACCTTCTATACTACGCTTGGGCTTTTCAACTTTCGCACTCAAGAATGTTGTTCAAAAATCCCGCCACCACTCTAGGGGGCGAAATGTTTCGGGCCATGCTAGAAGGGGCCAATTTACCAGCTGAGGGCTTCCTATGTAAATATGGGGACCACATTTTAAAAAAAAATTACATTAAAAATTCTTCATTCACTGGCTAAAAGCTGGATATTAATCAGAAAGAAAATAGGACTCAGTTATTTTTCTAACTTGGTACCAATATGGGATTCACCAGGCATTCCACCTTGCCTTCAGGATAGTTTGGCTATCCCCTTGAAAGACGCAGGAATTATGAAGTGGGGAGAGTTGCTGTCTGGGGGTGCACTGCTAACTTGGGAAGAACTATGGGGGAGTGTGGGTCCCGGCTTATCTCGATTTAAACACATGAAGTTAAATAGCTGGGCGCAGGCACAGATCAGACAGGGGTCTCCACTGGGGAAGGAAAGTAACTTGGAGGAACTTCTCGTAGCAAAGCCAGGGGGCAGCAAAGAAGTCTCATTTTGGTATTGGGCAATCCTGGATGAGGTTGATGGTGACTTTAAACTCCCCGACGAGTTATGGGGAATAGACTTAGACTCTCAGTGTGAGCAACTTTGGACTGATTCATTAGCTCTGCTGTATAAAGTGGTGAAACCTGTATGGTTGAAGCAAAATCATCACTTCACGGTTCATCGTGCCTATTTCTTACCTTTACGGTGATCAAAATTTCAGACAGGGAAATCCTGCAACAAATACGGTCTTTTGGCAGCATCAGATGTTCACATGTTTAGAGACTGCCCCCCCCCATCCGGCTTTTCTGGGAGGTGAAGGCCACGTTGGATTCTATTCTCTATGCTAACCTGACTATCAACCTCCCACTGATCATTTTTGGTATAGACGAAAACATCTCTGGCCATGCAAGATCATTTTTATTTTATGCTATCCTATTGGCAAGAAGACAAATTTGTAAATTCTGGGTTGATGTTGCTGCACCAACACACTCCGGCTAGTTGACGTCCCTGTATGAAACCTCTAGAGTGGATCAGGCGAGGACCTGTAGTAAGAAAAAACTAGCATTTTGGGATCTATTGGTACACTGGTCTTAGGATTACCGTTTTTTTTTATGATTATGCCTTTTATGCTCCATGGACCACTGTTACAGGTCTCCCAGGTAGAAAATATGGTCCTGCAGGTTTAATGCAACCTTGGTGGAGTTAAATAAATAACCTGTTACCTCTGGAGGCCCCCTCCGCCAAAAACTATTTTGTGTCTTGGGTGAAAGCTTAAAAGATCTTGTGGACTCGCCCGGGTAAGACACGCAAGGTGGTCGGTGTTTTCTATAGGAGGGTTTTGGAAAATGAGGACAAAAAAAAACCTGTAGGTCCAGGTGAGGGACTCAAACTGGATGAATGGGTGATAGCAAACTGAACCTATTAAATACTGTGCTTGCAGCTTTTATTTAGACCTAACCAACTTTCTAATAAATAGGTCAGTTGGTCCTGTTCCTAGCACTTGGTTGTAAGCTCCAATTATGATTTCTGGTCACTATGCTAGTTTCTTAGACTATTTTCCAAATATGAACATTGCAAGTAGAGTTCCAACTCATCGTGGCTGCCTCCATGATGGTTGTGTAAAGAAATCTGCTACTGATTACTTGACCGCGTCTAGTGAACATGACTATGGCACATGTTTGTTTCAATTCCTAACATCAGTACAGTCTTTCTTCCAAGTACCCCAACCACAGCACAGTCCAGCATTTCAAAAGGCATCCAGGACGGATGTATGACGTTTCAACGCATGCTTTTACAACGCATGCCTTTAGGACGCAAGTTTTACAACGCAAGTCGTTACAACGACTTGCGTTGGGGGCGCTGGATAGTGAATAGTTTAATTTACTATTCCAACTCCAGTCCCCGTGGATAGTAGGGAAGGTGTTGGATAGTAAATTAAAACTATTCCCTATCCTAGAGCGCCCCCCAGCGCAAGTCGTTGTAAAAGTTGCATTGTAATGGTTGCGTCGTAAAGGTACTTCGTTGTAAAAGTTGCGTTGAAAAGGATGTTCCCCATCCAGGACAGGTGTGAGGAACTTAGATAGAGCTGGCTGTGAGACTCCTCCGACTCTGGCGGTTGTTGGTGGGAATGTCCCAGAGGCCAACAGGTGCAGCACAGCATTTCAAAAGGGCGAAAGAGGCCGAGAAGACAGACTGCTACTTGGGGCTAGAATGGTCATTGGAGACCAGGGGCAAAACACCAGTTATGTGGTGGTGCTTTGTGTTCAATTTCTGTTGGCAGTCATGTTTGCTCTTTTATAATCATCACATTTAGTGCAGATTTTGAGCTGCAGAAAAGTACCTCTGTTGTGAGCCATGGCCACTCCTGCTGCCCTAAGTTTTATCTCAAGTTTTGGAGGGGACCCAACTATTTATCATCGGGGGTCCCATTCCACAAAAGTTAAGACCTAATAAAATCCAAAAATAGTGGTGGTAACATGATACTGATGTATGTTATTTTGTTTTCCAGAGTTTATGAGGTCTGTGTGCAGTACCAACGACTGGCCATCACTGGACTACAGAAGTATGAGAAGGAAGATGGCTATAAAGATTTGCAATGCAAGAAGAGGATTAAAGAAAACACTGACTCTAGAATCAAACAATGAAGCTGCTGGTGTTCATTAAGCCATTTGTTCTGGTTGCAGGAGTCTTGCCTTTTTGCCCTCCTTTTTTTCCCGAACTTTTTTTTTCCTGAATTTTTTCTCTTGTTTGGTATCCTGGCCCCTATGGGGCCAAATATGTGTTGTGCATAAATAAAATTACATGTTGACACATACCTTTTGAACATTTTTCCTTTAACCACTGTTTTGTTTAGTCTTTTGCCGCTGGTCACCATGTCAAACAGCTTCAGATAATGCTCTGTATCTCAAAATAATTCAAGTCCCAGTGAGTCAGGAGTATGGGAGTAGCAGCACACATTGTTAAGCTTATCTGAATGCAAAGTATAACATTGTTGCTGACCACATCTTTTGTATGAAAGTGCATGTGGTATTTCTGCTGCACAAAGTTCGCCAAAAAATAGCATTTCTCAGATTTATTTTATACAGGTGTCTACCTCTCACTGTAGAATTTAAAAAGTAATCTTTCCAAAGCAGGAGAATATTAATCTGATTATTAGGACCAGATTTAGAGAAGTTTTGTTTTTGGTTTGCTTATGTTTTATAATGCAGACCTGAATCAAAATCCTTTTCAGGATTTACCAATCTGAGCAAATTGGTATTTGGTATAACACTCATCCGAAATTGGAAAGGTTTTATGTTTGTCTAGACATAGTATTTTTTGGGTACCGGAAGGGTGCCCTGTCAGTACAAAACCTAGGCTAGACTCTCACAGACAACATTGCATTATAGTGCAGTTGATGCTAGAGAGAGGGTTAGGCATGACACTTCCCTTCTCTCTCCCTGTTATGCAACATAGCCAATAAGGGTGCTGCACTGCATTCAGTGACAGTTTGGCAAATCTGGTTCTTACTTTACAATTTGTGGCATTGCAAACAATTTTTGGTGTTGTGTAAAAAAGGCATATTACATCCAAGTGGCCTGTTTTCGACAGGAAGGTACATCGAGGAAGGTGGTTCGCATCTCACCGTAGAGTTTAAAAAGTAATCTTTCCAGAGTAGGAGAATATTGATCTTATAATTGGAACCAGATTCATGGAAGTTTTGGTTTGCTTAAGTTTAATAATGCGGACTTTGCGAAAAATCTTTTTAAGATTTATAAACCAGAGCAAATTGGTATTTGTTGCAATACTCATCCACAATGGGAAAAGTTTTCAGGTTTTTCTAGGCATAGTATTTTTTACACTGCAAGGGGGCCATTACAGTACAAAACCTAAGCTAGGCTCTCGCAGACACCTTTTCACCGTAGTGCAAATGTGTGTCCATGGTGCACGACTGCCTAATGGTGCAGTGGTGCAAGGGAGAGGGGTAGACATGGCACTTTCCTGCTCTCATCCTGTAATGCAACGGAGCATATTTGGGTGTTGCGCTGCGTTCAGTGACACTTTTGTATATCTAGGTCTTACTTTAGAACTCATGGCATTGAAAATGATTTATGGTATTGTATAAAGAAGGCATATTTCATCCAAGATGCCTGTTTTTGACAGTAAGGTTAATTGAGGAGGTGATCCTCTAAATATTTCCCTACCAGCAAATCCATATTCCTAAAGCAATAGTGGGACCCTGCAAGGGAATATTGGCAGTCGGCTAATGTGCTTGTAACATGGAATTTTTAAGGTGTAATCCAGCCCGTAATGATTTATTAGTGATCCACAGCCACTCTAATTTATTCATTAAATCACCTGGGAGCTATCTACACTTGGCATGCCGTTGGCATAAAATCCTGCAAGAGTATTTCATAACCATCTTAAAGATCTTATGTAGCCATTGTCTAGTAATCCATGGTCATTCTGTAGTTGTCCTAATATAATCCTAAATAATATATGCTCATTTTTGAGTTATCATTAAATCATCCTGGAGTAATCCACATTCATCCTGAAATTATCATGGGATCATTCCAGAGTAATCAACTTCCATCCTAAAGCGGCAATAGGATCATCCAGGAATAATCCACAATCATCCTTAATGTCTAGAGCCCATCCTGAAGTAATTCTCACTCACCCTGAAGTTGTTAGTATTTGTGGAGTTGTTAAAGGTAATCACTCCCTGCCAGTGGAAGTCATCAGAACACCATCCTAGAGTAGTTTTTGTGATTACAGTAAAGAGTCATCCCATTTAAATATTTTCCCCTACAGGCATACTTCAGGATGGTTTGGGATGACGTCCCCAGATAATTACAGGAATAGCTCAGCTGAAATCATCCGATGGCTTCAGAATGGCTCCAGGATGATCTTCCTTTTTTACCAGGGGGGGCACCATGCACAGCACCGCTTCCAAGCACACAGCCCAACTGCTAACCTTCTTCCCACTTCAGAAGCTGTGGAGTTATTTAATTGCAGCTCCACTCGCTCTCATCCCCTGCTCCTAGCCGCTCACATTTTTCATGGTTTACCGTCTAAGTCATCGTTTATATTTTATTATTTACAACATCCTGTTAACATGCCTGTCTGCCAGAATCCTTTAAGAAGTTGTTTGCAGAGAAATTTCTTGCAAGACAACAAAGGAGCAGTACACTATCTCCGGACCGCTCCCACCCAATGCTATTCGTGGTACTCTCCAGTTGGCATGTATTTGCAGTGCAATAGGTATCACATTAGTGAAAGTATGAGCTATTGGCGTTGCAAATGATAATGTTGGTTAATTTTTATTTTTCAGAAAAATCCCACCAGTAGCATAAGCAACGTGCATTTTTTTTATTACTTATGCTACTGCTGGGATATTTTTTGACACCAAAAACATCTAACAAACATCATCATTTGCAACACCAATAGTTCAAACATTCACTAATGCAAGACCTATTGAATTGCAAATGCTTGTTTAGGTTTGGCATCTAGTGGAGGGTCAGGTGAGCCAGGTGTGTTTGTTCAACTTGCCTAAACTAGCAGAAGGAAAATAAGTCACTTCCCTAGAAGTTTCCCAAATCTGTTTGCCATGCTAACTGGAAGGTTTAGAAACATAATACAAATGTTACTGTTGCTTTCTCTCTAAGACAAATTGGGTATATTTGGGGAGGAGCTACACCTCTGACCTCCTGGTCCGAGACCTGTTCTCTCCCCCAGCAGCTCCGCTGTTGTGCTGCTGCCGCTGCACCTTGGCAGGTAGGGGTCCGAGGCCCTCCTCCACCTGCAGGCTCCTTCCTGCGCCTCGTCCCTGGTGGTCCAGTGGGAGAGCCTTTCTCCGCTGCTGGCCCTCTGTTGTCTGTCTCTGTGTTTGTCCCGTTTTCTGTTTTTCTGTGCCAGTTTTCTGTCTTCCTTCTATCCTCTGCACTGTCCTGTTATTGTGCCTGTCTTGTTATTGTGCCTGTGTATTAATGTGTATTAATGTTGTATTAATGTTGTCGATTTTTGTCTTTCTGTTCCGTTTTCTGTCTTCCTTCTATCCTCCTCACTGTCTTGTTATTGTGCCTGTGGTTATTGTGCCTGCGTCTGTGTATTAATTTAGCTGTTTTCTGTGTTTTTTGTATTGTGAGTCTGCACCTCTGCCAATTGTGACCTGTTCCCTGTTTTCCAGTGCCCATTGTTCTCTGGGCCCTTTTCTCCCTGCTGCCCCTCCCCCCTGCCGGTTTCGCTCCCAGCTCCCAGCTGTGCTTCTCTTCCCTTCCCTATTTATAGGCCGCTGCGTGCAGTGGGCGCACTGCTGGCACGCCAATGGCAAACCGGTCTGCTACTGTCCGCGACCTGCGCCAGGAACCCTGGATCTCTGACCTCCTAGGGTTATGACTCCGCTGCCCTCCTTGCACTCAACACCGGAAGGAACATCAACTTCCAGCTGTCGGCGCACACCACCCACAGCCAGTTCTCCTGCCGACACTGCCGACAATCCTTCACCACCCACAGCACCCCTATGACCACCGCACCCACACCGGACACCTACACCACCGCAGCCCTGAAGTGCATCCTCCTCAACATGCGCTTCCGACACAGACACGCCATAGAGATCTGAGAACTCCTCGAAACCCTCCCGCCAGATGACGCCTTCTTCACGGAAACCTGGACGAATGCCGTCTCTGCCCCTGACATCGCCACTGTCGTTCCCGACAGATTCAAGATCCAGAGGAATGACTGCCCCCACCGCCCAGGAGGGGGACTCGCCATCGCACACAAGAGCTCCCTCCGACTCTCCACCTTCAGCACGAGCGACTCCCTCTCCAGCACCGAACACCTCCACTTCCAGATCCAGACCAGCCCCAGAACCACATTATGTGGCACCCTCGCTTACAGGCCCCCTGGGCCTCACGCTTCTTTCACTACCACCATTGCGGACCTCATCGCATCCAACGCCATCGCCTCCACAAACTACATACTCATTGGAGACAAGAACTTCTACCTCAACAATCGCATGGAACCAGACTCCACCACCCTCCTGGACAGCTTTGCCAACCTCGGATTGAAGCAACTTGTCACCACCCCACCCACAAGGCGAGACACATCCTCAACCCCATTTTCACAGGAGATACTACATCCACTTCAGCCACACCTTGCAGCCTCTCTAGACAGACCACCACTGCATACACTTCTCCTTGAACACCACCAACGCACACAAGCCTGCCCCGTGCCCACCACGAAGGAATTGGAGCAAGGTCACAGAGGAGCACCTCAACTCCACCGTCATCCACGACCCCCCCTCGGCCATGACTGACGACAACTTTGCAGCCAAGAAACGACACAGCAGGATCACCATCTTTGCGGACAAGCTTGCAACCCTCTGCCATCCCGACAGGCAACGCCCCTAAAAGGCAGCTTGGTTCACCTCCAATCTCCAAGAAGCCAGATACTCCTGCAGATGTCTTGAAAAATGCTGGAGAAACAGCAAAACCACCGAAGACCAGAACAACTACAAGAACGCCATGACCAACTACCACCAACGCATAAGAGCCACCAAGAGGACCTTTATCCGGAACAAAATCCTCACCAACGCCAGCAACTCAAAGGAACTCTTCAACGTCATCCAGCAGTTCGCCAAACTCCCCAGCGATGCCACGGACATCCCAATGTCCCAGGACCTGTGCAACAAGCTCAGCTCCTAATTCCACCTGAAAATTAAGGCCCTTCAAATGATTCAACCGGATTCCGATTTTCCGGTTGAATCGTTGACCCGATGTCTGGCGTTTGAGAGAGCCGTTCGGCTCTGTTTAAGGAGCGACCAGCCCGTGTAAATCATTTTGCTGTTACCTGCGGGATTCTATCTATATTAAAAACTGCCTACAACTGGTTTTACTGATGCAGGGATGATGAGCCCTTCGACTGTATTCTGACCACCCTTTTTTTGGAATCCTTCATACTAACTATCGCCAGCAGCGGATGCCTGCAACGCAGACAACATCCTTGTACATATTGTGTCCTGTGATCGAATGGCCAAAACCTACCCTATGCCGATGTATGCCGTATAAGAAAGCCTACCCTGAAGCTGGGCGGAGAACCTGACGATATTATGAGGCTCGAATGATAGTTTGCTGCATCTATCAGTACTAGAAAATTGTATGCTGTGTTATTTGCTCCTGTGCCCCCCCTACCCACTTCGTGTGCCCTGAGGAAGGTGTTGCCGCTAACCTAGCACTGCACCGAAACGCGCATTGGCGTTGTTCTGTCCTGTCTTGCAATTAGATGACCCTGTCTCCCTCTCCAATCCGGGAAGACGTTGCTAGACAGATGAATTGTGCTACATCTGAATGGTTGAGAAGGATGAGTGTTGAGCAATTGATGTATGTATGGGTATGAATATGATTTGGACATTTGCGAGTATGCACAATAGTGTTGAATGAATGAAGGAATGCTGGGTTGTGTGGGGCTTATGTGATTTGATTTGTATATCTCTAATTATATTTTTTGTTATAAAAGTATGTATTTATTCTTGAATCAATGTAATAAAAATCTTTTTTACTTTTCTATTATGTATTGAATTATATGTTTGGTCGTGACTGTCAGTGAGCTCATGTTCTGCTTATCTTAATCTTTGGACTCAATTTGAGCCTTGATAATAATACACGGGGCAGACTTTTTGTGCCTTGAAATATCTAAGCTCTCTGCCCCAGCCAAACATGTGGCACCACAGTATCAAGGTCAGCCACTAAATCACAGTCATCAATCGCCAATAGGGGCAAAGGTAGCAGGTACCAAACCCCCAGCTGTTTCTGAGGGAACGCCTGGCACCACGGGGTGCTCCCCAGCAACAAACAAGCTGCCAGGGCAGCATCCAGATGAGCCCGATTAAAGGAGACGAGGCCCAAAAAATAGCGAATGCTCCGTCACAACTTGTTGACAGAGTGGAAGACTGGGCCACCATCAAAACCAAGGCAAAGAGTAAAGACGGTACAGCCTCAATGAGAGAAGAAGGGGCACAAATCAGCGCCACTAACTCAGGATGCTTCCCTATAAAAAACTGTTGACAGGGCAGCAGCCAGAGGACTCCGCCTGCAGAACACAAGCTGCAAAAAACAGCTGTCACACCATCACAACTTGATGTCAGAGTCGAAAATTGGCCCACTGAAAAGCTCAAGGCCAAGCGGGAACCCGGGGCAGAACTAAGGAGTGAAGAAGAGGAACAAATTAGGGAATTTAATCTCAGCCCCTCAACCAGCATGTCGATCAGAAGTTAGAGCACGCCTATCAAGACAATAGATCAAAACGTATAAAATACTTTCACCAACTCCACATCCTCCTGCCCAAGGAAACTTGCTTACCCAACATGCAGGATCATGCGCAGGGACACAGGACCTAAGCCAGAAAGAATAGGGCAGGGCGATTGTGTCCTACCTAAACACACTAGAATGGGAAGACATGCTCGCAACTTACAACTCAGATCAGAGAGCACACCCCCACCAAGACACTGCACAGGAGTCCCCCCGGGACACCAACTTGGCAGAACATAACAACAAAAGCACGGACGATAAAGAGCTCAGATAAGAACAAAACACTGGCACTTGGACTTCGCTACTAACTACAATCCAACTAGCTGTCGAAGCATTGCAATACCAATCAGAAAAGATGGAGATACAACTAACACTTTTGAACACACTGGCAGTTTTTACTGCAGGTATTGACGAAAAATTGGGAAACCTGAATGGCCTGATAACAAGAGCACAAACAAACACCTATCTTAGCTGTAACTGCAACCAGGCTGTCGACAAATTATCCACACTGCCCTCAATGCTAACTGGTCTTATAAGCGATATTAAATACTTAACAGCAGAAAACGCAACAAAAGACCTCGGCACCTCGGACAGCACAGAGGGAACAACCAGTAGAAAAAAACTTGGCAATGTGCTAAAAGGCAACCCTGAGGTGCTCACTGAGAAGACAGTATGGTCTGGAGACGGAGAACGCCAAAAACTCAATGCCAAACAACGTTGTCAACTAAAAAGGAAAGGGAGCAATCAAAAGCCACAAACAAATACAACAAAATACTTCTCCATTTTTTCAGGCCCTCAGAGTGGACATGAAACCAACTACAGAGATGCAGGGTTAATACATCGGGCACACCTGCCCCCTCCCATTTTCGTACATCCCCCTGGTGCAGGGCACAACCCCAAAACAGCAAATCGCAAGCAGGACAAGTATGGAACCTGGAGAAACAAAGGGACAAGGATCGCCACTAAAGGATAAAACAGAACAAAAACAAGAACAAAAACAAGAAAAAAGAAAGACGCATCTTTCATTAAAAACTGACAGTGGCAAAAACCAACAGTTTAAGTTTGTTCGAAAAAAAGCAAAAAAAAAACAACACAAGCGTAAACACAGGGGCCAGAAGAGAAATTTATGGGACAATAATTAGGCCAAATCAAGAATTACCTTAGAGAGAGATAGAAATGACTATCACACCAACCACAATCAGCCCTAGGTGGAAGCCACTGGGAAAAAAGGGTACAGGATAGGGGGCAAGAACCAAAGCAAACATCTCTAAAGCATGTAACATCAAAACTAAATACAAAGAACCTCACGGCAGAAGGAGCAAGCAACCAACCAGAAACACAGCTTGAAAAACCAAACAACAAATCAACAGCCATAATACATCTACAACAAGTGTCACAACAAATATCAGAAAGTAGACAGCAGGAAACAAAGGTCTTGGTCTTCTACCCTCAATACACCTCAAAGGGACAACAGAAATATCCTCAGATTAACGAACTCCATCCCAAATCTGGCTGGCATAAGCACAAAGGATCTACTTCTGTAGAGTTCTTACCCGCTGTTAATCCCCACAGCTCAGCGGCAACAAAGACAACTTGGTCCTCAAGCAAACTTGCAGACTCAATCTTAGCTGAGCTGGGGATTTTAAAAAACTGGGGCATCAATATTGCCCCCTTTCAAACACCAGCCTACCCTTTTCCATTACTGAGCACGGCAAGCTCAGTAATAAAAAAAACACCAGGCACACTCAACCAGTGTACTCAGAGGCGCACGGGGAAGATCACCAAAAAGGAACACCAGTAGCCAATGGGATCCACCAGATCTATGGTCGAAGGCAGTCACTCATTTAAATCAAGGCCCAATAAGGGAAGTACTATCTTGTACAATCACTATACCCTCCGAGGAGGATTGACGCTATCCACAAGATAGAGATTACAGCAGGGCAAAGGAACCTGCCCTAAGCCTACGCTTGAAGAACGTTAATGGTTTAGCCACAAAAATAGAAGATCCTGAGTTTCTGAACTACGTCACCCTCTTTGACATAATAATGCTGCAAGAAACTTGGCTCAAGGACCCACAGCACATCGAGGGTTGTACATGTTTCGCCACACCAGCTACCAGGACCATCAGGTTTGGCCATCACTCGGGAGGACTGGCTACCTATGTCTCCACAACAACCATAGCCTCAGCAACTCTCATGGACTCAATGACAAGTGCAACACTACCAGCCAAAATTAGCATTGTCCTCGATGGAAAAGAAATGGAGATCTGTATAATTAATTTGTATGTACATCCGAAAAACAAAGCAAAAGGCTCGACCAAAATTACCAACCAATTGGCCGAGTACGCTACTGGGATGGAAAATCCATTACTCATCCTGACAGGGGACTTAAACCATTACCTTATTGGCTCGGCAGAAGGGAAGGAGGTACTGGCTTTAACTAGAATCTACAACATACCTACACAAAGTGTCCCACTAGACAGGATAAAAAAATATCGCAACAGTCGCTTCTTTGATGACTTAGAACATCAAAACCTTCAAGCATTAAACAGAAGATTTCCGGCAGACTCTCCTCCAGTCAATTCTTTTTACTTCACGACAACAAGCTCCATACTGGATTACACCTTCGCAAGCCTCGCTGCTGCTCCCATATATTCTTGGGTTCAGAATGGGGACATGGGCGATAGTGATCATCGACCCCAGGAATGTCATATAACAGCAACTGTGCCAAGCCTAATCAGGCAAGAGACATGGGTCTGATTCACACCTTGAATCAAAAAAGGGTCAAATGCACAATAGCCAATTGTAACCTCCAGGCCGAAGCTGCAATACAACTCTTCAATTTGCAAGCCTCGTCCATAGATGGCCATATCACTTACTGGGGTAATTTCATTGCCTCACTGCTAAAAAAGCTTGCAGTCACACCCCCCTCAAAAGACAACCTTTGGAAAGAGGGCAGTAACAACAGCTTAAAGAAAGAGTAGAGAACACAGCTGAGAAAACTCAAAAGATCAATAAATTCGACTCTGCGCAAGCTGAGAGGATCCCCAGGGAACACTAGCGCACGAGTATCTCTGAAATATCAAAGGGCAGCACTTAAAAAATGTAAATGGAACATCAAGTATGTATGTATGTATGTATGTATGTATGTATAGGCATTTATATAGCGCACTACTTACCCGTAGGGTCCCAAGGCGCTTCGACCGCTGCGAAACCCTTCCTGGCTTCCCTGAGAGATGGTCCCTTAATGGGTATCTCTAGGGTGAGACCAGGCATCCCCGGCGGTCTGGTGGGGCCGTTAGTGAAGATGAGGCAAGCTAATGCCCAGAGTTGCCGAGTGTGATCGCTGATCAGAGTGGGCACCGAGGCGAGAGAATTATCGAGTCCGCTGACCCTGGTCCAGAAACCTGCCGCGCCGGGAATCGAACCCTGGTCCCGGGCCGTCCTCTGCTCTCGGGTCTGCCGCCTCTAACCAGTGAGCCACACCACTTCACTGAGAGATGGCGAGAACGAAGACTGGGCAAAACTCCGACATAAATAGTAACAACAGTGCCCGCTTCTGTAAAACAGTTAACGGGATCATGCGTCCACAACACAAAGGTATAGGGTCTCACATTTCCGAAGCGATTTGGATAAAATATCTCTCCAGCCATTTTAACGACCATACAGAAAATGCAGGAGTCCAAATGGTCACCAGCTGGATTCCAGAGAGAAACCCGGAATCAAGCGCTTCAGCGAAAAGGTAGCAGGTCTATCCAGAGACAGAAATCAAACCTTCGGGGGCATCGAGGTGCCAGTTGTCAGACTTAATTAAAAAACAGATCGCCAAAGGCAGGAAAGAAGGTGCCCCGGCACCGAATGGCATTCCACCTGCCCTCTATAAAGCAAAGAGCCAAGAGTGGGCGGACATCCTGCAACCTCTATTCCTGGAAATCAGGCTGCTAAACAGAATACCAGAATCCTGGAGGGGCTCGACAATAGTCCCAATCTACAAAAAAGGAGACAAGGCCGAGCCAAACAACTACCGCCTAGTAGCTCTTATTGACAATGAAGCTAAATATTTTGAAGGCATCATACTAGAGGAGCTTACACTTTGGGCTGAGTCAAACCAGATAATACCGCAGAAACAGACCGGCTTCCGTAAAACGACTGGAACATCAACAAATATCCTCGCAATCTCACTAATAATTGACGCAGCAAAATCATCTAAGATTCCTCTACATTTGCGTTACATTGACTTCAGCGCTGCTTTCAAAGATGTAGAGAGAGGCAGACTGTGGGGGAAACTGGTGCAATGGGGCATACCAAAGACTTTTCTAAACATGCTAATGCTCATACACATGGATACCTGGGTGCAGGTGAAATTAGGTGGTGGTACCCACCTGTCCTCAAAAGTGCCCACTACAAAAGGATTGAAACAGGGTTGTGTGCTTGCGCCAACCTTGTTCAATCTTTTCATGGCGGATCTCCCAAAAGTGCTTGATGCTTGCAACTCCCACTCTCCAAGGGTAGGTGGGAAAACTCTAACCAATCTTATGTATGCAGATGAGGTAGTGCTGCTCAGCCACACTCATATTGCTTTCAACGACTACTGACTGAAATGCAGAAATACGCCGCAGAATACAACCTAAAAATAAATCTTAGCAAGACACAGTCAATGTCAATAAATAACAAAAAGAACCCACTAAAGAACTGGTTCCTCAGCGGCATAAAAATTGACCCAGCTTGTGAGTATAAATATCTGGGAGTTACATTCCACAAGGAAGGGTCTGTCAGAAACAGGAAATAGGAAGGAGAGGCCTACTGATCGCCATAACGATGATAAATCTTGCAAATCAACTGATGGGCCCGACTTTGACCCCGCTACTGAAGGTAGTTCAGGCCAAACTGCACCCCTCGATCACCTATGGTAGTGAGACAATGGGGGGAAGAGACACTAAAGACCTGGACAGCATGCAGGTTAAAGCCTATAGAACTATCTTCTCCCTCCCACTTTATATATCACTGGCTCAAATAAGGCTGGAGTTTGGCCTTCAAAAACAAGTTTTAGCCAGGTACGAGGCATACATTATCTGTTGGCACAGGATAAGAAGCGCCACTACAAACACGCCAAACTATCTGCTGTGGCGCGACATAGAACTCAGGGATTTCTCTGAGGCGAGAAATCACATTCGGCTGGCCTTGGAAGCCACTAAACTCTCTGATCTTTGGAATGTACAATTTGCTCACCCCAATTTCAAAAAATGAGTCTGGAAAAATGTAAAATCACTCTCCTTACTGGAGGATAAGGCGATTTTCTCAAAAAGATCTCATGCATGGATGACCCTCAACTCCTACAAATCACTAACTCCACATACATACTTTAATCAGGGCTATCCCAAAGCCATAAACATGAACTTCTTCGATGCACCGAGCACCTACCACCATGGCTGGGGACAAAATGGACAAGATACTTGCAGGCTGTGTAACTCCAACAATGGCGACATCCTTTACGTAATCTGCCTATGTGAAGAGTTGCACCAAGCACGGCAACAGTTCCTTAAAGAACCATTTAAGCAGAAAGGCATCCGCACCAGAAGGCAAGCGGTGCGGGCCTGCTTAAACCTGTCAAATACCAAACTAAACTGCAGATTTGTAAAATTTATGATGGCGGTTGAATGGAGAATGCCAAAAATACTGAAAAATGCTCTACAAAACCCGCCAACCCAAGCTGATCAGTAGACGGACAAAAGGATTTAGCGGAACCTTATCGAGGATGTCCATCAGCAGCAGAGGGACAATTTGTGCAACAACCAGAGTCCATGTGGAAAACACGACAAATGGTTAAGCTAGGCGAGAGCAAGTGAAAGCTGAGATATGCACTTTCCAGCATTCAGTGTAAAAATGTTTGTCTCTAATCAGCACCACTGAACTATCATTTTAAATTGTAATGAATTTATCACTCTTTGACTTTTTATTGGTTTTAAACATGGATGTTTTATGAATTTTGGAATATTGTATTGCAATGGTTTTAATTAGCTATGCAAAATAAAAATAAACTTAAACTTAAAAGCCCCTGATTGATTGAATGGTTAGGAGTGATGCCCCTGGCACCATGCTAAAGGGTATCAATTTGTTATTGAACAAGGTCATAATGTGCCATCTGAATGTAGCATACCTACCGGCATTCTCATACACAGCACAGTGAACAAGTAATGCAATATAAAAAACAGTAAATAAATGCATTGATAAACCAGTGGGGTATGGCTGCTCCTCTTTTTGTCCTGAATTTTGAGCCTTTGTCCTGAATTTTTTACAGTCCCATCCTGAATTTCCCTCCGTATGCCAGGGGTCACACTGTTTATTTATTTATTTAGTTATGCGTTTTTATATAGCACAGACTTTACCTGAAGGTGTAAGAGCGCTTTACAATGGAACTAGTTACATTACATAAGTGCTTCAGAGTATATTAATTTCATAAAAGATACGAAACAGATCAACTCTAAACTCACAAGCTTGCATGTAAACGAAAAATAATATAGTATACAACTTAAGCTGTTAAATTGTTTCACTGGAGTGCAAGTCAACCTAATACAGTCTTTCTCCGTTTCTATTTTAGATTGTTATCACTTGTACAGCTTTAAAACGTTCTGACATGTAATCGATTTACACCATAAAGTTTAACAAGGCGCTTCGGAAAGGTGCGAGTCCAGTTTGTTTTATCCAGCATCATGGCGCCCAGTGCTGGCACGTCGAGAGAAGTAATTTAGCACTCTAGATCTTCTTAGAACAACGAGGCCTGGCCACGCCCAACTAGGATCTGACACTGTTTAAGAATATAGAAAGTAGGCGGAGTCTGGTTGTCATGGTGTCGACGCGCATCTCGTCCTTTGGACTCGGCAGAGGTTTGTGCGAAAGACACGAAATGCTAAATATTATTATAAAGGGCAAGTAAAAATTCCGTGTGGCAAGGAAGTATTGTACACTTGGTGAGTCTCACCTAGGCTGGTCAACAGCGTGCCTGGTGGGTGGGTAAGGTGTAACTTCTCTCAGCTGCATTGGAGTCATTCGCAATAAAGGCCACTCACTTAAGTGCTGCCAAGCTATTTGACTGTTGTTTTTAGAGCCGCCTACCCAGCGTATCTGCCGTTGTGTAGGTTTGTTAATGCTATCTATCGAAGAGTTCGGTGCATCTAAATGCTCCCTGTACTTCTGTTTTCTCGAATGTAGTGGAAAAAAAATCTCCCGCAAATACTTTGTAGTGTATTGTTCGTCGAACTTATAGTCAGTTTTGACACATTTATATTTATTAAATGATGTTTTAAATTGGTCGTTTTTCATTTAGAAATAGTCCATTGTATTGTTTATTATCGTCACTCTATGTAAAACAAACCGCGCTAAAAGCGGGATGTAAATGGCGCACCATATTTTGGTGCTTTCTGTCCTCAGTCCAAATCATTTTATGTGGGTTAGTTATGGATAGAGATGCGGAGAAATGATGGAATAATGTTTCTCCAGTGGTGAATTCTGGAGCACGCCGTTCCAGATATGTGTCAAACCATGGAGTACCCATTTTTAAAGTGCATATTTTCGTTGAAATGACCACTAAATTATTATCAGACATGCAGTTTTACTACTAAACCTTTATGGCACACAAACCAAAATGTGTGCAAATCAAAGTTCTGCTTATATTTATTATTTGCGCTTCACACAAGTAAACTGTTTTGGGTCGTTTTGAACCCATTAAAATCGTTGTTTCCACCACATTATAGAATTACAAAACGTGACTCAATTGGACTTTTCTTACCAGCCCTGCCAATTCTCCCAGGTCCGTCTGTGATGTGCTGCTCCAGTCCTGGTGTTGTCTTTGACTTGTTCTCTTGTTTATTCCAATACATAACAGAACTACGCGTCTCAAATTAAAGGAAATAAAACTGGAGTGAAGCATCACATCCCGCTTGGAACAGGGAAACTTGGCAGCTATGCCTTACTGTTAATGGTTTGTTTCAGTATTTATATCGTTCACTTACCAGTAAGTTTAGTTGTATGTTAGAGATTATTTAGTATCCTGCACCCTACACTTTTAGACTCCCTGCACTCCAGTAAGGTTGCCACTTGTTTTATTTACAAAATTCCCTCATATTGCAGTCGGAATAAGGAAAAGCAAATACAAATTTCCATATCAAAAAAGTAAGCAGCAATTAGTCAGAAGACATTACCTGACATTTGACCTCTGCCCTTGACCTCAATGCAAGTGTAACAAGTTTTTTTAATGGGTTATTTCTTGCTCATTCACCTTCTGAACACATGCAAGGTTATTTGGGAGATACTGAAACACCCCCAGCACCCTGGTGGCAGGCTCCACCAAACGTTTTGAAAGTAAGGATGTCTTGGTTGAAATCTCCGGCAACGATCAATAGATCTTCCATTGGTAGGTTGTGTAGCTGGGCACCTATCCCCTCCCAAAACTGTTTGTCTTCACTGTTAGGGCCGTAAATGTTTGCGACGTGGTAGGTCTCTCCTGCTCGCTTGAGGCTGGTCACTAGTGTTCTGCCCTGGGTGTCAGCTTGGTAGCTTGTGAGAGACAGGTTCGAATTCTTGCTGATTAGTGTTATTACCCCATTCTTCTTGTTCTGGGCTGGCGATCCCACCACCTCCCCTATCCAGTTAGCTCTTAATCGCAAGATGTCTGCCTCTTCTAGTCTGGTCTCTTGTAGCACATAAATGTCGCTGTCCTGGACCCAGCTATAGACAAGCACCCCTGTAGACGCCACACAACCACTAGCCCTAACATTCTCAGGAACCTGTGTACGAAACTGAGCCTGAAGGACCCGTGGCGCCTAAGCAACCCGGACGCCAGGGAATACACATTCTACTCCAACCCCCACAACTCCTACAGTCGGATAGACTACATACTGATGTCAGGAACACACACGCACCTTATAGACCACACAGAGATAGGACCCAGAACGATATCAGATCACGCACATATAAGCCTATCCCTATCAGGCAGACACAACGAGAAGCCAACACGCAGGTGGCGTTTTGATGATGGCCTCCTCCAACACACAGGGGCGAAGGCAGAGATAGACACAGCAATTCGAGAATACCTGACAATCAACGACACACCAGAGACGCCTAGAGAGGTACTATGGGATGCTCTTAAAGCGACCATACGGGGGGTAGTAATGACAATAAAAGGGAAAATGAACAAAGCAAGGAACAAAAGGATCGCAGACCTAGAGAAAGAGATCAAAACACTAGAGAACAGCCACATAGCCAGCCTGGAAGACAATAACACACTCACAGAGCTAACCAAACGGAAGTATGAGCTCAACAGGATACTGAGCGAAAGAGCAGGGACCTGGATCAACAAATACAAATCAATCAACCTTTGCACCGCCAACAAAGCGGGAAAAAACCTAGCAACCTACCTGAAAGGGAAACAAAAACAGCACACAATTGGGGCAATCAAGGACAAGCACAACAAGGCCCAGACTGCCAATAAGGACATCCTCGAGGTATTCAGGGACTTCTATGAGGGTCTATACACAAAAGATGACACGCTAAAGGAGGATGGGGGCGAGGAACTGCTCAAAAGCATAGCTACACCCACACTAACAGACAGAGAACGAGACGTCCTAGAGCTCACGGTCACAGAGGATGAGATAAAGAAGGCCACGGTCGGCCTCAAAGAGAACAAGGCTCCAGGGCCGGACGGATTCACAGCTGGGTTCTATAAACAACACCTGACAACACTCCAACCCACTCTGAAACAGGTATTCGAGGAGTGCGTCCTCAAAGGACGCATGACCCCATCAATGGCTGAGGCAAATATAATAGTCATACCAAAGGAAGGGAAAGACATGACAGAGGCGAATAACTTCAGGCCGATCTCACTCATAAATGTAGACTGCAAGATATACGCGAAGATACTAGCCAATAGACTTAACGCCTACCTACCTAAACTCATACACAACTCCCAGGTAGGGTACCTCAAAAACCGCATGTCCCATGACAACACCAGACTACTATGCCATATAATCAACCACTCGGCCCAGAGCAGCAAAGCGGCCGTCATGATAGCCCTAGACGCCGAAAAAGCGTTCGACAGAGTCTCATGGCCCTACCTGGATCACTGCATGGGGAAGTTCGGGCTAGGACCCAACTACAGGAGAATGGTGATGGCGCTTTACAACAGCCCCAAGGCGCGAGTGGTTGTGAACGGAGGCACCTCAAACATACTAAACTTAGGCAGAGGCACACGACAGGGCTGCCCTCTCTCACCCGGCCTCTTCCTATTAGCAATAGAACCGCTCCTAACAATGATACGAACTAACGAAGATATAGCGGGGGTGCCAATAGGAGGAGAAAATTTTAAACTGGCGGCGTACGCAGATGATGTGTTAATAATGACAGAAGACCCCGAGAGATCCATCAAGGCACTGACAGACACAATTGAGAGGTACGCCCAGGTCTCAGGGTACAAACTCAACAAGGACAAATCAGAATGCAAGCCCCTGAACATCCACACAACAAGGACAGTACTCGGCACGTCAGGTCTAGCGTGGCAAAATAAACCTATCAAGTATCTGGGCATCCTCTTCGAGAGGAACTTGAGCACGACACTAGAACATAATGAACAGGTTATAATCCAGAAAATCAAGGCCAAGGTAGACGGGTGGTCGCCCAAGTTCACAACATGGTGGGGGAGGGTGGAGACAATAAAAATGATGATCACACCAATGGTCAACTATATGCTAGCCATGCTACCCCTCACCAACACAGAGGACTTCCACAAAAAGATAGACAAGATACTGAACGATTTCCTATGGAGAGGGAAGAGGGCCAGAATAAGCATGCAAAAACTCAGATTATCAAAAGAACAGGGGGGGCTAAACATAACAAACTTCAAGCGATTCCACGAGGCGTGTCTAGCTAGACAGGGACTGCACTGGCTAGACCCAAGACAGGACTACACCCCGGCATGGTTAACATTAGAACAGGGGTTGCTAAAAGGTATGAAACCCATCACCCTCCTTACGGCCACCAAACACCCGGCAATAAAAGACAACCCGATACTCAGAAACACAAAACGAGCTCTGCTTAAGATTGACAAACTGCTAAACACGAGCATCAAAAGAGGGCCTTTTGAATCAATCTGGCATAACCCATCCCTAAAATACAGGGGTAAGGTCCTAGACATGCATGACTGGTACAGTCAAGGGATATCCACAGCCAGTGACCTTAAGAAAAAGGGCGCCGACGTAACGTTCGACACCCTGAAAGGAGAGTACAACCTAGACAGCGTAGAACTATACAACTTCCTGAAGATAAAGGTCGCAATAAGGAAGGCAAACCTCAACACCCAGACACCCTCGATAATACAGCTGGCTAACAGCCTGAACACGCTGGGACACCAGGTAGCACACCTTTACAAGATCCTAAGCCCCAAACACACCAAACTCAATGACAAGGTCATAAACTTCTGGGGGGAGGCAGCAGGTCAAGCACTCAGTGAGGAAGCTAGAGCAGAGCTATGGAGGTCCACTAGTCGGAAAAAAGTGACGGCCACGCTGAACCAGACAAAATTCTGGCTGATACACAAGGCATACTGGACACCAGCCCGATTAGCCACCGTAGGCATTAGAGACAGCGACGTGTGCTGGAACTGTGATAAAGAAAGGGGAGACTTAGAACACCTTCTACTAAAATGCCCAAAAATCAAGGACTTCTGGGGGAAGATCAGAACACTTATCCACGAGATCACAGGCACAGACATACAAACAGACCTCACAGGCCTAGCCCTAGGGTTCACGTCCCAGGCAATCACTAAGACGGAGGACCGAGACCTCATAGATCTCATGCTGACAGCCGCAGTCAAAGTAGTCCTAACTAACTGGAAGGACACATCAAAGGCGGCTCCACAGGCGTGGCTCAACTGGGTCACGTTCCTGAGGGGGGCGGACAACATAACAGCAAAACACACACCGAAGACGCACAAGCAGTCGACCATGTGGGGATCCTTAGATCACTACCTGTCATCACACAAGCCGCCATGAACATCTGGGGTCACGGGCCGAAATAGGCTAGTGCCAACAGAGCACCGAGCACATCTCCTACTCAACCTACAACCTATAACCTAGACTTCTCTCCACTGTCCCCCGGGGTGGCGCCAAGGAACACCAATGGGCACAATATGGACTACCGGACTATGAGATTTTGGGAATATGAGACTACGAACTGGCGAATGATCTCAAGAGTATGGAATGCCCCCCCCCCCCCCCCCTCCTCTCTCTCTTCTTTTCTCTCTTTTCTTCTTTCCACTCATGTATAAGCCTCTTCCATGTATGTAAAATTATATTTTTCTATATACAATAAAGAATTTCAGAAATAAAAAAAAAAAAAAAAAAGAAAGTAAGGATGGCTTTCTACACAGGGCACATATTTGCTGCATAGGTCTGCTGTCATGCTCAGAGCCAAGTGTGTTGCAAAGCCTCCAACTTTTCACTTTGCATATGTGTCATTCAAGTGCTTTATATGTGACACTTTGAGTGCCATACAAAAAAGTAGTTGCATCCATGTAATACAAGACAATACATAAATTACCACAGCTTGTGACTGTAGTAATTTAGAAACAGCCCTAACACAGCTGCAGTTCTCATGACATGCTTGTGGTATGTGAATCATGAATGCCCTGTATTTGTTTGTGGAATCAGCTAAAAGCATCCGAAATCCCACACACTCGAGCTTTGGAAGTAATTTGATGGTGAAAACAAATCTCACGCATGTCTCTGTGCCATGGCTGTTCGTATATTACTAAGAGTCCTGAGAAATGTTTATCAGGGTCATTGTGAACACCTCCGTTTAGCATATTTTAGCATGGGTGAGGTTCTTTATGGGTCTTTTCTGTCTGCAACTCGGCAGACAAAAGCTCATCATTACCACTGACATACAGTGTCATTAAAAGAGCAAGCAGGAGCAAGAAAAATGACAGCAGGGTAAATAGAACAGGGAAAGAAAGAATGACTATTAGAAGAAAGGGTGAAATGAAGGAAGATGGGTAAATGGCTGGGTGGATGAATGAGTATGTGGATGAATGAGTGGGTGAAAGGATGAGGGAATGTTAGATGGATAGATCAGTGAAAGGATTGCAAAATAAAGGATTGGATGGGCAGGTGAAACGATGGCAGAGCAAAGGCATGGATGAGTGAATGAATGGGTAGATGAACATGTGAAAGGAAGGCAGAGTACAGGGATGAAAGGATGGACGGGCAGGTGAGAGGATTGCAGAATAAAGGGATGGATAGTGTATGGACAGGTGAAAGTATGTCAGAGTAAACATGTGGATGGATAGATGGATGAAAGAGTAAATGGATATGTAGATGGGCAGTTGAATGGATGGCAGATTAAAGGATTGGCTGGATAGGTGGATGGACAGATGAAACAATAGCAGAGTGGATAGGTAGATGGATGGCTGAGTGGATGGATAGCTGAGTGGAAAGATAGACGATGGATGGCAGAGTGGGTGGATAGAGGGATGAATGGATGGCAGAGTACTTGGATTGATGAATGAATGGCAAAGTGGATGGTCCGATGGATGGATGGCAGAGTGAATGAAAGAATGGATGACTGGCAGATTAGATGGATGAATGGATAGAATGAAGAAAGATTGAATGATGAATGAAAGAATGAATGGATGACAGAATGTGAAATAGTGGATATCAGTAGGTGGACGAAAGAATGGATGGAGAGATGCATAGAAGGAAGAGACAAGGAAGCTGTTCTAGGAAGGACTCAGCTCACTTGCTTCATTTGCTTGGTGGTATCAGCGCTTTATTTCAAAGAGGGGGCTATTTTAATTTTCTGGCTACTCGTCAATGTTTATTGTGAAGTGTTCTTATCATCACAGCATCATTGGGCCACCATTTTCAGGGGCAAACCCATCATTTTTAAGCAGGGGGTTCTAACATAAAAGGAAGAATATTATAGAGAAGGAAAACTTTTAAGAAGTTCATGTCACTTTCTTCCTACAAGAACATTTTAAAATAATGTATGCAGTGTGGTGGACGTAGAAGATACACTTGCATATTTCATAGTCCAGCATGGGTTACACTGACCATCAGTCACTGACTTTTTGCCTACATTTGCAAATTATCCTTTCAGTTCTGTGATGTAAACTTCCATAATCAACAGGAATCCACAATAGTCCACCCACCCAGAGTTCTCCCACTTCTCCCAATAAAAAGGCTACCACACTTGTGTGACTTAGCCTAGTGCCCCGGACAGCCACAAATTAAACCAGGGTCTATGAGAATGACACTGCGAGACTTCTATTGACCTTTGTTTGATGCTTGCCTGTCACATGCACTAAACCCAACCATACACCTGAGATAGCATTTTTATTTTGGCAAGTGGGAAAACGCTGGGTGGTAGGAATTTTGTGGATACCTGCTGATTCCGGAAGCTTACTGTAGTGTTAACTTCACGCTGTAGTGGTATGTGAACTGGAATGTCCAGATAGAACTTGGATTGTCTAATTCTCAGAGTTCTGGGAAAGCTGCATTAATGTGGTGGCAGTGTCATGTAAGCAGCTGTTCTGCTGAGGACATCAATTTGAAATAAGAACATCTGGATGCACACTCCTGAAGTTGTGAGGTTACTACATTTTCTGGCGAAGAGCTGTGTCTGCGCAGGGGACAGACTACTGATATCCTCATCCCTGGTCCTCACACCTGGGCCAAATGATATGCAATCAAAATGAGCGCTCTACATTGCCGGTAAGATCGTTTTAAACTTGTTTTAAATGCTGCGAGACTGTAAAGATTTTTTGAAAGATATTAGTTTAAAAAAAAAAGAAAAAAGTTGTGTGGAATTTCACTTCATTTCTTGTAGATAAGTTTGTCCTTGGGTAAAAGTCACCGTTGTGACTTGTGAACATTTGAAAATCATCGTATGCCGGCGCGGTTATGAATAATGGGAGCGCGAGGCACAGTCTTAAGATTAATAGGACGCGCGTATCAAGCACGAGCAAAATAAGCGCGAGACGAGTCACGAGCGCTTGGAATTCAAGACGCGCACGCATTGAAAACACTGTAGGAATGCGAAGCTCACCATGAGTCTAATGTCAAAAGCACCATGAGGGCTGCAAAGATTTAAAAGGCACGCCATAAGTGAAAGGTTGAAACACTGTGAGCTTGTGAAGATATGAAAGGCACGTCACGAGTACAATTTTGAAACACCGTGAGCGCTGTCAAACTTTTAAAGGCACACCACGAATAAAATAATTAAAACACTCTCGTATGTGGTGACTATTGGGTAACGTTAATTGAACGTGTACACCTCGGGCACAACATCGAGTGTCAATGTGCATGCAGTGAAGTTAAGTGAAGTATAAAATATCACCTACCACGTTTCTTTCCCTGCATCTCTTCTCACATTCTGTATAGAAAGAAAAAAAAAGAAAACTACGTCACACTATTGGAAATAGTCATAGGACAAGTACATTCAAAAACAGAGAAGAAGGACAAAAAAGGAAAGAGAAAAGAAACAAACAAACAAAGGAAACAATAGAAAACATTAAAGAAGATAGACTTACACAAGGATTTAAATAATTTATTATTTTGGTTCAATGTGTTAGTCTGTTTTATTAAAATAAATGTTTTTGATTAGTTGTTTTAGTCTATTGTTCTTATTTCCTTTTCAGTTTAAACATCTCAACATGTCTGATCAAGCCATGGCTTCACCACCAATGTTTTTTAGCTACTCCCGGATCACCACCCATTCCGTGGGAACAATGGAAGAAGTTATTTTTCACTTACATATTAGCTATAGATGATGATAGATATGGGCTGTTGGACGTCCAGCTATTTTATTGCATCATTTGGGAGTTGAAGGCAGGAGATAATATGAAAATTTACCGGAAATTTCTTCAGGTATGGGAGATGGACAACCCAACAATGTTTACGAAATGTCCACACAGATGTTAGATGTGCGGTTTATTACTAAAATTAATATAGTGATGGAATACCAAATTTTTTTCAAGAATACAATTGTTGGAAGAAGATATTGATACATATGTGGCAGCTTTACGTGGACTAACTTGTAAATTTGAGACTTTAAGTGATTCCCTCATTAGAGATCAGATTGTAAGATGAACTAATGATGAAAGGGTGAGAGAGAAGCTTCTAACGAAAGATCTTGATGGAACTATTCAAGTCGTCAAGGGCATGGTGCAAGCTTCCAAGTGGTTGAAGGAAATGGATACTTCATCAAAAGTGCGCGTTAAAATTGAAAAAGAGTGCACTCCTATTTTTGAAATCCAAAAACCATCCACTAAGAACATTATAAAGAGCAATGCTGGAGAAATAAAAAAAATGTAATAAACACTGGAGAGAAGAAAGAAATTGCTACAAGGGAAATAAAATGTTTTTGTTGTGGCGCCCCTGGACATATCACTACAAGTTTCAAATGTGCAGCAAGAGGTGTTGTGTGCCGTAACTGTGGGAAGAAGGGACATTTTTCCAAAATGTGTAGAACTAGTTACAAACAAAAAGTGTTAAGGAGGTTGAGGAAGTGTGTGAAATATTACTGAAATTTTCTTAACAATTTATGAAGAGAAATGTGCTGTTTCCACCAGTGTTGCACATGTTAGGGAATTCAATGCTGTAACGAAAGAAAGCAATGGAAAACTAGAAAAACCACATTTTGTTGTGAGTTTGGATAAGTAGCAAGTGAAAATGTTGGTGGATTCGGGAAGTATGTACATTTTGGTGTCATAGGACACATTATTCAAGGATTTGTATGAGGATTGGTCCAAACCTGACCTAAAAGCGATAGGTTATGGTGGAAATGTTTTTAAAATTTTGGCTATGCGATGGATGAATATTTCGTTTAAGGGAAAAGTAGTGTATGGTCGGGTGTATTTAACTAATTTTGGTTCTAACATTTTAGGATGGCGTCCTTAAAAAGATTTGGGGATTATTTTGAATCTCAATGTTGAAAACCCTGTCATATCATCAATACATTAATTGCAAGGGGTGAACTCTGTGGATATGTTTGAGGAGTGGGTGGTGAAGAAATTTCCCGGTGTGTTCAAGGATGACTTAGGTTTACTGAAAGGATTTTCTCACAAAATAATTCTTAAAAAGGGAGCAGCTCCAGTGGTACATAAGGTGTGAAATGTTCCTCTGCTGATGAAAGAACCTCTGCAAGGAGAGTTTAAGTTGTTAAGTCAGGGAATAATTGAACCCATTGAGTCATTGGAATGGTTGGCTCCAATGGTCGTGGCTTCCATGGAGGGTGGAAAGATCAGGTTATGTATAGATTTAAGAGGCCTTCACAGAAATATTTGGGTTGACAGACAGCTGCTTCCTAACATTTCTGAAATATTGTCAGCTATGTCTGGAGGGAAAGTATTCACAGTTGTTGACATGTCAGCAGCGTATCATCAAATCAATTTGCACAAAGACTGCAGGCACCTGACATCCTTTGTCACTCCATTAGGTGCATTCCGTTATCTATGAATGCCATTTGGACTGGCATCTGCGACAGCAGTTTTTGAGAGGGTGATGAAGCAAATTTTCGAAGAATTAAAAGATATCGGGTAGTTCCAAGATGATATCATGATAGCTGGGAAAAATGAATCGCATCATGATGAGTTACTAGACGAAGTGATGGGACATTTGGATCAATTTGGATTAACTGAGAAAAAAATGTAATTTAGAAAAAAAGTGTTACTTATTCAGGACTTGTGATATCAAGTGAAGGTATACAACACAAACAAAGTATTGTCCAGGGAATAAGTGATGCACCTTGTCCTGTAAGTAGAGATCAAATTAAGTCCTTTCTTGGGCTAGCCGAGTACTGTTCAAAATTTGTGAAGAACTTCACTGAAATAGTGGAGCCACTGAGATTGATGAAAAAGAATGTAGTATTTGAATGGATGATGCATGTGAGAGTGCATTTCAGAAAATCAAAGAGTATTATAGGAGCTCCTTCTCTGGGTCATTTTGATGAAATGGCAAAAACTTATTTGACTACTAATGCTAGTAATGTGGGGCTAGGGGCAGTGTTGACTCAAGTTGTGGATGGACAAGAAAGGATTATAGGATTTGCCTCGAGGAGGTTGCAAGGTGCTGAAAGGTCTTACTCAGTGATTGAAAGAGAAGCCCTTGCATGTTGTTAGGGTATCAAACATTTGAAATATTTTCTCTGGGGTTGGCCTTTTAGGGTCAGAACTGATCGTAAGCCTCTGGTGCATTTGTTCAAGGGTCACAGAGGGGTGGAAGACAGAGTTACTCCTAGAATTTCAAGGTTGATTTTGTCTGTCCTGCAGCACAATTTTGAATTGGAATACTTAAAAGGATTAAAGAACGTGGTGGGAGATTGCCGGTCTCGTTTACCTACTATGAGAATGGCAACTGAAATGGTTGATGTAGAGATCGATGTTAATGACGGATATGGAATTCGTGAATGTGCAGCATTAAAAAAAGAAGAATGGGATAATGCTTTGGAGGATGATTTAGTGTTAAGTAAAGTAAAAGAGAACATTAGGGATGGTTGGCAACTTAATGTCTGTCTTGATGATCAGATGGAAGAGTATTGGTGAGTCAGAGAGGAGTTGAGCATCTTAGGCAATAAGGTGATGAGGAGGAGTCGTATTATTCCTCCTATGGCACTTCAAGATCGGATTGTCCAGTTAGCACATGAAGGGCATCCTGGAAGGAACATGACCAAGAGAAGGATAAGACAAGCGTATTGGTGGCCTAAGTTGGATAGTATTGTTGAGGCTGCTGTTAAACATTTTTGTTAATGTGCCAACAGTGATAAGGTAAAAACGTTGAGGCAACCTCCATTGAAATGTGTTGAGAAACCAGCAACGCCCTGGGAAAGGTTGGCTATGGACTTTCTTGGTCCCATAAATAAACTGGTTATTGAGAATAGGTTTATTCAGGTGCTTTCTGATTACCGTACTAAGTGGTTTGTGTTTAAACCAATGAGCGTAATCAATTCTAAAGGTGTGATGGATTTTCTAAAAGAGGTTTTTTTGAAGGAAGGAGTGCCATTGTGTCAGACAATGGTGTACAGTTCGTTTCACGACAAATTAAGGAATTTATGGAGAAGTGGGGAATTTTCCATGAAAGGGTAGCTTTGTTTAGACCACAAGCTAATGGAATGGTTGAAAGAATCAACCGTTTAATCATGGACAACATACAATTATCATTGGCCAATGGATTATTCTGGAAAGAAGAGTTGAAGAAATTACTGTGGGCGCACAGAACTACTCCCCATGCTGTTACTGGTGTTTCCCCTTTTGTTTCTTTGAAGGGTAGAGAACCAGGTAGAAAAGAGAATCCTGTTTGGTTAGTTGCCAAAGATCATTTGTAGGCAGATCATCAAGCTATTAAAGCTGGTGTCACAATAAAGCAGAAGTGTGCAGAAGAGTATTACAACACAAGGAAAGGTGTGAAAGAATCCAACATTGTGGCAGGTGATTGGGTTGTCACAAAGAAGTGTGGTGTGGTAATAAAGGGAGATAGTACATTTTCCACTCCATTGAAGGTTGTTGAAGTTAGGCGTAATGTGGTTGTGTTGGAGAATGGCACTGTGTGAAGTGTTGGAAATGTTTGCAAAGTGGCTGAGCATTTGGGCTAATTGTCATATTTCTGAACGTGTTTTTCTGAGTACACTTGCATTGTTATTGAATTATGTGATTTATTATTTTACTTCCTTTTGTTTTTTTTCCATAAGGGAAAATATGTGTAGTGTTAACTTCATGCTGTAGTGGTATGTGAACTGGAATGTCCAGATAGAAATTGGATTGGCTAATTCTCAGAGTTCTGGGAAAGCTTCATTACTGTGGTGGCAGCGTCATGTAAGGAGCTGTTCTGCTGAAGACATCGACTTGAAATAAATACATCTGGATACACACTCCTGAAGTTGTGTAGTTACTACACTTAAGTAAGAGGAATACAACTAAAATGTACAAGTCTAAGCAAAGTTTGAGAAGCATTGTGGGATCCACGTGAGGCATATCTCATTGGACTCCACTTAAGGCTCTCAATGAGAGTCGCACTGCGAGATTCCTATTGACCTTGGTTTGATGCTTGCCCGTCGCATGCACTAGGCACAGCCATACAAGTGAGGTAGCATTTTTATTTTGACAAGTGGGAGAACTCTTGGTGGTAGGAATTTTGTGGATTCCTGCTGATTCCAGAAGTTTACTTTAGAGGAATGCACCTTGAATGTGCAATTTAAGGGAAAGAGTGAGGTTTGCAAGGCATTGTGGGTAAGAAAATATTGTGAGATCCTTGTGAGGCATATTTATTTATTTATTTATTTATTTATTTGCGGGTTTATATCGCGCTAGGATCATCTCCCGAAGGAGTATCTCCGCGCCTTTGAGAACCTTTCAGCATGTAACAGTTGGTAAGCAGATGTCATTAGTTAGGAAATAAGAAGGTTTTTAACTGTTTCCTAAAAGGGAGATATTCCTGACAAAGTCTCAAGGAGAGAGGGAGGCTGTTCCACAATCTTGGTCCAGCGATGGACAGAGCTCTTCCACCTTGTCTGGTTTTTCTGGCTCTTGGAACTTGTAAAAGGCCTTGTTCACTGGATCTCAAGGATCGAACAGGTTTATAGAGAGAGAATCTATTGTTCAGATACTCTGGGCCTTTGTTCTGGAGACTTCTATGTATGGTGCAGCCTATCTTGTATTTCACCCTTTGTTTGACGGGAAGCCAATGTAGGGTGTTCAGAAGAGGCTTCGATGGTGTACGGGGGGGCTGATTTAGAACAAGACGGGCCGCCGTGTTCTGGACTACCTGCAATCTCGCAATAACTCCCTCGTTTACTGATAGGAGCATCCCATTGCAGTAGTCCAGTCGACTCAGTATAAGGGCCTGCACTAACGTTCTCCTAGTTGAGTCAGGGAGCAAGGGGAAGACCTTCCTCAGCATAGCAATAGCATATCACTATGGACTCCCCTTAGTGTATAGTTCAGAAATGTCTGGGTTTGTTAGGTTTCCATGAGTGGCCCTTGATACCTGGCCAAAAGAACACTGGTAACCCCATTGCCAAATTAGATCATTTTTGTGACAAGAAATGTTGATGTCTCCACATTGTATTTTGGGGCCTTTTCTGTTGTGTACGCTAGGCCTACCCACACAAGTGAGGTACCATTTATACCAAGAGACTTGTGGGGGGGGGTGGTAGGTGGTAGGAAATTTGTTTCTCGCTGTAGATTCCAGAACTTTACATCACAGAAATGTGAGGAACATGTGTAAGTCAAAGTTTGAGGTTTGCAATGGCTGCTGGGTAAGCAAACGTGGCAAGAGCCATGCAAGTAACCCCATTCTGTATTCCCAAGGTTTGCTAGGTTTCTCTAGCTGCTGGTGGAGCAGGGACCATAATTCTTAACTAGCCACATTGCAAAAAAGGATCAGTTTTCAGTGGTCAAAATGTGATGTGTCCATGTTGCATTTTGGGGTCTTTCTTGTTGCTGGGCACTTGGCCTATACACACAAGTAAGGTACCATTTTTATCTGGAGATGTGGGGGGATGATAGGTGGTAGGAAATTAATTTCTTCCTGCATATTCCAGAGATTTTCATCATAGAAATGTGAGGAAAATGTGTTTTTTAGACATTTGAGATGTGCAAAGGTATCTGGTGGGAATCATAGAAGGCACCCCACCCTGGAACTATATATCTTGTTTTCCAAAATATACACGTTTGCTAGGTTTCCCTAAGTACATACTGTCCCTAAGTGCATACTGAGCTAGGGCCCAAAATTCCCAGCTACCCTCTTTGAAAAGCAGGGTTCTTGGAGAACCTACAAACCCTCTGTTTCCCTGCAACCATACAAGTCTAGAGTGTGTAATGGTATATTGCTTTTGTTAATTGTCCATTGTAACAAGATGTTACAAACAAAAATTTTGTCACAAAGGGCTTTTTTTTTGTACTCCTTTTAAATATATTTTTATTTCAACATTATATTTTGGGTATATTTATAGTCCTCTCCAGAGGAATCCACGAACCCTGGGTACCTATGGAATCCCCAGCATGTTGGGGAAAAAAAGGACACAGATTTGGCATGGATATCTTATGTGGGGAAAAAAGTTACGAAGGCCTAAGAACGAACTACCCCAAATAGCCAAACAAGAGCTGAGCACTCTCACTCCAGGTGGTATAGACCTAGCAGCAAAAGGGTTAACCTATTTTACAATCTAAGTCATCATGATGCAATTCTCTCTCTCACATTTTCTAAATAAGAAAACCCTGAGAAAAATGCACAACAAGCCTCTACATTTTAATACAAATAAAAACAAAATTATAAAATGTTGTGGGAGGAGTCTGGTCCTTCTCTCCCTCCACCCCTTACACCTTTACAGTTTACATATGTTGCTGACCCAATCTGTGTTAAAATACACAACACAAAATCTTGTGAAGAGTTCCCCCTTGGGGCTTTCCATATAAAATTGCATGTACCCTACATCTTTTGCTGACCGATGTCACTGGACTAATGTTCTTTAAGATATGCCAACTTTTAGATCCTTAGGAGGCTCTTTGGGTGGTACTGCATAGAATTTAATTGTTGTAAAGTAGTATGTGTGGTGCTTTTGCCTTACTGGCTGCAACCCACCCACCCAATAGATTCTTGTAGAGCTTTTTGTTCCTGACACTGGAGTATTCTATTATTAAATGAACAGGCACAACGTATATAAAATACACAATTTCTCACAACAGTTTACAAAATATTCTTAGGAGGTGGACTATTTATTTAAACTCCTTTTGCTATTCATTATTAAGAATAAAATAATAAAAGTAACTTGTGTTTATATATTGCTTAGTACCATAATTGTTGCATTTCTTAGTGCTGTAAATAGGGTGTGTTAATATACCTAATTAATGGCACTCAGTTTCTCCTTCAAAGGATGCAAGGCAAAGCCCTCCTTGCTGGGATTTTAAACTTGTGAACGTCAGAATACTACAAAAAATCAGCTGTGACATTTAACTGAGAGCTTCCTTCTGACAACCTCAATTAAAGAAATATTTTTTTATTCCACAGAGAATGGCAACAGAACATAACATGTTAGAGAAAAACACACTTGGAGCCGGTCAGATCTCGTTGTCCATTTCTATGTGTGACTGGAGGTTATCAAATCCGGTTTTTTATTTCTATTCCGGTACTTGTGGTCCTGGTTTACAATGTGATAAATAGACTTACAAGTACCCAAACAAGCATTAACAATTCCAAAAGGTCTGGCTTTAAAGGAATGTTTTATGGTAATGTGAAGCATTGCAAGTAAATTGCATAACTATTGGTTTGGAAGCAAAGAACTGTAGAATAATATTGGTGTATGTTAAAGGTCAGATGGCAGTTACTCTGTTAAGCTAGACCTAAACGTGCATGTAGGTTAAAAACTGCCCTCCTCCCATTTGTGCTGCTGCCAGGGAAAGACAAACTCCATAAATTATCTAGTTACCTAGGTCACTTTTGCAGCATTAAACAGTGTGTGGCCCTGAAGGTTCAAGCTCACCCAGCTTAATAAATAAACACAATGATTGCAGTTGTGTGAGGGAAAGCACTTTTTTGTGGAAGCTCGCAACTTCTGCCTAATCAAAACATGTACCCCTGGCTCCCACCCTGTGGGAGGAGCCAAAGCCCCTCTTTAGTATTGGTCTGGTTTGACAGTGCAGCTGTCACCAGGCAACTATATGAGTACTACTAGAGAGGAGCTTTGCTCCGCCCTCATGAACAATGAAACTACGGACCAGCTCATATTTTAAATACCAAAGCTTCAACACCTAGAATACCAGAGATGCTAATTTTTGAGCAGTGACTAGATTATTAAAATGTGATCACCTTCTGCCCCCCCTCTTCAACTAAGGAAGTTTTAATTATTACATACGTTTTTCTGATCCATTAGAATGACCCCAGTAATTTCAGAGACAGAAGTACCTTTTAACAAGATCTTTATGTTAGCAAGGATGCCAAAGGGAGGGTAGCCCAACAACTCTTAAATGTGAGCACATCAGCATATCATTAGATTGAGATTGCCTGATAATACAGTATGCTCGTGGCCTCATCTTTCATTTTAGTTGTGCATGTCTACTATTATCCCAGCATAAGTATTGCTTCTCTAAAAATATAGCATTCTAAATATTTATTTATTCATTGTTTTATCAAGTGTGGTCCCAAATTCTGTGGTTCTCAGAGCCTTTCATGATAGTTTTTAGTCTTCAATATGCAAGCTTAACTTTGATTATCATATTTTTCATACTCTTTAGGGTTTATAGTTTTAATTTAATTTTAAAATACATCTTAGAATTTTTGCAGTTTAGATCCAGGGCTGTGCCATTGTCTTTCATTGACAGCATGTTCTTTTGTATGTCGTTCTGTTCACATTATGCTTAAGCTAATACAGGAAGGTATGTTTCTGACTAAGAATCATAACCTAGACAAGTGTATTGTGAGGTGCAAGACTGGATAGCTGTTCCAACATTAATCAAGTTTTGGAATATTTAATATTGTATTGTAACATTTATATTGTGCTTCAGGGTCCTAAGTGGGGTGCCAAAGATCGTTCCCGGATGGGTAGCGGGCAAAACCATGCTGGAATGTGTGATTGAAAAGTTGGCTGTCAATGAGTGTGTGCCTATTTGGGAAGCCTGTTTGTGTCATGTGAGTGACTAGAGAGGTGCATTTAGTAGTGTGATTGATGAAAGCAGTGTGAGAGACGGGCACACAGATTTCTCATTGTAGTAGACCGGTGGCTCTTAGTAACATCTTCTAGTCCCTGCCTATTTGTGACGCCCAGTTTCTTTCCTTACCCTTCTCTGCTGGTAAAAGCAGAAGGATGTCCACTTTAAGTTCTTATGCTGGTCGGGGCAAATTTTTACCTTGTCGACGTGTTAAAATCATGCTTCTTGTAATTAGTATTAAAGTTTAGAAATTATTATATTGGAACTACACCTACAGGAATAAACTCTCTAAAAAAAAAAGAATATGAAGTCTTAATTGACAACCACTGATACGATTAATTGGCACCTCTGGATAGAAATGAGATTAAGATTTATGGTATGGGGGTACCATTACATTATTTTTTTATATCAGCCCCCTACCACCACAACAGAATCACTCCCCATCCTGATATACAACTTTTTAAAAGTGGCATTTGCTGAACTGTGACACTAAACTCCAAGTCTATCCCTTCACATTTGGGAGTTACACTTGAAAGATGTACTAAGGTAATCCCAATGTTATCCTATGGGAGAGATAAGACTTGCAGTGGTAAAAAGCGAAATTGGGAGTTTTTCACTATCAAGACATGCAAAGTTTAAAAGTACGTGTCCTGCCTTTTAAATACTCTACATCCTGCCCTGTGGGTCATACAGGGCCTACCTTAGGGGTGACTTGTATGTATAAAAAGGGAAGGTTTAGGCCTGGTAAGAGGGTTTACTTGCCAGGTCGATATCATTGTCAAACTGCACACACCGGTTCTGCAGAGACATGGCTAAGGGGCTGCGTTTCTGGGTTGCACAATCAGTGCTGCAGGTCCACTAGTAACATTTAATTTACAGGCCATGTAGTGCACTTACTAGGGAGTTATTAGTAAATAAATATGCCAATTGGGGATGAACCAATATTACCATGTGTAGAGGAGAGGACACAAACACTTTAGCACTGGTTAGCAGAGTCCCAAAGCCAGAAAAACAAGGTCAGAAAAGTGGAGAGAGGCAGGCAAAAAGTTGGGAGAAGACCACTCTTGGCTGTCTGGTCTAACAGTTGCACAGAAGAATTTTCATATTAATGTATCTAAGAAGTGTTGAAACATTAATAAATGTAAGGAATGGTGACAGGGACATTAGGGCTTCTTGCAATGTCATGGTCCCTCAGCACTCAAATAACGACGTACTAAATGCTCTACTGCAGGAATAAGTACTTGAAGTGCAATCCTCATACGATTCAATAGTAGATCTTCTCATATGAAGGTAATTTAGTAGAAATGTAATAGTGCTTATGGAGCTGATTGTTTTTGACCAAATCTCATGTATGATCGCAGTTACCGCTTTACACCATAGTACAAACTCGCAGTATTGAATTGATGGTACTGAAAAAAGATCTTGGGGTGTGTAGTGCATGAGATAGCACCATCAGAAAAAACACATTCTTGCTCGATGTCACCTACTTGGACATTCGTTGCTGCAGATCCTAGTTGAACATTCCAAGACAGAGTATGAATGTATTTCATAAGAAAAATATACCTTATCTTTAACTTTATGAATCTGGTGACCGTTCGTAAATGGAGGTGTATTGTTTATGCCAGTGGTTCTTAAACATTTGACTTCAGTGGGCCCCAACTTAATAATTACTTGCATCAGGGGACAACCACTGAATCATTATTGGAATCCTGGGATTCCCCCATCGAGTCATCACTGGAAGTAGGGGACCCCTGCCTCAGCAATTTTGAGTATTTAAACCTCAAGCAATTCAACAAAATACTGAAATAAGCATTCTTTAAATACACAAATTATCCAATATTTAATTTAATTCACAAACATCTAAAATAATAATTTGTTTTAAATTAAATGGGAACGTTGGAGCTTTTCTGAATTAAATTCATGCCAACAATCGTCCATACTATATTCTGTTTGATGCACTTGCCCTGCCCCCACAAATAATTCTGAGAATAGCAACTTAATTTTTAGCCTCCAAGATCAAATTCCTTCACTTTTTCAGAATTTCACATTATTCAGTTTGACATTTTGCTTCTCTATTTATATATAGTTTATTAAGATGCTAATATATTTAATTTTCAAATCAGTTGGAGACCCCCCCCTGGGCAGGCCTTGCGTACCGCCAGGGGCACCTTGACCACATCTTAAGACCCACTGGTTTATGGAATGGGCCAGAAGAGAGAAACACTGTCTTTGTCTCTCTTTTCACCTGTTTGTTCTTTGCTCACCCATCCTCTCCACACCTGACAGCTTGAACTCGATCTGGGCAATGCACTCCTTCCACTACACTTGCTTAGACACCAGTCATCCCTCTGGGTAATTGGGGGGAGACAAAGTTCTCCTCTCCTACTGAGCATGGGAGCAGCGCTGCTCTCTGCACACCCAGCTTGCGCCTTGCTCCCCTCAGAGCCCAGCTGAGTGACACCGGGTATAAATGAATGCCTGCTTGGCTTCTATCTTTGTTGGGGGGTGAGGGGGCATTGTTTAAGACAATGGACAAACTGGAGAGTTTATAGAAGACTAATACATATTTAATGCAAAACAGTTAGAAATCATCAATAATAAAGCAAAATGCCATATTCATGGGCCAGGCCTTCACCCCTTTGCCAGTTGGAGCATGTAATGCTAAAATCCATACATTTTGACACTACATTCATACACTTTTTCTCAATGCAAACGAATGGAGGAAAGAACACATGATAAAACAAAACCAATAAGCAGGTATCTGTCTTTACTTGTGGGACGAACACTAGAAGACCATCAGAACTTGTTACAGGAAGCTCGGGTAAATCCTGTGACTTCACTAATTTCTGCAGTTCTCGCTTCACTGTGCCAGCCTCAGAACGAGGCTACTTTTATTAGAATGGTGATGCTGAAAAGTGCAATGTACAACACAGTATAACAACATGACAGTGCATTTAAAATATGTGCTGATGTAGAATCATGCTAAGGCAAGACTTTAGTGTGCTTTATGCAAGTATAAAAATGAAATAGTTATTGTTAATACATGCAATGTATTTTTGTGTTCTCAGCATGATGGTTACCTAGGATGGCGGGGCTCTGAGGAAGCAGGCAGACTTTGAAAGAGTTTCGCTTGCAGGCAGACTGAATGGTAGCAACCTCCTGCTATACTTGCACTGACTACTGATGTTCATGTGTGACTCCAGCATCACTGGAAAAAAACATCCCCCCTCTTAGCCCAGCTTTCTGTCATTCCTTTCAGAGGAACTCCATGACATAGCTGTATTAATTTACTGCACACCACAATAAACATATCATCAAAAATAAAATCACAATGGTGCACCTTTTATTTGGAAAATGTGTTTCATGTGATGGGATGAAATGCGTAAGAATGATTGCCATGGAACCCATCATCCAGCTATTCTCGAGCGGTGTCACAGACTGTCTTGGCGAATGACTTAATAGGACAGAGCCGCATTCACCTGGGACATGTGTATGGGGACCTATGTGGAAAAAAAATGGAAATACATTTCTTAACTTGACACTGGTCTTAGCTAAGAGGTGCATTGCAGTGCACTGAAAGTGCGACTCCCCCTTCTTTCGGTAAAGATGTCAGAGTATGGTATTACACACACCTAACTGCATTGTGGGTTGAGATCTTGTTCATGTTCAAAAGCCCTGATATTTATATACACGTTTTGTGACATGAAGCGAATGATTGATGATTATTTATTATAAGAATTCTGTCATAGACCTCTGAAGGTTTGTTATGCATAATTCTGACCTGTATCACTAGTGTCCACTATATTTATATGGTTCTGTCTCATCAGGAAAGTTCATACTAACCGTTTGTTATTTAGTTTATTATACTGTATATAGATCTGTTCAACACAAAGAAATGCAAGCTATAGCCTAGCTACGGTCTCAGATGGCGTTCTGGAGTACACTACCACTTGCGTTGCAAGGCGTAGTCTCTTTGACAAAGATGGTGAGGCTACCGAGGATGCTGTACTTTTTTTCATAACCTCCCAGTTCACATCCCTAAATCCACCTTTCACACCCTACACTCAGCGTTGGGCAGCTTTATCTGGAAAAGAGGGAGGAGGCGCGTTGCGCTCTGCAAATTGCAGTTGCTTGTGGAGCAGGGGAGGTTGGGTGCCCCTAACTTTGAACATTATTATTTGGCTTCGTAGCTGCAGTGGCCTATGTGCTGGCTGATTACCTTACAGAGGAACTGGCCCTCCCTGACATTACCCAGGCGTAACAAATAGTCTATCACACCTTTCTACCTAATGCCAAAATCCCGCCACATGCGAACCGCTTGTTTTGAATTGCATCTACCAGTCTACACCTCAATTTGTGACTTACACCGTGTATACCCTGTTACTTCCTTGAGATTCCATTAAGTTCACTTGAGCCTGCTAACGCGGGATTTCTGGTCTATTGTTATAGATTTAGATCCCAACTCAGGTCGACTAAACCGTTGGTACCTGTCATAGAGTAAAAGGCAATCCACTACTAGGTCAAACAGTTAAGGACTTACACCACTCTAAAGAACCACCTACCACGAATAAGTTTTAAAAGTTTATTATAAAGCCAAAGTTAACTGGAGATACAAACATCTCAAAATAAGGTTTAAAAGATATACAGGTATCAATACAAACATGAATTTTCTAAATGCTCTTAGTCGGCAGAAGAATATCACCAAACCCAATTCAAGAATCATCAGAGTTGCAAGAATAGACACAAGTTGTAACTTGTGAGTCATTTACAGAAAGGAAAAATTCAGGTTAGACTGTCCCTACACTAGACTAAGTGACATCCCTACTTAGCAAAATCTTAACCTAAAAAGGTGTCAGCCGTGATGACTTCCAAAGAAGATCACACACTTCCCTTAGTCTTCGTTGTGAATCGATGTCTCGCAGTTAACCTATCTGCCTACCCATCCGCTCTCTTAGGTTCCTCAGACCATCTGCCCTAACTCCACCCAGGGGTGCTGTCCCTAATACAAAATCACATTTACAATAGAAACGCCCTTTAGAGACGCCCCTCACGTGGTGTCGGTTCTGGCATTTTCCATGCTGATACTCCTCTGGGCCCATCGTTAGCGTGGTGACCTTGCTTCTCAGGCTCTTCTCCGGCAGGACGGTACCCCCCCAGGAAATTCCTGAAGCCTCCTCCAGGCCTGTGCCTGGCTCCCTGAACAAAAGTCTATTCATCACTCTCTTGATTGGAACCTCCTCGCACCTGCAAACAGACACTTGTACTGTGGGCCCCAAATTCCGGCCTCCACCGTATCTTCTAAGTCGTAAACCATCGAGCAGGCTCCGCAATTTATGCTTAACATGACCTTCCTTTAACTAGCACGTACAGATCTAAAGAAATGACTTTCTCTATTCAGGCCTATTAGAATTACATGAAACGGGCCTGTGCACTCTGCAAACCTTTAATTTCTTAGTCTAAACAATATTCTAACTTATTACACACAATGGTTATATGAAACACTTCTATAAAACATATATTTCAGTTCTATGATCAATAATACTTTGAATTATAACAACATTAAAATCCACATTATATGAGAGTGTAACAGCATCTTTCGTTGCCTGTGAACTGCCATGTGGCCTACACATTTCTACGTTTAGCAGAATTACATTCTCCTCTACAACAGCCACATAACATGGGATTTCAACATCCTTCTAACATTTCTACACTCTCCTACATTAGCTTTTCACACTGATATATGCATTCTATTTTGATTAAACACTCTTCTGTATTTTCACTCTATAAATTCGACACTCTTATGTAATCTTTACTAAACTGATACAACGTGCTTGTAAATATGGTGCACTTCTATATTTATTTCCCAATTTGCGCTCTCTCAGTCCCCCCTTTGATGACTTTTAGTAGTCCTCACCATCACAACACCATCCCTGAGGTATGAACTGATTCAAACTGAACTCGTTGCAGTATTCCCTCGTTTCATCATCTCTAGAGCCCTCAGACTCCTGTACTGGTTATCCTGCATCGCAGCTAATCTCCTCTCCTGCTCTCTCATGGATCTCTGCAACCTATTTGATCTATACCATTGGTACAGCCGCACCAATCCCCACAAGGTGATTACACAAATCACTATTATGATGATAGGTTTCAGTATGTACCAGATGAAACCCTTTCCTAGGTTGGCAAACCAACCTCCAACTTTACCCATTCCTTGACCTACTTTTTCCCACACATTTATCTGTGCCAAATCCTCTATTTCATGATGAATTTCAGTAATGTTCCGTATGTACTTTTCTAGAGGTTTTGAATTGTCTGGAATGTAAGTACAACATTCCTGAACCTTCAAAGCCTTACAGACTCCTCCCTCTTTTGCTAACAGAACGTCTAGAGCAAGTCGGTTCTGAAGAACCATTGCCCTTATCGATTGCATCTCTCCCTCTACCAGCATTAATGATCTAGCAGTACTAGCGGACAACCTATCTACAACTGTTGCCAATCTCCTAATCTTGACATCATTCAGTGCTATCCCTAAAAGAGGAAACATAGCACCAAATACGTCTCCAACTACCTCCTCATAGTATACATCCCTTCTTCCTCTAGCTTGAGTTCCTCTCTCTATAATTTCCAAATCCTCAGCATGGTATATTTTGGGGAAGACAATTGCCAAATAACATGATCCATACCAATTATCCGGTAGTTTCACATATGCATTTCTTCCACAAACAAAATATACATTTGGGATCACCTGCATTTCCTTCAAGAAGTCCTTGTTATAATATTCTAATTGAAAAGCATGTTCACAACTTACTTCTCCCACAAACACATTCTCGTAATAGGTTTCACCCCTATGTATACACAGTTTCCCCTTTTTCTCTCGATCTAATGCTATTGGACCATTACTACCCTTTCTTTGGTGTGACCTTTCTTCCTCGGTCCAATCTGTTTTCCATTGGCCTGAAGCTTTTAAGATCTTCTGTCTCCTGTATCGATCATCCACCTGTCCTATAAACCTTTTCTCAATTTCTGACACTTTACAAGTCAAATTATTTCTTCGGGCATGTGAAGTATCCAACGTTTTCCAAGGAATGAAAAATTTCTGTAATCTATCTTCACTCTTATAATAATCCCACTTGTTCAAGTGCTTGTAGTTTGGCACTTCTGGTAAAACAGCATCAAAATTTGAAAAATAATACTCAAACCCATCACGTTCATAAAATATGCTCAGCAACAAACTACATGTGATTCCATAAGTCAATGGAAGATGATGATATCTAATACCTTCGTCTACAGAGGCTGGCAATTGCATGCAAACATAACAATTTTTCGCCTCCATAGCATCAATATATTCATAAAGCAATTTAGCATATGCATTTGATTTGAAATTTCCCTGTGATTCATCCACATGCAACCTACGAGTCTCTGCTGCTAGTAAAGCTTTATCTTTCTCAGTATTGTCCCCCTTTTTACCAGCAGTAGTAGATTTCTGTATCGATACAATTTTTGCTTCCTTTGTTGCTTTCTCTTCATTTCTATGTCCCACTACATATGATATGGTAACTACTAAAACTATGAGAAAAATTACTCCCACTAAAAGTGTGCCTACTATGCATTTTGTCCTGCGGTTCGGGTTGCCAGCCTCCATGTTCTCAAGATAGTGTAGTTCTGATTTTCTTTCACAACACAAAGTCTCTTTTCTTTGCTTACTCAGTCTTTCCGAACCACACCCTGAAGCTGATAATCCCTTCTGCAAGATCAGTCTTTGAGTTCTATAACAACGGACAACCCTAGCCCTTCTCCGTCCACTAAATGGAAGTCCCTAAATTTCTTCTTCTTCCACTTGGCGCTAGGTTATCTCTCAATCTGTTTATTTACAAAGTCTTTAGCAATCTGGAATTATACGTGTTCCGGCAGCTCTGATCACGTATTCCAATATTTCAAAACGAAGAATGATCTCATCAGGTGTTGGCCCCATTGAACAAGAAGTCGGAAATTCTAGTCTGTTTAAAACCATGTCTCTTATCCTGCTCAGTAGGGGAGGATTGGGAATAGTGAATGTCAGCAACCCTTCGACCTCCACTCCTGGTATCAACAACACTATTTCCAATGTTATGATTGGGTCAGTACTGATCAGTAGCACTTCCCTCACCCTCCCGGATCTTCGTGCACAGGACATCTGCAGCTAGGTAGGTCCACTCAGGAGTAGCGTATCTTCTGCAAGGCACTCGCACTCTCCTCGATCTTCTCGGACCTTCCTGTTCCAGTCTTTGTGCCCCTACGTCTAGATCCGAGCCTTCAGATATAGGAGCAAGAGTCCTCTCTGGAGTTGACTTTAAGCTCGGCCTCTGCTTTCTTTCAGGCCAACTAGCTTCTCCACGCCTCGTTCTCCTATTTCTTGTCCTCACACTCGGTTCTTGATCACTCTGGTACTGATCTGTGTCTGAGCCGTATTCACAGCAACTTTCTCCTTCAGTGGCAACTTCAGTTTCACTGCCGTCCTGTCTTTCTTCTTCTGGATCTGTAGCGCTCCCAACTTCTTCCGACACCCCCACAGCTTGACTGATCCCCTCTAGTGGTTCGTCGTCCACAGCTGGATTTTCATCTGTGAGAGGAGCTGTTTCTTCTAGGGGTGCTGGAACTCTTCGAGTATGGGAGGCATGTATCCAGTTTGGCAGCCCTCCACACTTTACAGCAGTATTGGTTGTCAGGATTATTTAGTAGGGCCCCTTCCAACGCACGTCTAGGCAGTTCTTCCGGACGTGCTTCTTCACCAGAATCCAATCACCAGGGCACAAATCGTGACATAGGTCTCTGGAAGATGGAACTTCAGCAGCCTGCACCTGAAGAGACACAGAATGAATGGCGTCAGACAGTCCCTTGCTGTAATCCAGGATCAGGTCATCTGTAATATTCAACAAAGCTGTAGTTGGAACAGACGGAAGTCTCATTGCCCTCCCCATCAACACCTCATGTGGAGAGAGACCTGTCCTCCTGTCTAGTGTACTACGCATACTCATGAGTACCAAGCGCAGAGCATCAGGCCAGCTTAAGGACGTCGATGAACATACTTTGGCTATTCTGGACTTCAGAGTCCCATTTATCTGCTCCACGATACCTGAAGCTTCTGGTCGATAGCTACAGTGCAACTTCTGGTCAATGTTCAATGCAGAACAAAGCATCTTCACAACTTCACTGTTGAAATGAGTTCCTCTATCTGATTCCAGGGAGGTCGGCACCCCGAAGCGCGGGATCAACTCTCTAAGCAACAACTTTGCTACTGTGAGTGTATCGCACCTGCGTGTAGGGTATGCTTCGACCCATCTGGAAAATATGCATACAACCACCAGAACATACCTGAGGCGGTTGACTTTTGGCATCTCAATAAAATCTAATTGCATTCGGTTGAAAGGCCCCCCAGACCTCCCAATGTGACTCATTGTAACTGGTGTTCTTTTCCCTACATTCAATTGCTGACATGTGACACATCGTTTACACACTGCTTCTGCTGCAATCCTAAACTTGGGACAATACCAAGTCTGCCTAAATAACCTCAGCATGGCATCTCTTCCCAAGTGAACTGGACCATGTATCTGTCGTGCCATTGGACTCACTAATTCCTCAGGTAATACTGCCCTTCCATCTGCTGAAACCCACAATTCCATTTCACCTTTCACACAGCCTGCTGTTTCCCATGCCTTTTTCTCAGAATCAGGTGCGTTTTCTTGCATGTATTTTAAATCTTTCCAAGTATCTACTGTTTCCAGCACCATGTTTAACTCTGTCTTTTCCTGAGTCCCACCTTCTTCCACCTCCGTGAAAGAATATCCTTGCTCCGCGCAATATCGCGCGACTTCGTCTGCATATCGATTTCCTTGCGACACAAAATCTGTATTTTTGGTGTGGGCTACACATTTAACAATCGCAATCGCTGCTGGTCCTTGTAATGCTTCTAACAGTCGCACAAATTCCCCATTCCGAATAGGCGAACCAGAGGAGGTCATGTAACCTCTCTGAGACCACAATTGCCCAAAATCATGAACTACACCGAAACCATAGTGGCTATCGGTATAAATGGTGACTCTAATTTTTCTACCTGCTATACAGGCACGTGTCAATGCAATGATTTCGGCTACCTGAGCGGAGTGTACTCCTTTCAGGAAAGCGGCTTCCACAACTCCAGTAATGGTGCAAACAGCATAAGCTGCTCTCAACCGACCAGTATCGTCTCTTAAACATGAGCCATCAACAAAGAAAATTTCATCAGGGTCAGTCAACGGCTCATCCACAATATCTGGTCTTGGCTTGGTGCATAGTTCAGTCACATCAAGGCAATCGTGATCTTCACATTCTTCGCCTTCTATATCATTAGGAAGTGGCATCAATGTAGCAGGATTCAAAACAGAGCACCTCTTAAGGGTCACGTTCTCCGCAGCAAGAATAACTTGCTCGTAGCGCGTGAGCCTATTACTGGTTAAGTGCTGTGTCTTGGTCCTGGTCATTTACAGTTCTACAGAATGCGGTACATACACCACTAATTGGTGTCCCATGACAATGTTTTCACACTTTTCAATGCTGACACCTGTTGCAGCAACGGATTTTAGACATCCGGGCAACACTGCGGCTACCGGATCTAAAGTAGCCGAAAAGTATGCAACTGGTCTACGGGCATTTCCATGAGTTTGTACTAAAACTGACAAAGCACAGCCCTCTCTTTCGCAGCAGTAAAGTGAAAATGGTTTTTCGTAATCAGGCATCCCCAAAGCTGGAGCACGGCACAAGTCCTCTCTCAGCTGTAGGAACGACATCAAACAATCCTTGTCCCATGGTACCGGATCACTCACCTCCTTGTGCGTCAGTTTTTGTAAGGGTTTTGCTTTCAGTGAAAAGTTAGCTATCCACTGTCGGCAATAACCAACCATTCCTAGGAACATCCTGACTTCTCTCTGAGTCGTGGGCGAGTTCATCTTCATTATCGCCTCTATCCTATCTGGTAACACCTTGCGCTTTCCTTTTTCTATCCGGTGACCCAAGTACTGTACTTCTGTCAAACAGTACTGCAATTTGCTCGGAGATACCTTGTGCCCATTTTCAGCTAAATGGTTCAGCAAGGCGATGGTATCTATCTTACAAGCTTCTTCCGTACCTGACGCAACAAGTAGGTCGTCTATGTACTGGACCAGAACCGAGTTCTGTGGCAGTACTAGACTTTCAAGATTTTTCTTCAATAGCTGGTTGAAAATTGATGGGCTTTCTGTATACCCTTGGGGGATACGACACCATGTTAAAACACGATTTTCCAGCTTAAAAGCGAAAAGATACTGGCTCTCCTCATCTAATGGAATTGAAAAGAAGGCCTGACAAAGATCTATCACTGTGAACCACTCAGCTTGGAATGGTATCTGAAACAATATCACTGATGGATTCGGTACCACTGGACAACATGAAACAACTATGTTATTAATCTTTCGAAGATCTTGTACTATTCTAAATTTCACACTAGGTTTTTGCAAACCCATAATCGGGGAGTTGCATGGACTACCCACGATTTCCTTCAGTATTCCCTGTTGAATCATAGAGTCGATCACGGGTTTTATTCCTGCAATCGTCTCCGGGGTCAATTTGTATTGAGGCGTTCTTGGATACTCAACATTTGGTTTTACCATGATCTTCACTGGTTCTACTCCTTTGATCAATCCTATCTCTTCTCCAGTAAAATCCCATACCTCTGATGACACTGTATCTCGTAAGTCCCAAGGAAGGTCCTCCACAGTCAGGGTAGGATACAGTTCTACGCATACTCTCGAATTTGCAACTTTAAAAGTAGCATCATCGTCTGTAGTCTGTACCTCCACTCCCTGAGGTGTGCAGTATATTGTGCAATTCAGTTTGCACAATAAGTCCCTTCCTAACAAACACACAGGACTTGAATCACACACTACAAACTGGTGTTCATTGGTGTAGTTTCCTATTTTCACTGACACTGGTTCTGTCAAAGGGCTAGTCATTCTCCTATTTGCGACTCCTACCACCTGAATAGTTTCCCCCGACATTGGTAGATCTGGAACCACTGCCGATCTCAAAGTTGACCGAGTAGCTCCGGTATCCACTAAGAATGTTGTAGGACACCCTGCCACTTCAGCCTCAACAAACGGTCCTCTTTGATCCACCTCTAGAACTGCCCCGAGGGTACAGTCCTCTTCTCTACTTACATGTCGTCCCGTCAATGGATCGACGTAGTAACACTCTTCTTCGTCTACAAAAATAGGCATTTGTCTATGGATCTTTCCCCCTGTCTTAATCTTTGGGGGCTGCGGGAACTGAGCTCGTGGAGCCGAAGTCCCCCCTTTGGCCACCTTACTCCTTGACACTGTCACCCCTTGAACTGGAACTTCTTGAACTTCCTCCTCTACTTCTAGTTCGCCGTTTTCAGGGTTATAGGGACACTCGCGTTTCCAATGTCCCACCTGGTGACACTGGTGACACTTTGTCGTTTTTTTCAATGTAGCAAAGTCTATTCTAGGTCTCAGGTTTTCCTCGTTGTTCTTATTCTGACTATTTGTTTTCCGCCCCATTGTCCCTGTTCCCTGTTGCTGCTGCCCGCCCTTTCCAGCTGACTGCATCTGCACCATCATCAGTTTCTCCTTCAATTTCTTTGCCTTGGAATCTATTTCATCACTGCAATACCTTGCGTATCTCAACATTTCATCCAAAGGTTTGTTTTGCCAACAAATTAAATGTTGCTGAATCATCAAACAAATATCAGGTCTTAACCCCAAAACAAACTTGGATACAAACTGTCCTATATCCTTGGGATCCATTATATCTAATCCACTGTATTGTCTGAACGTTTTCAACAATCGCTCATAATACTCATGAACTGTCTCCTTGGGTTCCTGTCTTGTTCTGTCTATTTTTACCCAATCTATATCTTGTGGTGGCACCTTCTCTTTCAGCCAAGTCATCACCCTTTCATATTTTAACATTACACTTTCTGACGGTCCATTAGTAAGAGCATTCCTTTCTGGTTCAGCAGTTGGCCATTCGACACTAACCTTGCATGCTATCCACAAGTCTCCTGGGACCACAATGTCGAATAAGGTGTTCAAATCAATCCACAATACTTTTGAAATCTTGACAAACCTCTCTACCTGCTTGTACCACTCTACGGGATTTTCCCTTAACTTCGGAAATGAGTTGGTAAATGCAGGCAAATCTCCCCTACTCCAGGGCACGTGTACATAACTCCCATTCGCTATTTCTCGCAAAGGGAATGCCTCCATCTGCATTAGCCTTCCCTCCGGAGACATCGCATTCACGCTCCGCCTAACAGTTCCCCTTTTGGACCATCTCTCTTCCCATTTGTCCAGATCTCTCCATGCTCTTATTCCTGTGATCAGTTCCCTTATGTGTGTTTTTAATCCAGTTGTCCTCCTCTCATCTAGGTCCTGATCTGAATAATGCAACCTATGGTTACCCTGCAATGCCTTTGTTCTGGACAAGTCTACCATATACTTCTCTGCCAGTTCAGACAGTTTCTCATGAGTTGCCCTCGCCTTCCGAGTAATATCCTTTGCTATAAATAGCAGCTCATCTTGTTCGTATATGTCAATCCTTTCTAAAGGCAACACACCCTCTATTATATCGTCCAGGTCAGATTTTAAGCTGGTCACATCGAGTCTTTTGGCTTTTATCACAGCCTTCAGTACGCTATCTCTAGAGAGTCCATTTACATCTCTCCCATCTACGTCTGGGCTCCGGCGTGTTATGGGGAGTCCTCCCATGCTCCCATCTCTCCAGGTCCCATGCAGTTCCATCCTCTCTGGGTGTATAGTGAAACACTTTTCTATTTCCCATAGTCCCACATTTCTCATTCTGCCTGGTTTCTCTAGGTGCATGGTAAGACATTCCATTATTCCCCTTGCCTTCGCAATTTGCCTGTGGTCTCTGATCTCTCGACACATGGCAAGATCCTTCGCGGTTCCCCTTGTTCCCACGATTCCAGTGCTGTACGTTATCATCAGTTGCGTGGTGAGTGCACTTAAACCTATCCCTGTACTCTTGTGTCCTTTGGTCTCCCTCACTTTGAATGAGACGAGACATCTCTCCACACTCCATACTTCTGCCTTTTTGCTCCTGCCCATTTCCACCGTCAATATGACGTGTAATTCCTCTGCTCTCCTGACTTTTACCATCCCACTCCTGACCGCTTTCGCTAGCCCCGCAGTGAGATAATGTCCCGTTGCCTCGACTTCCCCATTCAGGTTATGCTCTTGACCTGTTACTTGGTGCTTCTGTGGACCTATCCCATTCTCTCAAGTCAGCCCTCAGCTCTTTATAGGATTTCGGCCGTGGTCCCCTCAGGTCCATCGGTCCTCTCTGACCCCCTTGTTCTGTTACGGGATCCACTGCTGAATCCAATGGGGTGCTCCACGTTATCGGTCCTGACAATTGCCTCCAGGCATTCGTCGTGTTATTCTTTCTTTCCATCTCAACTCTTTCTCTGTCTAGCCGTACTTGTTCTTCCTCTCTCCCTTTCTCTGGATGATAAACCGACACTATAGGACCTATGGTAACGGGTACTTGAAGAGCATCTGGCAATCCATAAGGCTCAACCCTCTCTGTTGCTGGCATCTTCTGCACCACAACCCTTCCGACTACACTCTGTACTGGACTATGTTGAGGTGTCCCCTCACCTTTGGGAGGTACCCAATTCGTTATAGGAAGTGACCTATTCCCTTCTATGTCAACCCTATCTTCCATTGGGAGCTCCGTACTTTCTATCTCCCTATTGTCCGGAGGCGGTCTATCTATCAGCAATCTATTTATTAGGCCATCCTCCGACTCGCTCTCGTCATCCTCTTCTATGGGTCTCTTTTCTCCTGTAACCTCTCTCATTGGGTACAACTTATCCACTTCAATCGTCTGTACCCTCCATTTCTTGGCTTCCTCATCCCATTTGGCATCTTGCACTGCCCTTACTGATCGCCTTACCCTTTCCTGGCGTCTGTTCTGACTCCTGTCGTGCGCCGCCCTAATCCACGCATTAAGGGCCTCAAACTGTGTTGGTCTGGGCAAAGGTCTCAATGAGGACATCACTGCTTTCAGCTGGTGTAACACTTCTAGTCTAAACGTTCCGTATTTTGGAAAAGTCAGTTCCTCATTCCCTTCTGTAATCTTACTCCAAGTATCAAGCCATAGTATAGTATGCAACCCAACATTCGTTGCCATATAGTGAGCTGGTGTACCCTCTGGCGGTGCCTCTTCCCCGTAATAAGATTCTCTTCTTTTTCTCTTAAAGATCGCTCTCAAACATTTACAACACTTCATGTTCAAAACCTACAAAATTTCTATTTTCTCCGCGTTCGTTTACTTCCTGATGACAATCCACCAATCTCAGCGCAGTTCTCGCTAACCGGCCTATTACAGCGCGGCTTCACACCAACCGGCCTATCACAGCGCGGCTCTCGCTGACGTCACACCAACCGGCCTATCACAGCGCGGCTTCACACCAACCGGCCTATCACAGCGCGGCTCTCGCTGACGTCACTCGTCCCCTTTGCAGCAGTTCCCCTCCTTTCTCCGCTCGTCTCCCTGTCATGCATGCGTCCCATTCATACTCTGAAAAATGATTACTTCCGACCAAGCGATCACTTTCCTTGAGTGTACGCCCACAGTCTAACTGTAATTGTCACCTTAACTGACGAAATGTCTTTCCGTGTATGTCCAGACAATCGCCTTAACTGATAGGTTACTTACACACAGTAACTTTCGACCTGCGTCCGTTACCCACACACTCACTCTTGCATTCCCCCTATCTCGGTCCTGCGGGCGATCAATGGTACCTCATGACCCCCTTTACTCTGGTCGACAACTACTCTGGATGTTCGATACACCCGAACCACTTAAGCTCTTCCCCGAACTTAAGATTTCCCAGTTTACCAGGTTGCGCGCGCTCACAACCCTCTCACAATCACACTACAGGCATTCAACTCCGCATGACATTACAATACAGATACAACACAAAACACCGCAATCTGTCAACGCATGACCCTTGTTATACTCACTCTCGTCCGACCCTGCTGCTTTTCTCTCGCACCGTCAGCACCTTCTTCGGCAGGCGATTCTTCCGCTGCTCATCTCTCGATATCTAGGGACCTTGGGGTAATCTAACCTAGTCTAGATCACCTTCCTCTAGAAGGTAACCATCCTCTGCTACCAACTGCTAACGCGGGATTTCTGGTCTATTGTTATAGATTTAGATCCCAACTCAGGTCGACTAAACCGTTGGTACCTGTCATAGAGTAAAAGGCAATCCACTACTAGGTCAAACAGTTAAGGACTTACACCACTCTAAAGAACCACCTACCACGAATAAGTTTTAAAATTTTATTATAAAGCCAAAGTTAACTGGAGATACAAACATCTCAAAATAAGGTTTAAAAGATATACAGGTATCAATACAAACATGAATTTTCTAAATGCTCTTAGTCGGCAGAAGAATATCACCAAACCCAATTCAAGAATCATCAGAGTTGCAAGAATAGACACAAGTTGTAACTTGTGAGTCATTTACAGAAAGGAAAAATTCAGGTTAGACTGTCCCTACACTAGACTAAGTGACATCCCTACTTAGCAAAATCTTAACTTAAAAAGGTGTCAGCCGTGGTGACTTCCAAAGAAGATCACACACTTCCCTTAGTCTTCGTTGTGAATCGATGTCTCGCAGTTGACCTATCTGCCTACCCATCCGCTCTCTTAGGTTCCTCAGACCATCTGCCCTAACTCCACCCAGGGGTGCTGTCCCTAATACAAAATCACATTTACAATAGAAACGCCCTTTAGAGACGCCCCTCACGTGGTGTCGGTTCTGGCATTTTCCATGCTGATACTCCTCTGGGCCCATCGTTAGCGTGGTGACCTTGCTTCTCAGGCTCTTCTCCGGCAGGACGGTACCCCCCCAGGAAATTCCTGAAGCCTCCTCCAGGCCTGTGCCTGGCTCCCTGAACAAAAGTCTATTCATCACTCTCTTGATTGGAACCTCCTCGCACCTGCAAACAGACACTTGTACTGTGGGCCCCAAATTCCGGCCTCCACCGTATCTTCTAAGTCGTAAACCATCGAGCAGGCTCCGCAATTTATGCTTAACATGACCTTCCTTTAACTAGCACGTGCAGATCTAAAGAAATGACTTTCTCTATTCAGGCCTATTAGAATTACATGAAACGGGCCTGTGCACTCTGCAAACCTTTAATTTCTTAGTCTAAACAATATTCTAACTTATTACACACAATGGTTATATGAAACACTTCTATAAAACATATATTTCAGTTCTATGATCAATAATACTTTGAATTATAACAACATTAAAATCCACATTATATGAGAGTGTAACAGCATCTTTCGTTCCCTGTGAACTGCCATGTGGCCTACACATTTCTACGCTCAGCAGAATTACATTCTCCTCTACAACAGCCACATAACATGGGATTTCAACATCCTTCGAACATTTCTACACTCTCCTACATTAGCTTTTCACACTGATATATGCATTCTATTTTGATTAAACACTCTTCTGTATTTTCACTCTATAAATTCGACACTCTTATGTAATCTTTACTAAACTGATACAACGTGCTTGTAAATATGGTGCACTTCTATATTTTTTTCCCAATTTGCGCTCTCTCAAGCCCTTTGGGGACTTGCTGGGCAGGGCAGGGGTGGAGGCATGGAAGCAGCGGGAGCGAGCACCCTAAGGGGACTGCTCCGAGATGGTACCCTATTGGCCTATGAGCAGTGGCATGTGGAGTGTGACCTGCCAGTGGGGCACTTCCTAGCTCATGGTAAATTGCTGGCATTAATGGAGAGACACTGGGGAATTCTAGACACTGAACCTGCCCAACACCGTCTGATACATACTTCATAAGTAATGGGTAGCATACAGAAACTTATTTCATGGTGGTCTAAGTACTCACATTCACCCCACACGATCTCCTAGCTGCGACTTGGAGTTGCTGGCAGGCAGAGGTGGGCAGAGAGTTAACACAGAAGGAGTGGGAGAAAGTGTGATACTATCCTAGGAAAGTATCGCAGAACTCAAGGTTCCAATATATTCAGAATAATATCCTCCATAGGGCCTATCTTACTCCGGTTGGCTTGCACTGCATAGTTGGATCCTCCTCTAAGTGCCCCAGATGTCCACAGCTGACACTATGGGGAGGAGTGTCTGGAGCACTGAAGAAGGTGACTGGTTGCTTTTGATATGTACTCACTGGAAGGTGCTCTGCTGGGTACCAACTCTGCTGCGAAGCAGTGGTCGATTTGCTGACCGGCCTCTAGGATAAGGATATCTGATGATGCGTTGAGGTCATGCTATTGAAAATACAAATTTTCTTCCACATCTAAATAGGGCATGGAAACCAGGAGTTTGGCCGAGTTAGACCCTAACCAACCAATCTATGGCAGGGCTCTCCCTTCTGCCGAACTCTAAATTACCCCAGACGTTTGCAGTTGGAGTTGTTCAGCGTCCTCAGATAGGGAGCTAAGTTCACTGCACACGAAGAATGTCCTGTTCTGTCTGGAGTTAAAATAAAATCCTTTATTGTGAAATAGAAAACATATATTCAATATGTTTAGTTTATATGAATCTTTTAGTAATCAATAAAAGTCATTTCAGAATTTTTATGATCAAGAAATTAGAAACCTGGGGAGGATATTTAAAGTTTCACCTTGCCAAGCAATTTTCCTCCAGATATTGCTAACCAGCAACCAGAGTAACATGAGATTTGCACTGGTACAAAAATGGGATCTATAAATGACCCGTAAAAATGTATTTTTTGTTGTATGCTTTTGCATAGTCGTTCAATGACAATGTCAATAGAAAAATTGTAGGATACCCGTGCAAATGCTTATAATAATTCCCTAGGAGCTTAGGGCACTGTTCAACATGGCTGCCTTCCAATTTACAATGGTGAGACTATGGGCACTTCTGTTTTCCAATTCTTGGAGCACTTCACTCTGCTGTAGCAAAAGCAGAGATCTTTTTTCCACCGGGGTGAAGACGCAGCAGCTATAAAGTATGCTATTATGACAGAAGTTCCTGGTCCACCCCTTACCCGTTGATTAGCTCATTTGAGCTTGTTTGACCCTCGGGGTCTTGTCCTGGGCTCTTTAAATACAAGATGAGCAGTTAATGGCCTTATGTTTTCAAAGGGACAGGTGACTATCCCTTGATGACTTCGCCATCCCTTATTTTTTATTTTTTTTTGCATTTATATTGCGCAACAGATACCCAGAAAGGGTTTCCCGGCGCAGAGCAGTCAGTTGACAAGATGGAAAAAGAATGTCTTATTTGTCAAACAGCCAGGTTTTTAGCAACTTGCGGAAACTGGAGTAGCTTGTTTCATTTCTCAATGAGATCGGGAGAGAGTTCCAGTACAACGGGCCTAGGTAGGCAAAAGATTTGCCTCCAATGCGTGCTCGCTTAACTTTAGGGATCATGAAACGGCCATGGGTAGCTGATCTAAGATTTCTAGATGGCCAGAGTGCAAAGGTACTTGGGGGCTGTGTTGGCTTTTATTTTGTACATATAAGTAAGTGCTTTAAATTTAATTCGGTTTTCTATGTTTAGCCAATGTAATTTTCGTCGAAAAGCAGAAACAGATTCCCTTTTTCGTACTTTGCATAGTAGTCTTATTGCCGCATTTTGGGCCATCTGTAGACGATGGAGATTTGCTTTATTTGATCCTATATATAGGACATTACCGTAGTCTAAACAGGACGTAATCAAAGCATTGACTACCGTTTTTTTTGTAGACTCCGGGAGCATCCAGCAGATTTTCCTCAGCCACCGAATGATAGAAAAACAGGTGGCTGCAACTTTAACTGATTGTGCATGCATACTTAGATTATCATCAAGGAGTATGCCTAGATTGCGTACTTGAGATACCGGGACAGGGAGGTTGCCCATTTTTTCTGGCCAGTGTTGTGGGTTCCACAGATGTTTCTGTTTCCCTAGAATTATTACCTCAGTTTTTTCTCCGTTTAATTTTAAGAAATGTACTTTCATCCAAGTTGCAATGTTAGTTCGTCCTAATTTGAACATAGAAGTGTCATTGGGATTTTGAGCCGTGAGTAAAAACATAATTTGTGAATCATCAGCATAAGAATAAATCGAGAGTCCAGATTCTTCTGCCAGCTCTGCCAAAGGTTTGACACAGAGGTTGAAAAGAAGTGGACTCGGGATAGACCCCTGTGGAACACAATGTGTAAAAGCGTGGATTTTTGAACTGGCATTTTGGGGAAAAACTTTGAAAAGTTCTGTTAGAAAGAAAGGCCTGAATCCATTTGAGAGCTGCTCCGCCCATTCCAATGTCACTCAGTGTGTTGAGAAGCACCCTGTGTGATATAGTATCAAAGGCAGCGCTCAAATCCAATAGGATGAGCGCCACCATTTCCCCTTGATCTAATTTCTGGCGGATAGCTTCGGTCACCCCTAGGAGAGTGGTTTCCGTTGAGAAACCAGCCCTAAAGCCTGACTTTGAGGGATGAAGCAGTTGGTGTATTGTAACATATTGTGTCAGATGTTTGTGAATGTGTTTTTCTAGGATCTTTGATAGAATTGGGAGCAGTGAAATAGGTCGATAGTTTTTAATATCAGATGTGTCTGCATTCGTTTTTTTTTAAAGTGGGTGAATCATAGCATGTTTCCAAGAAGATGGAATTTTGGACTCTTTAATGGATGCATTTAGTACATGGGTTATGGTTGACATGACTGGGTGATTAAGTTGTTTAAGGATATTTGCTGGGATGGGGTCCTTCGGTGATCCTGATTTAATAGATTCTAGTAGCTGTCCAACATTATCCGTTGTTAACAGGGGCCAATCCCTTAATGCATTAATGGCCTTTATTTGACTGGGTTCCTGTACCACATACGGTAGTAAGACCTCAGGCCTGGATGTAATCATGTTCGAGGGGTTTCCATGGTCGGAGTTTTGAGAAATGATTTCTTGATAGATACCTTCCACTTTATCTATAAAGAAGGTTGCTAAGTCTTCGCATTTGGTTTGGGACAGGATAGGAGGTTTGGCTATTGCATCCGAGCCTGCCAAGGTTTTCACTGTATTAAATAATGTTTTTGCACAATTTGATGCTTTGGAGATAGTTAGGTTCACAAAAGAGGCACGTGCCTGCCTGCATTCCTTGTGGTATTTGCTCAAAGCTATTTTATAGGCTAGTTTGTCTGTATGGTAATACTTTCTCCTCCAGTTTCTCTCTAAGATTTTACAACTAATTTTGGAGTTCTTCAGGGAATCATTATACCATGGTGCTGGTGGATGATGTAAGGTTCTTTTAAATTTTAAGGTGGGGAGACAGACATCCACAGCTTCCATGAGCCAGCTTTGTATTGCAGTTGCAAGGGGATCTAACTCTAACTCAGAGGATGGTATACGATCCTCCAGATATGTGTTCAATTTTTCTATGCCTAACCTCTTCCAATTTCTTTGTGTATTCTTGGCGCTATTAGTAGTGCTTCATGTATTTCTGTCATGAGGTGACATCAGCGAGAAGTTTATCTGGTAATGATCGGACCAGATCACTGGTGCGGCTGGTAAGCAGGTAATAGTGTCTAGATTAGAGAAAATGGGATCTAGAAAATGCCCGGCTCTGTGCGTTGGTCCTGCATTGACCAGCTTAAGGTTTTGTGAAGCCATATCCAAAATGAGTCTAGTACTATTTTTAGAAGTATCATCTTCTAAATGGAGATTTAAGTCTCCAAGAACGGTGACATTTGCCTTATTAGTTATCTGGAATGAGATTTCTTCCATTAAGACAGGAATCCAATTAGCCATCTGGTCTGGGGGTCGATAAATAAGTATCCCTGAGAGACTAAAATTTGGAGAGAGAGTAAGTTTAAAAAGAGCCGCTTCACATGCTGTAAACAGGATTTGGTCTAGAGTACAAATACATTTTTTTGTGAAAATTATCGCAATTATCCACCCATATCTTCCCTCATGGTTTTACCTTCCTACTTTGGTTTCCTGTACCATTGCAGGAACTTACCACATAGATGTTTTATATTAAGTCCTTTATGAATTGACAATCAAAGTCCCTTAGTTATGTTTCAATACTTAGGGCAACCGTCACTTCCGACATTGTGAATGTGACCGTTAGAAAACCTGAAATAGTGAGTAGCGTGAGAGGTTGTGTGGCAGGAGAACATGTGGAATATTTACAGCTTACTACTTGCTTCTACAGATTCAATTAAAAACATAAAAAGAGATCCGACCCCACATCCTACACGCACACAGACACGATCCAACCTGTGCATTGTACTTCGAGGGCATGGCACAAGCTAGCGAGCAGGGCGGACAGACTACCTATTTATGCCCCGGCACTCCCTAAAGCCAACCACCCGAGACTATCGGTGATGCAGGGAAATAACATGACACGGTTGCTAGAGGACATGAAGTTTTACACAATGAAGAATATTTTCCCACATGGCAGATTCATACAGCGAGACAACCCATCACTGAGCATACATAACACTAAAATGAAGATGTTTGCCCATATGCGGCTGCAGATGGCGATCAGGGATATGTATGCAACCTATCCGGAGGAACCACCAACACTACTCTCACTACAAGCCCTGTTGAAAGCGCCAACATGCCAGAAATTAATAACCCGCCTATACACTGCATCACAATCAGAGCAAATAGAGCTCAGTAACAAATCACTCATTAGGTGGTAAACACTGCTGGGTGGGACCATTGACGTACAGGATTGGGAGTATAGCTGTGCGCAACTACAGTTACTGACATCAAATTGTAACTTGCGTATTATACACTTCAAATTTCTGCACCAATTTTATTACTCACCGACTCAATTACACAGCTATGGTGTCGGAGTGCATGACAAATGCCACAGATGTGAAGCGATTTCCTGCACCTAGCGTGGGCATGCCCGCAAATACACAAATACTGGCAAGATATAATGGACGCACTAACGGGAATGCTGGCCGAGCTAGTGCCGACCACCCCTTTGGTGTGTTTACCGGGGATATACAAGTTAAAGCCCGCAAAGAGACAGAAGTTCCTTGCGGTGTCCCTGCTGTTAGCAAAATGAAGGGTGGCTATTAGATGGGGCAGCAAGCACCCCCCTTCCCCCCCCAGGTTTAAGGACTGGCTAGTTGACATGTCCTATTGTATGGAAACTATGGAGGTTTATGCAGAAGAACTACCGCAGACATCGAGGCCCAGGATTTCTGGGATCTGCTAAAACAATATCTCCTGAATATGCAAAGTGATGATTAAGATGTGTTAGAAGATGTAAATGCCATTGTATGAGGTCGGTGGTGATTTATGCTCTATTTGGGGGTGGACATTATGAATATGCGGCTGTCACTTATCTACATGGCTGCACAAGTGCTAAGGTGTATAATGTTATGGGAAACTTATGCAATATGGTGGACCCCAATGCACACTAGTCAATGCATTAATGACAGACCTTATGTATTTGCTGAGGACTACCTGCTGTAGCTTGAATAGATTTATGTCCAAGTACTGTACACTGTGAACTAAATGATTACAATGTAAATGTGAATAACTTGTCGGACCGGACGAAATAAATAAAGTTTAAAAACAAAACGAGATCCTATTGTTGTGTTTATCAAAATAGTTACCTGGTGCAGAAAAAAACATAAGCCTTTTGAAAAAGCATGGGCAAAGTAGTTCTCTTGTGAAACTCTTGCTGTTAACCTATAGTGAAGACAAAGAGGACATATTACAGTAGGACATGAGTTTGTTGTTTTGTTTTTTAGAATGACAGTATTTTTGATCATTGGAGCTACCTGTGTAATGGAGAATAACCGAATGATGAAGACGAACCGAAACTCATACCCTCAAGTTTCTAACCACAGACACCTGAGCAAGGTACATACTATTCTTCTTGTACTTGGATCTAAACGTGTACTTAAATAGGGTTTATAATATTAGTAACTTGTTTTTTACAATGCGCATTGTGACACAGTCTTGCAGTTCCATATGGCTACAAATCGCTAATGTTAATATTTTGTAACTATTATTATTGAAAATATTTTTCCCACTCAATACATTAAGTATAGTTATAAAGCTGTCAGAGTGGCAGTCAGCAATCATTGCTGCGTTCAAATATCACAAACAATCTTCAACACAGATGCATTCAAGTGTGGGGTCGCTTATTGGTGGGTCAACGTTTCCACACGTTTTACAGAACACAATCAGAAAACTCATTTTTACAAGGATCAGGCTCTTAGTGTTCCACAGGGGCAAGTGTAGCTGTTTCCTACTCCATATCATAATGGTTCTGCAATACTCCTCAAATCCTAGTAAATTTGCACAGTCATCCTCATTTTATTTTATTTTTGATAGTCAACTTTATTGATTTTGAGAAAACAAAAGATGATTAATAACAGCACAGCACTTAGGCCCATATTCATGGCATTGCAAGTATACCGACAATAATATTTGTACAAACACGCACAGCGATCAAGCCACATCACATGGAAGAACAAGCAATCCATCAGGAATAAGGAGCCAGGTTTATGGACCCATTATCCCAGTTGGTTCACCCACTTGCCCCATATCTTGGTATTTGGCTGGGCATCTACTGGCCTCAAACAAGGATTTCTCTCGAGCGGCAGCCCAGTCCACACCTCTGCGGCATTTAGCTACTTTAGGAGGGTCGGGTTGCGTCCATGCCATTCAAATATCACGCTTGGCCACCACAATGGCCATCCCCAAGAATAATTTGTCCACCCAGGACCCATCCCGGCCGTCTGTAAATCCCAGGAGGACGTGCATGGTCTACATGCCAGCCCAGGATGTGTGTGAGTTCAGATTCTATCTTGTCCCAATATTTTATAAGGCGGGGACAAGACCAGACCATGTGGTAAAAATCTGCAGAGCGTTGCCTGCAGCGGGCGCATTCGGACGAGGCTTGCAGCCCAGCCTTATGCAGACGCTCCGGGGTGAGATCGGCGGTATGGAGGTATTAGATTTGGACAAGTCGATGCCTGGTGGAGGCAGTGACAGTCTTGGGGGCAATAGGGCGTCACGCCAGTCTTCGTCTTTCAGAGGGCCCAGCCATCCCTCTCATCAAAGTTTAAGGGAGGCAAGCGTTGTAGGGCTGTTATTCGTGAGGGTACGGTATGTATGCAATATTCCGCTCTTCCCCAGGTTTCCCATCATGACCTGTGCCTCCAGTGGGCTGAATTCAGGGAGTGTGGTGCCTGTTGATATGTGAGTCTTGAGGGCGTGTTGCATCTGTAGATATTTATAAAATTGTGCGGAATGAAGGGTAAAGCGCCCCTCCAAGTCCTGGAAGGTCCTTATGTGATCTCCCACCTATAGGTAGCCTAGCTGTGAAATGCCAATGTGGTCCCAGGGTTTAAAGCCCTGCAACGCCACCACCTCAGCCAACAACACACCCTGCCAGAGCGGCATTCGCTGACTCAATTTAGTGTCCCATTGTGTGTGATGCAAGGCCAAGCGCCAGGCCATGAAGACCGCCCTTGTCACCATTGGTAGTTTTTTAGGAATAGAGCATCTGTACTTGATGGCTTTTATTTTGGGGAAGCCAATGTCTCGTAGCTTGGTTCTGTAGGCTGGGTCGGACCACCTTCCGGTGAACCAATCGTGAAGGACAAGCAACCCGGGTGGCTAAATAGTGTAGGTATAGGTCCATCATTCTCATGTCTCCATCAAAGGACGGGATACGGCATCGGGCTAGAGCCATACATGGTCTCCCACCTCCCCACAGAAACCGAGTGATCATGGCATCAATCTCTGAGAATGAGAATCAAAAAGAACTAGCTTGTGGATAGAAGCTCAAGATGTGTGTTCAAGAGTAAGGAAAAAACCTTTGTTTTATATCAAGGCCCTCACCCACGAACCTTCATCATAGGGCCCCTTCCCTGGCACCAAGTGTGCCTTGGATGTGCTGCGACGCCTGACTGCAGTGGAGCGGGTATGGTTAAGTGAGTGTGCGGTGATGGTGTTGAGAGTGTAGGTTAAAAAACTGTCCTAAGGGTCCCTGTAGCCACACAGACTATTTTAATGGTGGGCCCTTGGCAGTGTTAAAAGCAAGGTGGCAGATGTGAGTGGAGGTGACTAAGAACTCCCACATCCAGTGTGGTCAACATGTTTCAGCCAGGCCTCTTGTTAAATCTGGTTTTCCTCAGGACCTTATGTGAAAAGTGATATAAAAAGGTAGTCTCCAGAATATGTGTGACCAGCTATGTGACGCACTCGGTAAGATGCGATATTTATTAGAGGAGGGTTTCCTCTAGCGGTTTTGTACCTGTAATGGGTAAAAAACACATAAAACAAACAAACAAATACACATAAATGGTGATTAGCTTCAAATAAAGCACATTCAAGTTATGTGACTTCATACCGTCATGCCCGTGCTCTAGCCGAGATAAGAGTGGTAGTGAGATGCGGTATGTGACTGTATGTGGTGTATAATGGTCGTTTGGACAATATGCGCTACTGTGCCCAGAAATCAGTAGTGAACAGTGCATTAATTCACTAGAGTGACAATTGTGCAAAAAGATACAGAGAGACATGTCCATTCTTACTCTGGTATTGTCAGAGGAAAAACCCCATGAGTTCCGGGAGGGGGTCCGACTTTTAGTCACACACTGGTGGTGTAAAAAAGAAAGAACATACCAAACATCACTGATGCAGTAGTACGGTTACGGAAAAGATCTCCGTGGTCAGAGACTGCAGCAAAAAGCCCCCCCCCCCGGCATCCCCACTTACTTCGTCAAAGTACCTGCTCCGTGTGTCAAACCTACTTGGCCTGCATCGGAACTCCGTTGATGCTGGCACTCGGTTGTGGCGGAGTTTAAGTACCCTCCATTCTTCACAGGTGAAGACAATCTCCTGCCTGATGCGAGTAGCCATAATTGTGTGGGCGTGTCCTTCCCTCTGTCTATCTTTTTTTTTAAATGTATTTTTTATTGAACAGTGCAAATCACCAAGATAAAATGTCTTGTATTAACACCATACATCACATCTGACCGGTTTTCTGATTTTTGCCCCTTGTCCACCTCCCCCCACCCCGATGCTCAGACCAGACCTAGATACAAAATATCTTCGGTATACACATTACATTTCAGGTAAATATATAATCGGAGAGCAAAATATTAACCTGGTCATTTAATAAATCAAAACTCACACAGCTTTTATATCCAAATATAATTCTAGACCTAAATGTTCAAAATGTGTAACCACTGTAATATAGGATCCCATATTGCCATCCCCTTTTTGCGTTTACTAAAGCCTTTTCTTTTATAGATGGCTACTTCCAAACTGCAAGTGGCCAGCAATCTAGATCTCCACTGTTGAAAGGCTGGAGCATTTGCATCGAGCCCTGCTGATGCCACACATAATCTAAAAACCGCCATTGCAACAAATATCAGGCCACACATACCTTGTGGTCCTTTGGGATTAGCTATTCCTAGCATAATCTCCTCAGCGGAGATTATTACCCTTGTGTTAAGTAATTCTGACAAATAATCTGAGATGTCACTCACAACTTTCCTAAGTACCGGGCAAGAGGCAAACATATGTATACTATCTGCTTCAGTGGAAGCGCATCTCGGACATGTAGTTCCCTTCCCGGTCCCCCATTTAGCTATTTTATTTGGTGTATAGTACAAATGGAAAACATTCTTTAAATATTGAGCCTGTAATTTGGTGGACATTAAACTAGATTGATATAAAGTAAAAGAATAGTTAACAGTTTCAGCCGGGACTCCAAGTTTAGTCTGCCATGTATTCATACGATTATCCAGATCATCTGGGAGACAGCAGATCAGTTGTTCATATATTGTCCCAATTTTGACATTCTTCTTTTTAAGAATGCTTTCCATTAACTCAACTGTTTGAAATCCATTCCCTCCCCCTCCTTTCTTCAAAAGATAATCACGGATTTGAGGTATTTAAAAAAATCATGTTGATCAAGATTATGTTCCATTTGTATTTCCCCAAAAGATTTTATAGTTGATTAAAAAAAAAAAAACAGCCTAATTGCGTTATCCCTTTGTGTATCCATTTCTTCATGCACAGATCGTCGAAAATTTCGGGGTGATTACTATTCTCATAAATTGGAGTGTAGTAAGATAGTCGTCCTAAACCGGCTAATTTCCGTATATAGTTCCATGCCTTGTAGATGCCTACTAGTGACATGAATCTAACTTTTTTGAAATAGTTATCATTGATGTGGCGCCATAACACACCTCTCGGTTCTTTACCTAAAATAAGTTCTTGTGGTGATGGAGTCTCATCTTCTTTATTTGCATTCGTATCAAGTAAGGTAGTACAGTTTTTCAATATGCTGCCCAATAATATAATTTAAGGTTAGGTAATGCCAATCCACCACTATCCTTAGGTAGAGTAATTGCTCGGATTGCTCTTCGGGGTTTCTTATATCCCCATAGGAAGCTGTAGAACATGTGGTCTATATCTTTGAACAGCTGTGGTGAAAAAATATAAAAATCTAGGTAGGTGAAGCATTTTAATCAAGTTAGACCTGCCCCAGATAGAAAGGTGTAGATTATTAAGACGAGTCATATCTTTTATGGTACGTTGCATTAAAGGGGCAATATTATCATTAACAAAAGTCTCTATTTTGGCTTTTATACTCACACTGAGGTATATTGCTTTTTCTACAACCCGTGGGTCTATCATCTCTGTCTTGTTATTAAGAATGATTTGTGTTTTATTTTGATTTAATTTATATCCTGAGATCTGGCCAAACATATCGGCTTCTTCTTCAATCACACTAATTGCATTCACTAGGTCCCTGGTGACTAATGCAATATCATCAGCATACGCTAGCGTTTTTGTAGCTTGCTCTCTGATACATATCGGTTGAATGTCTGGATTATTTTCTAATCTTCGTATGTATATGTCGATATATATTGCAAATAAAAGGGGCGAACATGGACAGCCCTGTCTTGTCCCTCGTTTAATTGGAGAAAATTCTGATATTAGTCCATTCACCATAACAGCCGCTGAGGGGTCCTGATATAGATTTTGAACTGCTCTAATAAATGGTGCCCCAATCCCTACTTTGGCCATTGCTACCCAGAGATAGTTCCAGGAGACCCTATCAAAAGCCTTTTTGGCGTCTAAGAATATAAGGACCGAGGAGGAGCCCAGCGCGTGCCTAAGATGGCTGTGTTGGTGAGCAGCTCCGCTGGGACGGACCTCTCACCCGTCATCCTGAACATATCCTGGAGCGCTGTCTCGTGAATGCAGCGGAACCCCGTGGCTGCAGACTCGTGCAACTCCGTTCCTGCTGTGATATCCTGGAACGGAGAACCGTGCTGTGGCGTTCCTGGCCTCCGGAGAGCCCTAAGCCTGGGGCTCGAGTTTCTGGACCGGCCGGCCGCGAGTTTGTCAACACCCACGTCCGCGACCGGAAGTGCCCCATTGCTCGGAGCTCCGCCCAGCTCGTCTCGGTCGGGACTGCAGTGGACATCGCTACGCGACTGAGGACCCCTCCAGGTTGTTCTGGTGTCGGCGGGAGCTTACTGTGGGCGTGGGGGCACCTGGCTGACAGGCCGGCAGTGACCTGACTGTGCGTTACCGTCCCTGGGGCTTTGGGATGGGCCGTGAGAGCGGCGGCCGGCATCGGGGGCCCCAAAAAAAAACTCCCCCTCCCCAGGAGTGGACCTGGTCCTGTGGTGTTGTAGGGGGACACCGTCGGAGAACGTTCAGTCCCCTGGAGCTATAGAACGGGCAGCGGGGTGAGACTGGCGGTGGTCCCGGCTGCCCCCACGGCCGCGACGGGAGTCGGCTGGCCCTCTGGGGCATGGACGCTGCGGACGCCAAGGTACGGAGGGATATTGATTGGGCTGGATCGGAGGCCCTTGGATTGCACCCACCTGCAGGGACGCCACGTGTTGATGCTGGGACGTCCCTCCTGCTGGTTGGGGGCGATTGATTTGGCGGTGACTGGGGCTCCGTGACGCGGCTGTTGATTGTTACTGCCATTGCCGAGGGCCCCTTCCAGCTGGGCAAGCGAGACCCCTGAGGCGGAGTATGTTGCGGGGCCTTCGGGGCCATTGCCCTTACGTTGCCTGTGACCGGCTGCCGGGGAACTCCGGTTGGTGACTTGACCCTGAGGTGAGTTTCGTGGCCGCCCCCGAGGGGAAGCTCCTGAGGCCTGTTGTCTCCGTCGCCTCCTTGGAGCGGTTGCTGCTTCGTATCCTGACCCCCTCGAGTGACTTCCTCCTGGCTGGCCTGTGACTGGGCATTTGGTAGCGGGGGGTGACCGGTGACTGTCCTGGCCATGGACTTGTCAGTCTGATAACGCCTGGTGGGGTCTGACTGAGTGCCCGGGGTGGGGCCAGCGGGTTGACCCACAATCCTGGGGCCTGGAGTGCAGAGAGGCAGTGTCTCCGGATATATCAACAGTACAGGCGGGTGCGGTGGTGGTCACTCCGCGTACTGCTAGGAGCCTGGACTACGGCTTAATTATGGCATCCAAACCCGAAACCGAGAAGGCCCCATCTCGATCCTCCAAAGGTGCTCGTTATGTCCAGGCTAACAAGCTGGACCGCTATACGACGTCTAAGGGGTCCCCACAAGACTTGAGGAAATCGCAGGACTCCGGGAAGGAATCGCTTGGCCCGCTGGCAGAACCAACGCTCCTCGATGTTATGGCGGCTTTAGATGGGGTTAATACATCCCTTGGACAGAAGATGGAGTCGCTTGACCATAAGCTGGATACAGTCACCATCGAAGATAACCTTATCCGGGGAGATCTCACCAAAACTAGTGAGAGGGTCAAGTCCCTTGACATTAAAACAGCGAGTCTGACGGATGATGTGGCCTCTTTGTAGCTGGAAATGCGGGAGCTCAGGCGGGCTGGCGAGCTTGCCAGCCGGAAGCTCGACGACTATGAAGAGAGGGCTCGGAGAAACAACGTCCGGATAGTGGGAGTTTCCGAGAAGGCAGAAGGACCGGCCCCTGATCTATTTGTGGAGGATCTTGTTCTCAATCACCTTCAGCCCAAAGGTCTGAGTAATTTCTTTACTGTTGAAAGGGCGCATAGAGTCCCGGGCGGAAGGCCGCGGCCGGGGGCTCCCCCACGTCCGCTGATTGCGAGAGTGCTGAACTTCCGGGATCGAGTCGCTATCCTGCAGGCCTCCAGGTCGGGGGGCCCTCTGAGGTTCTCCTTTTACCCCGATTTCACGCAGACTGTCCAGAAACAACGGCAGAACTTCCTGGCCGTTAAGAAGAGACTCCGAGAAAGGGGTGTGAAGTACGCCATGATGTATCTGGCCCGACTGCGGATTGAGCTTCATGGGAAACTCTGGTTTTTTGACAATCCTGACATTGCCTCAGACTGGTTGGACGCGCACCCTGGGCCGGAGCCTGAGATGCCGGGGAACATGGGGGGGGGGGGAGTGGTGAAGTGTTGGAGCAGGAATGAATCTCAGAGAAGGCACACAAAGTGTCCAATACATATGTCTTTCTTGTGGCTATGGGAGATATGCGTAATTATTGCATGGGTGTTATGGGGGTGGAGGGGGGGGGGGGGGTGGGGGGATGTCCTTCGGAGCTGTCTTCCTCCTCATGACTATCTTTAGTTAGTTGATTAGTTAGAGTATTGGGTGACAGGTACACTGCAAGTTGGGGTCAGGCATAAGCCAGGAGCAGGGGTGCAGCGTGAAGGGTGGGGGGTTGGGGATGTTTTTTCTTTATGTATGGTCACATTTGTTGTGTGATTGTGGGTTTTTTTGTTGTTATTTTTTAAGCTCAGGTGACAATATTGTTGCGCTATGTTTTCAGCATGGGTCTGATGGCGCTGAATAATTTAGGGTCGGGGATGAGAAGGTTGAGCTGGAATGTGAACGGCTTGGGTGACAAGATCAAGAGGGGGATGGTTAGTCAACTTATTAGGCGGCACTCCCCAGATGTGATTTTACTGCAAGAGACACATTTAGTTAGGAATAAGTGCATGGCCCTCCACAAGGGAGGGTACAGGTTAGTGGTGCATGCTGGCTTCACTACAGGCTCTAGAGGTGTCGGTATCCTAGTCAAGAATTTGTTCCCCTTATCGGTGCAGGCCACATGGGTTGACCAACGGGGCAGGTATGCTGGTATCTCCGGACCGGTTGGGGGCCGGACGTTCACCTTCCTCTCTATCTATGTGCCGACTGGCCTCCAGTCTGAGACCTTTCGGGATTTGAGTCCTATATTTCTCACGCTGCCTCTCGGTGGTCTAGTCTTGGGTGGTGATTTTAATTCAGTGCTTGATGGGGAGGTTGATCGGAGTCCACCCCGGGCGCTTGGACAGGTGCAGAGATGGCTCCTGGACTTCCTAGACACGTTGGGACTGGTGGATAGTTGGCGAGTACGTAATTCGTCGTTGACGCATTACACCCATGCCTCGGCTGCGCACGGCAGCCTCTCTAGGCTTGACTACCTGTTGCCCCCGGCGGCGATGGCGTCCATGATCCAAGAAGTGCGATATCTTGGTCGGGGAATCTCTGACCACTCCCCGCTGTGGCTTTCCCTTGCCCTTTCTATCCCAACAGTGGCTAAAGTGGCTCCCATTGGTGCCTGGCAGTTAAAAGACCCTGCTATTAAGAAGGAGATTCTCCGGATATCAGACCGTTATTTTATGGAGAACAAGGGATCGGTGGATTCTGTGCGGTCCCTCTGGGAAGCGTATAAAACGGTCGCCAGAGGTGAAGTGCTGTCTCTGGTGTCGGGGACGAAACGGGCGAACCACGTGGAGGTGACGCGGAAAGAGGCGGAAGTAATACTCCTCGAGGAGAAGGTAGCTAGGTCACCCACGCAGGCGGGCTTCATTTGTTGCAACTCCGGGAGGAGGAGTATAAGAACTTAGTCCGGAATAGAACGGTGGCTCACCACAACGCTGTCCAGAGGCGTATTTATAAACATGGGGATAAAGCGGGTAAGCTGATCACATGGCTCGAACACGGGGAACGCACGTCTAGGCTAGTACCTGAGCTGGAAGGGCTAGAGTCACGCAAGATCACAGAACCGCAGGCTGTGGCGGATGAGTTTTCTGATTATTACCGGAAGGTTTATGCGGCTGGTAGTGACTACTCGGAAACCGACAATGCCGATCTGATTAAAGATATCGTTATGCCACGTCTGTCGGAGGAAGACCGGAGCTTCCTCGACTCGGCGTTGTCTGACGATGAGGTGGCTCAGGCTATCAGGCAGCTACGGTCGGGTAAGGCGACAGGCACTAACGGGATACCCATTGAATTGTATAAGCTGAGCGCCAATAAACTTGCCCCTCACATCCGTGCTATGTTCGCTGAAAGTAAGGAAAAGGGGGAACTCCCCTATGATCAGCGGGTGGCCAACATAGTGGTCATACACAAAGCAGGCAAGCCCCCGACGCAATGTTCCTCCTATAGGCCCATATCACTCCTCAATGCGGAACCCAAGATACTTGCGAAACTCCTAGCCACTAGATTGATCAGGGTGATCACCACCCTGATCCACCCGGACCAATCTGGGTTTATGCCGCGTCGTAACACGGCGCTCAATTTGCGGAGGTTGCATGGCATTCTCGGCGGCTCCTCGAAAATCCATGAGCCAACCGTATTGGTATCTCTCGATGCCACAATGGCCTTTGCTAGGCCATTGTGGCATATTTGTTTGCTTTGTTGGCCAAGATGGGCTTTGGAGATGAATATATCGGATGGGTGCGATTGCTATATGCGAACCCTCTAGCTAGAGTGGTTGTCAATAATTGTAAGTCCAGTGATTTTCCGTTGGGGAGAGGGACTAGGCAGGGGTGCCCGCTGTCTCCACAGCTCTTCGCGCTCGCCATGGAGCCGCAGGCGGCTTGGGTCAGATGGGATAGGTCGATACGGGGTTTGCAGTGGAAGCCTGACTGGGAAGATAAGATCTCCCTGTATGCTGATGATGTACTGCTTTGTCTCACACACCCCAAGGAATCCTTTCTTGATGTGCTTGTTGTTTTTGGCCGCTATTCTGGATTAGCCATTAATTGGACAAAGTCGGTGCTCTTTGTGTTGGTGGGTGACCCACCGGTGATCCCCGAGACAACAGGATTCAAATATCTTGGTATATTTATTACACTGGATCCGAAGTTGCGGTATGACAGCAATCTGGCTTCCCCACTGAATAGATGCAGGAAAGATGTGGAGCGCTGGAAGGCTCTTCCACTCTCCCTGATGGGACGGGCTGCCCTCTTTAAGATGATGGCTCTGCCTCGGTTCTTGTATGTCATGCAAAACTTGATGGACCCGGTACCAGCCACGTACTTCAGGGAAATAGTCTCTTCAGAGGCAGCTTCTCTGGGATGGTGGGGCACGGATCGCCTTTAATAAGCTGACCCTTCCGTGGTTTGACGGCGGGATAGGGCTTCCGGACTTGCGGAGGTACTATTGGGCCTCACAACTGGCAGCGGTGAACAATATTGTTTACGGACCCCCCGGGGACCTGGGATATGCCATGGATCATGGCCAGGCCCCTGGTGGGATGATAGATCGAGCCCTGTACGCCCGGCCTGGAATGTTCCCCTTGACTGGCCCGACCGCGCATGCGGTGCAGGTGTGGCACGCAACCAACCGGTGTCTTGGATGGGAGGGCAGACTGACACTCGCAACCCCCCTCTTGAACTCCGAGAAGCTGGGCAGTTTGTGGAGGTCCAAGGGCTTCGACAGATGGGATCTCATTGGGATTACTCAGATTAAAGACGTCTGGGGTAAGGACTTTATACATACGTTTGAATCCCTTGTTCAGCAATATAGTCTGCACCGTAATGAGGATTTTCGTTACTTGCAGGTTCGACATGCCCTCACCACTCAGATCCCCAAGGGCACGGAGCTTCCGGAGGCATCCTCTCTTGAGGACCGTGTGCTTGATGGACATATACCCGAGAAAACCATCTCATTGATCTATAGGAAATTGGTCAACAACTCGGATGACCCATTGGTGCGGCTCAGGGCTCAGTGGTGTGCGGATGGGCTGGAACTCGATGACGAGGACTGGTCGGAGGCATCGTCGCCCCCCAAGGTGGTAGCGATCCAGATGCGGCTCCGGCTTGTGCAGTTAAAAGTATTGCACAGATCCTACATAACGGGGCCTCGTCTGGTGCGAATGGGGAGAGCGGAGAGTGAAGGTTGTAGAAGAGGTTGTGGAGAGGTCGTCACATTGATGCATATTCTGTGGCACTGTGACGCAATCCGGGCATACTGGGCGAAAGTCCACGAGAAGTTGAGAGAACTTCTGGGCGTGGAGGTCCGACCGGAGGCCCGGAGATGTTTGCTGAATGTGTGAGACGACTGACCTGGGTGTGTATCAAAGGCAGTGGGTGACTCTTGCATATATGTTGGCCAAGCATAATATTGCTCAACTCTGGGGTGCCAGTCAACCGCCCGAATCAATAATTGGTCGGAAGATCTTGATTGGTGCATGTTCCGGGAGAGGTCGGTATATGTGGCCAGGGGTTGCCCGCAAAAGTGGGAGAAGGTCTGGGGAGCGTGGAACACTCAACGAGGAGAGATCTGCGAACCACCCATGACGAGAGCGGACTCGGACGCACAGGATTCCCCTTGACCCTACTGTTTGATTGTTGCTATTTGATCCTGTATTGAGTTAATTCGACCCATGCTTTGGAATTGATTGCATTCACCTGAGAGTTAATTTTCTTTTGTATTGTCATATTGTTCAATAAAAAGAAATGAAAAAAAAACCAATATAAGGGCCATAGGGTCTCCTGAAACCTCTGTCCAGTCAAATAATGCGAAGACCCTCTGTATCAGTGGTGTCTCTTCCAGGTATAAATCCGTGCTGTCTAGTTGATACTACTTTATCAATATTAGGGGCTAATCGCATAGCAAGTAGCTTGGAATATATTTTTGAATCACATGTTATTAAGGTTATCGGGCGGTATGATCCCAGCTCGGTAGGGTCTTTATGTTTTTTAGGGAACACTATAATTTTAGCCTTAGCCAATGATCTTGGTGATCGACCCCCCTTGGAATATGTGTATGAATAATGCTAGTAATATCTCTTTTACTTGGGCAGCGAATATGATGTAAAATTCCGTTGGGATCTCGTCTAAACCTGCTGCTTTACCAGCTGCCAAGCTATTTAATGCGAGAACAATTTCTTCCCAGTTTGGGATAGCATCCATAGGATCTGCCTTGTCACTCTCTAATCTAGTGTAGTTATTTTGATCAATATACTCATTAATAGAGTCTTGTGAGATGTTAATATGATTATACAATGTCTGATGGTACATATAATTTACAGAGCCAAGGGAGCTCAGTCACTTCACTTTATTGTGACTTTTTGCCGCTTTAAATATATTCAACTGCTCCGATATATCTTTCTGCTGGGACCTTGCCGGTAGCCTAAATATTTCCATCCAAAGTCTCCCTTGATAGACAGAGGGAAGGACACGCCTACACCTTTCCGGGTGTCGGCTTCTACCAGTACACACGCAGCTATGTGTCTGTCTTCTGTCTCTACCTTTTTCAACAGACGCTACTCGCATCAGGCAGGAAATTGTCTTCCCCTGTGAAGAATGGAGGGTGCCAGCATCGCCGGAGTTCCGATGTAGGCCAAGTAGGTTTGAAAGACGGGTCGCGTACTTTGACGAAGCAAGTGGGGATGCCATGGGAGGGCTTTTTGCAGCAGTCTCTGACCAAGGAGTTCTTTCCAGTAACCATACTACTGCATCAGTGATGTTTGTATATCCTTCTTTCTTTTTTACACCGACAGTGTGCGACTAAAAGTTGGGCCCCCTCCCGGAACTCATGGGGTTTTTCTCTGACAATACCAGAGTAAGAATTGATATGTCTCTATGTATCTTTTTGCACAATTGTCACTCTAGTGAATTAATGCACTGTTGGAAGGGGGTATTTTTGATGATGTATAGGAATCAAGGGAATGTTAAATAATGCCACCCTTCCAAGTTGATTAAGCGGTAGGGTTTGCCACCGACAGAGGTCTTCTTTGGTCTTTTTGACAAGCGGAGTGATGTTTAGCGCCCATTCTAATTCAGGGAGTAGAGCGACCCATATATCCAAGTATTTAAATGATTGTCATCTAATGGGGATGTTAGCTTGCCAGTGATATCCCTCCCTAGAGAGAAGGAGGGGTACTAGAGTCGATTTTGCCGGGTTAAGTCAAAGACCAGAAACCCTTTCAAAGGCTAGGAGCATTGGAGACATTTAGGGCCAGAGCGGGCTGGGTCCGCCAGTAAGAGCAGGACATCGTCTGCATATAGGGCAATTTTGTCAATGTCGTGACTCCCCCACGCTCAACCTTGAATCGAGTCGTGAGCGTGGATAAGGCACGCCAGGGGCTCCAGCTCCAGTGCGAACAGGAACAGGGATAGGGGGCAGCCTTGTCTCATGCCTCTTCGGATTGGAAATACCTCGGAGAGGGCCCCATTGATGAGGACCCTGGCTCTAGGGTTGGAGTATGGGACCCGGACAAAGTGACGAAATTGCTGACCCATACCCACCATTGTCAGCACTTCTTCAAGGTAGAGCCAGCTAACAGTGTTAAAGGATTTATTAAAATTGACAAGAAGAAGTGCTAGGTAGGGGGTAAGTGTTTGGCGGTTTTCAAGGACTAGGTGGAGGCGTCTCAGGCAGTGTCTTGTGCTACATGTTGGCATGAAGCCACATTGGTCCGGGTGGATCAGCTTGCTAAGAAAGGGGTGCAGGCGCTGAGCCAAAACCGTAGCATAAATCTTGACTTTGGTGTTAATTAGGGAGATTGGCCCGTAGTCCGCACAAGCCGACGAGGGCAGCTGGGTCTTGAGGATGACCACAATGGTCGCCATGTCTGTTTCAGTAGGTAATGCTACAGCTTCTGCCACAGGAATAAGGTGGAGAGGTGGGGGACCAGCAGCTCCAGATAGGAGTTTTTCTGGGGGAGTGCCCCTGGGCCCGGCGTCTTCCGGGACGCCATTTGGGAGATTGCAGCCTTTATTTCGTCTGGGGTGAAGGAAAGGTTCAGGCTAGCCCCCTCTGAGTGCGTCAGACAGGGAATGCGGACCTTCTCGGGGTCTAATAGATCTAGGAGGGAATCCTCCAGTGTACGCGCCAAATATAGACTTGCGTAATAGTCTGCAAACGCCAGCCGATCTCAGTAGAAGCATGGCGAGTGGTTCCTGAGGGGTCATGAATCTCGGGGACGATGCTATTTGCTAGAGGATATGAGGCCAGCCTGTGTAGCAGCTTCCGGTTTTGTCGCCCCAGCCATTTACCCAGGCGACGGTCGAGCTCCACAGCAATTTAGCCGATTCTAACGAGCTGTGTTTGATCTCTTAATGGAGACCCGCTAGCTGCCTGTCGCGGGCCGCATCTGGGGCCCCAGCGAGGTTAGTTTCCAGTCGGACCACTTGCGCCTCGAGGAGAGCTAAGTGGCTGTCTCTGGAAAATTGTTGTGCTCAGAGATGGCTTTTGGCCACTCCTCGGATGGTAGCCTTATGCGCCACCCAGAAAGTACTCGTAGAAGAAACCGAGTCCAGGTATGTGAGGAAATAGTGCAGCAGTTCCTCTCTTGTAGTCTTTCAGAACTCTTTGTTCTGCAGAAACAAGGCATTCAGTCGCCACATCAGGCGCAGCACGCCAGGAGTGTCGCCTAGGCGCAGGATAATGCTGAGTGATCTGAGATTCCTCGGGGAAGGATAGACATGTCGGTCACGCAATGGCAGTCGGGGGGCAGGCATAAAGAGCATGTCAATATGCGTGTGAGTACGATGCGCCCCTGAGGTGTGTGTGTATTGGGAGATTCGAGGGTTCCAGGTTCTCCATACATTGCAAAGGCCTGAGGTGGCCGCCCATTCAGCCAATTTCTTAGCTTGAGTCGCCCCGGCGGGAGAGTGTATTCCCGTGGTATCAAGGGTGGGCTGCATGACCGCATTGAAATCACCTCCCAGAATCGTCTGTCCTAAGGGAAGGGTGGAAATGACGTCAGTAAGGTGTCGCAGCGCTGGTGTGAGCATCATGGGCAGGATGCACAGGGAGATAAGGTCAAGGATGTTCCCCTCCAATGTCCAAGAGAGAGACACGAATTGCCCCTGCAGGTCCCTATTGACGTGAGTGGGGACAAATGGAGGGGATCTCCTTAGTAGGATGGCCACCCTGTGAGCCTATGTTAAGCCCGAAAGCCATGCCCTGTCAAAACCATAACATGCAAGGAAGGAACAAAGGGTTCCCAAGAGGTGGGTCTCTTGAAGCAAGAGGACATCGGGGGAGTGTTGTTGAGCATATTTCAAGACTACTGTACGCTTAATGCGAACAATCAATCCGTTGGCGTTCCAGAACATGACCCGGAGGGAGTTACCTCCATGGTCCGCGTACATCATATGAAGCGCACGGCACAAGCACAAGAGAGTCATGGGGTTGTACCTCGTTATGGGCTCTTGGTGGGATATACAGAGGGTGTGGTCTCTTTAATCGAGACTCGGTGTGCTGGATTGCAGCACATGTATGACGTTCCTGTGCTAAAGTGCTGCGAGCAGTTAGAGAAAAGAAGATAACACAAAACATAAATCTAAACATTGGACAACAGTCCAGGTCCCCCCTCCCCCCATATTTCTGAAACTGAAGCATCTGTCACCCTACAAACAAGGAAAGAACAGGCTAAACTATAACGCTTAGCTTAGGAGATGTGTGGTGGACCCCTGCTTCAATGTCGGATGTGAGTGCATCATCGGCAGATTTCTCTGAATTCTACAGTACAGTGCAGTGGGACACAAGTCCCAGGACTCCTGAAAGTTATGCCTCCTATTTTCCAGCTGTTGCTCCCTCAGGGATCTTCAGATCGCTGGACTGCGGGAGAGTTCCGAGTCCATGGCCCCCAAGTCCAGAGTGCCGGGGGGATTGCGTTCAATAGACTAATTGTCCGTGGATCTTTTTTGCTGTCGAGGTTGGGAGTCTGGAGGGCTACTGGTGTTTCCAGGTTCTCGGGTGGTTGAGCCCGTCAATCCGGAGGTTTCTTTGCGGCCCCCCTGTCCCCTGCGTGATTGTGTGCGCCTCCTTCACTGTTTGGGGGACAGAGGTCAAGGGGCTTGGGGTCCAGAGTCTACAGGAGGAGAGTTGGGACAAGCCCTAAGGGACCACTCCTTGGTCAGCCAGGTCCAAGTGGCTTGTGGACAGTCAAAGAATTGCGCCTTGTCTTGCGATCTGGGCGATGGTCTGGGTGCAAGGGACTGATGGACCCTTTCGACGCCGAACAACACTGACAGTGTGTCTTTAGGCATCCATGATGATATCCATTTTTCGATGAAGGTTGCGATTTGGCCATGCTCGATCCCCTCCAGAAAACCCACTAAGCGGAGGATATTACTGTGTGACTGATTTTTGGCGTCCTTAGCCCTTCTGTGTAATTCCTTGGTGTGGGTCTGCAGGCGAGCCACTTTTTCTTTCAGTTGGTGGGCATCATCCTCATTGTGAAGAGACAGGACTCTGCTTCGGAAATGCGGATGAGGGACATGTCAACTCAAATCTCGCCAATTTTCCACTCCACCGAGGCCAGGGACGTGCTGATCACCTGCAGAATTGCAGCTAGTTCTTTGCCATAGAGAGATGGGCCACCCACAGCACCCTTCGACAGGCCTTGTTCCACTGTAGTGAATTGGTCCATTTTCATCTGTGTTTGGGTGGTTAGGGTTTGAGGCATCAGTCCATCCCCATGGTCAGTGGTGGGAAGGTCTCCAGTAAGATTAGTGTTAGGGAGTCTCTTTCCCAGACTTGTTCAAAGAGGGACCTGTCGCTGCTCTGACCTCCACATGTTGCGGCCAGGCGGGGAGCCCTGGGGCTCGAGATGGGAGGTCTGTGGATAGTGGTGTCTCAGGGGCACAGGAGGCAGTCAGCCGATCCACGAGTGCATACGTGTGGTTCCCAGGCTTGAGAACGACTCCATTGAGGGTGATTGGGTGTGCCTGGGGACCCAAGGAGGGAACAGGGCTCCAGTGTGTTGAGACGTCAGGCCCGCAGGTCAAAATTAAAAGTCCACAGCAGCGCTCCAGGAGTCACGGCCACCCCCTGCCGCAGGGACCGGCCAGAGATGGGGGGGGGAGCCCAAGGGCCCAGAGCGGGCTGCAGCTCCGGCGCGTGGGAGAATGTTCCACAAGGTCCAGCAGGCAGATAACCACCTTCCCTGGGTCAGGGTGTATTACAGCCTCTTAGGCGGTCATGTCCAGTCACCCTGATGTTCTTGTCGTTGCAGGGGGTAAAAGTGGGAGCCCCTATGGTACTCTAAGTGGATATGTGGGCACTTCCGCTCAATGCATGGGTGTTCTATTGGGCAACGCCACCCCAGGAGTCTCAGCCACCTCCACCCGGAGCTGAGGATAGCGGTGCGGATCAAGGCCAAGGCGCCCCACTGGGTCCCACTCAGGGGTGCGGGGGTCCCGCAGCAGGACCTGGAGGAGTGATGGGAGGGGGAAGAAGAGATGCCGCTGCCAGGGGCAAATGTAATCAAAGTCTGTGCTGCTGGGATTGTGTTTTTGGAAAGTTTAAAAACCACAGTACATTAGAGATTGGGTTTCTGGTGCTGACAGTAGTGTTCACCCTCGGGTCGCCGCTCAGTGCACGTCACAGATTATAGGAGGCCCAACGGGCAGAGTCTTTCAGGGATAGAAGCTCGGGGCACAGTCACTCGGACTCAGCCACCCCCCCGCCCGGGGATCGAGGGGCTCGCCCACACCTCCCAGGCAGCCGCCGTGAGGACGAAAAAAGGTGGGGCACTCAGTGCCAATTCGAGGATCCGGTGGGACACATAGCTGATCACTCCTGTCAAACTGTGGCACAGGCCCCACAAAGCTGTGCCACTCCAGTGCCGGTCCCCCAGAGGTGTGTCGCTGGGTCCGTGCTCACTTCAGTCTCTCAGGTGGGTCACCGCCAACTTGTCCGCTTTTCGCAAAGCAATAAAAACTCACCTCTTCCCTCCTCTGTAAGCCTCCTCCTTTCCCTTTTCCTCCAGAAGGTTGTGCTATGGTTCTTAGCGCCGGGACGCCCCGTTGCTGGGGCAGCTGTCGCGCTCAACAAACACATAACATAACATAACATAACCGCAGCTATTCGGTCGTGCCCCTGCACTGCTGGTCTCAGTGTGCGGCACTCACGGGCACGGGCCACCGCGTCCGTCCGGAAGAGAGAGTGAATTGAAGGCCGGAGTCGGGCTGGTGCCGCAGTGGTCTGCCGCGGGGGAGCTCTCCGCTGAGCGCCTTCAAAGGGTCAGCAAGGGTCAGCCGATCGGATGTCAGGGTGCACCCCCTCGGGTTCCGGTATGCCCCCGGCGGATGCTCACAAGCCTCTCCGGAGCGCTTCAAGGACGAGCCAGGGCCGCCAAATTGAGGAGACGCGCTGCAGGCCTCGGCTGGAAGAAACGGTCTAATTCGGGCACCCCAGACTCCCCAGTCACTGCAAGGCAACGGGGCTGCTTCCGGGGAAGGAGCTGTAATCACCAGGGTAGAAAGTGAGTCGCCAATGGCAGTGGATCTCAGAGCGGATGATGGAGGGGTCCGGAGCACATCTTGGCGCTCCAAGCCACGCCCCCATCCTCATTTTATTTATCACCTGTTCAGAGTCCAGGCAGCCTGAAGGCATCTTGCCAAGCTTGTGCAGGACAAACCCCCTCGCCTTTGAATAAGATCTCTTTCTTGTGTCATTAGCGGTAGGTAGTAGAGAATCAGTTTACCTCTGGACAGGTTAGCAAGTCGATATTCTCAGTATTGTGACATCAGCAAGAAAGCTTCGCCAAGCACTGCTGAATGTTCACTCCCTCATTGCCCTCCCCCATGTCTCTACAAACCCCCTGGCCCTCCTGCCAAGCTGATATAGTATGCAAGAAGGTAGTGTCTGCCATTTTACATTTCTTTCACTTGGGACCAAACCCATTCTATTGGGTCTGCTCCTGTTATAGTATGCTCTGTGTAAAATCTTCAGTTAAATAGGGCAGAGTCTATCCTGTATGTCCACCTCCAGGGTGTGTAGTGTAGTTCCTATATTTCCAATAGGCTGTGCGCATTGGAATAATATATCCTATAGTTTAGACGTAGGACTGAGGTCGACTAGGTCTCTATCGAATGTATTAAACTTAATAGTGAGTGCCAGCTAGCTCAGAGGTCACTAGAAACTTTCTCGAATTCACAAGAAGGGATTCGTTTCTGACAACTGCATAAAGATGACAACTTTGTTTCCCAAAAATAAGAAATGTATCTCTAGAGTCGCAGAAACAATAGATAAGTATTTCACTCAGTCAGTCGTGCATGCTTCGTTTCTACAGAGGTGCAGAGAAATAGAGAGACGGGCGTTTTCAATAAAAGGTTTTATTGAACAGTCTTCTTTCTCATGCAAGTAAAGTGAACTGCTACAATCGTAATACAGGCTGCAATATTATAATATAAAATAAAATAATACTGTAAGAGCATTGTATGGTTTCGAAGCCATATAAAATTACATATATAAATAACAATGACTAAAAATACTCAACTGGTGCTTCTAAAATACACCTACCCCAATTTACGTAACCTAAGTCTAGTACGCGGGAGGGAGTAAGTATTGTGTAGCATAGGTATGGTTTTCTTTGCCAAGAATCTGTCCAAGATTTCTTTTAGGTTCTAATCAGCTCCATACCTTAGTTTAGTATGAAGGAGGACTGGTATCTCTGTCTCGGGACTCGATTTCCCAACACCCCGCAAGGGGAGCTTGGAAACACTTGAGCTGGATTGTCAGCGAGAGAAAGGACAGCTTCTCGATCAGTGCTACAGCTGAAGGGTCGGCTTTCTTCGGCACTTGCTGTTGTGGTTCTGAAAATCTGGACCCTGTCGTTATCCCGATATCGAGGTCCAATACCCGTGTCACAAAATATCAACGTACCATTACGAATTTGGTGTGTACAGACCGATAATGATTAGGACATCATTCCTATGCATTTGCATAGGAATCGAAGGTTGCTAACACCCCTAAATCATAGTTTCCGTTCCGACCCTTTAAACTCCATTTTGTAAGCAGCATCCATCTTGTGCCTTGCCCTCATGATAAGTCAATTAAAGGTCGAGCTTGATCCAAAAGGACACGTCCACCTTTCCTGACTTCCCCCTGACCTGTCCCAACTGACTCCACTGCCTTCAGCCAGACCTGTTTGGGCAGCTCCTCGCCCAGTGGCCGAATACGATAGCATCAATGCATAACATTCCACAAACCATTCACTACATACAGACCATGCTTTCTGCAAACATGCACCTGTCCACGTTCCTTGTTTATGGCCAGTTTTATGACTAGGAGGTGCCTTTCTTTATTGGTGTTTCATCGATATCTGATGGGAGTTCCGGGCCTGACTGGGTAATCTATCACGAACTGGACATCTAAAATGTGGGCTTGCTTACATGACTTCGCTCTTTGTATTATTGTAGAAATATGTGTATAGCCATATCATAAACTCAAGAATTCTTGCTCGAAGCTATTACTTTTGTATATAAGGAGAAGGCTGGTTCTGTAAAAACGAACAGTCTCCCGAGAATATACTCCCCGTGTGGTGTACTTCTGGGACACGTGTTACTTGGTAGCTACCAATAAAACTTGATCTCTGACTGTGACTAGAAGACTCCGAGTTTCTGTGGTCCGGAACAAGGGTGAACTCAGAGGTCTTCGGGTGTTATCCCCTGGCACCAACGGGTTCCTAAAAACCCGTTACCTCAGTTGGCGCCCAACTCTGGGCGATATCAAGCGGCGACGGTCCAAGCCAGATGTTCGTGAGGAGCTTCATGTGAAAATTCCGGAGGACGGCCAGCCACTTCAGCGACCCCTGTATGTCGACGTGGTTCCGAAGGTCTTTGCTGCGAGGTTCCCCGCGTCCCGACGGCTACGAAGGACTGCTGCCCTGACTATCGCCTTGTTTTGGACCCAGTGATCCTTGGTAGAGCGAAACGATAGACGAGTCTTCTAGCGACGTCACAGATCTTCAAATACTTCAGTTAAGTATAAGTGGAGCGTCTCCCAGTCCTTAGTTTGTCCTTAGTTTTTGGTATCCTTGAGATACGCTTTGATTTGGTACTTGCAAGCCCCAAAGCCGAAGGACTCGTGTTTTCACAAGAAATATCGTAACAGATAATCCTTTGAAGTTTGAAGCTAGACTAGTGAGCAAGGATGCCTGGTTTTAGCAGACTTGGAAACTTGTTTTGTCTTGGTTGTAGTAAGGACTCCCGATTAGAGGATTCTTGTCCGGTTCCTCCAATTGGAACTCCAACGTATGAGCTCTATGTAAAACATGGCGTAGGTCCTATCGCATATAATGAAGTATGGATAAAATACACCCGCAAGGATGGTGTTTTAAAATGGCCCCAATATGGTAGTTTTGACTCAGAAATTTTAGATAATTTAGAGGTCAAATTGTTCAAGAAGAAAGCCCGGCCGGCGATGTTTGACTCTTTCCGTTTATGGCGTAAAGAGGCCAAACAAAAGGAAATTAAATTAGAAAAGAAAAATAAGCGAGAAAGAGGTATGTCGGTAATGCAAGCCGCGATAAAATTTAAAGACAACAAAGAAGATCAAATGAGTGAGCAGTTGCACAGGCAACGTAAAATGGCAATAGATAAATGCTATCCTGTTTTACCATCTCTTCAGCAAGAGACAGTAAAGGAGCGCGAAAAAGATCCATTAATGGCGCATTTGCTAAGTTCGCCACCACCCTATGCACAAAATGCCACAGCACCTCTGCAACCTTTAGTTGCACCTCTGGTAGCTGTTATGCCGGCTCCTTTACAACACTCACCAGCCGCTCTTCAGCTGGCTTCTATTTCTCTGGTGCAGCCTCTTCAAGGCTCACCGATCACATCTACTTGTCCTCCTGTTTCTCCTACAACTTCGCCTAGCGCACCTTCTATTACTTCTGATACTCGTTCTACGAATGCTTCTGTTTCTGCTTTGCGTGACTCTGTTCTGCCACCAGTTATTCCTCCACTTTCACCTTCTGTCTGGCATAAAATGGCCAGCATTGTTACTAACATTCCTTCACCACTGTTTCGGTCGCCTAAAACGACCCCTAATACGGAACAAAGACAATTACGAAGCCAAATGCCTGATTATCAGGAGAGGGAATTATTGAATAAGTTAGCACGGAATTGGGCTATGGATACAGCGAGATATGATGTAGAGTCTGTCATGAACGTCTTCCGTCAATGGGATGAACCAACTCAAAGATACGTCTTTGAGCAGATGTGTGTTTTTCTGTGTGAGGATTTGGAAGATAATGGTCAAGAAAGCAACACTCGAGAATTGTGTAACGTACGATTTAAATTTGGGGAAGGTATGATCGTAGGTCCCGATGTTGAAAAAGCAGTTGAGATATTATTATCGTATCGAAGTACGGGTGGAAATTCTGGGTCATCATCTGAATGTGGTACATCTAGTAGGAAAAGAGCGAGACAGTACCCCATGAGAGAGGTTCCTCCGGTTTGGAGGGAGGGCGATGCGAATGCAGTACCGCCAATTCTGCCTCATTTCCAGCGTGTATGGGTACATGTCCCCTGGAAAAGATCCGAAGTTTTAGCACTCAAGCAGACACTACCTGATCCTCGTAAAAACCCGACTGGGTATTATAAGGAGTTATCGCAAACTGCAAGCTCATGTATAATGAATTTAGCGGATATAGACATGCTGTTTGGGAACGTTGTTCCACACCCTTTATGGAGTAAAATTCGTCATGCGAATCATGATCAAGAACTAGGTGACTCATGGGCAAACATTACAACTACAGATGCTAGACAAATTGGTGGTTTTAAACCTGAGCCGTTAATAGCTGAACTTCCCGGTAGGATTATCGCGTACATGAAGACAATAATGCCTGAAGTACGCGTAAACTGGGATAAGCTATCTGCGTGTAAGCAGAAGAAAGATGAGAATGTGTCTGACTTTTTCACGAGATTTGAGGAGACTTTCACCGATCATAGTGGTCAAGATATGGCTACCGAGGGTGGCCAAAGATTGTTTGTAGACAAATTCGTACATAACTTACTTCCTGAACTATGTAATAAACTAAAAGATTCAGAGAGTGCTTGGGCTGTCTCTACGTCAGCGCAGATTTTAGCAACAGCCCAGTACTATGAAAATAGGCGCAAAGACGAGCTAGATAAGGCAGACAAAAAGACGAAAGATTTAAAAACTAAAGTTCTTCTCCAGCAGGCCTATCCGCCTCGTACGGCTAGTCAGCCCAATTATCAGCAACAACAGCAGTATTCGAGAAACGCGCAAGGAAACGAGTTTCCCCATCAGCGTGTTCCGTATGGCCCGAATCAATGTGCGTATTGCAAGGAAGAGGGTCACTTCAAAAGTAATTGTCCGGCTCTTGCGCGACGCTTGAATGGTGTTTCAGGTGTAAGGGGAAGAGGTGTTCAACATGCCCCTAGAGGTAGGGGTCGTGGAAATTTCTCCCAGAACACAGTTTCTTTTCCGCCTCAGAATTCCATGAACAGCTTTGACCAACAGAATAATGCATTGTCTAGGTCAGCTCAGTACTATGCTGACGACTATTACACCGAACACGAAAATAAGGGTAACGATTGCTAGGACAGCCATGGACAAAGAGAGGGAGTTGTTTCGGTTCCAGTAGATCAGAATGGACCTTATGTCGAGGTAATTGCCTCAGGAGTGTCAGAGCCATTTCTGCTGGATACTGGTGCTACAAAAAGTTCTTTTATGCACTCGAAACTTCCTGGCGCACCTTTGTCTGGCGAAATGAATGTCTCAGTAGGTTTCTCTGGCGCCCCTGTTAGAAACCCGATCTCTAGTCCTATATCACTTTCTGTTGGCCCATGCGAATTAGAAGCACCCCTCATTTTGACAACAGGTTGCGGAGAAAATTTGTTAGGTTTGGATTTACTAAAGAGGTTGTATGCGACTCTATACTGTTCCCCCTTGGGAGTACAACTTACTTTAGGTAAGAAAGTCATTTCTCAAATGTATTTGTCAAAGGAAAATATTCCAGCTGAATTGTCATTGCTCCCTGATATACTTTGGGCTAATGGTTCTAATGATGTCGGTCGTTTGGAGATAACACCATATGTCATAACTTTGAAAGCCAACGTTAGGTTGCCACGTATTCCTCAATACAAAATATCTAGCGAATGCGAAAAGGCGTTGTTAACGATCATTTATGATCTGATCGATAAAGATGTTATTGAGGAAACAACAGGAAATGTTTGTAACAGTCCAGTTTTGCCCGTCTTAAAACGTACTGATCCTTCACAGCCTCCTGTGTATAGGTTTGTGATTGACCTCAGAGAAGTGAATAAGGTAGTTATCCCACAGTTTCCAGTTGTCCCCGACATTACTGCATTATTGACCATGGTTCCAGCGTCAGCAGCTTGGTTCTCGGTGATTGACCTGAAGAACGCTTTCTTCAGCATCCCGATTGCTGAGGAGAGTAGAGACCTTTTCGGCTTCAATTTAGGAGGACGAAGATTCCGCTTCAAGTGCGCTCCTCAAGGCTACTGCGAAAGCCCATCAATATTCAGCCAGGCCCTGAAAACACAACTGGACAATATTGTTCTGCCAGATGGGTCAACTCTGATTCAGTATGTAGACGATCTGCTGATCGCTGGAGACACTGAAGAAATTTGCAAACATGCCACATTGTCATTATTGCGTCACTTATGTGACATGAAGCACAAAGTCTCTCTTTCCAAACTACAATTTTGCCGACAAGAAGTAACCTACTTAGGTCACATCTTGTCGAAGGAGGGAAGGAGACTGACACCAGAAAGAATACAGGCAATTGCAGAACTAAGTGCCCCAAGGACACAGAGAGAGGTTCGAGCCTTCTTGGGCATTACATCGTACTGTAGACAATGGATACCGAATTTCTCATTACTAGCTAAACCCTTGCTGGCACTACTCTGCAAAGACACACCCAATCCTATGCCCTGGTCTGAAGATTGTCAGACGAGTTTCCACGAGTTGCGTGATGCATTATGTTCGGCTCCTGTGTTGGGAAACCCCAACTACAGTAAGCCTTTTACATTATATGTCCACGAAAAGGAAGGTTGTGCATTATCAGTCTTAACTCAACACTTTGGGGACAAACAGCGCCCATGCGCGTATTTTTCGGCAACTCTAGATCCTGTGGCTAAAGCCCTTCCAAGTTGTCTGAGAGCTACCGCCGCAGCAGCTGTCTGCATTCGACAGTCTGCTGGATTAGTCATGAATAATACTCTGATCGTTATGGTTCCGCATGCAGTAGACATTTTGCTAAACAGGACAAAGACACAACATCTCACTAGCGCTCGACTATCCAGTTACGAACTTACACTGCTAGCAAGTCACATCCACATAAAGAGGTGTGATACACTCAACCCCGCTACGCTACTTCCCATCCCGACAGAAACAGACACAGACAAGATTGATAAACATGACTGCTGCTTTAGGACAGAAGAAGAGACAAAAGGGAGAGTAGACTTACAGGACACTCCCCTTCCCGAATGCAATGATACTTTATGGGTTGATGGTTCATGTTTCAAGTTGCCGAATGGTGATACGACTACAGCATATGCCGTAACTACATTACACACCATTATAGAGACCGCGCGCATTTCCCACAATTCTGCACAAGCTGCAGAGCTGATTGCGCTTACTAGAGCATGTGTGTTGGCGAAAGGAAAGCGAGTGAATGTGTACACTGACAGCCAATACGCCTTTGGTGTGGTTCACAGTTTCGGGAGATTGTGGCGTGAACGTGGGTTCCTTACGTCACATGGTGCAAAGATACAACATGGTCAGCTAGTTAATAAACTCCTTGAGTCACTGACCTTGCCACTACAAGTTGCCATCATGAAATGCAGTGCACACAAAAAGATTCAGGATGATGTTGGCCGCGGGAATGCATTTGCAGACGAGGTCGCGAAAGAGACTGCAAGGAACACGATGAGTCGAATGTATGTTGTGGGTCTCGCTAGATGGGTTGCTGATGTGGGAATATGTGAGGACACCATTGACAGCGTGAAATCGATACAAGCCGAGGCCACTGAGAACGAGGTGAATGAATGGAGAGAAAGCACAGGTAGATTAGATTCGAATGGTTGTTGGGTCGAACTATCAGAACACCAGCGATGGCTATTACCTAACGCATATGTACTTGCAGTAGTAACAGTGGCTCATGGAATTGCACACATCAGTTCGAGAGGAATATGTAAACTATTGGCCCCAGTATGGCAGAATAGTAATATCCCAAAATATGCAGAGAATGTGGTTAGAAAGTGTATGGTATGTTTAAAGTACAATCCCGGTAGGGGAACCCCAACTCCAGCTGGTCATTTTGCGCCTCCAACGTATCCGTTCGAGGTTCTGCAGCTCGATTTCATCCACATGGAGAGGCGCAACAATCTGAAATATGTGCTCGTTGTTGTTTGCGCCTTTTCAAGGTGGGTGGAAGCGTACCCCCTTAAGGACAATACCGCCTTATCAACTGCCAAAGCCCTTGTCAAAGAGTTCTTCCCGAGGTTTGGTATGCCTAGAATTGTCTGGAGTGATAACGGAAGTGAATTCGTAGGATGCGTGATGAAGAGAGTGTGTGAGTGTCTAGGCATACACCAAAAATTCCACGCTGCAAATCACCCCCAATCAGCTGGATTAGTAGAATGCTACAATGGCACATTAAAGCTGAAACTAGCCAAGATCCAAGCCAGTACAGGTCTTAAATGGCCTGACGCCTTGCCTCTAGCACTCCTGTCGACCAGAATGACTGTCCATTCCAGATTAGGACTTAGCCCCCACGAGATAGTGTTTGGCCGCCCAGCCAACGTCTGGGGCGTGCCAAGACCAAAGAAACTCAGTGAAATAGAACACCCCGTACTGCTTGACTACTTGTGCGAATTGACAACTAAATTGCGTGTTTTACACCAACAGGTTCACAGTTCCTCTCCGCCAGCCTCTGACGATCCAGGTCACACCATCGTACCCGGCACGTGGGTTTTGGTGCGGAACTTCCAGCGCACCAACAACGAACAACCGAGGTGGACCGGACCGCACCTGGTACTTCTTTCCACGAGATCTGCTGTTCGGGTGGAAGGCAAAAAGAACTGGGTACATGGGACCCATTGTAAACGGGTCCCTCTGCCCCTTCCATACGACCGGTGGGTCAACGAAAGTGATCATATTTTGCAAGGACTTGTGCCACCGTCTATGCAGTTAGACACTACCGAACCTGAGACATTGTTTGAAGACCACACCGTACCTGGGAAACGACGGTACAACCTAAGGTCTAGACAAAGAGACTAATAAAAATGCAAACTAATGTGAATTTCTTTTCCCCTACGAACTATTTTTGATTTTTCAGCTCTCTCTCACTCTCAGGGAACTTGCTCATTATTTATTTTCGAACCGCCATCCGGTTCCGCTGCTAGGGTCGCGGTTGAAGTCTAGGGAGTGCAACTGGGGAAGTTTTAGGTCAACGGTTCTGGTTGGTCCGAGGGAGTTACCCTGGACTGAACGGAGCGCACTCCCTGGCAGAATCAACCTACCACCGCGGGCAGCAAGTAGAGGATGAAAGACAATTGTGTATGATACTGTCCAGAAGAAGATTTTTGATAATATGTGTTTTATTGTTATGTAGCATAGTTGTGTTTTTGACTGGTTATACTCTATTCGTATTTAAAGTTACCTTTTTGAATGACACCCAGACACCTCCTCCTACTATTTCTCCACACTACTTTCACCCTCTACCTGAACACGAGTCTGCCCGAAGACTCGAATTTGTAAATAACTCTTTCATTTAACTCCTACACCAACACCAATCCATAATGAACACATCGAACTGTTGGATATGCGGACTCATGCCACACATGACCGATAAGGGGATCCCATACTTCATTCTGCCATTCAGTTATTATGGTTCTCTGTGGGCTTTCCAGACCATGTTCCTATTCGCCCTAGAACCATACCCGACCCGTTCCACTGAGAGCGATTTCAGTAACAAGGCACTAATTGCAGGGATAAGAAATATGAGTAGGGATATCGACACATATCTGACAATCCCCAAAGATGAACTCAGTCCCTACACCCGTTGGAACGTGACCAAACATGGGGTTTACCTGAGTAAGAGCCAGACAGCGAAGAAATCCCGCCCGGTTTGGATAGTACCCCACCGAGGTCACTTATGTTTACAAGGTATCGGTAGGGATCCCAAAGCACAATTAGGAAAGAGCGTTTGCACAGAGACATATGTGTTCGCTTCCCGAACCTCCCCTATACTCCTAGCAGCCAAAGGCACGTATTTCGTCTGCCACGACCAAGCCTACACATGGTTGCCCCCTGACTTCTCAGGTACCTGTTTTATTTCATTTCTGCTGCCACCCACCTACACGGCCAGAGCAGATTACCATCGGACAAGGACAGCTAGGGGTGTCGTGAGTAAAGACGACACCGCAAGCCAGGAATTCGCTGACTTTGCAAAGGGTTTTCTGCCATTTTGGGGGCCTATGGTGAACAGCAGGAATATTCGTCAATTAGCAAGGATAGTTGAATCCGCCGTGATTGAAACGGCCGGAGCCCTTGGCAATTTGACAACCGAGCTTCAGTCGGATCGACTTATGACCCTTCAGAACCGAATTGCCCTAGATATCATACTCGCCGATCGTGGTGGTGTGTGTAGAGTCATCCAATCCAGTTGTTGCATCTTCATCCCTGATAATGCGCCGACAGTGTACCAGGCCATCTCTAAACTACACAAAATATCTGGTTCCCTTCACGTTGAGAAAGGGGATTGGTCCTTGCTGGGGTGGTTCTGGGAACTGATCACTGCCTGGGGATGGAAAACACTGATCTTCATTGGGATGATCTTAGCCCTTCTATTTATGTTCTGCCTGTGTGTACAGTGCGCTCCTGCACTCTGTGGCCTCTGTGCTACTTCATGTGTACGGAAGCCTGTGTTAAAGGACGAACGGAGTAACAGAATGATGCTACAGCAGCATCTCCACGAATTTCTCCATACCGATTTGGACTCAGATTAACGTGAGTTATTGCCTTACATAAGGGCAAAAGGAGGGTCTGTGGTTCTGAAAATCTGGACCCTGTCGTTATCCCGATATCGAGGTCCAATACCCGTGTCACAAAATATCAACGTACCATTACGAATTTGGTGTCTACAGACCGATAATGATTAGGACATCATTCCTATGCATTTGCATAGGAATCGAAGGTTGCTAACACCCCTAAATCATAGTTTCCGTTCCGACCCTTTAAACTCCATTTTGTAAGCAGCATCCATCTTGTGCCTTGCCCTCATGATAAGTCAATTAAAGGTCGAGCTTGATCCAAAAGGACACGTCCACCTTCACTGACTTCCCCCTGACCTGTCCCAACTGACTCCACTGCCTTCAGCCAGACCTGTTTGGGCAGCTCCTCGCCCAGTGGCCGAATACGATAGCATCAATGCATAACATTCCACAAACCATTCACTACATACAGACCATGCTTTCTGCAAACATGCACCTGTCCACGTTCCTTGTTTATGGCCAGTTTTATGACTAGGAGGTGCCTTTCTTTATTGGTGTTTCATCGATATCTGATGGGAGTTCCGGGCCTGACTGGGTAATCTATCACGAACTGGACATCTAAAATGTGGGCTTGCTTACATGACTTCGCTCTTTGTATTATTGTAGAAATATGTGTATAGCCATATCATAAACTCAAGAATTCTTGCTCGAAGCTATTACTTTTGTATATAAGGAGAAGGCTGGTTCTGTAAAAACGAACAGTCTCCCGAGAATATACTCCCCGTGTGGTGTACTTCTGGGACACGTGTTACTTGGTAGCTACCAATAAAACTTGATCTCTGACTGTGACTAGAAGACTCCGAGTTTCTGTGGTCCGGAACAAGGGTGAACTCAGAGGTCTTCGGGTGTTATCCCCTGGCACCAACGGTTTCCTAAAAACCCGTTACCTCACTGTAGCGAGCTGCATTGGGCAAGTAGATAGTCGAACTGCTCCGAACCACTGTGTCTTGCTAGAGCAAGTGAAGGCATATTTATACCTTGAAGGTGTCTAGTAAAGTTGGGCATAATAACGTCAGTAAAGAACCCCAAGGAAATAGTAGTTCTTTGTAATGTACATGAGTTTTGAACAATTCGATATTCAAGCAAGGGGAGTTCCCTGACTGCTTAAGCTGATTTTCCAAGAATTCGTTTTGGTACGGATGGAAGTAGCCATGCCTGTATTTGGACTGCATGGGCTATGTCTAAATAAGGGAATTATTTCTATGCCTATATTAGGGCAATGTGAATTGTACCTATATAAGGGCATGAATCGGGAAAATTCGCTCTGATCCTAAAACGCCATACAACATGTGTGCATGAGTTCTGTCATCCAGTGTCTATCCTCCAGAGCAACTTTTTGCCCTATTATACCTAATCTTTCCAAACGCATCATGATTACAAGCAGCAAACATGTAAAGCAGAGAGAATCTTGGAGTCAAAGTCTTGTACAGTCAATATCACATACAGCCAAAGTGTGCCTGAGTTGGACCCACAAGTAACTGTATGTTTCTGTATAGTTCAGTGAATGTTCTTAGTGTAGACGGGCAAATTATTTAACAGCATCCTTTCTTGCAATGTCCTAAAGCCAGGGCATGCCTATAATGCCTAACCAACCTAAGTCCCATTCCTTTCAATGCTTTCCAAGTCACAAGTGGGCCCCTCCGTGGTCAGTCTCAGTTCCATGCAATGACTGGTGGTCACAGTTTTCCTTCCTTTAACTACAGTTGAAGTAGACCAGAGAAATACAGTTTTGATTTGTTGCCATGCCGAACCTGTTGACTCTGATTGATGATGCTTTTATCAATACTTATGATGAATTGCCGATTACGATCAATTGAGAGTTCCAGTAATATTCCACATTTTTGGAAGTGAGCTACTTCCCTCATACACCATTCTGTAAAGGTAGGGCAATGCTCTCCTGGGGCTTTACTGTTTCACACTAAGATGAAAACTGACTCTTCAATTTAAATAAGAACATTTGAAGGACATAGTGGGGGTATTTTGTATGACATAGAGACACCTGGGGAGCAAATATTTTTAAATATGCCTCCTCACTCAATTAGGGAAAGAGTGAATTTATACTAGGGTTGCACATCTTCCTGTGCTTGAAGAAAAAGGGCAATCACTTGGGCTTTCCATCCCCAATATTAATGCTTGTCCACAAATGGTGAACAACCTTTACAACGCGGTCATTACAACGCAAACTATTACAACGCATTGCGCTGGGGGGCGCTCTAGGATAGGGAATAAGTTTAATTTTCTATCCAACACCTTCCCTAGTGTCCACGGGGACTGGAGTTGGAATAGAAAATTAAACTTTTTACTATCCAGCACCTCTAAGCGCTATGCGTTGTAAAGGTTTGCGATGTAAAAACTGCGTTGTAAAGGCAGGCGTTGTAATAGCCTGCGTTGTAACGTCATACATCCCCACAAATATATGGATATGGAATCTCTGTAGGGGTCACCAAGCCCAAGGATGACTCCGAAATAGAAGACTTGCTCCAGGTAATCCATGTCTTCCAAAGAGCAGAGGAGAGGGATCAACTACGTATGAATGATGGGCTGGAATGCTGCCTGGAGCAGTTGCCACTGGTTAGACTAATTACAAGCATTCCTCCCATCACCTTTTTTGGGTGTATGGTATTCTCCAACTATACTCCAACTATACTCCTATCCTATGCATTGACACTACTGCAAAAAAAAAAACTTTGAGAAACACTTCGGAGGAACTTAAAGAGAGTTCAAGACTGGGACCTACTGCCATTTTGAGTAGACAAACTACCTGCATGTTGTTCTCGAGCAACCGTTTAGCATTCTCCGCATGTTACTCCAAGAAACTTGTTTTTTCTGCTATATCCAACATCTGCATCTTCAAATCTCAGACAATACATTCCCAGGACACCAGAGATGTCTCTATGCCAGTCACCTTATTCAAAATCTCTTGTAAATCAGCATGGTGTAACTTCACATCCACTGCAACTGAGTCCACTTTCTAAAGCTAATCTCAAATTCTGGACTGCCTTCAAGATTTGTTCAGTCTATCTGAAGCAGTTTCAGTTACAAAATCTGCAGGAAAAACTCAGGTAGTACACTCCTCTTTCCCTTCCCCGGGCTGAAGGTTCAGTATGTTGTTGCCAATGTTAAGACACCTCTCCTGAAGTTCAACTTGTCACTGAGCCTTCCAGAGAACCAGTGATTGAGCACAGCATCTCCAGACTACCATGTTGTGGACCCCACCATACGGGTGCTTTAGCAGGGGGAAAAGTTAAGAGGAGTAGTGCCTAGGTGTTATAATGAAGGGTTCAACAGTCCAGACAACGGAGACTCTACCACACTCCTCTCCAAAGCAGAGCCTGTTAGTCTACCAAATTTAAGCCACCCTTAAGCAATCTGTTGGTGCATTCCTAGAAAGTTTTTTGGTTCTTTTACCACGGGCGTAAAGAGTAAGTTCTGGCGCCGATTATGTTATGTTATTTAGATTTATATCTAGGCGCAACAGCTACCCAAAAGGGTTTCCCGGCGCCCGGTGGAAACAACAAAAAATAGGGGAATAGAACTAGGATTAAAAAGCCAAGTTTTTAGTGACTTGGGAAAAAGTGTAACACTCGTCTGTATGCGAAGAGACATCGGAAGAGCATTCCTCAGAACAGGGCCCAAATAGGAGAAGGAACGGCCACCCAGACGGGATAGTCTAATCTTTGGCACCTGAAATTTAGCCTGAGTAGTAGATCTGAGGGTACGTAAAGGCAAATAGAGGTAGACTAGATTTTGCACATACATGGGAGCCATGCCATGCTTAATTCTGAACATATAGTTCAGAGCTTTAAACGTAATCCGATTTTCAACTCTTAACCAATGAAGGTCCCTCAAAGAAGCGGAAATAGAAGCTGCTCCAGGAGTTCGGAAAAGCAGTCTGGCCGCGGAGTTGTGAACTCTCTGTAGCTTTTGTATCACATCTTTATTAGCTCCAAGATAGAGGGTGTTACCGTAGCCCAATCTAGATGAAAAAAGAGCCTGGACTACGGCTCTCTGAGTGGGGCTAGGAAACATCCACACGATTTTTCTCAGCCATTTCAGAATGGTGAAGCATGTTGTAGCAACCTTCATGGCTTGTTGACGCATAGATAGTGAATCGTCAATAATAAAGCAGAGGTTGCGAACATGATGGGAAGGCTGCGGTACTGCACCCATTTCTGTGGGCCAATGTTGCGGACCCCAGAGCTCTTTGTCTTTCCCCAGGACCAGGACCTCAGTTTTTTCACCATTCAGCTTGAGAAGATTGCCATGGATCCATGATGCCACTTTGCTAAGCCCAGTCCGGAGAGCAGAATGCTCTGAATCTTTTCCCGCAGAAAGTGAAAAAATGATCTGCGTGTCGTTAGTATATGAAAATAACGACAGCCCAGCTTCTTCAACGATCGTTGCCAGGGGTCTGACATAAATATTAAACAACAAAGGCCTAAGGATGGAGCCCTGGGGAACTCCGTTTGGAGATGAATGAATCTTGGAGTTTGCTGCAGAAGAGAAGACCTGAAACATACGGCCAGTAAGAAAAGAGGTTAACCAGCTAAGTGCGGAACCAGTGACCCCTATGGATTGAAGGGCATTTATCAACACGGATTGGGACACCGTGTCAAAGACCGCACTTAAATCCAATAAGACAAGTGCGAAAGTGTTGCCTGCATCCAGATTCTGGCACAGCATTTCGGTTACGCCAAGAAGAGCAGTTTCCGTAGAGTGACCGGTTCGAAAACCAGATTGTGAAGGATGCAAAAGCCTGTTATTTTCAATAAACTGAGACAGTTGACCGTTGATGTGCCTCTCCAAAATCTTTGAAAATACAGGAAGCAGAGAGATTGGCCGATAATTTGAAGACACAGGGTCAGCATTGGCCTTTTTCAATAATGGAACGACCATTGCATGCTTCCATTCCAGGGGGACGAGAGATTCCTTTAAGGATGTATTTAAAAGTTCCATAATAATTACAAGTGTTGGCAGGTCAAGCTGCTGCAGCACGGAAATAGGGAGGGGGTCACAAGTGGAACCAGATTTAATACAGACCAGATGCTATTTAAGGGACGTCATGTAAAGTGGTGTCCAGTTATCTACTTTAGTAATGGTATCTGTATCAAGTTGAGCTTTGTCAACAGTTGGCCGAATTAATTGGATGGGGTGGACGGTAATGATAATGAAGCGGAGGATGGTGACATATTCCCAGTCAAAGTGAAACATATTGCTTCCACTTTGTTAGTAAAGAATTGAGCAACCACCGTCTTTCCATATTTTTACATTTGGTTTTCTCAGCTTTTAACTTGTCTGAGAACCAAGGGGCTGGAGGGCGGTGATTGCTAGTTTAAAACCAACCAAAAAGTGGTCGGTCCAGCACAAAGGAGTTGCTGTGAAATACTCAATGTTGGATAGATTAGAGAATATAGGGTCCAATAGGTGGCCAGCTTTGTGCGTAGGTCCAGAGTTGTAGAGCAGGATATTGATAGCTGCAAAGTCTGAAATAAGAGTACTACTGATAGTACAGGCAGGATCCTCCAGATGGAGATTGAGATTCCATATAATTGAAAAATGTGCCGAACTGAGCAGGAAGGGAGTGACCAAATCAGGGAAGTTTGTGGCCCAAGGAACAGCTGGCCCAGGGAGTTTATAAACCAATATCCCTAAGAAAGTAAAATGTGGAGTTTGAGTCAGTTTAAACAATGCAGCTTCGCAGCCGGTGATCTATAAGCCATCAAACTTGCAGCTATAAGCATTTTTGTAAATGATGGCAATCCCACCACCTCTTTTATCCTACCTGTCCTATCTGACTATAACATAGTTACGGGGCTGAGCGGCGGCTATATCCGGACCAGAGCTGGTGTCAAGCCATGTCTATGTAAGAAAAATAGCGTCCGGTTGTTTGTCCATTAACAAATCAAGAACATCAGCCTGGTATTTAGGGAGTGAGCGACAATTAATGTTAAACAAGAATAATTCCTTAGTAGGTGGAGTGTTATTTTCCGGATGCAAATTAGTTTGTTGTTTATTGTGGCTCTTGTGGCCATTACCTCCTCTGCAAGTTAAGAATATGCAGCAGAATGATCCCGAATGCCAGCACAGTGAAATCCATACCCTGTATTGGGCCAGTTGACAACCAGAGTATGCTAGCTGCATTTGTCATTGCCATCCCTATTGACTTAGCCAGTGATTGTTTTATATGCCGCAGATACTGTAGTTTCTTCCTAACCTTTCCAAAATTTCTCGCAGTACAATAAATGATCTTAGCAAAATAATTTCTTGGTTCTTACCTTCTATGAACTTGCCAGAGAAAGAAAGTCGGCATGAAAGGAATCTGAAAAGCGAACTATAACTACTGTTAAAATCTTCAAATGGCTGGTAGTACTACTTGTAACATTCTGTCTTGACTCCGACGTGAGGCATTTTGACTCAACTGAAATAACTTATTACAGTATAGTGATGTTGTTTTCTTTCTGTAGCTTATTAGTGACGACTTATCTATAACAAGGAAATTGTTTTTTAATAATATATTTGACAGGCCTCCTCAATAATATACATTTAGTATTTTTAGAATTACAGACGAGTAGCTGTCACTTATGGAGTTGTCCACCAAGGTGCTTAGGGTGACCTCAAAGACAAAAGGATGCTCTACGATGTCTATAATGTCATTGGTCACCCAGAGGTGGAAAAAACACCCTTTTTTGACAGCTACACATCAACTATTTTATGTTGTCCATGTCCCATAGCTCCCAAGAGGAGTGGGGGAAGACCCATGCGCAAGACCTCAACTCCCTCAGTCCCTCACCCACTTGATACATAAAAAGTCTAAAAGCCTGCTGTACACGGGCTGCCACCTCAGCTCACCTGCCTTAAAACAACAAAAGATAGATAGAAAAAATTACCTGTCATACTACTAAGTTCCACCTTGGTAGCAACCTATTATGCCTAATAAAAACAAAATCTGTAGCGTCCTTCCACCTTCCCCACCGCACCTGGTTTAAACTCTCCCCACCACCCACTAAATATCTTTTTTAAAATCCTGAGCCTTCTTCCTTCCTCCTCCATCCCCACCTTTCCCTTACATACCCGTCCAAACCCGGGGCCATTCTTTCCATACTGTCATCATGAAATGGAATTTCAATTTCAACTGTGACTGACAGGGAAGAAAACAGACATAATATGAATGGTTACATGAATCACCCAACTTCCCCTGATTTGTGGAGGCACCAGTGAGGCAAGGACGGCGTGGATGGAGAAAACATTCGTCAACCTTTCCACCTGTTCATTTGAAGCCCTGGACAGCCTGGCAAGGAGTGAAAGCTACCACATTACCTCCTCGTCTGTCTTCCTCGCCACAGTAATTACTAATGAGCATTCTGCTCCCACAGAAACTCCCAGCAAAAGTTATCATACTAGTCTCCCTATCCCTCCAATATGGCACCCAGCAATCACATAAAAGGATACAAGATCCACACCACGACCTGTTTTTTTGTTTCTGCACTACTCCGAGTGCTGTTCATGTTCCTGTTTGTTCAGGTGAGTTGGGGGCGGCGGCCCTGCTTTAGCGGACTCTTGGTCCCCGTTACGTTAGGAGGGGATGGTTGTTTTACCTGGTTGACTTGTGGGTCATAGGACTGTTGTCCTTCTCCTTCGTGGTTCTTTGGTCTCGTCTCCATATGTCTCCTGTGATGGGCCATCTTTTGTCTGTTTGGAGCCCATGTGGTCTGGTCTCATTTGGGGGTTCCAGTGTCGGCCGGGGTGAGGGAGTCTCTGTTTTGGTGCTTAGACGACGATCCTCTGTCCAGGGTTACCCGTATCTGTTTGTTCCCTCTCTGGTGGTCCCTTTGTGTGCCCGTCGGCAGGACTGGGGGTGCTACTATGGACACCGCTTCTGTGCAGGGCTGATGGTTGATATCTCTGTTGTCTTGCTCCTCCTTGGCAAGGAGCTATGGCCCATTCACTGGTGTGTCGCCTTATTTATGTCCGGAGAGACAGCTGAGTTGTCATGTCCTTCATCTGTCATCAGGGGGGTTGTTGTGCTGGTTCCCTCAGTTGTCTAAGTCGCCTCATTTGTTATTTAGTGGGGTCGTCGTTGGCCTCCCTGTCTGCAGTTTCCCTCCCGGGCTGGGAACTTGTTGTGGCTGTCTGTCTGGGCTGGGTCTTCCGTCCCTGTGTTCTTGTCTCTGACCAGGGTGATGTTCCAGACATTTCTGAAGTGTTTCGTTGTCCGGTGGTGGTATTGTTTGCGTCTCTGAACGTTACTGTGGTCTGTTGTTTCTGCACGTTTGTGCCTTATCAGCTGGTTTGGAGGGTGGATGCGCTGTCCTTCCTATGGCCCATGGGCCTGTTGTCTGTCTTCCCTCCGGTTCCCCTGCTTCTGGCGGTCTTGCAAGCACCGCCGCCTGTGGTTTCCTCTGTTGTTGGAGTTAGCGGTACATCCGGGTTGGACGTTGCCGTGCCCCTTATTGGGCGCTCTAGTTCCTCTTCCGGTCTTTGGCCTTAGCTCTTGGACTGTGTCCCTGGTCCACTGAGGTGGTTGTTCCTTGATGATTGCGGTTCTTCCCTGGCTGTCCTGCCACCACTCTCCTTTGCAGTCTTATGCTACGTCTTGGCTCGCCTTTGCTTGTGGTGTTCTGTGACCTGTTTGGTCTGTTGGGGGTTTGGATCCTGCTCGGGTCGTGGATGTTTTAACGGGCTTAGCCTTTTCTCCCCTCCGTGTTCGGTGGGCGGCCGTTACAGATTTTCTTGGTCTCCCTTTTGTGTCTGTGGAGCCCTTGGTAGTTCATCTTTTCGAGTCTCTGGCCTTTCATCGCCCGCTTCCTGTCTTGTCTCATCATCCGTGGGGCCTTCCATTGTTATTGTGACCTTTGCAGGGTGGTCCCTTTGGACCATTTGGAGTCGGTGGCCTTGTGGTTTATGATGTTGACGTTGGTGTTTTTGGGTGGCTGTTGCCTCTGCATGACGTGTTGGGGTGTTTCCTGCAGGCAGCTCCTTCTTGGGGATTTTGGAGGATGGAGTGCTCTTGCGGGCTCTTCCTGCTTCGGTGTCTATGGTGGATTCTTTCATCTATCGGCTGTGGTGGTCCTCCCTTTCTTCTTCCTGGTCCTTCGTAGACGGGGGCCTCTCCTTTGCTCCGTTTTGGATGTGAAGCGTGCTTTGTTGCCTTGCTGGTCCCACATGGCTTCTTTTGGGTGTTGCCCTGCTGGGCCAGCTGCCGTCTCTTTCCACTCTTTTGTCGGTGGCTTAGGGAGACTGTCTTATTGGCGTATGTTGTCCGGTCTGAGGTTCCCTCTCGTCCTCTTCTGGGGCGTTCTACTCGTTCTGTTGCTGTTCCGTGGGCCGCCTTTCGGATGTTTCCGTGGGGGGTTTTGCAGGGCGGCTGCTTGGTCTTCCCCTCATTCCGTCATGTTTCCTTCCCGGCTTGGGGTTGGTGCTTCTGTTGCCTTTGTCTCTTCGATTCTGAGCTCAATGGATTCTTGAGATGTGTGTCTCTTTCCGTTGTTGTCACTGGGATTCTTGTTGTTGTGCCTTCCGTGTGTGGGCTGTGATTCTTATCCATGAAGCTGATATTGCTTTGGTATCTGCTCATTAGCAATTACTGTGGCGAGGAAGACCAACGAGGAGGTAATGCTCCGGTTACTTTAAAGTAATCTTCATTACTCCGAGTCCTAGTCTCTCTCACCACAGTAAAGTTTCCCTTCCCTCCCGGCCCTCTGTTGTGGCTTCATGTATACTGCTTGGTTTACAGGTCGTATGGTGTTGATCTTGCATCCTTTTATGTGATTGGTGGTTGCCACTGGGGACCATATTGGAGCGATAGGGAGACTAGTATGATAACTTTTGCTTGGAGTTTCTGTGGGAGCAGAATGCTCATTAGTAATTACTGTGGCGAGGAAGACTAGGACTCGGAGTAATGAAGATTACCGGTAAGTAACCTGGGCATTACTGAGTGATGCCACAGCAGTGAAATTCAACTTTATTTCACTGCTATAACATAAGTACAGTGATTAAGTCGATTTTAAACGCCATACTAATGTTAATGGTGTGGAACACAACTGATTGACTCTGGGTACATTAACTGTCCACAGTTAAACTTTGCCATTATACAAGGATTCCAAGCAATGCTTTAAAAGTGTGCTGTGTGTACTTAAAGGTCTATAGTTGGATAAATATATTTTACCATTTGGATATAAGCTTAAATGTTCTAAAGCCACAGAAATTGTGATATTGTGTTTTGGAATATATAATCTCCCCTTTGAACTTTGTGGTTATGTAATGCGTGCCATTTCAGCATGTGTTTTATGGAATTGCTATAAATATCAAGCAAAAGTGGCACTAAACAATATTGTTGAAATATTATTTGTTCCATACAGGATATCCCCTGCAAACAAGAACCTTTAACACTTACTGCAGCTGCTTTGCAAGATCACATTTTACATAATCTTCAGCTAAAGAATCTATCCTTAGCTGGGCCGCTTGGCACGAATAGAAAAATCCACAATAACTCTGCCAAACCCTTAAAGAAAGAGAGGGTGACAGCGGTTGTAGATACCGGGCTAAGGAAGTCATGTGTAAACCGCAAGAAGAAGGAAGATGCAGAAAAGGAATATGTGCTTGATGCTTGTCCTTCACCATTAACGTTAGGTAAAGTATAAAATGGTTTCCATATTTTTTGTTACTCCATTACCCTGAATAAATGTAATCAAAAATAGAACTTGGTGCACGATTTTCACCAGACAACACAGTTATACTTTTCAAGAGAAGAATGGTAATTTAAGTTTTAGTTCGCAAATAAGGAAAGCATAAATTCTAGAGAAATCAAACTGAAACAACTATACAACAGATTGAATAAACAGATAGTTTAACTTTGAACAGAGCATTTATTTTGAATATTTATTTCTTATTACAGCATTGGAATGTTAAGCGCTCCATTGAAGACAATGGAATTCTCCAGGCTTTCAATGGCTGGTAAAAAGAAGGAGCATCAACATTCCAATGTTGGTTCACAGCAATAGCTGTGAATAAAAGCCTCACGGATCCCGAGAGGATTTCTACCCCCTCGGGCTCCTTGAGGCGTTGTTTTACAAATTAGAACATCCTGCCCTCTGGGAATGTTCTAATAGCCTTGGAGCCCTCTGTAGCGGGCTCTACCAGCCATTAAAGGCCCGCTCCCTTGTTGATGCTGGAACGGGCCTTTAAGGGCCGGTAGAGCCCACTACGGTGGGCTCTAAGGCTATATTACAGTATTGGAATGTTGCAAGCTCATTCGACAATGAAGTGGCTCAGGGCCAATAATGGCTGGCAGAGACCGTCTGCTCCAGTATGCCAATGCTCATCATTCTGTTGGTGGGATGTTCTAGTAGCCTTATAGCCCTCTTGCATCAGGCTATACCGCTTGTTAAAGGCCCTCTTCCTCATTATTCGCAGTCAGGCTTTCATCAACCGGTATAACCCTTGGCAGCACGCTATAAGGCTATAATACTACCCTTACTACCACTGTACCATCAAATCTGTATATCAGCTTCACAATGACATGTCTTTCCACCTGCACAAGAACCCCTACATGGATTAACATTTTAATCAGTCTGCAAGAAACATTTACCTGAAGGGAGAAGCTTGGTCAGGCCGCACTCCACATTGTCAGTACTTTTTAGGTATGGCCTCACAGTGCTGATGTCTACATGACCTATAGTTTAGGATACTCGTACAACGGGCTTTGGATCAACTGTTTTCAACCATTGACTTATTTGGGTTGACTCACTTTAGCTATTACTGTGAGACTATATCAGTCTCACTTCAGTTCAGTCCAGAGGAGTATAAATCTCTCACCACATGCTATTGGCTGCTTAATGTATGATTCCTCGGCCTAGTGAGTGCTCTCATTGCAATCCATGAGAGGACCATTTTACATATGAAATGATTATGCTTTTTGTCACTTTCAGTCTTTTATCGCACATATGCATTTTAAAAACAAAGCAGTGCTTTTTATCTTTTTTCACTATAGAACACATCTTGAATGCTTTTGTCTGGACTTATTTTTGCAATATCTCTTGCTCTCATAGCGGAGGACCTTCATATCTTGTTAATTAAAGCAAGCAGTGGCAAAGCTTATAGATTTGGCTTTTATGTTGTAACATATGGAAATGCACGGATGTCTGAGTTTCTAAGTTGACTTTGCCAATTCTTGTTTCTCTTTTCGGAAGATGACTGGCCAGAGTAGATTGCAGTTTCTGTGTTTCATTTTCAGACCACAGAGGCTTTTCTTTGTAAAGAACATTTTATTGAACTTTTCACCGAGTAGAAAGCACACATTCTATGAGAAAATCGAGAGATACTCCATTCCTGTAGTATATATTCTAAAGTTCCAAAACAGTTTACAACTAGGGGTGGGCGGAACTCTTGGAGTTTTACACTGTGTAGTTGCATACACACGAGATTCCACTCATTTCAGCAATCAGACAGAATCTTCACAAACTGCATCACGTGGCATGCCAGAGGGCACTGCTTCTTTCTGCCGCTCGAGTAGGTTTTCCTCTCAGGCTGCAGTTTTCTCTACATGAACGGTCACATCCTGCCACAACTGCCCGCGTTGAGAAAAGCTCACCGGGTGGCATTTTAATGCTTGAAAATCACGGTAGGGGCACAAATATTTGCTCGCCAACTTAACTTTGGCGAGCTGTGTAAGAGAAAAAACTCTGTGATGCTTGGCAGAGTTTTGCCGGAACTCTGCGATACTCTTGTAGCACGTAGTGAGCATAACTCAGCGAACTCTGCTGGCAAAGCGGAATTTTCCTCTCACCCCTATTTACAACATTGTTTGCAGTTCACTCTGCGCACCCTTAACCACACCCTCCCAATGTGACAAAGCAACTTTGTTTCACTGCCAAGGCATTCACTATCCAGATATTACCTCGCCCTACTCCCCTGGCTCATTTTCCCACTCTGTGGAATTACACCTTCCACTTCTTCGGTACACAGGACAACACGTTTATTGCCCTCAGTCATGTTGGCAGTTGACACAAAGGGGCACCTTATAAGAGGTTACTAAGTAAGGGACTGAAGGAGAGTATTTTCCAAATTGCTAATAGGTTTCTCAGTTGCAAGAGTGTTTCTCAGCCACTGTCCTTGAGTACGGGGGTTCACCTTTTTTCCAGAGTGGTGCAATGGCCAGTATGGCCTCCCATAAGCCTTGTTACCCAATATACCACGCTGCTTTACCAATGCATTTGTAAATGTCTGGTCTAATGCCTTTGGATCAAATGGAGATCCCCATCTTCTCCCTTAGGGGGAACAATTTTAGAGTATTTCAACCACATGTGGAGTATGATTCTCACCATTCCACATCCAGCTCAGCAATAATTTAAAGCCGTAGTTTACATCCTGTTTACCTTTAGTGAAGTGTAATGCCAGTCCTGTATTAGTTGGTAGTGTATCTCCTCATTTCACAGGATAATGGAACTTCTTTTTATTTCTTGTCCATTGAGTTCCCATTGCCCCAGTTCAATCTGGGCATTCAGGTATCTGTTTCGCCGTCCCCTGTATTGCCATTCCTCTGTCTTAACCACTTCCATTGGAAAATGTATAAATATTCAAATTCACCCCATTTTTGGGGAAGAGCTTGCTTATTGTTTTCTCGAAGAGAGGCTTACCTCTTTTAATTCATTCTGCATCAGTCAGTGTTGTAGTTGTGCATATATCAGTCTCTTTCTTTCAGCCCAAATTCAAGATTACTCGGGTTAAATGGCCGTATCATCCCCCATGAAGTAAGTCGGAGATTTTTCAACACTTTCTATTTTTCAAGTCTTGAAAAGAGCCTGTCATCAAGGTAGCAGTAAAGTTTGGATCTTAGTGTATGAGAGTATGTGGAAATGTAAATGTGGTCAGTTCAAGTTTTTCTGTTGCTGGATCCCAAACAGAAAGAGTTGTGATCAGAGAAGTGGATAGGTAAGTGTTAGGTGGTCCGTTCCACTTGTGTAGCTAAATCATGTCCGATGTCGGTCACCCAACATTGTATGGTACTTAAAGACCCATATCTTAGCTGTTATTACACTCAATTGAAACGCCCAATAATAAGCCTTGAAATCAGTAAGAGCCAAACCTTCACTGTCCCTATATTCCTACGGTATATTCTTAATGGAAACCGGCTTCTCTCCCTTTTCCAAATAAACCCGGTTGACACTGCATATTGTTGAAACTAATTTTCAACCTTTATAGGAAGGGCTTGAAACAAGTACAGCACCCATGGCAGAACATACATTTTTTTTTGGTGCCTATGCTACCTAGAACCCATAGATTTTGAGTTCAAAGACCTAGCTTGTTTGTTGGTCACTGAAATAATAATCAGTAATGACCATAGAGAAAGAAAAATTTCTTTCTAGTGTCCCCTCACTCACCGGGGTTGCCCCACGGTGACATGCTTCATCATTGGGGCCATCCCAGTTCTCTACGAAAAGGGGCATGCTACGACTCACGGACTACGCAGGAGCACTTTGACGTGAAGGACTATGTGTGGTGCATGTGAGAGTGGTGAAGTGAGTGTGAGTAATTAAAAATACCGTGCTAGTGGGCCTCAACAACGTGAGTCGTAGCACGCCCCTTTTCGTAGAGAACTGGGATGGCCCCAATGATGAAGCATGTCACCGTGGGGCAACCCCGGTGAGTGAGGGGACAGTAGATAGAAATTTTTCTTTCTCTATGGTCATTACTGATTATTATTTCAGTGACCAACACACAAGCTAGGTCTTTGAACTCAAAATCTATGGGTTCTATTTATTTGAATATGTTCTTGGAGGTCGACCTAGTCTTATGTTCCTCCCTCTCCCTCCTTTTTGTTGACTAGCCTATGCTACCTATCCAGGAGAACATTAGGTTCTGACATTTCACAAGATCACATTTGACCTCCATGAGCAGACATGTCTAATTTGCCCCATTATAATTGGTTGATTCTGAGCATAATCTGTATGCCTCAATACTGTATTCGTTTAGGGACCCAACTAAATGGCAACTTGGCTTTTAAGGGGTGCTTCTCCTGGACTCGAAAGGTCAAAGTTAAAACCTTTGACTTATCTATATTTACTTTTAGTCCTGAAATCTTTTTGTATCGCCTCAGTTTGACATGGTGAACGCACCCTGGTGTTCTGCGACAACAGGAGGCTGGCAGCCCCCTCATCAGCACCATGACGCCTAGAGTACTGTGAAGGCTGGTCGGGCCACACTGGAGGCGCTCTGGCCTCCTGTAGAGAAGGCCAAAGCTCAGAGGTGTGACCGATCCCCTTTCCCCCGGCACTTACCTCGTTGGAGACTCCATGCCTCCCTGCTGCACCTCGCTTTAGGACTCCCGTTCTCCCCTGCGACATACTGCCTTCTGCAATGGCCAGCTGCATACTGCCTCTGCGACGACCAGCTGCACTCAGAATTGCCGTTTCCATCTGCTTGCGGCAAGTCAGGACGTTTGTAGCGCCGACAACAGGAAAGTGGAGGAATTAGTGCTCATCTTTAGTACTGTCATCAGAATCCTGGACTACTTAAAGAATCCCATTTGAATTTATGAAAATATCGTTTTTAAGAAGCTTTTTGAATCCACGACACGAATAAAAAAATCTTTTAAGAATTTTACTCCGGCATTAAAGAAAAATCCCATATTCATCATTATTTAATATTTTACTAACTAGTGTTATGAAACACTAAATAAAAATACATAAACCCTACAGCTTTGAACCTTGTTCCATCAGACCATCAACTTATGGTGCGACTAAAAAGTTTTTTCTAAGTTTATATGTGGCCTTCCTGACGACGCAGCTTGCGTCAAAACGCGCGTCGAATACTACTATTTTCCTTGCCACAGGAAACGTTATAATTAATGTGAATTGCTGATATTTGTTGTCATGAAAAATGCTGTATTTTAACCAAAACTGTTTTTAAGAAATGAAATGTTATGCGGATTTATGTATATGAGATGCTAAATAGATACTAGCTTTATGCTAGGTCATTATTATTTTTTATTGTGTTTGTATTCTGAATAAATATGTGTTTTAACTTGATATTATTAGATTCTATTGTTACACTTCAGTTGGTTTCTACAATCTTTCTGCATTTAAGACAAGCACTGAAAAATATTGATCTAAGACACTTGTGACCATTTGATTGCCTAGGGATTAACTTCTGACTTGCATAGACCCTGCCGTAGGAATTGCTGTATCAATTCTTTAGAGGGTCCCAGATATTTTCCAATTGGACATCAGAGTATAGCCATGTTTTGGCAGCGCCATATTATCATGTCCGTATTCTCATTACCCAAACTAGTTAACTGCCAATATGTGCATGTGAGAATCAAAATCTAAGTCTTAAGTTGTTCAAAGTTTGATCAAAGTTTAGTTACTTCCGGCATTAACGCCCGCGTTTAAAGCAAATAAATAATAATAAACGAAGTAACCTATATTAAAAATAAAGTCCTAGCACCCTGCTATCACTTACTTCAAAAGTAGGTTAGGGCCGGCTCCATGGCGTGGCGTCCTCCGTGGTCGAGAGAAAGTAACACTCAAAACCACAGTTTAAATAGCCCCTTAATTGATTACACACATAAACCACCTAGACCTAGACTACGAGCAAAGGCCAACAGTGCCTATCCACATTTAGGCAGCGCCATTATGAAATGTCTGAATTATATTATCCAGACCAGTAAGTTGTATATCATGCAAGCATACTACATGAAATACAATGTATCCGTATTTGAAATCCAATAAAAAAAGAATTATATGTCAGTAATGGGCAAACCGATCGCTACAGTTTCCGTATATATTGTTCCTTGCCCGTTTTTTATTTTATTTGTTTTTGATCAGAGTTTTCAGTCCCCTACGTTCGTAGCAGCTTTATTGTAATAAAGCCTCAACGGCTCAAAACCAAGACTTCATATCACTAATATACTTTGCGCTGTCAATCATCGACAAGTTACTCCTATTTGGCAGCGCCATTTTGAAACGGTAAAAGTGGCAACCGTATGATGGTTGTAACCATTCATACGTTTTAAACTAGTAATGACAACGTTATGAAATACAGAATACAGTTTCTATGTATTATGTCTCCCTCTGGTATTTTGTTTATAAATGAAAAGTAACCATTTATACGCTTTAAACTAGTAGTAACAACGTTATGAAATACCGAATATAGTTTCTATGTATTCCTGCCTGCTTGTATTTTATTCATGAATGAAAAGCTACCTTACATTCACGTGTATTACCAGCCCTACTCCACATGTATCTCAACGGCAGGTTGCTACTGTTTGATATCGCCATTTTAAGATGGCAGGTATATTAACCGTATGTTCGCTATGGCCATCCATTCGTTGCAGACCATTGATAACAACATGCGCTAATAACAGGCCGGTTATCTATTTATTCTGTATGAATATTTAACACAAATTACACATCACGCTAAAAAAGTCGTGTGACTATATTGGTGTTATGTGAAACGTACAATATGTCTTCTAAATTATGATTTTTTTATAAAACTAATTATATTAATACATTTTAAATTGCCACTATATAATTTACCACTATTGTTATTCCTGTTACAGACCTTGCCGCAAACAGAAGCTGATTTTAATAGACATAAACTTGATTTTAGGGACTTTTGATTATTCACACAAATATATTCCACTTATTTTTTAGTTTATTCATATTTAGTCATAGTTTTAGCTGCCCAGGAAAGGAACAAAGGATAGTATATTCTTTATAGGTCATGACATCAGAATTAAATGCACGACCGGAGTTTGAGAACTATAATATATATTCATTTATCGCTGTATATTTAATTAAATACTCAGAAAGATGATATTATCGGGTAAGATAAGGAATCAAAAAATAATGAACAGACAACTTGTTTGAAAACCAACAATGATAAACAGCTTATTAGAACACTTAGTAGATTTAGGAGTGAATAGCCCTTCTACATTTCTATAGAAAATGATGCAATTCAGTATTGGTATTCAGTCCTAGAACTGTGGTGCTAAGGCGACAAATCCATCCCGCTTCAGCCTTCCTTAATGCTAATTCCCTGTCACCACCCCTTGGAGGTGCCTATATGTGTTCCACAGCATGGAACCAGATATTCTTTTTGGAAGGATGTTGTTCTTGTATATGGACTGCCACTGGATATCTCCCATCTTTATTTTTAATGGCTCTTATGTTTTCCTGAATTCTGTTTTTTAAACATCTGATACTACTGCCTATGTAGATTTTATTACAGGCACATCCTAGTATATACACCATGTATGTGGTATTACAATTAATGAATGTTCGAATTACATATTTGTTATTTGTGTTATACTTGAAGTTGATTTTTCTATTCAGGCCAAATTTGCATGTCACACAGGTGCCACAAACAAAAAACCAAGCCGGTTTGTTGGGCAACCAGGATGCAACAGTTGTATCATTTTTTACTTCTTTAATGAAGCTGGGACAAAGTATTTTTTTTCAGATTTGCTCCCTTCCTGTATACAACTCTAGGTTTTTCTGAGATCGTGCCTGATGGCATCTGACCAGATGCTATCATGTGCCAATTTTTGCGTAGAATATTATAGAAGTGGTAACTATACACATTGTATTCTGTTATAAACAGAACTTCATCCTTTTTGTTATCCTTGCTCTTGTCTCGTTTTTTCACATGGGTCCTCAGAGTAGTTTTGCAGGCTAATGATAGAGCCCGTGACTCTGCTTTATCCAAGCAGTTTTTAGTATATCCTCTCTCTCTGAGATCACGTTTTAAAGTTTTAATATGTTTGTGAAAAATATTTTCCTCACTGCAATTGCGACGGGTTCTTATCATCTCCCCACAGGGTATTGCATTGATAGTGCCCTTGGGATGGGCACTTCCAGCGTGTAAGATACTATTGCGAGCTATTACTTTCTTAAAGATGTCACTCTGTATTTTGTTCTCCATTACATACAGTTTCAGATCTAGAAAGTCAATTGATTTTGTCAGAGTAATTCAGGGTCATCCTGACATTGAACCTATTTTGATTTAAAAACTCATAATAGTCCAATAGTTCTTTGATCCCTCCATTCCAAATCATTAGGACATCATCTATCTATCTACCATAGAATATGAGGGAGACTGACAGACAGAGGGAGGGAGAGAGAGGGAGATATATGTATGCGTATGCTGGGTCTGGTGACTCAGTGGACGAAGGTGTACGCTGCAGTGACCTGTGTTTAACCTCATAGTCACAGGTTTTTTTTGCTCTAGCCTCGCCCCCTCCCCCACTGACCCTGCCCCCACCAGTGCGGCCTTCGGCCACAAACCACACTGTAAATTTGGCCCCCGAGAGAAAGTATGCGAGTACCCATGCTCTAACCTCTCCTTCCCTAGACCACCCACTCACAGCTCCTGTCCCCAAGTACCAGGAACCCGCTCACACACAGCTTTTCAATGACTAGACGAGATCTCACTTGCCCTTCAGCAACTCAAGGCTGATGTTCAAAGCCTTTTGCACCTCACCTCCGAGGTATCTGAGAATCGGAAGTCTAGTGAGCCCTCGAAGACTGAGTGCCTCAACTTCACACATCCCTCTAAATCTTGCCCGAGGCATCCCTTACCTACTGTTACCTCATCACAAGTGGCCCATACACACCACAGACGGGAAACCTCACCCCATCCTAATGACCCCTCTCGGCCTTGCAGAGTTAAAGACCCACTTTAAGATAAGAATATTATTACCCTTCTTCTCTCTTATGACCCATCATATGCTGTTAACACGGAGAATCTGTGCCAAATCGAAGCGATCCACTCTGACCTATTTCGAGAACCTCCAGTAAACGCTAGATCCTTAAATAGGAAAAACCTCACTCATGTCCCCACCACTACTCCTCCCCCAAATGATCCCAAATCACAGCTTAAATGCATGCTTCTCTACTGCAGATCAGCAGTACGTCATGCTGCTGACATTGCTGCCCTCATCCTTGCTCATGGTCCAGACATGCTAGTGTTGACTGGAACCTGGCTTAACAGTTCATCTGCACCCATTAATGACATACTAGTGCCCCCTAACTTTGACATCATCGGGCCAGGTAGATAGGGTGGACAAGGTCGAGGCATCACTTGTATACATCATAACAATTTATCAGTTAGACGACTGCACTCGGAGTCCTTGTCGTCATGCAAATACCTGTGCTTCAAGGTCTCGTGCAACAACAGGCAAGCTTGCAAATACCACACGCTCTACCACCCTCCACGAGACAATCTCCCCTTCCTAGTACAGATTATGGAAATCATCTCATCGAGCGCGGTGTGTCATGGCACCCAGATCTTCCTTGAAGACTTTAACCTCCATTTGGTTAACATGAATGACTCATCAATGAATAGCCTCAAATCTTTCCTAGCAGACCTGAACCTCACTCAAATATGTGACAGCCCTACTCACATCAAGGGTGCTACCTTAGATCTGGTCATTGGTAAGATCAACTCCATTCAACTTCAAGCTATCGCCCCCAAGACTGGACGGACCACCATTACATCTCCTTCCTCATCACAGAATTGGTGAGACCCAATAAGCTCAGCTAAAGAAACCCAGGCACTGGCAAAGAAGTCTTAGAAACATAACTAATATGATTTGACCTCCCGCATTGATAACAGCCTGCTTCCTCCCCTCTGTACATGCCTGATGCCGGCGACCTTACAGATCACTATAATCGCTCTATGACTAACATCTTAGAATCAATGATACCCCTACAGCTAAAAAGAATACCCTCCAAAATCTCCAAACCTTAGTATAATGATAGCTTAAATACTGAAAGAAGAAATCTGAGACTGGTGAAACATTTGTGGAGATCGTTTTCCTCCCTTGACCATCTCACTCAGCTGAGATCTCTAAGAAATGTATACAACAAAAGCATCGGGTGCTCTAAAGCTAGTTACTTCAGAAAGCAACTAGAGCAAGCCAAAGAAAGTGTTTGATCTCCAGCTTCAGTCAAACAGCCAACCCAACCCTCCCTCAATGGAACTCTCTTCGCAGCCTAATTGTGAGGAACATGTCACCTTCTTTCATGAAAAGACAACAAAGATTGAACTGGAACTACGGGCAGCTTTGGAGAATCTTCCTGTCGCCTATTCTCCCTCTGTGCCACCCATTCTGGTTCTCCCCCCAAAAACACTGCTTCTTGGAGCATATTCCGAACCGTGGATAAAAGCACCACTCTCAAAGCTCTGGCCCCTCTGAAACCATCCAACCATTTCAGCGATCCCTTGCCATTGAACCTCTTCAATGAGATCAGATCATCTATACTCCCTCTTTGGACGAAGAAAGTTAATGCCTCTCTGCTTCAAGGTATGATTCCAGATTGCCTTAAATCTGGGTAGGTCACCCACATCCTTACAAAACTGACGGCAAACCATACTAACCTTCACAATTTTCGTCCAATTTCCAACATTCCTACTCTGGCTAAGCTCCTAGAGAAATGCTTAATTACCCAGCTACTTAGCCACATTGAACAATTCAAATTGCTGGACAAATTCCAATCCGGCTTCCGTAAGGGTCATAGCAAGGAATCCGCTCTTACCCACATTGTTGATGATGCTCTACGAATGCTGGACGTAAATGAATCGTGCCTTTTGATCCTCCTTGACCTATTGTCAGCTTTTGATACGGTCAAACATGATACATTTATCGAGCTACTGGAGCATAGGATGGGGCTATCGGGGACTGTGCTAAACTGGTTCTCCTCATTCCTGCACAATAAAACACTAAGACTCAAGATGAATCAGGCTTTGTCAAAACCCGCTCCACTCACTCTGGGGGCAGGGGGGGGGCACAGAGTCCACACTTTCACCCACCCTCTTCAAGCTGTTCATGGAGCCTCTAACAGAAATCCTTAAATTGTCCAACATCCATTATCACATGTATGCTGATGACACTCCACTGTACCTGAAAGTCTCCTCCCCTGAGGATATCAGGTCCCTCATCTCAACTCTTCAGGAAACTCAAAGTTGGTTGACTCTTAATCACCTGAAATTAAACACTCTCAAAATAGAATTTCTCCTTCTCGCCCAAGCCAAACAGTCTCCAGACATTGAAAGAATGGATGCATCATCTAACAACTCTCAACTGCCCTCCAAACATCATTGATTCCGCGAACTCTCTGGGAATTATGCTAGATAAGCATCTGAACATGCAAAGGCACATTAGTGCTCTCTCTAAAGGAGCGAACTTCCAACTGAGAGACCTAAGGAAAATAAAACCGTTCCTACCCCACAATGACTTCAAGATTGTGGTGCAAGCCCTAGTGATCTCTAAACTGAATTATGATAGGGCAACCCTCTGTTGCCTACCTAGATCGAAGAGGGCACCACTTAGGGCCTCTCTCAACTCTGCTGCAAGGCTCATTAAAGGCTCCAAACGCTATCATCACATCATGCCTGAGTTGAAATCACTAAAATGGCTACCATACGAAGCAAGGATACATCTAAAAATTGCTTGCATGACCCACAAAGCTTTACATTTCAACATCCCAATATATCTTGCGCAAAAATGTGAGCTCTCTATGGGATCTAGATCTTCTAGGGGCTCTAGCCCTTTACTGATCAAGCACCGAAATTCCATAAAAAGAAAACCTACAATCAAGCATTCTCAGGTATTGCACCAAGAATTTGGAACTCTTTCCCACTTGAAATAAGACGTAACTATTCCACGGCTTCCTTCAAAAGGGAAGCTAAAGAGATACTGATGAAGACATTTCTGGGCTAGATCCCAATCATCCTAGGACTCGCTAGTTTACACTTATACTTTATCGATCTATTATGTTTGTTATGATATGTTATGTTTGTCTCTTGTTCTGGTTGTGATATGCTTTCCACTGCTTGTACCTTCTTAACTGCAAATATGTAATGTGGTCTTTTTTGCGCTATATAAAACTTTTAAAATATAATAAAGGCAGTAGGCAAGTCCTTTTTTTTTATTGTGAAAAGCATACCATTGGTATTAAACTGTGTTAAAGTCTGTAGGTACGTTCTTTGTTACATGTAATCTCGCCAATTATCCTATTTAATGCATTTGGGTTTGTTAGCTTCAAACCGCCCCAGCCCCCAACCCCTCCCCCACCAACCGTAGGTTTGGGAGATTTGCACTGTGATAATCTTCATTAGCCTCCTGTAGGAAGATCTTGTATATCATGTTGCCAAATCTGACCTTTTACAGATTTTTGTAGTTATGAATGTATGCCTCATGGTTGTCTTGGCAGAAATCTTATTCTCAATACAACAGGCCTGAGGCGAATATTGTGATAAGGCTTTGATATGGTTAATAATTGGTTCATTGCAAAAAGGTATCCCAGATGTTATGGGTCTAATCTGTTTAGAACAGAAAGTTACAGCAAAGGCAGTGTTGCACACTTTTTTATAGTGAAACATATATTAAAGCCCATATGACTTTACAGGTGAATTGTTACTGCACTGTGGGAAAGCCTGTATGTAGTTGGTATTTTGCTACAAGAAATCTCACAGATTACTGTTGTAGGCAAATGTTTAGTATTGGTTTCATCCTGTGACAAACCCTGGGCATAGAATATTTGCACTGTGATAATCCTTCCTAGGCCCTCTTATTGCGTTGACAACAGTAATTCTGCACACATTTGCAGTTTTGTACTGAATATTTAGCTGGGTGTGTTAAAGTGCGTTTTGGATCTGGCTCTTGTAATCAATAAAAATCTAAAGAAAGAAATATACCTAGTTAGGCCCTGATTATGAGTTAGGGGTAATTCAATGTTGAGATTCCCAGTGGTGGAAATTTCCTTTAATGGCCAGTATCTCCATAGGGCATTCCACCTTTTATGAGTTTTACCTCTCGACATAAAGAATAACTTTACAAACATAAAATTACTGTCCGGAATACCTCACTGCATTCCCTATTCTGAGGGGTTTAATGTTCCCATTTACCACCTGCTCTGAGTAGGTAGGAAAGGGCTCAGTAGCTTCTCTTGGGTTAGAAGGGAGCTAGAAGGTGAAAGGTGTAAACTGGGAAAAAAGCATCGGCAGGGGGAGCATTGCATGCTCCCTCCTTCCAAAGAAAATGCTTATCACGGACAGAGGGACAAAGCTGTTGTCATTCAAATTCTGAGTCAGAATCATCAGCTTGAAAAACTGGGTCCATTGTTGTTGCACCCAGGAAAAACGGGAGCAGGAAAAAAGGGCCTGGAAAAAAGCAGAATTCCAGACCATAATCAAGCTCTTTCTGACTCGTAATCAGGGCCATAGGGTAAGCCCTCTTCAGCCACTGGTGGTCTTTTCAGTTATCATTCACGTCCTGTTTCTGTCTATAACCAAATGTTGTATTATGCAATAGGTCAGCCCACTTCAGCCATTGACTCTGTTCCCGTTTCAATGATGCTATTTCACCTAATCACATGCACATCTGCCTGAAAAAGAGTGTGCTTCTGTATCAGGGCTAAAAAACAAGGGTTTTAGTGACAAGTTGCATATGTACGACAAGTTATTGAGTGCCTAAACCCTCTGGTTACTGATTAAGCACTTTAAGTTATGAGCTAGGCTTAATGGCATTGATAGTGCTTATTTTCATTTTGAGCCAAATAGAGCATCACTTTTTGGTTTTAGCAATGGGAGCTAAGTGCTGTCTCCCATGTTGTAGTCTGCTCTGTGAAGATCTCAATGGGAACTGAAAGCTCCCGAAAACTATTTTACTGAAATATGTGCCTTTTACGCTGCTGCCGTAAACTATTTATTTTCAGAATACGGTGCTGCATCTGCTTTTTGTGACTTTCTTTTTTTGTGATTTTTTTCACAACACTACACTGTGAAAAAGATGGAGGTAACCGTAGAACACATCATGGTGGATTCTAAATGTCCCTTGTACAGACTGATGATGTGGTTGCAGTGCTTTACAACTGCAAAATCAGCAATCTCAATGTACTAAAGGTATTTTGTAGTCAAAGTTCTTCATGGGGATTTTTTTGTGATACATTACTAATCATAAAGAAAAGGGGAGTGAAATGCGTCCCTCTCCTAATTCCTATTTTGAGTGCATGTATCAGTGGCTTAAGATTGCAACTCTGGTCGTAAATCATTGAACAAACTTCGACACCAACTTTGGATAGTATCCAGTTTTAGTGGGAGCAGACCCCTGCAACAGCTTCCACTTTGTGTATGGTGGAGGGTGGCCTCAGGGAGAGAGCAGATAGGAGTCATCAGTTCACAGATAAGGCTGAAGGGCTGCTGTCCCTCAGAAGCCTCCCTCCCTGCCTTCACGAGCATTCTCAGGGAGTCAAAACATGCCACCTGCCTCTTGAATAATAACAAGAAAGGAGTTGTTTGCGATCTCCTTTGAATTAGCATTTGTGATGTTACTGATTAGTACATCAGTCGCATCACGAAAATGCCTAGCCAACCAGTGATGTGCAACAAAATATACCTACTGGTTTGTGACCTAGGTTTAGTACATAGGTGTAAAATTATCAAAACTGGCAAACCCCAGACAGGTTAATTTTCATTAAAAGAAATAGCAGATTGCTTGAAAAAATCCCTTGAACTGTTTGGTGAATAGTAACTATTTATAGGTACTTTCTGTAGGATCCAAGAATCGTCATGTTGACATAGATTGTAAGAAAAATACAGTGACATTGTCTTCCTTGCAGTTCTTCATTACTTATCAAGACTATTTGCGAGCAAGGATCAGCTCCTCTGTTGACATTTTTTATTCCACATATGCTGCTTATAGCTATAATACTGCTATTTTTGTTTTCCATTAACAAGATAATATAAAGAAAATATTTTAGTGTGCTTGTACTCATTCCTTGGGTTAGTCGTCCAAGTTTAATTGTTGTCAGTCGTATAGTCCTTGTTTAATCATTTCTTTTGATTGATATTTTCTATGTTGTTTGTATTAATTTTGATTCTATTGTCATGGGAGACAAATTTTAATTCCAGATTTGTTTTGCTATCTATCATAAGCTCAAAGGCTAGGACTAGTCGAGGCTCCGCCTGCACCTTTAACAACAGACGAGTGGGCCAAAGTGAAGCATAGGTCCGTAAAACAAGGAGACTCCTTGCAGCCTTGTGTGATATGCAGAGAAGAATTTGAACTGCATCCACAGGTATGGTTAACCTTCACGCACAATGAAAGATTTTATTCAAACTTTAATTTCACGATTTGCAGTAAGAAAGTTCCATAACACACTACCATAGAAGATACAGTTTGTCACATGTGTATCATTTTTTCTTTAAATCCAACTAGAGACTTATAATTTGTGCTGTAAATTGGGCATTCCTGGAAACACACCATGGTGCATCATTTTTAATGAAGTGCTACAAACATTTTTGTAGCTCAAAATATTAGCTTTTTGTCACACACTTTTCATGCCAGGATGGTTGCAAATTTTATTACTGTTAATATATGTATATGTGTTCTGACTAATTCTATTTCCTTCCGTTTTTGGGTTGTAGTAAATGTTACTGATTACTTTACATCTAGCGTTGTTATGGAGGTGAGTTACATACATAAGTACTTTCAAATTTTCATTTGCACTCTCTAGTCAGCAGGGCACAAGTCCTAAAAAAGAAGTGGGGGGACTAACCTAGTTAATCAGTATGCAAGTGGCATCACAGCGCGTGACATTGCGGCGCGTGACATCACAGGAAGTGGCATCACAAGAAGTGGCATCACAAGAAGTGACATCAGATCTTAAGCCCTCACATATATGTTTAGCAGGTGTATCGTGAGTACATTTGAGCACATTTAGAGTATACATGCAAACCCTCCTGATTAAGGCAGAATATTCACACTTTTGCATGCTACACATAAAACAATGTTGCCTTTTGTCAGCGTAAACCTTCCTCCAGCCATACTGCTTTAAATGAACAAATAGTGATATTTCAATTATTACAACGCCTCCTCAGGGATAGTAAGTGCTATATAAATGCTATTTATTTTTTGTGCAAATACTGGGAAAGATCAACACATCTGACGTTCTTGCAGTGCATGCATATCTCCTAAACAGAGACTTAACAAAGTGAAAAGCTGCCTCGCTTAAGAATGTGTGAAGTGCTAACAAGGTGTGAGCCTTTGTTTCCCCTCTGCTGCCTTTGCTTCTAGGTGTGAGGCTCCTGACTGCTCCCAGCCAAGAGACTCGAACAAAAGGAGGCCTGATGACCCCTCAGATTTGGCCTTTGTTATGGGCCCAGCAGGAGCCTGACATAAGAGAGCCCTCTCCCCGCCTGCATGTTGTTGCGGATCGAAAGCAGATAACAATGTGCAGGCGCTGCTGAATGTGTCCTGGTGTTTGGAAATGACACCGGGACAAATTCAGCATCTTTTTCAGTGGGGCCCAACTTCTTGGCAGGGTGGACGTCATCCACCCTGTGAAAAAAGTGGGTAGACGCCGTCCACCCGCTTGTACCCCCAAATGGTGCCCTGCTAGTCACACTCTGAAAAATTGATTTGAGGCCCACCCTGGCCGGGTAGAAAGCGAGAAGAAAAATTAAACTCCACTGGCCTTGACAAAGGCGCATTGAAGTTTGAAATGGGGTAAGACAAATTCGTACTATCCCCACCATTGGGCAGGATGTGCACTTGAGGACCCCTGTCGATTGACATGTATTGTTAATCTCTCAAATGGGAGAGTTTCACAAACGAAATGTAACCCCATCCTATACTTTGGGAAGAGTAGGGGTGAAATAAAACAGTCTTCCGACCTTGAGAAAGATGGAAACCTTTATTTGCACCCTTACTCTCCTTGCTTAAGGATAGGAAAAGTTTAATGTTCTCCTTCCCCACCACATTGTTTAAGGGTATTGAGAAGAGTATTTGATGTTTAGACTTGCCCAAGGACAAGAAGAAATGAAAAGAGCTTGCTTCAGCTACAATCTGCCCTGGTGTAGCACCCCCCTTCCTCTCAATCACCAAGTGCAAGGGGGATTTACAATGCCCCTCCTTGCCCAAGTGTAAGGGTGCCCATCCCCAGGCATTGCTCAGATGCCAGTTTTGACGTATGTTCCTTGTCCCCATGCCTTGCTCAAGCATGAGGGAGACATAAAAAAGGGAAAGCGGTAGTTGCCACCTGCCTTACTCCTCCAAGGCATGCTAAATGCTGTGGATCATAGAGAAGTAGGGCAACACAAAACCAACCACTCTGTTCGTAGTTGTGAACAAATCATTGGGACAAGTGTGAACTGCTTTACTCCCCCATGAAATATAGCATGTGACATGTTGCGGAAGATTGGGCAGCTGCCACCTTCGCTCTATTTGCAATTGAAAGCAAAGCACTGGGCAACTTGTAAGTGTCCCTTTCTTTCGTGGCCATGGGGAGGAGGGACAATGGGACAAACCATGCCCTTCCGCAAAGTGGGGGGTATAAGACTAGTAGTGCCCCACTCCCTGCATCTCCTGTCCTTGGGCAATGTGGACTTAGGGGTTGGGATGCGCTTGGTCAAGTAAAGGGTGTGGGTAGAAATAAAAAATAAAGTCTTCCACTCTTGAGCAAGGCTGGGGGTGAGGTAAAAATTCCAGAACCCCCATCTTTGGACAAGGCAGCTGGGAATAAGGCCACCAATGCCCCTTCACATGAAATTGGTCCGAGGTCGGGTGGGTCAAAAAGGAAGAAGAACACATTTCCCATGCTTTACTTGGGCAATGTTGGGTAGATGTCATTAGATACCCTCGTGCCCTTGGGCTCTGTATGTTAAGGATACTCATGCCACATCCTCACTTTTCGGCTGTGCAGTAGACATTTTATTATACACCACCACCCAATTTAAACCCACTGTCTGCCCAAAGAAAAAAAAAATAGAAACATCACACACCTACGGAACTACCATTCAATTCCTACACACTGTCCCCATCCAACGCCCACACACCGGAATATCAGACAATGCTCAACCATCATCAGACTCTCACACACAGATGCCCACACAACCACCATCAGCTTTACTCGCACACTCATCAGATATTTACACACAATCACCCACCCACACCTAGATGCCCACATATACCAATGGCATTAAGCCATGCACAGTGTGATCTGTGCACAGGGCCTGGACTCTTGTCAGGCCATTAACAGCCCACATTCCACAAAGCTGCTGCATATGTCATTTGGCCATATGCACACAGCTCTGAACAAGGCCTCCAATTGCTAATCCTTCCTGCCACTAGTCTGGAAACCAGCACTCATGTAACTTAAGCTGCAGCACATGGCCTTTAGCCATGTGTTCTGGGCTCTGGAAGCAGAGGCTGGCTTGCAGTTAGACCCAGTGCCAGCTTCGAGGTCTCTGGATCAGCTGCATATGGATGTTGGCATGTGAAGCAGGCTCTGGCCTAGAGCTTGGGCTACTTCCATGCCCCACCAAACCATCAGTATGTGGCCTTCATTATGTGCAACGGCACTAGGTGCAGGGCCTTGCCTAGAAAGGTTGTTCATTCCTGCTAAATGACCCTGACTCCCCAAAACCCGTTCTGCTATGTAGGCACCTACTGCAATGACAGAGGTCCTTTGAGCTTTGTAAGGCAATGGTGAGACAATGCTACAAAGAAAACCAAATGGAATGGTGTGGCTGTGTGCTGAGACTTAGTTCCAAGATATCCCACTACATGAAGACGATCAAGCGATGGCATGTATAAGATGTGAGTATGGCTCAGTGCCAACCTGGACAGAAAGTTGGATGGTAGAGCTTGTGGAGCCCTGGGCCAAACACGTTGCTGAAGAGAGTGACTAACCTTGTGGGTAATGCTCTCTCAAGGAACTTCCACAGAGTTTTGTCAATTTCCAGTGTGACGGGGCAGAAATGGTAATGCTCATGGTGACAATGGCAGTAAAGCAAAGCAGAGTATGCCGCTCCCTCATCTCCTGTACCTTATTGAGAAAGATAGTTCATTAGATGTGGAGCTTTATTCTTCCACTCTGACAGAAGAGCAGCTTCATCATCAGTGACTGGGTGAGATCACTGGGCAGTTCCTGCCTGACGTGGTTGCCCATTGTTTTGACACAAGTGACAGCATATCTGTCAGTCAAAAATAAGAGATACAGACTGTAAGATCAGGTGAAGGCCAGCATTAAAAAGTAGGTATGTTATGTTATGTTATGTTACAAAACATTTATTTTGCGCACGGACACTCAAGAGTGTCCCAGTGCGGTTGGTGGACATAACAACAAAGCATCAAAGATTAGGTGGCTTGATTAAAAATAAAAGTCTTCAACTGTTTTTTAAATAGCGAATATCCTGAATGTTACGCAATTCCAAAGGGAGGGATTTCCAGGCCTCCGCTGCTTTAACAGAGAGAGAGCTGCCCCCCAGGCGGACCCTGCGGAAGCGGGGGGGACAACTGCCAACCGCTGAATAGCAGAGCGAAGACTTCTGCATGGGACGTAAAAGGCAAAACGCCTCTATGAGCCAGAGTAAGGGCCTTAAATGGGACTCGATGGACCACAGGGAGCCAATGCAAGTCCCATAGATGCTGTTTCATACTTGATCTCCCAGGGATTTGCAGCAGAACCCTAGCTGCCGCATTCTGTATTGTTTGTAATTTTTTTATCTGATACCCTGGAAGGCCAATGAACAAGCCATTAGCATAATCAATGCGGGACAAGATGAGAGCCCGAGTCACCATTTCCCTAGCCGGCCTAGGCAGCAAAGCGAAAAACTTTCTGAGTGATTTTAGAATACCAAAACACGCCCCGCAAGTCTTTTTGTCTGCATAGTAAACCTAAGGTCCTCCCCAAACCAGATTCCCAGATTTTTTACAGGGTTTCCAGATGAATTAGGTATCCAAAATGTTGTTCAATACTGCTAAATACCTTCCAGTGCATGTTTTGTATAATTAAACATAATAACAAATTGAAAAACATGATTTGACATATATAACTTAATTCCATAATAAAACTACTCAAGTGGTGATTAAGTAAAATGTCCATGGTGGAACACCTTACACCTACCATATCAGACACTTTAGTAACACAGCAGCACCTGATATGTACCACTTCAGGTCAAGCAGCAGTATTAACATGTCAGATTAAATTATTTTGAATGTTCAAGCCACCTCCAACTTTAAATATATCAATTATATATGGTTGCTTTGGAGGCTGCCAAAGTCATAATGCTTAGCTATGAAAAATGCAATTTATGTTAACTTGCATGTTTCTGTTCTAGCATATTCTGCAAGGTGTATTTACTGCATAGGCCAAGAAAGATGTCCCAATGACAAAGCCCTCTCTATTTTTGAAACCTTAATTGTGCTATGTGGCATAGGAACACACTAGAAACTTTCCTTTTGCTGCATTTTACTGAACAGTGAAACAAATCTAATTGATTGGCACACATAGGGTTGTAATATAAATACCACAAAAATTATTCCTAGTAAGGCTGTTCATTTCTGCATCCTATACTGGAGTATCCAAAAGGTTCTGGAGGCTATGATAAACTGGGTCTCCCATAACCTTTAAATCATACTTTCCTTGAATCTGAGGAAGACTGGAAACAATTCCGTGAGGTAATTCCTATTTCAGAAAGTAAAAAGGGAACCCTGCTTCATTTTGAAACTCCAGAGTTGATGACTATTCTCAGGAGGCCTCCAGAGATCCACAGACCGAAGGAAGGTCTGAGGGCATTTTGGAAGTACTGCCAGCAGGCCAGTGGGACTGGATTTTGGGCAGACCCCTTGCTAAAGACAGAGACTAAGAATTCAGTCTCCCTCTGAAGTCTATGGTTTGGTAACCAGAAGTTCTCCTTAGAAATGTGGGAGCATTCAGGGTGACCAGAAAGAATGACTATTGTTTTCTGTGAAGTTGGGACTTTTTTCAACCTCTCGATGACCGAGACACAGCGTCAGTGCTACCGGACGAAGCATGATGATTGAGCGGCAAGATTTCCTTGTTCTTAGTTTTTGCAATGAAGGTCTTGCAAGACTTCAGAAACCAAGTATTCAACCATGAGGTGTCCTTTTGATTCCTAGCCCTGCCGCACTAAAGGATTATGACGATCATAAAAGTAACTACATGTGCTCATAATTGTTGGCATCAAAACTCATGGCTAAAGTGGGATCTTAAGTTCAGTTTATTCATTTCGGCCTTGCGGAGCCTAAAATAACCACTGCATCCTGTCTTGCCCCAATGAGACATTGTGACTTCCAAAAAACAGCTATGTTGAATGGTAGAACTGTTGACTGGGTGAGCCACCAGTCTTTACGAGATGCCTATTCCACCGTAGCTGGCCTGAAAAGAGACAGAGGATCCATTCACCTTCAGCTCAGACTAACATTGACTTTTGAGATCCCCGTTATTTTCTACAGACCCTTTTTGCTTTTCTTTAAAAGTAAATCCTATCTCCAGATCCCCCTCAAACCATTTCTTTTACTTTAGTGTTGTTTTAATCACTTGGTCTTATTCTTTGTTTACTAAATTGGTTTGGTAATTTTATGTACATTTTATGTTTTACTACTGCTAACATACTTCACAAGCATTTTCTCTGAATTACGTCGGTTCCTTAAGCCAAGGCTAACAGGGTAGACCCCGGGACCCTCATTAAAACCTACTTTTCCTTTCTAGGCACCAGGTTGTTTAACTTTATAGGAGTTGATTCATTGCTTCTTCGCTAGTTATCCATTCAGATCTTTACGGATATTAGCAGAAGGATTCCAACTACTTATATTCCAGGAAAAGCCAGTCCTACCATGGCAGTTACATGTGGCAAAGTCTAGCTATCACAGCCTATAGGAAGATGCTTTGACAAATCTCCTGTACTAAAACGTGTTTGGTATTCTGCACAAGTGCAGAAATAATTAAATGTTTATGACTTTAATTATTCCTTCAATGCAGAACTAGAATTATAAGTACTTGTTTTTTCTTCACGAGGCTTTTCGTGTGGGATTTTACTTCAACTCATCTGTTTTTTCGCAGATCTTTTTGAGATGTTTAAGGGCCCCTTTTGTTTTTTCTTCCTCCTACCTAGTGTTTAATTAGAAATCAGTCGCTCTGCATCCTCTCTACTTTCTGCCACAGTCGTTTTTCTCTGCTCTCCGAGTTGCCATTTACTCCAGTATTGGAACTTTAATAGATTCCCATGCTTGTATCATTCCCCGTCGTCGGAATGGGAGTCCCAGGTATAAATAAAATAGCAATAGAAACCATTACCAAAACAGAACCTAGGCCTAGGCCCATTCTTGTTTTGCAACTTATCCACCTCTTTTTGTAGAAGAGACCAAAAAAATGAACAACCAATCAGATTAGCCTCACCCCTTAGAACCCTCCTGAGAGAAGCTCAGAACCTCAGATTTTCTACCGCACGTTGTGCTAGGGAGTCTCCACTGAGCTCTGCTCAGTTTTTCCCCTATTATCCTTAAATCTACAGTTTTTTCAACGTTTTTTTCTTTAACACCGATTTGGACTTTGTGTCAAGATGTCTGATAAGGAGAAGAAAGCTCTCTTTAAAGCCTGCGCAACTTGTGCTAAGAAGAGGTTGTATGTGGAGGACAAGCACAAGGATTGTATTTACTGTCTGTATCCATACCACAAGGCAGCAGACGGCAAAATATGCCACACTTTTTCAACAAAAACCCTACGAGATCGTGAAAGATGCCTTTTGACCTGGCTCCAGAAGCTTAAGTCAAGGAAGGAACCAGTCTCCAGTGATAGTGACACAGCCTCTGCAACATCTTCCAGAAGGTCAGCAAAAAGGAGTAGAGTCTCCCCTTCACCTTCTGAGGAACGTCCTGGTAAGGCCTTAAAAAAGACCTCTCATAGGTCTGAAGGGCGTAGTCCTGGCGAATCTCCTCATCGAGGTGTAAAAGAGAGGGAAGGACGGTTTAAAGGAGTGATGACTGAGAGGAAATCCTGCTCCATTCCTCCATCTTCTCCTGCTGCGGCTTCAAAGACTTTTAGAAAGCCCTCTTCACTCTCTTCTGAGGAGAAATCAATGAAAAAAGCTCCCTCGTAGACAACGCTGTCAATGACTCCGTTGACGAAAGCATCTAAGGTACAGTCCCGATCTTCTGTTTCATCTATGACTCAGTCGACTGGATCGTCGGCGGTGGTTTCATCGTCTCCAGGGCTATTGCTGAGTTTCGCGTCGACCACTTCGACGCCGGTGGTGCCTGTGTCGTCTATGGCGCTGGCGGCGTCCACCAGAATGTCGACGATGAGGGTGGCGATGGCTACCATGTCGATGACGACTACGACGGCGGCTGGGGTGTCGACGGTATCGACGACGGGTGCGTCGACGACGTCCCTTTCATCGTCGACGATTCTCACATCGTTGTCGACGGCCCCGTCGATAACCTCATCAACAGCGGAAAAAATTACAATTTCTCTTAAGAAGCGCCAAATCACACCAGATATGACAACCCCCAGGAGGGTGACTCCTCTACCTCTGGCACTTCTTCTTTAAGAAGAGGACTCTGAAGAAGATGATGGTCCTTTCGCATATGCGAATAGCCCTTCTCAATTATACGTCAAGTGTCAGGACACAGACTCGATGGGGGATTACGGAGATGAGCAGCATTATGATCCTTCCTCAGACTATCAAGGTGACTATCAAAGGGACTATCAGCAGGAGATAGTTTCCATGCCTTACTCCTTACTAGTGGACTTGCAATCTATGCTTGTGGACTATGGAAGGAGATTTGTGATTCAACCTTCAATTCCAGCGGTGGTACCAGATACTGCTGTTCCTCCTGCTCAGCCTGCTACCCCCCAATTGCCGACATCTCACCAATACTAAGGGATCATTACGCACCTCCTGTCTTGTCTCTCATTCATGATGACACCTCTGATGAAGACCAGGGTACTAGAGCAGTTCCAGATACTGACACAGAGTGGGATGACTGAGTCATTCCTGAACCGGCTTCTCCTGCACCAGCACTGTTTGATTCCCCCCCTGCGGACATGGGGTATTTCAAAATTTGATGGAGAGGGCCTCAAGGAGGTTTGAACTGCCCATACATACGGAGCAGTCTGAATGCTTCCTCTATTACTTCAAGGAGCCTTACAGGAAATTGGTCCACTCTATCCCAATAGTTGGTCACATCTGGGATGAGGGGTAAAAGTGATGAAGAATCCTGCTATGGTGATTCCAGTTTTACCTCACCTTGAGAAGAAATATAAGGCTCCAGAGGATAGTCCGGTCTGCTTGGTCAGTCATCCAAAACCAGACTCTGTCATTTCTCAGTCTGCCCAGAGAAAGTCGAGGAATCCTTCAGCTCCTCTCACAACGCCTCCAGATAAAGAGGGCAGACGCCTGGACAATGCGGGCAAGAGATTCTCTTCCATGTCTAGTCTTTTGGTTAGAGGAGCTAACGCTTTAGCGATTCTTGGTTGTTATGATCGCCAGATGTGATGCAATCTTTCCCCATATCTAGACCAATTGCCTGAAGATGCGACAAAAGAGGCTAAGAGGATTCTTCAGGAGGGAGAGGTAACATCGGCTAAAGTGATTGATTGAGCTATGGACATTGCAACAACGGCGTTCCGCTCCCTGGTGGGCGCAGCTGTCCTTCGGTGTCAAGGCTGTCTACAGGCTACATTGTTCTGTCCAGAGGTCCAGAACAAGATCCTGGATCTGCCATTTGATGGGGAAGCGCTTTTTGGAAAACATATTGACGATGCTCTCCAGGACATCAAAAAAGACACAGACAGCAAAATCCTAAGTGACTCTGATGTACCAACAAGGTTCCCTTCCAAGGAGCCAGAGGAAGAGGTAACTCAACATTCAGAGGAGGCTATCCACAGCTGCGATATTCCTCATATGGCTCCCAGTCGCAAACCTACCGGCCGAACTACAATCAGCGGCAGACTCAATCCTCTTATTTCTCTCGATCAAACAACAGAGAGAGACAAGGACGCCAAGGCAGAGACGCCTCTAAGTGTCAATAGTGACTTGCTGGCGCTGACTACTGTCCCTTCTCCTCCTGTAACATTAGTGGGAGGCAGAATTTCAAATTACCTCCACAAGTGGCAACAAATAATATCAAACCGCTGGGTTCTGAAGATTATTCAATGCAGCCATACTCTGGAGTTTGTCCAAGCACCACCATCCAAGCCCCCTCGTGCCACTGTATCAAAACATCTCCGTCTTCAACGGTTAGAGGTCCATCAAATGCTCCTCAAAGGAGCACTAGAACTGGTCCCTATCTCTCAGCTGGTAAAGGGTTTCTACTCCCGGTTCTTCCTGGTCCGGAAAACTTTAGAAAAATGGCTCCCTATTCTAGATCTGAGGGAGCTCAACACCTATCTCATCAAACAATAATTTCGGATGGTTTCTCTACAGGACATCCTTCATCTTCTCAACTCAGGGGATTACATGGCCACATTGGATCTAGAGGACACTTATTTTCACATACCCATACATCTAGCTCACAGGAGGTTTCTTCGCTTCACAGTAGCCAAGATCCACTTTCAGTTTAAAGTTCTACTATTTGGACTCCGATCTGCTCAGCGGATCTTTTACAAAAGTGTTAGCTCTGGTAGCAGCTTTTCTTCGAAAACAAAAGCATCAGGTCTTCCCTTACCTGGATGACTGGTTACTGAAACCTCCTACAAGGCAGGCAGCATAAGAATCAGTCACAGCATGCACACGCCTGTTCGTCAATCTCGGACTAACTCTCAACTGAGAAAAGTCTTCTCTCCGTCCATCCAGAACAATCAGATTTCTAGGAGCCATTCTGGACACGTCCATAAACAAAGCTTTCCAGACCTTGGAGAGGCAAGAAAATGTGATGCTCATGGCCTCCCGGTTATTAAGAAAACAGTCACTTTCAGTTTGCCTCTACAAGTCCCTTCTGTGGTCCATCTTCTCCTGCATACCTCTGATTCCTCACTGCAGGTTGGGGATGTGTCCACTCCAGGAGGAGTTAGACTTGCAGTGGTGCCAAGTCGACGGATCCTTTGACGACAAGATCTCAGTTACCTTGGCCATGAAGGACGCCGCATCATGGTGGATGAACAAGGAAAACATTTCTCAGGGTCTGTCCTTCAGGATCGCTCCGAATACTCACATAATAACTACAGACACCTCGCTAGAGGGCTGGGGAGCAGTGTTACAAGACCTTCATGTAAGCGGCCACTGGCTACCCCAGCATCGTCTTTTACATATCAATCTGCTGGAGCTCAGAGCGATTCGCCTGGCCTTGCAGGCCTTTCTTCCATGGATACAGCAGTCTGCCGTTCTAATACGTACAGACAACACGATGGCCATGCATTATATAAACAAAGAGGGCAGCACTAGATCTCGACTGTTGTCACAAGAAGCCCAGACAATCTGGGAATGGGCAATCCAGCAGGAAGATTCACTCCAGGCGGAACACCTTCCAGGTGTTCTCAACAAAGCAGGGGACATGCGCAGCAGACTGAAGTCGGTCAGCCATGAGTGGAAGGTCGAGTCCATGCTCATTCCACAAGGGCGATTTCTTCTTCGACAGCCCTCTTTGCCAGAGTTCCTGCCCTGGAGATCTGGAGGGTAGCGACCTGGAGCAGTACCCATACGTTTACATACGTTTACAAGGCATTACTGCCTGGATTCTGCAACGCAGAGTGACAAAGCAGTCGGCCAGGCAGTCCTGAGGAACCTCTTTCAGTAGTGGTGAGCTTTCCCTTTCATCCCTCCTTCCATGTTACTGTTTTTTCGGCTCTTACACATTATTGACCATTGAAAATGTCATTATGGTGAATATGCTATTGCTTTGTTCTTGGTTTTTATATTGGCCATGGTTCCAAAAATGTGCTGATAACTGCTATCTACTCTGATACAAGCCTGGGAATCTATGAAAGATCCAATACTGGAGTAAGAAAACAAGTTACTTACCTGTAACTTTGGTTCTCCAGTATTGTAAACTTTCATAGATTCCCATGTAAACCCACCCTCCTCCCCTGGAAAAGCTCATCCTCTTCCATCTTCAGTGGTGTGGTTACACAACGTCTATGAAAATCTGAGGTTCTGAGCTTCTCTCAGGAGGGTGCTAAGGGGTGAGGCTAATCTGATTGGTTGTTCATTTCTTTTGGTCTCTTTTACAAAAAAAGGTGAATAGGTTGCAAAACAAGAATGGGCCTAGGCTAAGGTTCTGTTTGGTAATGGTTTCTATTGCTATTTTATGTATACCGGGGACTCCCATTCTGACGACGGGGAATGATACAAGCATGGGAATCTATGAAAGTTTCAAATACTGGAGAACCAAAGTTACAGGTAAGTAGCTTGTTTTCTTATGTCCACTTCCTTGCCTCTTTTTTGTCCAGAACTTAAAATGTGTTGGGCTGCTTCAGATGCTTTCACCATGGGCCTTGTTTCCTGCTATTGGAAGAAGGGTCTGAATCTGTGTTCCCATTGACATCTCACTTTGTGGTTGTGAAGCGTTTATGATAGATCTAAACTGTTGCATCGTTGGCAGACTAATGGTTTAAATAGCCTTGTGTAGATGAAACAGTTGAGCCTTGACTCTGTATTTCTCATCTTATCTTACTTTGGCCATTATCTCTTCTTTCACCTTTAAATAGTGCCTTCTTGTGATAATGTCTTTGAGAAGTTTATGTGGGTCTCACATGCACAACTCTATGAATGAAGTCTAGTTAGACTAGACTGACTATCTTCTCTCCCTGCACCTAAATCCCTAATTTGAATTTTATTGCTACACAATCTGTTCTACACATTCTCCCATTTTTCATGGAGAATGATAATCAGGCCTATCAAAACGGATCCCTGACCAAATCTTTAATTATTTATTTAATCTTTCAGACATAAATACTTCTAAAAACAGTCCACTCTCCGAGCTCCTCGATTTTGGTTTTGGTCCCTGCAGGCTCTTCCTGGCATCTGATACCACTGTGGGCATTCCCTTCTTGATATCCTGAAAGAAAAAGATCATAAAACGTTCATGTGATCATGCTGTTCCGTATTATTTTCTCTTGTTGGAATTCTTCAAATTGGCCTTTGTTTTTTTAGGTAAAATAGGTAAACATTTTGCACATTTTGGGGCATATTTTACCTACTTGTACCCTTCATATTGTACTGTTGTAGTTATGGAGAGGTACACCAGAGTACTGGAGAATTTATGAAGTAGGATTAACCAGAAGATTGCTCTGAAGTTTTATCTTACTTTGCATCATATTGAGTGTCAGTAGAACTAGGCGGGCAGTTTATATGCTCAATCTGTGTCCTGCTCTTGAGGGCTCTTTCATTTTCACCCCTGCCTCCCTCCACTTTTAGTGTTCTTACTCCTCACTCTGTTTACTTCACCCTCGTTTGTTTTATCTTTGACTGTTCAGCTTTGGCCACCTATGATAAAGGCACCTAAAGTGTCCTCCTTTTCTTCCAAAGGTAACATTTTCTTGTCTCTTTAGAAGGGGTGCGCTTTCAACAATGACTAGTGGAAAGCATGGGGACCCATCTCAATCATTCACGTTCCCTCTGCAGCTCCACTTTGTTTTACAAATTGTTTTTCAAGGCTGTTGCTTTCAGTTCTCCCTCTGAGGTTTGTTCGTTATGTTCTGGGCTGAGTCAGGAATCCCTGGCTAAGGGCCCTGCCTGTTTCTGAGAAGATGAATCTCAAGGGCAAGAGAACTGGTTGTCAGCATAGCCTTTTGAACAGTTACATTAAAGCTGGTTACACTTTGCAGACTAGTCCCCATGAAGTAGACCACTTCATCATGGGGACTTCAAACTCCTAGCTGTGGCTCTCATACTCTTGCATGGACTGGAAATAGAGCAGTTCAACTATCACACGTTGTGTCTTCTGTGCACCGCCACATCTGTTATGGCACATGGTAAGGAGCAGATGAGCTAAGATCTGGTTGCCAGCATACGACTACTCATGCAGGGGCAGACTAGATTAGCAGACTTACTATAGATATACTGCTTCAGTCTTATTGTTTCAGCTCATGTGGTTTAGGCCCCAAAGGAGGGTTGGGTCTGCTTCCCAGGCCTCTGATCCAGTGCACGGTTGGTGTGCCATGGTGTCTTCCCATCATCCACACTGAGCTCTTTCATTTATTTTCCCCACTGCGGGCACCAGCTTGACTCGGGGCAAGGACTGTGGCACTAGCTTATTTTGTATAGAATGACACTCGCGCTTCAATCAGTCCAATGGTCCAATTGGCTCACCAGTTCTTTTTGGCTACCCCTGCTGCCTGGGCCTGGGATTTTTGAGGTTCCCTAGGAGTTCAGTGTTGAGGGGTCCTGTAGTGTCCTAGGTTGCATTTCTCCCCAGCGCTACACATTTCTACATGGTCTCCCTGTCAAGCTTGTCAAGCTTGCTGCATTATGGAGGCTCGCCGCAATGCATTTTCTTGGGTTTCCAAGCACTGCTCAGGGTAGGGCTCTAGAAGTCCGATAAAGTCCTGCATGTTCTGAAGACCCCCTTGGCTTTTTAGGATGATCAGGTTCCAGGTTGCATTTCCATCAGATTCTCTTTTGCTCTGAAGACTTGGTGGAGGATTCAGGTACACTTTTCAGCTGCTAAACTTAGAGGTTGTGTCGGAAGTCAATGGTCAAACGTCCTTCTCCATCAGGCTGCAAGCCACCTTCTACCTTTGTCTTGGCAATATATTTAGTTCCATTGTTTGTGTTATTATGGGGTGTTGCTCTTCACCTAATATGCGTTAAGGAAGTGTTTCTGCCTCTGTCCCTTGTGAATACTGCCAACCCCTCATGCATACTATTATGCTTTTTCTGCCTTCTGTCCCTTTATTTTTATGGCGGACATTAATAAATGTGCAACCAGATCGCCTCCTCTTTTCCCTCAACAAATTTACGTTTTTCTTTGACTTTCTGACCAGGGAGTTTGAGGGGAAGATCGTTAATATTTCAGTGATCACCTTTGCATTGATATTATGCTACCCACAAGTTAGACCTGTTAGCCTTAGGGTGGTCTTCCCTCAAACTTCTTTTTTTCTTCCTCCTCCATTTTTACTGGCCTTAGGACTCTGTGCACTTTATCACTGCTAACCAGTGCTAAAGTGCTGGTGATTCCCCCTCTAAACATGGTAATATTGGCTTATACCTATTTGGCATGTTTAATTCACGTATAAGTTAATAATACAGTGATACTGCATGTACCCAGGGCCTGAAAATTAAATACTATTAGTGGGCCTAGTAATTTACTTGTGCCTTACCCAGATGAGGATTGATGTGGCTGCTTGACCAGGGCTCATACGCCAGTCACCCAACAACCCAATTTCTTACACCATGTGATGCGACTTCTTATGTATCTATTTTTCCCTCCTGGTTTTGTCTCCCCCCACCACCCTCCCCTTCGTGGTTCAGTGTTGCTTTCTCTAAATTTCAATGGGCCTGACGGGGCCAGTTTCTGATTTTCGTGTGTTAACTAATACGGTATCATGCATGTAGTCGTAGAGACAGTTTCCAGTCTTAACCGTGAATGGAGGTGCTTTAGCTTGCATTCCATTTCTGCTCTTCTGAGGCCATGTCCAGGGCATTGGTAGTTTTTAAGACCGCGTGGTGGGGATTAGAACATAATTTCTATTCTCAGGCCATCTTATTTCTTGGGAAGAACAGAGAACAGTACAGTTGGGAGAAATCAAATACCAGTGAACAGTTTTGACAATCTAACAGCAAGGCCTTTAGTGCTTGGGCAGAAATGAGAGTGAGAGAAAATGAAAAGTACTGCTCAGTCCTACAGGGTAGGTGAAAGGAAAATAGAAGAGGCTATTCTCCTTCACCAGGAAATGTACTTTAATGTCGTTGTTTGACTAATTCCCCAAATCTTCTTACGTGAATTGGGCTAGTAACTGGCTTTGACTTCATGGTCTCTACCCCAATTCACCAGTTAGTAATGATTCCACTCTCATTTCTTAGATTTTGCATGTTATTGCTTCTCCCGCTTTTCTGTACTGAAGCAGGACAAAGGTATTACTCCAGAATAGGAGTAGTCTGATTTCTCTTCTCTTCCACAGCTATCGTGTTTACGAGGCTTGAAACTTTGGTGGGGCTCTCAGTGTATCCCTTCTGTGCAATTTAGCAGGCTAGAGGCGGCTATTCCTTGTTCTGTCACCAGGAAAGGGAAGTGGAAGTGACTAGCTGTGCTGCATACATCTGAAACATTATTGTCCTCCTAACCATAGTAACTTAAGTTAACTTCCAAATTAATTATTTGAATTCACTTATTGAATCATTTAGAGAATAACAAAAGTCCCCCCAAATAATCTGTCCTTGCTTTCAGCTGCCCAAAAAATAGCAGGTGTGTAAAGGGGAGTTATACATGACATGTATTCTCATCCCGGTCCCTAACCTAATAAAAAATTCATGGCTTCCTGCCACATCTTGCCTGAATCTGTACCTCTTCATAAACCTCTCAATGCAACGCTCTTTTGTGTCATTCATTGCCGTGTCAGTGACAAAAATATGTCTTAATATTGTTCCTGAAGTTCTGGCCTCCAGTTTCATAATCACGTTCACTAGTCCGAAAAATAGAATGAAGTCACTTCTTATCAAAGCATATCTACTGGGAAGATTGTATCTAATACAGTTCTACCCTTGTACCTAAGTTTTCAAGGCATCCCAGAGTTCTATCTAAAAACTGGTCACCTTTTCTGAGCTCACAGAATAGGTGATTTTTCTTGAGGTAAACAAGGGACCGTTTATTTTTACTGTGTCTGGCTGAAGGTGCCTGTCCTGTCACACATGATTTGTCTAGGCCACACAGTACTGCTATTGAAGATTTTGATTTATCATTCCTGCTGGAACACGATTATCCAATTTAAGCTTATACATAGAAAAAGCTTTTTCACAGTTTCATGACAGTTGCAGTAATTTATTACAAGCATTCATTCAGAGAATAATAAAAGTCCTTCAAAGCCTAATAAAAGTCAAAAGAGAATGTTTAGAGGATACAATTTGATCAGCGTTCCCTATCAAATAGTATTGGAAAAATTATGAAATTCTCACTAATTGTCACTGTTTGGAAATAGTAGAGCCATGACACCAAATCGTCTCGTGGGGTCCAGGTATTGACTTTACATCGCCCAGAAGGGCAGTCAGTGGCAGCACCTCTAGCAGATAATCTATCATTTGGATAGTGACTGTATTACTTGCTGCCTTGGGTTAGAACCAAGCTAGGTGTATAACATCTACATTTGCCATTTTACAAAACGGCCCCGATTTACAAACATGAGCCACTTTTTAGGTCTCGCTCTCGAGACCTATTGTTGTTGAGATGCCTCTCAAGGGAGACAGACCGGGGCACGCGCAGATTCTTGCAGATTCTGCTTTGTGGACCCGCACGTGAGACGCGCCTGCCACAAAGCGTGTGCGGGCGGCGCCATGTAGCAGAAGCTTCACTCTACATTTACCTCCGGTGCCCGACAGCACCACTGACCATCTCCGCACCCACCACCGTCCCGTCCCACACCAGCACGCCCCATTTAATTTTCTTTATTACTTCATTTATGCGTTTTTCGAAGGTGTCAGAGTGCTTCACAAAAGGAACAGGACTAATGTAAGAGAACATTAGAAAAACTACAAGAGAAAGCTAACGGTGCATTACAGGAGTTAAAACTGACATGTGTGCAGGTTATAAAAGCGTACAAACTACAAATAGAGGTGTAATACTGCAATAAATGGAGGACACTCAAATACAACAACAAACGTTACATAGGCAATGGTGGCACTCTCCACCACTCCCACGCTGAGGATGAGCCCCCCACCGCCGCATCCCAACAGCAGAGCCTCTTAAATTCCTCCGACAGCGCCACTACCTATCTCCGCACCCACCACCGTCGCGTCCCACACCACCACGCCCCATTTAATTTTCTTTATTACTTCATTTATGCGTTTTTTGAATGTGTCAGAGTGCTTCACAAAAGGAACAGGACTGATGTAAGAGAACATTAGAAGTGAACAAATTACAAAAGCTAAAGTTACATTACATGAGGCAAAAGTCACAATCGTGAGTGAACAAACTACAAGAGAAAGCTAACAGTGCATTACAGGAGGGAACTCTGACATGTGTGCAGGTTACAAAAGCGTACAAACTACAAGTAGAGGTGTAATACTGCAATAAATGGAGAACACTCAAATACAAGAACAAACGTTACATAGGCAATGGTGGCACTCTCCACCACTCCCGCGCTGAGGATGAGCCCCCCACCGCCGCATCCCAACAGCAGAGCCTCTTAAATTCCTCTGTACGACACGGCAGCCTCTGTTGACGGCCCATCAACGCGCAGCAAAGCGCTCCTCCCCCGCCACTACAGTAAACCCCGGCATCCCCCACAACACCCCCGACCACAGTAGCAATACCTCTGCGGCTCCTACCTCTGAGTCCTCTGCAAACCGCGGCACGCCATGTGTCCCTGTCCCGGCAGCCCCCTCCCTGGGCCGCACGAGCTGCACAGCACACACCGACCTCAGCACGGTGAAGCCTGCAGGCGCCGACATTGGGCACGTGCCGCAGACCACGGCAATGTGCACGCCCACAATGCGTGCGCGGCTCTCCCACCCCTCCCCATTCAAGCAGCAAGCTGCCCATTGTATTCTTGTGGGTTTTTTTCTATTTCTTTCTTTATGCGTTTTAATATAGCGCGGACTTTACCCGAAGGTGTCAATGCGCTTTACAAAAGGAACAGAACTGATATAAGAGAACAATACAAGTGAACAAATTTCAAAAGTTACATTACATGAGGCAAAAGTGACAATCGTGAGTGAACAAAGTACAAGTGGTAGCAAACGGTGCATTACAGGAGGAAAAAGTGACATGTGTGCAGGTTACAAAAGCGTAGAAAGTATACATTGAGGTATAATGCTGCAATACATGGAGGACGCTCAAACACAAGAACAAACGTTACATAGGCAATGGTGACACTTGTGCAAGTATCGAAAGCAAACAAAAAGTACCAGGTAGCCAACTGTGTGAACGTGCTTCCCACGAGCAGAATCTGCTCTGTGAACGCGCTTCCACGAGCTTCCACGAGCCGATTCTGGAATGGGAACGCGCTTCCCATGGACAGCTTTTGCGCGTTAAATTGAATTTGAGTGCTCCTCTCCGGAAGACCCGCTGGGCGTTAATTATAGGTGAATGCTCCTGTGAGTGCTCCTCTCCGGAAGACGTGTTGAGCAGGCGTCTTACTTTTGTTTACTTAGTATTGCAACCTCTCCGGGAAACGCGCTTGGGGGCCTGTCGGGATGCTGTGTTAATTACTTCGATCCTTTTTACTTTCTTTGTTGTGATCGGGAGCAGGCGTCTTACTGGCGCCATGCGTTCATTAGGCATTAAAGCTGCACAGCAGGCGATAATTAGGGCGGCATGTTTCAGGACTTTTTAGGGCTCGCCTGGCGTTGCAGCGCGAAGCGCTGCCGCCAGTGAGCCTTATTGTCGTTGTCTTCCCTCCCCAAGTGGCACAGACCGGTGCACGAGCAGACACCGGTCTGTGAACGCGCGAGCCGCAGGGAACGCCAACGTGCACGCTCACAGCGTCACGCTCCTGCCCTCCCACGTCTCTTCCAAGGCGCGCTCCAGGCCAACAATATATAGGCAACATTTGGACATTTCCCGGAGTGCAGCGGATTGGCATGGCAGAGAGCAATGACTGCAGAGTTTGACGAAGAAGGGGTGTTTGAGGTGGGTGGCAGCTCCATGTTTAATGCACTGGCACACTGCAGTGAAAACGGACAGCAGAGCAGGTATCGGCCTGGGCCAAATCTGACCATCGGGGGGAATGAGTCAGGTGTTGTAGGGCTGGCGTGCTTGTGAAGGATGGTGTAGCCTGTAAAAGGCATTTGGATAGCAGAGAAAATGGTCATCGGTTTGCAAAGGGGATGAGGCATGAGTCTTAATTTGTAAAATTGGGTCTGCACCTGTGGCATTGGTATAGGTGCGAGGGGCAGCCGCTCGTACTTAGGCAGCAGCGCTGGAGGTAATACTGCTAGAGCTGAGGGTTCATTCCGAGATGGCAGAGTCGGCGATCCCTGGGGCGGTGGAACTGAGAGGTGCAGACAGGGGTAGCAAAGCTGAGGGCTGCAGAACTGTGCTTTCAGTAAAGAGTAGCAAAGCATGCATATACTCTGGGATAGAGGCGCAGGTGCTGCTGGAGTTCCTAAGGTGAATGAGCATTAAAGATGACAGGGAATTTTGGGTTGTATCTTGTCATTCAGTCTAGTATTCTGACACATGACTGCTTATTCTTTTAAATGGTGTTTATTTTCTTTTATCTTACTGTAAAATGTGAGTGACCTACATGACAATCTTGCTGGGGTAACAAACGCTACATAAATGCAAACCTTTTTTCACTCTTCTATCCTTCCACTGTCCTTCTTAATCCAAATAACTGACTACTATCCACAACTCAAATTACTTTCATATTTCACTACACTAATTCACCACTAATCCTTATGGGTTCCGGAGTAGCTTGCTACTCTCCAAGAAAGTGCTTCAACACCCCATTAGGGGTAACAAGCCCTATATAAATGCTAGCCTTTTTTCCCCCTTTTATCCCTCTGCTATCCTTCTGAATCCAAATAACTGACTAACCTATCCTCCACTCAAATTACTTTCATATTTCACTATATTAACTCAACACTAATCCTTTATGGGTTCTGGAGTAGCGTGCTACTCGCCTAAAAAGCGCTTCAACGACCCCGTCAGGGGTAGTAAGTGCTATATAAATACAATTACAATACAATACCCAAAGGTATTGGATTGCTTCACATGAACTCCAGTTACGTTACACAAGGGCACATTCAGGCACAAGAAGATTATGTGATTGGCAGGCAGGGCTGCTTGGGAGGAGTGCTTGAGGCAGGCTGGCACGATTTATTGATTTTTTTAATGTATGGTGCTGCCCCGAACTCCTTTGGAGACCTCATGTCCAGACCTTCTTCATGACAGTGGAATCCCCTCTAATTCTCAGACGTGATCAGCATGGGACTTGCCTCAATTCGGGACCTTCATGCCACCGCTTTAGATCATCAGCGCGCAACTTAGCCTCCCCAAGTTGATGGGCATAAACTTTTTTTTATTCATTGCTTCTCTTTTCCACCTTGTTGTTCGCGTCTCACGTTCCTGACTTATATTTGAAAACTAAATTGTGTCCCGTATATCGTGTAGAATCAGCATTCAGGACCTGGACACTGTAACTGTGACCAATAGGAACAAGCATTAAAAATGCAATAGGTCTCGCCTTTCATTAAGTTAAAGCCATTTACTTTGCTATATTATTATTATTATTATTATTATTATTATTATTATTATTATTAAAAACTCTTCTAGAGCGCGTAGTCACCCGTAGGTATCCCAGCGCTAAGAACCCTACCCTGAACCTGACATGGGGGGACCAGACGGAGGGGGAGTGAGGAATGGGACGGGGATACAGTGGTTCGGATAGGAAGGGATCATTAGGGAAAAAGAAAAGTCTTCAGCTGCTTCCTGAAGCGGAGGTAGTGTGGTTCAGTTCTCAGGTCGTGCGGGAGTGCATTCCAGAGGCTTGCGGTCTGGACTGTAAACCGCCTTCCACCTGTGCGTACCCTCCTGACTCTAGGAGCGCTGATGAAGTTCTCCGTGTCCGATCTGAGGGATCTGCAGGATTTGTAAGGTTTGATAAATTTCCTAAGAATGGGAGGGCCTTGATTTTGTAATAATTTGTGGGCTAGACACAAGGCTTTAAATTTAACTCTCTCCCTTATAGGAAGCCAGTGGAGGAGTTTCAATGCTGGTTTGGCCGAGTCTCTGGCAGGGGTTTTAGTGAGAATCCGGGCGGCTATGTTTTGGATTCTCTGAAGTTTATTCAGTGTTGCTTCCGGGGCGCCCAGATATATCACATTGCTGAAATCAAGCCTAGAAATTATCAAGCCTTGTATAAGCAGTTTTTGGGAATTGGGTGGCAAAAGGGGCAGGATCTTTCTCACTGATTTCAGCAAGCCGAAGCATGTCCCGGCTACTTTTTTTGCTTGTGTGGAAAAAGACAAAGTAGTATCTAGCCACACACCTAAGCTTTTTACTTCTTGTTTTGGTTCTGGAATAGGACCCAAACAATCAGGCCAGATATCTGGGGGGAGAATGATTCCTTTTTGACCAAGAAGAAGGACATCTGTCTTTGTTCCGTTTAGTTTCAAGGCTGAGCTGTTCATCCAGTTTTGAACCTGCGTAAGGCAGTTAAGTAAATCTGCTGGTTTTCGATTGGGATGGGATAGTGATACCACTAATTGTGTGTCGTCAGCATAGCTGACGACGCTCACTCCGAACGGGGTGATAACCTCCTCCAATGGGGACATGTAGATGTTAAATAATGTGGGGCTCAGGGAGGAGCCCTGAGGCACACCACATTGGAGGGGAATTTCGGAGGAGCAGGTGTTGTTTTCCCAGATCTGAAAAGTACGCTGGTCCAAGAAGGATGTGAGCCAGGATAGGGCAGAGCCTACCACACCGACTCTTTCGAGCCGTTTAATGAGGAGTTGGTGATTGACGGTATCGAAGGCCGCACTCAGGTAGAGGAGGATCACTGCCACTGATCCTCCCTCGTCTAAGAGTGTCCTGGCCTCCTCTACCGCCGCCAGGAGGGTGATGTCGGTGCCCTGCCCTGGCCGGAAACCTGTCTGAGAGTTTTTTAATTTGTTATTGTCTTCCAGGAACTGAGACAGTTTTTTATTAACCAATTTTTCGGCAATCTTGCTTATCCCAGGGAGAAGGGAGATTGGCCTAAAATTGGCCAGGTTTTCGGGATCAAGGGAGGGCTTCTTCAGTAGAGCCTTCACAGCTGCAGCCTTCCAGTTCAGGGGAACAATGCCCTGTTGGAGAGAAACATTGATCAGGTGGGTAAGAGGGGGAACAATGATGGGGGTTACTTCTTTCAGGGTCCGAAGCGGGACAGGGTCTCTGGGAGATCCACTTTTAATGGATTTTAGAGTATTTTCCACATCTTCGGTGGTTACTTGGCCCCAAGAGGGGAGACAACTGAGTGTCTGGGTGTTCGTAAGACCGCTATCTTCGCATGGGCTGGCGGGGGGGATTGAGGCAAGGATTTTTTGGATCTTTTCTTGAAAGAAGTTAGCCAACTGTTGGCATTTTTTCAGATCCACAGTGGGGTCTGGGGGGTTTGTTGGTTCAGGAGCTGGGGGTTTCAATAGCTCTTTCAGAATGGCATAAGATTCTTTGCTCGAGCATAATGCTTTTTCTATTCTTTGCTGAAAGAATATGGTTTTTTCCTTGCGGATGGATGATTTATAAGTTGCAAGGGAGGTGGAATACGCTCCTTTGTTTGTAATAGATTTATCTTTCCGCCATATGCGTTCGGCCCTCTTGCACTCCTGGCGCATAGCTTTGAGTTCTGCGGTATACCATGGAGCACAGGGCGCTCTTTTGGTGTGTTTAAGAGTGACCTTTTTAGGGATTAATTTGTCAAGTGAGGAAGTAATCCAGGTGTTAAACTGTTCATTAGCCATATTGAGGTCAGAGGAAAACACAGGAATGGAGTTTGAAAGAGTGGTAGCCCATTCTGTAGAAACAAGTTTGTGCCACCGTCTATCAGTGACTTGAGATTTCCTAGTTTGAGGGATCTTAATGGGGACATCCCAGGAGATCGGGACTAGGAAGTGGTCGGTCCAAGGTAAAGTCAGAGGTGGACCAGTGGTGATATTAGCGACATTGGTGAGAACTGGGTCTAGCAGGTGTCCTTTATCGTGGGTAGGCTCATTATTAATCAAACGAATATTAAAAGACGACAGGTCTTGAAGGAGCTCGACCGCTATTCGATCGGTGGGGTCCATGAAATGCAAATTTAGATCGCCTACTATAAGAAAGTCAGAAGCAGAAGAGGCTAGTTGTGCAACCGCTTCAGTAATGGCATTAAGAAATTTCCCAGGGGTACCTGGGGGGCGATATATCAAGAGTCCCGACAAGGTGTGGGCCGGGGAGGTTTGAATAGAGAATTTGCATCCCTCGCAGTCATCAATGTGAGCCTCAGAGGTTCTACAGATGAATTGTTGTCTATGGATTAGAGCCAATCCCCCACCTCTCCCTCTGGGTCTATGAAAAGTTTGACACAGATAACCCGGGGGGAGGGCAGTGACGATGTCCGCATCAGAGTAGTCAGATAACCACGTTTCAGTAAGAAACAGTGTATCCAACTCCTGATTTAGTATTAATAAGTTGATTTCGTCTGCGTGCTTAGGGAGGGAACGGCAGTTAAGGAGTCCCATCTTAAGCCTAGGTTTAGCTGGGCAATGGTTAATTGGGTTACATCGAGCACAGTGAGAGAAAGGTTTACCTTCCGTGTACGTATGGTAGCAGGGCAGAGATTTCGCAGGTTGCAGAGTTTGAAGCATTTCCCTAGAATACACCCGACGTTCATGTGAGGCATCCGGCATAATCCCTGGGCCTGGGCCCGGACGGGCCCAGACGGGCTTGCCTTTGGCGCGCCTTCGGCGCGCTGACGGCGCGCCCGCTGCGCCCGTCCGCTGCGCGTCCGTGGAGCACACATGTTTTTATACAGAGGGTAAGAGGGATAGGCGTGGCCTCCGAGGGGGCGTGTCTTCGTGGCTCGCCGGTAATGGCGTCGGGAAATACAAGTCTTTCCCTCGCGTCAGCTAGTGATCAGCGGCGCGTGCAGACTAGGACTGAGCTGTGTCCTGTCAGAAACGGCGAAGTGCAGTGCTTTTAAAAAGATCTGTGAAATGACAAATTTTAAAAATGGCCCTCCCGGCTTTCCGCCTCAGGAGTACAGGTAAGTTCTGTCAGGCGCTAGCAGTCGGCGTCTATTTATACCCAAGCAGGGGGGCGTGGCCTCCGAGGGGGCGTGTCTTCGTGGCTCGCCGGTAATGGCGTCGGGAAATACAAGTCTTTCCCTCGCGTCAGCTAGTGATCAGCGGCGCGTGCAGACTAGGACTGAGCTGTGTCCTGTCAGAAACGGCGAAGTGCAGTGCTTTTAAAAAGATCTGTGAAATGACAAATTTTAAAAATGGCCCTCCCGGCTTTCCGCCTCAGGAGTACAGGTAAGTTCTGTCAGGCGCTAGCAGTCGGCGTCTATTTATACCAAAGCAGGGGGGCGTGGCCTCCGAGGGGGCGTGTCTTCGTGGCTCGCCGGTAATGGCGTCAGGAAATACAAGTCTTTCCCTCGCGTCAGCTAGTGATCAGCGGCGCGTGCAGACTAGGACTGAGCTGTGTCCTGTCAGAAACGGCGAAGTGCAGTGCTTTTAAAAAGATCTGTGAAATGACAAATTTTAAAAATGGCCCTCCCGGCTTTCCGCCTCAGGAGTACAGGTAAGTTCTGTCAGGCGCTAGCAGTCGGCGTCTATTTATACCCAAGCAGGGGGGCGTGGCCTCCGAGGGGGCGTGTCTTCGTGGCTCGCCGGTAATGGCGTCGGGAAATACAAGTCTTTCCCTCGCGTCAGCTAGTGATCAGCGGCGCGTGCAGACTAGGACTGAGCTGTGTCCTGTCAGAAACGGCGAAGTGCAGTGCTTTTAAAAAGATCTGTGAAATGACAAATTTTAAAAATGGCCCTCCCGGCTTTCCGCCTCAGGAGTACAGGTAAGTTCTATACAATACCATTAGCAAAGCAAATGGCTTTAACTTAATCAAAGGCGAGACCTATTGCATTTTCAATGCTTGTTTAGCTATCTAATTCACTAATAGGAACACCTTTATTTTGGTGCCCGGTCCTATTTTCTGTCCTAGGCCGACCCTGCATATTAGACTTTGCTGCTGACCTGTAAATATGTGATTAGAAAGAGTGTTGAGACATTCCTGACCCAATTTCCAAATTATGTGTGCGCCTAAATGAAAATAGGTGCACAAATAACGTATGTGACTGCAAATTCAACTTCATGTTTCACAAAATGTCGATTATGCACCTTTAGTTGGAGGTACTCCAACATGTAATTAGATCGATTTGGTGTAATTGTGCAACTAAGTATAAGCCTTTGCTGGATATTTCAAGCCTACCAACCACATAAGGATGTCTTCACAAACCGTGGGAAGAGGTGTGGCGCTGCGGCCAGGGCGGCTGACACCGGACGCTGGGGCTCACGGTTCCTGGCACCAGCGGCAGGTCAGCCCAACACCATGTGACTCTGGGCAATAGCGCGCTTAATCTTTCCGACGGCCCCCAACGCTGAGATGTCTCCGGGTAGCTGTGCGCTTTACAAATACTGGATTTACATTTTGCAGTTAGTTTAGTAACCAGAAAAAAACAGATTGACTCATGGGAGCGCAGTTGTGAATTCCTTTTCATGGTAGAAAGGAAAATGGCAAGTGGTTTCTCTACTAGGGAAGTGTTTTTCTGCTGGAGGGAAAACATCACCGCGTGTAAATGCATAACTTTTACTGAATGAAAAATATATACATTTGGACATGTAAACGTTTATGCCCGTGAGTGCACCCAGGAAGTTCCGACAGTCTCATATCCCCAGGGGACCTCCTAGAATTCTTTGTCACTTGCAAGAACAGGCCGTGCAGTAGTGAAAAATTAATTTAAGAGGGCATTTAAAACTTAAACGTACATATTCATACTTTTTAAATACACTGCACCCAGCCCTCTCAGCTGTCTAGGGCCTACCATAGGGGTGACATGTGTATAAAAAGGAAAGGTTGGGCCTGGCTAAAGGTTAACTTTACCAGGTAGTAATGGCCATTTAAAACCGCACACACAGGCTGTGCAGTGGTTGGCCTGAGACATATTTAAAGTGCTACTTAAGTGGGGGCTCAACCAGTGCTGCAGACCCACTTGTAGCATTTAATTTACAGGCCCTGGGCACTTGAAGTGCCTCTTTACTATGGACTTAGAAGTAAATTAAATGTGCCAATTGGGTATAAGCCAATTTTACCATGTTTTAGGTAAGGAGAACACGTACTTGAGCATTGATGAGCAGTAGTAAGGCCAGCAAAAGCGAAGCCAGAAACAACAGGAGGTCTGAAGGCAAAATAGAGGAGAAAAACACGCCAAGGATGCCAGGTCGAACAAGTATTTATATATTCTAATTAGAAATCGCCTGCAGATAACAAGAGGCCTGGCACTATGATGGCCACCTCAAGAAATAATGCCAGGTCTTTTCAATGCCTTACTCTTAAGCATTGACAAAGACAATAGGTCTGTTTTGTTGCATCCTAGTTAGACTAGTCAGCTTTGCCAGTGCTTGTTTTGTTGTGGCTAATCCTGCATGTTTCTTTAGCTGTCCTTCCTGCAGTAGAAGAAAATACTGTTCCTGAAAGCTTTTTCCTTCAGCTGGCTGCCAGCCATTATTCCTTTTATGTGTGCCCGCTCAATAGTGCATAAGTGCTCTAGTTTCATTTCTTCCCCAGGTCTTCTTTTCCATAACACCCAGCCAGATTGTGTATTCCTGTGTGTCCATCGAAGATATGTGGTGGGAATTTGGGTCAAATAATTGTGACATTTACATCACCTTTTTTATCTCAGTCTCTCTAAAATGTAACATGTAATCTGAGTGTAATCTCAATGGCAAAAAAATACAGTTTCAAGTTAGTTTTTAATCGCAACATCCAGTTTGTGAGCCAAGCGACAAACACCAGCAGGAACTCGAATGTCTTTATTGTAAGCACCAGTTGCACTTTACTAAATATTAGTTCAGAATGTACATTTTCATGAATGCATTATGTGGTTCATGTCAAGTCATTATTTGATGTATTCATATATCTCCTTGGCATTAGGTTTATGTATAAATACTAGTACAAAAGAGTATAAAGTTTAACTCGAGTAACCTTCCACAAAACGGTCTACTCCATATTTCTGAAGACTTTCAGCTCTGGTTTCTTTTTTGCTGCATTAAAAAAAAATTGGCAAAGCCAATTGGTCTGAGGTTGGATGCTAGCCTTTAAGCTTTGTCAAAAAATATTTTTGGGTGTCTCAAAAAGCACTCTTTGCCATAGACGTCAGTAGCACTAAAATGAACTACTTTGTATACGATTGTGCTACGTGTAAAAGAGTAGAATTCTATAACACAGTATAGTTAGCCAGTAGCTGAAGTGAGCTGACCCGTTGCCCCAGATTGTATGCTGTAGTTGGCAGAATAAAAATTTGATTGACAGAACAACAGACTAATGGATGCATAGGGCTGGCTAAAAGCCCGTATGAGTAAATAGTATTTAACTTTACTAAAAGCTAAAGGTCTTGACTAATACCAGACCTTAAAATAAAGATATTTTCACGTTCATTTACTTTAATCGTGTGGTAATACCACATGCTTATTTTTGAGGTAAGACACTACTTCAAGATTTAGAGTCTAGGTTTTCCAAAGGTGCAGATACCTTTGCAGAATGGAATAAATGTCGTGTAATCAGGTTAATAGACATTTTCTCTACCCTGCAATTAGAACGCCTGCATTAATTACCAGGAGATGCAGTGAACATATTGGGAACTTTGCCAATAATACTGAAGTGTGCGGTGTGTTAAAAGATGAAATCCACATTTGATTTGTGTCTTGAGTTCCAACACAGATTCCTCATTAGGTACACAGCTCTTTCATTAAGTTTTTGAGCTGAACTTTAACAGTATGAAACATCTATTTTGTAAATGTGCAGGTACTATTTAACTTTCATTTTAACATTGCATATTCCTGTGCTTACAGTATTAGCAGATGTGTTTTACCTTTTTGCAGTGTATTGGCTTTTATAGCCCTCATTATGAATGGACCGATAAATACATATGCATGTAACTTGTGTTTCTGAACATATCAGAATTATGAGTTTTGTAATAAATATGAGCAGGTCAAAGCTGCCAACATTTATCAGTTGAAAATGTCCAGTAAATAGGTGAAGATGCAGTAAGCACAATAATCCATACTTTCATGATAGGTGATAATCCTGCACCCTAGATATCCCATATACCTTGGTGTTGGTTTTTATCAGGTACCATAATTATCGCATCCAATATTGTCCAACTTGGAAAGATGGCCTGTGTGTCCCATTGTTTGATTATTCATCCAATATATATAACATTATAGATGGGTAACAGTGAATAAAAGGATGTTTTTCACCAAGGGGCTCTGAGTGACAACAGATGGACAACACGGGCAACTGTTATGTTACATATGGCCCACCCAAATTATCTTCCCCTGCTTTCAAGTACTATGCATGGACAAAAGAGAAAAGAGGGAGTTATATATAACATGGTCTCTCCTTCTTGTCGAAGACAAATACATGGCCTCTTGACACACACCCACACCGCTGGCTCTATCTTCTCCCCGCTTCCCTCCTGGTTTGCTCTATGCTCTGCCAGCGCTGCACTGACATGCTCTGTGAGAGCCCTGATAGAGCAGCCTGGAATTCTTTTACAATGAAGCAACAGGGGATACAAGCTTTTGTTTACAACTACTGATGCTGCTATCTCATAGCAGTGAATTACCAGATTTAGAATGTGAGAATCACACTAGTGAGGCTTGGTGAGAGCAATCCATAACAAAATGTATATCATTACTCGAACATTTTTCATTGTGTACATGTCAAGGTTTTTAAAGTTTTGAAGAGTGTACATTAGCGGAGTTATTTTCATGGGATACACCGTTAAACTGAATTAAACTCAAAACATTCCTTCTTGTACTTTACAGGTGCTGCTTTCGTGTTCCCATGTATTTCATAGGGTAAGCATGTTATATTGGGTGCATCCATATTATTAACTAGTATTGTTCAAATTCAAGTTTATGCAACACAAATCCTTGTTGGTCTTTTAGAAATAATTGTCCTTTTGTCGAATAATAGTCTGGCTGAGAAATACACTAAAGGAAAGATTTTCTGTAATAATCTTGGGGAGTGTATGTGTGTTTTGAAAAGAGTAAGGCTCATGGTAGTCTTCATCAACTGGTACTGTAACCAAGTTAAATATTTTTTTTATTTTTTTGTGGGGGCAGCCCTCAACTTTTGTTTCTCATTTTTATTGAGACTCCCACAATTTGTAAATTCCTTTGGTTGGATCATAGGTGGAGGCAGGGTTTGGCGTCAGAGGGGTTGAAAGTGTTGTAACAGTGGGCACCCGTTTAGAGAAATTTTAGGTAATTCGAAAAATTGCCTATTTTTTCACTGAAAAGAAAAACAGTTAAAGGTCAGTAATGGGGTTGGCAGAAGGGAGTGGCATGCAGCCGTGCTCCGCAGCCTTGCTCTGCAGCCTTGCTCCTGGATCCCCAACTAGAGCATTCATCCAACCATAGGCTTGATTGTTTTTTGTTAAATTAAATGTGGTGCTTGCTTCTCAATATGCAATAGTGGGCAAATGATTATAATTTTCTGACAAATCTCGATTTTACTGTGGATAGTGTGTTATTTTTTCCATATTTACCCCCTTTTTCACACTTCAAAGTGCCCCCCAGCACTCCTCTGTGTTTGGATACCTCTCCTAGTGAGGGACATTTTCTTCTGTACTGCTAAAATTGCAGTTTTGACCAAATCACTATTTTCAAGTTGGAGGAAAATTATTTGTATTGCCTTGATCATTTAATAACATACATTGAACAATTCCCATGTGATTGACAAAAAAAATCACAATTTTGGCAATCACTATTTTAAATAGCCAAGTTATACAAAAAGCCCACCCAGCACCTTTTGTAAACATTATATCTCAGAAAAAAACGGACTCGATATATACACCTTCTAAGTGAAGGTCATCAGTTCTGAAAACGTTTGTTGTAAATCCATGTAGCTTTTTTTTGCTTCAGTGAATAACATTTAATATGGGAGCGAATATAGGGAAAAAATATATTTTTTGACCCCCTTTTAATATTTTTCCCCCTTAAACTGAACTGTGCGAAACTTTGCATGCCTGTCCTTAACTGCATAAGCAGAGTGAGTCCCAACTTTGAGGAAGAACTGTTATGGGTGACGAAAGTTTTAGGCAAGCCAATAGATACATGTTCAGTGGAACATGTGGCTGAATTAGAACATATTTAAATTGTCTTGTATTGCCATCAATGGCTTTGTTTGGGATTTACAAATCGCTTGGCTTTCAGCTTCATTGTTTGATGTCACCAGAACTCCTTAATAGCAATATAGGACAGTATTAAATGGTTAACCATTATGTATCCTACCTGTCTGTCTATTTAGCTGAAAATATATTATTCTATTAATGAGGTATTTTACTTCAATGAATGATAAGAATTTTGTTGTCAGCATTCTTTCCAGTTATCATGGGTAACTATTATAGATTTATGCATGTGTTCAAGAATTCAAACCAGAATTAGGAAAAAAAAATTATATAATTTTACTCCAGTTTGCACAAATTGAATTTAGTTTGTTTATCATAAGTCATGCAAAGTCAATAAAGCCCACCCCATGTAATTAAAGGAAAAGAGGGACTATAACAAGAATCAATGCAAATCTGTTCCCAATAATTAGCACAAAAGTTAAAAATCTACAAAGTTAAAATAGAGCAAGATTAAAAAGCAGCAGCAAGAAGAAATCCCTTTAGGATTCACAATGTTTGGATGCCGCTGATCCTTTTAAGTTCTCATTTCTCTGTTTGGTTATACTGGGGTCCATAAATCTTATCAATGCAGACGTTTAAATATATATGGTAAATCTGGGTTAATGGAACATATAACCTTGCACCCTTCAATGTTCCAAATGCTTCATACAACAATCTGAGTTCTCCGTTGCCTTTTGCAATACCTGCTTTCATGTTATATGTTAACAGAACTTGTTAAGCGCAGCGTATACTAGGAGGTGTCTTGGCGCTGGTTCAGCGAGCAAAGGTGAGGAAGAGAAAAGAAAACGAAAGAGAGTCTACTGATTAAAAAGCCAGGTTTTCAAGAGCTTTCTGAATTGAAGTAGCTGACCTTATAATTAACGGGAGGAGATTCCACGATTTGGATGCTCTGGCCAAGAAGCTGCTCCCTCCCCGTTTAAGTTTCTTAGACCTGATGGAATTGATTTGAAATGAGCCTGATGATTTAGATTTCTGGTAGGAGTGTACCAAGAAAAAGCTTTCTTCAAGAAGAGAGGTCCAGAGTCGTGAAGAGCTTTATAGGTAAAATAGAGAGACTTAAACTTGATTCTGTTATTGACCTTCAGCCAGTGGAGATCTTTCAACGCGAGAGAGCAAAAGTCTGGCTGCAGAATTCTGAAGAACTTGAAGTTTGTTCATGTATTGGACCTGCAAGCAATTATAAAGGTCATTGCAGTAGTCTGTTTTGGACATTATTAATGTAGAGATGACTGACTTCCTAACAGAGGTGGGAAGAAAGATTAATATTTTCTTGAGTATTCTTAAGGTTTTGTAGGATGAGGAGACCTCAGCATTAATTTGTTTGCCTATCAATCAATCAATCATGGACATTTATATAGCGCACTACTTACCCGGAGGGTCTCAAGGCGCTTGGGGGGGGGGGGGGGGGCTGCTACTGCTCGAACAGCCAGGTCTTGAGCTTCTTCCTGAAGGAGAGGTGGTCTTGGGTCAGGCGCAGGTCGGTCGGGAGGGAGTTCCAGGTCTTGGCGGCCAGGTGGGAGAAGGACCTTCCTCCTGTTGTCGATCTTCGGATGCGGGGGACGGCGGCGAGGGCGTGACTGGCTGATCGGAGGTGGCGTTTGGGAGCGTAGAAGTTGATGCGGTTGTTGAGGTAGCTCGGGCCTTGGTCGTGTAGGGCTTTGTGTGCGTGGGTGAGGAGACGGAAGGTGATTCTCTTGTTGACGGGGAGCCAGTGCAGGTCTCTCAGATGTCCGGAGATGTGGCTGCGTCGGGGGATGTCGAGGATGAGTCTGGCTGAGGCGTTCTGGATCCGCTGGAGTCTCTTCTGGAGCTTGGCGGTGGTTCCGGCGTAGAGGGCGTTGCCGTAGTCCAGTCGGCTGGTGACGAGGGCCTGGGTGACCGTCTTCCTGGTCTCGGTGGGGATCCACCGGAAGATCTTTCGTAGCATGCGCAGGATGTTGAAGCATGACGAGGAGACGGCGTTGACTTGTCTGGTCATGGAGAGGGAGGAGTCCAGGATGAAGCCCAGGTTGCGTGCGTGGTCTGTCGGTGTGGGTGCGGTGCCCAGGGCGGGGGGCCACCAGGAGTCGTCCCAGGCGGAGGGCGAGGAGCCCAGGATGAGGACTTCCGTCTTGTCTGAGTTCAGTTTCAGGCGGCTGGTCGTCATCCATTCGGCTACATCTTTCATCCCTTCGTGAAGGTTGGCTCTGGAAGCGGCGGGGTCGTTGGTCAGTGAGAGGATCAGCTGGGTGTCATCGGCGTAGGAGATGATGTTCAGGTTGTGTTGGCGTGCGATGGGCGCGAGGGGGCTCATGTAGACGTTGAAGAGGGTGGGGCTCAGCGAGGATCCTTGAGGGACGCCGCAGATGACTTCGGTGGCCTCTGACTTGTACGGTGGTAGGCGGACTCTCTGTGTTCTTCCGTCGAGGAAGGAGACGATCCATTCCAGTGCCTTTTCCTGAATTCCGACGTTGCTGAGGCGCTGCACTAGGGTGCGGTGGCAGACAGTGTCGAATGCCGCGGAGAGGTCTAGGAGGATGAGGGCCGCTGTTTCTCCGTTGTCCATCAGGGCTCGGATGTCATCGGTGGCAGCGATCAGAGCGGTCTCGGTGCTGTGGTTGGCTCGGAAGCCAGACTGTGAGGGGTCGAGGGATCCATTCGTCTCGAGGAAGGCGGCCAGCTGTTTGTTGACGGTCTTCTCGATGACTTTGGCTGGAAACGGGAGGAGCGAGATGGGGCGGTAGTTCTTGAGTTCGGTGGGGTCCGCTGTTGGTTTCTTAAGTAGAGCGCTGAGTTCGGCGTGCTTCCAGCTCTCCGGGAAGGTGGCGGTGTCGAAGGAGGTGTTGATGATGTCCCGCAGGTGGGGTGCGATGACAGCGTCGGCCTTGTTGAAGACGTGGTGAGGGCACGGGTCGGTCGGAGATCCGGAGTGGATGGAGTTCATCATGCGGACGGTGTCATCGGTGCTGATCGGAGTCCAGGCGCGGAGGGTGGTGGTGGGTGGCGTTGCTGCGGTCTTTGTGTGCGATGGTTGACTACTGAAGCTGTTGTGTATGTCTGCGATCTTGTTGTGGAAGTAGGAGGCGAGGGAGTTGCAGAGGTCTTGCGATGGGGTGATGTCGTTGTTACCGGCGTTGGGGTTGGAGAGCTCTTTCACGATGTTGAAGAGTTCCTTGCAGTTGTGTGCGTTGGTGTCCAGTCGGTCCTTGAATGCAGTTTTCTTGGTGGCGCGGATCAGTTGGTGGTGCTTCCGGGTGGCAAGCTTGAGGGTGGTCATGTTGCCCGCGGTAGGTTCCCTTCTCCAGACTTTCTCGAGGGCTCGGCAGTTCTTCTTGGAGCTCTTGAGTTCGTCGGTGAACCATGGGGCTTTCTTGCTGCCGGGTCTGCTGGGCGGGGTCCTCAGAGGGGCGAGTTCGTCCGCGCAGTTGCTGATCCACTTTGTGAGGTTGTCGGCGGCCTGGCTGGGGTTCGCTGAGCTGGCGGGAGGGTGCTGACTCAGGGAGGCGGTGAGCTGGTCGGCTGTGATCTTGTTCCAGCTTCTTCGGGCAGCCTGTTGCTGGTGGTGGTGGGTCGTCGTTCTTCTGAAGGTGAAGTGGATGCAGCTGTGGTCCGTCCAGTGGAGTCCTGTGGCGTGGCTGAAGGCGATGTCTTTGCTGGATGAGAAGACGGCGTCGAGTGTGTGTCCGGCGAGGTGGGTGGGGGTGGTCACCAGTTGCTTGAGTCCCAGGTTTGCGAGGTTTTCCAGCACGGTGGTCGTGTTGCGGTCGTCGTTGTTCTCCAGGTGGAAGTTGAGGTCCCCGAGGAGGATGTAGTCGGCTGAGGGGAGGGCGAGCGGGCTGATGAAGTCGGCGATGTCCTCGCTGAATTGTGTGCGTGGTCCCGGGGGTCTGTAGATGAGGGTGCCTCTGAGAGTGGTCTTCGGGTTGACGTGGATCTGGAAGTGCAGGTGTTCGGCGGGTGCGATGGTGTCGTCGGTGTTGGTCGTGATGCGGATGGTGTTCCTATGAATGATGGCGATGCCACCTCCTGTCTGGTTGACGCGGTCTCTCTATTTAAACGGGCATCTATAATGACCCCCAGACTCTTAGCTTTACTGGTGGGAGCAGGAAGGAGTCCCATTTCTAAAGGTCAGCAAGATGCTGACCAGAAATTGGGGTTGTTACCAAACAAAATCACCTCAGATCTCCCGGTGTTGAGCTTGAGACAATGCTTGCTCATCCAGGAGTTGATGTGTCTCATACAGCTCTGAATGCCATGACTTGTATTATTAGCATTGTTAGAGGCAGAGAGCATGATTTGCCTGTCATCCACATAGAAAGTGAGAGAAAAACCGAAGGATTGGACAAGTGTGGCAAGTTCTGCAACGTATACATTACAGAGGGTGGGACTGAGCAAAGACCACTGCGGGACGCCACAGGGCAGGCGAAAAGCGTCAAAAGAAAAGGCATCAATTTTGATTACATTATCCCTATCAGACAGGAAGGAAGATAGTAATTTTAAAGCAGGATTTTTGATACCTATTGCTTCCAAACGGTGGATCAGGCTGGAATGGTCCACCGTATCAAATGCCGAAGATAGATCCAGCAGAATCAGAGCGGCTGAACACGAGTTCATCAGTAGCCTTGATCAGGGTCGTTTCGGTACTATGTTCCGATCTGAACCCAAATTGAGTGGGATCGAGGCAGTTGGTATCTTTCATGTACTGGTTTAGTTTGGTGTTCTTCACCTTTTTGATTATTTTGGTGGGAAATGGAAGCCTGGAGATGGGCTGGTAGTTGGCTGGAACTTCTGGGTCCAAGTTTGATTTTGTTTTTTAACAACAGCAGAATGAAGGCTTGTCTTCAATAGGATGGAAAGATGCCAGTTCTGAACATGGTGTTAAAGACGTTAGTTAGATTGGATGCAATAATGTCAGGAACCAGCTTAAGAACTGAAGGCGGACAAGGATCATCCGTGGAGTCTGACTTGATGGTAAGAATGAGGTCTTTGATTTGAGTATTTGGTTTCTATCCTAAAATAGGTGAGTAGTTCAGAGCTACCATTGTGTTTCTTGTGGAAATGTCATTCCATGAGGTAGGTAAAGGCTCTATCTTTAACGATGTGTCTGTGTTCTGGTATTGTTTCTTCACTGAAAAGATTGTATTGCGCACATATTTACATTTACACTGACACTGGAAGATGGATAAAGTGTATTCCGTTTTGCATGTTATTGTCAGGGACTGTCCGGGACTATGTGGGGAACACAGTCAGGGACTGGGGCAAGGACTAGGAACTGGGTAGAAAACTTACACAGGAAGGGAAGTACAGCGCTGCCCAGGATCATACAGGGAGTCAGAGGAGAAAAAGGGATCCAAAGGTGAAGCCTGTACAAGTGAACAAGATGGGTAAGACTCAGAAAGGAAGGGCACTCACAAGGCAATTTAGCATTCAGAATAACGACACCCAGGATGAATGTGCAAGACATATATATGAAACATTAACAATAAAGGGGGGTGTGGGGTAAAGCACTCAGGAGCTCCACACGGTAAGACTGAAGCTCAGTAAGTTTCTTACCCACAATTGCTGTTACAGATACTGACTGCAAATACCCACATGTAGGATATGCATGCAAAGGCAGGGTCTGTGGAGCTTATACCTATGGTGATGTTATAAATGTAACTCAAAGACAATACTCACAGTGAACAAGAAACACCACCTAGGTAGTCAGCTGTGTCCACGGATCCTGGCGATCAAACAGGAACACGCAAGGCAGTAACAGCAAGGGGGTAGAACTAAACACAAGCACAATAGACAAGGAGCTAGCAAGGAGGAGTGCTTAACAGGAAAGGAAGGAAATCACAGGGCACACTTGGCAGAAAGCAGGTAACAAACATACAAGGTAGCAGAAGTAAGACAGCAGAATAGAAAGACAGCAAACTAGGAACGGGAACCAAGGAAATGGGAAGAAAGGCAGGGACTAGAAAAGCATATACAGAAGGGGAGGCTACAAGGGTATACTAGAGCGGGTCAGGTTAAGGATTCAAGAAAACAAAGTATCATAGAAGGCAGTGCTGGGGCAGGAACAAGAAGTGAGCTAAGGCTCAGGAGTCAAGGCAGCACTGCAGACAGTGCCAGTTCAGGAACAGGGAATTACCAAAGCTTCAGGAGTTAAGGTAGCACTGCAGGCAGTGCTAGTTCAAGAACAGGGAAATTACTAAAGCTTCAGGAGTTAAGGTAGCACTGCAGGTAGTACTGGTTCAAGGAAACAGGAAAGAGCTGCAGCTCAGGAAACAAGAAATGCTGGGACTCAGGAGCAGGAACTAGAATTGAGCTAAAGCTCAAGAATCAAGGTAGCACTGCAGGCAGTGCTATTTCAGGGACAAGGGAAACTGCTGCAGCACAGGAACTCTGGAAACAAGGATAGCAAAAGCTCAGGGAGCACTGGAAAGAAGGATCGGTCTCACCGGTAAACAGCTACAATGACCAACCTGGGTCTAAAGGGAGCTGGGGCTTAAAAGAGCTCACAGTAATCATATGCATCAGGTGTGAGCAGGCTAGCAGTAGCCAGCCACAGGTGAGCTGAATTCCTCCACCCATCCTTGGCCTGCAGGGGTGGAGACTAAGCAGTGAACAGGGAATTCTGGGTAATGGAGTTTCAGGCATGAATAGGCTGGCTTCATGTATAAGCAGGCTGGCTTTCACAAAACCCGGCATGGATTGGGAATGGATGTCAATTCCCAATAAGTGTCCAAATGCCTGGAAGTCAGGATATGCATACAGGTGAGTGTCTGGAGGCATATTAGAACACTGGAATGCCCCACAATTCGGCCCCCTGGTGGTGGGCACGAGAGCACGGGGAGCGAATCGTGACAGTACTCCCCCTCTAAAGACCGTCTCCCGGAGTCTGCAACTAGATCCAAAGCCTTTGCTCATAAGAATTAAGTCCATTTCCATCATAGATGCAGTGCACGCTATCAGAGGACTGAAGGTACATTTTGATGTTCTGGAGGGTTGTATATTTGTCTGAAAATAAGCAGCAACATCCAAAGCAGAACTTTGAGGAAGGAAGCACTCTGATGCAGGAGGCAGAATAGAATGCAGATCTGAAGAGTCCAAATCCAGAAACAGGGACTTAGAAGCCTGAATTAAAGGTGTTTGAAGTCCTGATGATGGCAGGCAAGACTATTATTTTATTATTTATTTTATTAGGGAATTTTATATAGCGCACAGATACCCCAACGGGGTGTCCCGGCGCTTCTGTGAGAACTGATGCTGTGTCTGACTCAGATGGTACTAACAGAAGAGAAAGGTTTTTAGAGCTCTCCGGAAGGGGAGTTCCTCCTGGATGGTCCGGATGGACATAGGTAGCTTGTTCCAGTGGGAAGAGGCACAGACTTGGAATGTTTTTCCCCCAGAACGAACTTTTTTAAATCTGGGGGTGGAAAGAAGATGTTTAGAGCTCGATCGGAGAAGTCTGGTGTTGCTGTATGGACGGAGGCAGGAGGATAAGTATGCAGAGCCCTTTCCCTTGACAGCCCGGTGAGCTAGGGTAAGTGCCTTGAATTCCACCCTTTTGTGAACGGGGAGCCAGTGCAGCTTATGCCGGTGGGGAGTGATACGTTCACGAAGGGGGAGGCCACAGACCAGACGAACAGCAGCATTCTGGACTGTCTGGAGACGCCGTTGGAGGCCCAAGGAGAGACCAAGGTACAGTCCATTGGCGTAATCCAGATGTGAGGTGATCAAAGCCTGCACGATAGTTTTCCTAGTCTGGCTGGGGAGGAAATTGATGAACTTTTTCATCATCCTCATCTTGGAAAAACAGGCCGCGGATACAGTCTGGATTTGTTTTTGGAAAGAGAGGTTTTTATCCCAAATTACCCCGAGATTTTTAACTGAGTCTTTAGGTGAGGGGGGTGTGCTCAATTCAAGGGGCCACCACAAGTTGTAGTCCAGAGGCGTGGGCTGGTGGAAAAATATAACATCGGTTTTGCTGGCGTTAAGCCGGAGGGAGTTGTTATCCATCCAGCTTGCGATGTTGCGAAGGCAGTTTTTCAATGGGTCAAAGGTGGATTGGGATGGGGAGTCGTATGAAAACAGTAGCTGTATATCATCGGCGTAAGAGGTGGCCTTGATTCTGGATTGAGCGATGATCTCGGCCAAGGGGGAAAAATAAACATTGAACAGGAGGGGGCTCAGTGAGAAGCCCTGAAGGACTCCCCACCTGAGAGGGCGACTATCCGAGGTAAATGGGGGTGTAAATACTGCCTGTGTCCAATTGGACAGAAAGGAGGCAAACCATTCCAAAGCCTTGCCTTGTATGCCTATTGCCTGCAGACGGTCAAGGAGGACGGGGTGGGAGACGGTGTCGAATGCTGCCGACAAGTCGAGCAACACCAACACCGCTCTAGATCCCTCGTCCAACTTCCATCGGATGGCATCAGCCATCTCAATGAGGGCGGACTCGGTGCTATATCCGGGCCTAAATCCGTGCTGTGAGTTGTGGAAGGCACCGTTGGTTTCCAAGAAGCTAGCCAGTTGCCGTTGTACGAGTTTCTCAAGCACTTTAGCTGGTGCAGGGAGCAGGGAGATGGGTCGGTAGTTAGCGGGTTCGGTAGGGTCTGCATTCGCTTTTTTGAGTATGGGAACCAATCTGGCGTGGTTCCAGGAGTCAGGGTAGATTCCTGTCTGGAGGGAGTCGTTCCAAATATCATTTAAGATGGGATTGAGCAGGGGGGCTAGGGATTTATACGGTTTTGCCGGCCAGGGGTCCAAGGGGGAACCAGATTTGCATTTAAGTAATTCTGCCAGCGAGTGTTCCGGGGTAATCACCTCAAAGTTAGAGAAAACATGAGTGGGGTTAGAGCTGACTGTACATGGTTCGAAATTGTCAGAATTAATCTTGCTGGGAAAGGAATTTTGAATAGTGGCAATCTTGTCTTCAAAATAGTTCGATAGACGGTCGCAAAGGGACTGGGACACCGGGGTTTGACTCTTGAGGGCAAGTGGGTCAGTGAAGGTTCTGACAGTATTGAAAATCTCTCTTGAAGACCCTTGTGCCCGGGAGATTTTCTCCTCTAGTTGGGTTCTTTTGTGATCTATGATTTTCTTCCTGTACTCCTTAAGGGCGGCTTTATATTTGAGTTTACTGTTTGGAGAGTAAGATTGTCTCCAACTTCTCTCAAGCTGTTTACAGGCCGATTTACATTTGCGGAGTTCGTCCGAGTACCACGGTGCGGAGGGGGTGGCTCTTGAGGATTTAATAGGTCTGATAGGGGCTAGGAGGTCGATAGCGGAGGTGATCCAATGGTTGAAGTTAGTCAATCTATTATCTAAATCTGTAGCTTCCTCGGGGGCGGGCGAGGAGAGATGAGTGGCTACATTCTCAGGGGAGATCATCCTCCAGTTGCGGCCCACTGGATTGGACGGGGGGCTCGATCGATCCTGATGGCAGAAGGAGATGATAAAAGGGATCACATAGTGATCAGACCAGGTTACAGGGATGGAGCCACTTGTGGAGATATCTGTTAAGTTAGTGCAAATAAGGTCCAAGGCGTGTCCTGCCTTATGCGTAGGACCGGAAATTATTTGGTTTAGCCCACCATCTGATAGGGTGGACAGAAAATTAGCGATGGTGGGGTCATCGGCATTATCGACGTGAAGGTTGAAGTCCCCAATGAGGGTGAAATTGGCATAATGGGAGGAGGCTTGTAAGGCATAATCAAGAAGGGCCGGAAGATGGGTAATTTTAGATTTGGGGGGCGGTATACTAATAAACCTGAGAATGTACAGTTAGCAGCTAATTTGATACAGAAAGGTAGTGCCTCGATACACTCTATTTGGGAGTAGGAGAAGGAAGAGATGGACCAGATAGATCTATAGATAATGGCCACACCTCCACCAGGGTGGGTGTTCTGTCTGTTGGCACACAAGATCTTGAATTCTGGCGGAATGGCAAGGCAGAGAGCAGGATTGGATTCTTCCCCTAGCCAGGTTTCGGTAAGAAAAAGAAGGTCCCACTGGTTGTCCTCTAACGACTGAGCTACATCTAGGGAGTGTTTCACCAGTGATCGACAATTAATCAGTCCAGCTTTAATAATAATTTTCTTGGGGGCTGGAGAGTGTCGGGGGGAAGACTGCAGGAAATGGCATGGTGGCAGAGAGTTGTTGTCTCTGTTTTGTACACTACAGGGTTTATATGGTAGTGACGAGGGGTCGGAAAAGGAAGTATGCGCATACGAACAGGATATTAAGTCGAGATGAAGTAAGGCTTCTCTACTGTAGGAGATGGTAGTAGAGGGGCAAAGTGGAACAGAGATCTGGCTCGTCGCGGCGCGTCCTGGTCGCGGACGGGCACAGACGGGCAGGACTCCGGCACGACTCCGGCGCGGGTCAGGTGCGCCCGCATTGTGCGTCCGCTGCGCGAAGGCATGGACATCCCCTTTTATGCGCAACTAGAGCGCTGTGAATCCCACCCACACACAAGATGGCCGCCGCTATTCTATGCCCGGGACCGGCTCCACAGCGTCAATGCTCGGCTGCGAGTGGCCCAGGGCAGCGGGAAAGAGGGGGAACGAAGTGAGCGATTAAAGCTTATTAAATCAAGCTAATTTACTTAGAGTTGCAGTTGAGTAAATAAAACGCAGAATTTGCAGTTTTAAAAGCAAGTAAAATCAGAGCAACACTAAATAACACAGCCTCCCGGCTTCCGCCTCAGGAGGTGCTCAAGCAATCACACAATCAAGCGCTGGGCAAACCGGGGCCCCTTTTATGCGCAACTAGAGCGCTGTGAATCCCACCCACACACAAAAGGGCCGCCGCTATTCTATGCCCGGGACCGGCTCCACAGCGTCAATGCTCGGCTGGGAGTGGCCCAGGGCAGCGGGAAAGAGGGGGAACGAAGTGAGCGATTAAAGCTTATTAAATCAAGCTAATTTACTTAGAGTTGCAGCCTGCAGTCTGCCTGCCTCCAGCACCAGAACCTAGACTAGCACTCTGAAAACAAATTAAGATTGACTGTAGGGTCAAAAGCAGACAATGGATTGGCAGGAGAGACAGAGGTCAAAGGCAAAGTGGCTGAAGACAAAGGAGGCAACAAGAAGCAGACCTGAGGCTCTGGCCCTGGATGACACAGAAGACTCACACAGGTGTCTTTGGAAGCAGGTATGCAGGAGACCCAGGCTCTGGAGGCTTACATGTTGAGAGTTTTGTCTCTGATGCTGGAGATTCAGTCTCTGAATGTATATGTGCTGAGACCTCTGGAGGCTGGCAAACTGGAAGCAAAGGGTCAAAAAGTAGGCAAGATAGAGGGTCAAGGCCAGAAGGCAGGGAGCCTGGAAGCTCTGGTGCAGAAGGCAGGGAGCCTGGAAGCTCTGGTGCAGAAGGCAGGGAGCCTGGAAGCTCTGGTGCAGAAGGCAGGGAGCCTGGAGGCTCTGGTGCTGGAGGCAGGCGGCCTGCAGGTTCTGGTGCTGGAGGCAGGCGGCCTGCAGGTTCTGGTGCTGGAGGCAGGCGGCCTGCAGGTTCTGGTGCTGGAGGCAGGCGGCCTGCAGGTTCTGGTGCTGGAGGCAGGTGGCCTGCAGGTTCTGGTGCTGGAGGCAGGCAGACTACAGGCTGAATTTCTGTAGATAAGTCGGCTGAGGACTCGGGCTCCAAAGGAAGGTAGTCTGGAGGCCCTGGTAATGATGGCAGGTAGGCTGCAGGATCGGGCTCAGATGGCAGGAAGGCTGCATGCTCGGGCTCAGATGGCAGGAAGGCTGCAGGCTCTGGCTCAGGCTTGGGCTCAGATGGCAGTAAGGCTGCAGGCTGAAGTTCAGGAGGCAGCAGGCAGGCTGAGGACTCTGAAAGCAGACAAGCTGTTGGCAGAGAGGCACAAGGATGACAGTCTTTAAATCCTGGGAATGTTGATTGCCCATGAACATCCCTATTGTCAATAGTGAAATCTTCACAGTTACTTGGCTCATTAAAACACACTGACGTCCTTTCCTTAGGATGGCTTAGAATAGTGCTTTTCTTAGAGTCTCTGATGACCAGACTTCCTTTACCATTTGGCAGTTCACAACTCTTAGTCCTAGGAAATAGGCCAGAGAATACTTGGTCATGGGAGGTCTTTTCATTTTCTGCAGCATTACAAGGTGGTACAAATGCATCGGAGCATAGAGCATTATCATTTCCTGACTTTTCAATTTGTGTTGTGCTTGAAGGCAAGGGAATCTGGACCCGGTACGTTGGAGCAGGGAGGCCGATACGGGATTATAAGGAGATGCAACCGTACCCTAAATTTATTATACCGACAAACGATCAAGCAAATTACAGGGGTGACTCCCAATGAATGAAAGAGCACCCTAGACCTCTGCAAAACGCACCTACAAAATTTATTACGGTGGTTCCAACGTGACGAATTTACAGTATAAACCTATCAGTAAGGCTCAACATTATACGAGTCCAAAATAAATTAAAAAGGCGGAATTTAGAAATTGAAGAATCAAATTCCCTCCAGATTCTTAAAAGATTTCACACCAATAATGTCTTTGTCCTGAGGAAGGTGATAAGATTAGCAAACACCGAAACGCCGCATCGACTGTTTTTTTGACTTTTTTTAAAATGTATGACTTTGTGCATTTTGTAATGATGATACATTGTGTTTTTAACTGATAATTATAAACTTAGAGTGTAACCCTTATGGGAGCAATTAAATAAATATCATTCTTTTTTACTGAATCGAATCTCAATGTCTAGTAATTAGTGACACGTGCCCCAATGTTTTGAGTTTTCATATAATTTGTATAGTGTATAATTTTGGTAATAGCACTAAAAAGATTACAGGATTTCTTGCAGTTCTCTCTCTAAGCTCTATGACACACTTCTATTACGATACCACAGGGATTTCCTTTCATTGTGTTGTAATTGTCATATACATTCATTCTACAAAGCAAACACAGTTTTACCGGGACGATACACGAGAATCTTCCATCTGAACATAATGTGACAGTTTTACCATCTTGATTGATTTGTGATACCTTGGAACTGTGTTTGCTTTGTAGAATGAATGTATGCCAATTTGAATGCATGCAAGTATGATTGATAGTTTTGAATGTGATATGTGGGACACTGTGTATATATATATATTTATTGTTGAATATTTAAGTATCTATCTATGTATTTTGTAAAGTCTGAGAACCATGTTTGGTATTATGACAATAAAGAAGAAAAATTATTTTGTTAAACTAACTTGGGTGTTGGAATATTGAATAAATGTAATTGTGAGCCCAGGCTTTTGGGCATATTTTTGGGACCCTTTTCTTAGAGCCTTCTTGTAATTATTGCATATAGGCAGGTGATGTTTGTGTACTTTGGAAGTTACTATGACACCTTCTGATTTGCACTCCTTAGTAATGCCCCGGATTATGGGGATAATTTTGAATTCAGTTTTTAAAAAACATAGTGCAGAGCCGTGCCTGTTGAACTGGTCATGTCTTTCTGTGTCCCCCACATTCCATGCTTTACAGAATTGGAGTGTTTGACCCTGAGGTGTTTTTCCTAAAGGTGCGAATTACCCCTGAACTCCTGAAATTATTTTTTGTTTGATGAAGTGCAGAGCTGGCCTTTAGTCACAAGGCACGCCTTTCTCTTATTATAATTCACCATCTGATTTTCAGCTCTCCTTAATGAGCCAATCAGGGGTGTTTGCCCCTGATCTGCGACCAAGATCATTTTCTTTCAATACAAAAATTTGAAGTGGGCTGGGCCTCATGGAATAAGGCATGTTTTTCTCTGACCACCTCCACACACCCAACAGTTCTTCTCTGGCACACTAGGTTGTGAACTTTTCTTTCCATCCTGCTCCATATTAGAGTGGATATCCATTAATCACAGGGGATCATATTTTAATATAACTCGGAAATTATTAACTAGGAAATTTGCAATAGCCTTCCATCGTTGTTATGTGCTTAACCTAGGTGTGCTCCCAAACACCTGTCACACACATTACACTACGAATGTACACTCAGTTACATTGATGGCCAGAAAGCAACTGGGAAGAAAAATCAAGATTGCTTCTTTCTTTAGAGCATCCTGGGCACACGCTTTGACATTGAGATTTGTCAAGTGACATGGCTCTTAGTTTAGCCGTTGAAGTGTTTTTTAGAGCATGAACAACTAGTTGCTCAGTACAATATCGTGCACTGCTAAGTTATTTAAATAACGGTTGAAGACGTTTGTAAGAATTCTTTACTAATTCAGTGTGCCGTTTGATAATTCTAATTTCCGCCTTTTCCTTTCCTTAGTAATCATAATCCATTTGATATGTAATCAAAGCCCTAAAATTAATCTTCATTGCCTAGCCTTAAACAACTTACTCCGCAACACATTTCAAGCAATTAATATAGCCCTTCATCAAGATGTAATGAGCGACCTAATTTCAAGCACTTTGCATTCTGTAAAGGAAATGAAAACAGACAGTTCTAATTCTACCTTTGGCAATGACGACAAATCCAGAGTTCAGCTATCAAAGATGTAAAATACATTGTTCCTCTCTATACATTTATGGGCTATTCTGCGTCTTTACACATGATTTTCACACCCCCAAATTATCTCCTACACAGTGCAGTGGCGTAACAAAAGCTTAGGGGCCCCCCTGCAAGGTGTGATGAAGGGGCTCTGCACAACTACATGCAATCTATGTCCCTCACCTATCACCTTTGCAAGGACTTTCAGAACTGCACAACATATAGACACTTTGAGCAGAACTATTCCCAGATTATACAAATCTGCAGGCTGTGGATTGAGACTGATGTACCTCAAGTGAAAAAAGGCCTACAGGCTGCACACACTAAATGGCATTGACCAGATGGGTGTAAACTGATACTGATACAAGAAAGAGAGGCATCTTCGATAAATTACTATTGTTCTTAGTGTACTGGTAGAGAGGAAATCAGAATATCCAAAAAGATCTTTTACTTAAGTGAGGAAATGGCAGAGCCAGAAAACAAACAACTTTATACAAGAATGAAAATCATTCAATCATGAAGCTTATGTAGTGCACACACAAAAAGCACTAAGCAATGAGTACTGACAAGCTCAATACTTTGTTTCAGGATTTGGGGACATGGTAACCAGAAACCGTAAGGCTTTTTTAGGTCTCGCGACCTATCAATGCGCGCAAGCGCATTGAGCGGAGCGAGAATTCAAGTGCTCAAAAAGCTCGTCAAACCAAGGGCTTTTTGCTCCGGTTTTCTTAGAGTTCACGTGGCCACAGGCACGCGCTTTTGGGCCATAAACTTTCACCATATGTTCCCCAGCTCCAGCACCTCCCCTCTCTCTCCCCGCACACAGCCTTACTTTGATTTCTCCTCCCCCTCTCCAGCCAGCTTCCCCCAGGCCATGTTCCCTCCCACCTTTCCTCCTCCGCAAACTTGATTAACAGGAGGCCATGCTAATCACTGCCTTCTCCCAATGACCTGCAGTTTCCACCCCCTCCCCAATCACCCACAGCAATGCCTATATGCTCGGCTAGTTGGTGACTCTGCTTTCATGTTTAGCGAGCGTCGTGTGAAGATCCTGACTACGCAGTTGCCGAAGATTTCCAGTTCTTCTAAACAGCGTTAGACTGCGGTTAGACAACAGAGCCGCTTCAGAGTCCATCCTTGTAGGCGTTGATCACCATCCAGTGAATGCAATAAAAGTCCCCGTCAACATCCCACAGTAAGAGTCATAAGCGATCTGGGGCTTCTATAAAACTACTGCGGTTTCATGCAACTCCTCACGACCTCGTGCTGAGGACTCAGCGCACGAGTCGCTCCATTGCTTCCCTGCCTTTTTTTTGTATTATGATGCTCTTCATATATTTGGGTTCGCATTTTCCCCATGTCCCCTTCAACATCCCACAGTAAGAGTCATAAGCGATCTGGGGCTTCTATAAAACTACTGCGGTTTCATGCAACTTCTCACGACCTCGTGCTGAGGACTCAGCGCACGAGTCGCTCCATTGCTTCCCTGACTTTTTTTTGTATTATGATGCTCTTCATATATTTGGGTTCGCATTTTCCCCATGTCCCCGTCAACATCCCACAGTAAGAGTCATAAGCGATCTGGGGCTTCTATAAAACTACTGCGGTTTCATGCAACTCCTCACGACCTCGTGCTGAGGGCTCAGCGCACGAGTCGCTCCATTGCTTCCCTGCCTTTTTTGTATTATGATGCTCTTCATATATTTGGGTTCGCATTTTCCCCATGTCCCCGTCAACAACCCACAGTAAGAGTCATAAGCGATCTGGGGCTTCTATAAAACTACTGCGGTTTCATGCAACTCCTCACGACCTCGTGCTGAGGACTCAGCGCACGAGTCGCTCCATTGCTTCCCTGCCTTTTTTTGTACTCTTTATAATGAAATATCGCTGCCGCACATTATTTTTAACCTGTAGTTTGATTGTGTTTTCTCCACAGAGACAGGTATGTATGTATTGCGCAAATGTGTATTTTGAAGCTCAGCTGCCGTATTGTCTTAAAAATGTAAGTTTCCAAGTCACTGACTCACTGTAGGTAGCCTTGCCTGACACTGCAAATAGTCCCACTCGTTGCCTTTCAGGCTCGCTTTTGTTTCCGCTGTGCTTCCCCCCCATCTCACACCCGAGCACGTGCACACGTACTCCCTGTGAATTATTTCACTTCAAACAATGAGGCTGCAGTTTAGTTTGTAGTTTCATTACCTGTTCGCATGTATACGGCGTGGCCCATTCTCAGCCTTCCGCAGTTGGAAAAGAAAATATGCTTGCCTTCATAAATCCAATTAAAAAGGAAGCAGCATTTACATTTCACCCCCACTCCCCAGACCCACGTATAATGGCGCACAATGTCAGAAAACATGACGCGTGTTATCACTTTACATTTAAAAATCCGTTACAGTTAGCTTAGTTAGACACGTGATGAATGCCTCCCTAATCCTGCCATATATTATTACAGCTAAAAGGCGCTCGATGAAAAATATTTTGCGGTTATCAGCATTTATGAGCAAATGTGTTTTTGCAGTGATATATTGTATCTTTTATTTTCTCTTCATGTTATGGAGATGAAGGAACACACACACCGATTTAGTGCTTTTTAAAGGCTAGCATTATAGACATACATGTTTATTACTGCAGGTTCCTAAGTAATGCGGCGCAGTTTTACATATGGGTGTGTGGGTCTCTATAGGTGGCACAGGCTGATGGGTGCTATGGCGACATCTCTTTTCCCTCGCGTCGTCACTGTCACTGCCGTCTCTCTTACCTTCTCCCATGCCTCTCTCTCTCCCACCCCTCAGACCTTCTCCCTACCCCCTCTCTCTCTCTGTACCCTTTCTTTTTATGGCCCCTCTCAACGCTCTGCTATGTTGTCTCCATCCCTCAACTCTCTCACAGCATCACTCAGCTCAACCACAGCATCACTCAGCGCAACCACAGCATCACTCAGCGCAACCACAGCATCACTCAGCATCACCACAGCATCACTGGTTCAAATATGTTCTCTCAATGTTTCAAGCTTTATTACAAATGTCAAAAAAGATGTTAATATTTCACTTCTGTTCTTGGATTTTCATCACAATAAAATACACTGAACATAATCTTCACAAACGTTATTTACAAAAGTTTAAGCTATTGCCATTATAAACTACAATAACTTTTTAAAAATTATTAATTATTGAAAAAAAAATTAAAAGCCATTATTATTTGTAATTTCAATACATGAAAGTCACGTAAATACAACACATATTGCATTACAAATGCTATAGGTGTCCCATTTGCGAAAGTTATAACTTTTGGCATTGTAAATGACAAAGATATTAATTTCGCTATTTTCAAAACCAACACATAAATAAAAAATGTGTCATTTACAATACCAATAGCTCAAACTTTCCTAATGCGAGACCTATTGGCAACGCCAGTGCTTGTATTAAATCATAATCACGTGTTTGAAGATAATGGTGCCTCTGTCTGAGACAGCCAGTCTATCTAATAGGCAAAAGTCTAAACCCTGGTTTAATTTGTCCATTTATCACCAAAGACAGATGTGTAGAACAGTAGAGAGAAGATGGAGGGAGAGAGAATTTGAGGAAAATAAGGCTTGCTGTAGGAGGCATCTGCAGCTCCATTCACAACAGGGAAAGGAAAAAGCTGTATTACACTACTTCTATAATGGAAGCCATTACATCGTGCTGCTAGGGGGTTCAGTTAGCTTACTCATCCATCAGGCCTCTTCCTTAGGGTGTTGCCTTCACAGAGTTTGGTAACCAACAGGGACTGTTGCCTTTCAAAACAAGATCATTATAATCCAGGACAAAATATGAATAATCTCTAGTCAGGAACTCAAATGTTTTCTCCTTATTTCACTGGTGGAGGCACTGTTGAGTCCTTGCCCAGCAGCATGTTGTGTTATCTGTTCCTGATATGGCAAGGTGTGGTCTCACAATAGATTAAAACAGCTATTGTGACTCCCCACATTAAAAAACAGAAGGTCTTCCCATGGATGACAGACAATTTTTGACCATGTTCTTATATGCCGGTCTCAGCCAAGTGTCGGAGGGAGTGGTACATGAAATGATCCAGAAGCATGTTTGTAAGTTTTACTTATTCAGTGAATATTAATTAGGATTTCAACAGGGGCATGATACAGAGACAGTCATTTTTTTGCTTGAACCTGTCCGTGTCCTATGATACAATAGATCACTCTGTTCTTCTGGAAAGGGAGAACTTTTCCCTATGGATTTGAGGTACAAAGCTTGGCTGTAATCCGCTTTAGTATTGGTTTAGTGATTAAGATAATTATCCCATGGTGAGGGAGCTTTGTTTTTGTGCTGCCACAAGATTCTGCACTTTATCAATTGTTTTTTAACGGGTATATGGCTGACTTTCAACTGGACTAGACTTTCAGCACAAAAAAATGACACCCAAATAAAGGGTTCATCTGGAGGAAGGTAGTTGCCAGGCTCTGTTCCCACATTCTTATGGTCTCCCAGAGATTGTGGCCTCTCGGTGGCAACATTTAATCCTGGAATCATTACCTTCATCCAAGAGCCTTCATCAGCAACCACACCAAGCACAGAATTAGCTGTTGTTTTGCACATGCCTTCTTGTCAGTAAACGGAATACAGCAAATGCCTTTAAGAAAACTCTGATCACTTGAGCATGCTTGAAAACTTAAAAAGGAGTTTAGCTCCAAATGTTAGTGTTCCACAGTGTTTAGTTGCCGTACAGAACCTCTCCAGCTCTTCTAAGCATCCTCAATTGTCCTTCTGCTCACCACTGCTCCACATTTTTCTCCTTGCCTACCTCTTAGTGTGTACTCTTCCACCCTTCTAGATTTCCTAGTCTTTCAGTTCCAAATGGTCCTCTTTGCCTTTTCAGTGCCATTATGCTATTTTTTTACTCGCCTACTATATTCAGCCCGCGTCAGACAGATACCTTTATTACCAGGCATTTTCAGATCAGAATTTCAACTAGCAGTGCATCACTCCAGGCTTCTGGTTTCTTTGCCATCACTGCCTAGTCTGCAGCTGGTCAACTCTACTGCTGATTACCATTTCACTCCAGAACCATTTGTAGTGGTAAGTTCGAAGACCAATCTTGAAAGGTAGAAATTAGACTGCCATCATCCTGATGCTTTGTGCTCCCTCTTGTAAGTTAGGAGGCATGCACCATTTTAGAGTGGGGGTGGTTGTATTCCATCCCCTCATGTTTGACAATAGAGAGAGAGAGAGTATATAACAGCTTCTTGTGGGGATGAGAGTAAGTACACCAGCTTTCAGTGGCAGAAAAATGGAAATATCACAAAATGGAGTGGCTATTTCATCTTAATCTCTGTTTTCTTGGCCGGAGTTCCTTATGGCGGTATAAAAGGGGGTGGTGATGGACGGAGCATCTGAACCAATCAAACACTCACACCCAGTCAACAGATCTGGGTTTAATCCATCACCGTTCTTTAGCCCACTCTGTCACCCCAGTTCAGACATGGCCATATGCAAATCAGTCTGACCGTGTGCCTCATGGGAACAGTCCAGCCCGAACTGCCAAGCCATGCCTTCCCTGGACCGGAAACAAGCTTCCGAGGACCGGTTTCTGGCATTTCAGCCGTCTTCAGCCCGGCATGCTTTAATCAAGTGGCTCTGTCCATCACCACCCCCTTTTGTATCACTTTGTTTGCCATAATTTGGCAGGGTATGCTCAGACGTGAGTCCCTTGCTCACTTTGACACTGGATTCAAGCAAGCCGGGCTGAAGACGGCTGAAATGCCAGAAACCGGTCCTCGGAAGCTTGTTTCCGGTCCAAGGAAGGCATGGCTTGGCATGCCCCAGCTCTCATTCCCCCCATCGGTGAGGGACAGTTAGGGGAAATAAGGGGCAGTCAGTCGAGCTGCCGAGCTCATGGATGAGCTCGCAGGGGAGTCAAGGCTAACCATTGTATTGATCGGTACTAAACAGTCTCTGCCCCCCCGCCTGTACTAATCCCCCACCAAGAGTCCCAGGAGCAGTCGGTGGTGGCCTCGTAGTAGATCAGCAGAGCCAAGGTGCGCTAGGCATGGCAGCCATAGCCCTAGAGTGCGGAGGCGGTCAGCATAGTGGCTTGTGCGACTCGCTCCCAGGATCAGAGGCCACCAACGACTACGACCACCTGCTTAGATCTGCCTATTAGTGACCAAAGCGACTAAAGAGACCAGCGACCACTAAGCAGTGACAAGTGATCACAACCTCAACCCCTCTCTGCCCTGGATGTTTTAACTGTTTGAGGTTAATTCTTTGACTGAGACGATCTGGAGGCAGGAACGCCAAAGCTGCGGACCCTGAGGAGGCTGTAGACTTTGGATTCTGGTCACTAGCTGCTTGGTCGGTATGACCCATGTAACACCGCTGGTTGGTAAGGCTACTGGGTGGTTAGCCGTTGCACATGTTGTCTGAACTGGGGTGGCGTGGTGAGCAAAATAACGATGGATTAAACCCAGATCTGTGACTGGGGGTGAATGTTTTGCCAATGTGCAACATTCCGTCCATCACCTTGTGTGTTTTGCTGTTCGCCCTATATGGGAAGGGTATGCCCAGACGTGGGTCCCGTGCTCACTACGCCACTGGAGTCAAGCTATCCTGGCTGATGACGGCTGATAGCCAGAAACCGGTCCTAGGATGCTTGATTCGGTTCCAGGGAAGACATGGCTTGGCAGTTCGGGCTGGACTGTTCCCATGAGGCACAGGGTCAAGACTGATTTGCATATGGCCATGTCTGAACTGGGGTGGCATGGTGAGCAAAATAACGATGAATTGAACCCAGATCTGTAACTGGGGGTGAATGTTTTGCCAATGTGCAACATTCCGTCTATCACCTTGTGTGTTTTGCACGGAGGCGGTTGGCACTAGGTTGGTGCGACTTGTTCCCAAGGCTTGAGCGCCAGGTGCAGCCAGCTATTGCTGACTCGATTTATATACATAGCGCTCAGTGCGCAGTAGTGTTCAGCATTAGCAGTGCATAAAGGCTTTTTATATTGTGATTACTTGCCTCTGTTGACCCTTATCAGGCGCTCCTTAGGTTAGATCAGCTCTGTTAGATGCCAGCCTGCTGCTACTTTAACGTACCCATGAAATGCCTGCAAAAAAGTGGATTCTAAGACATTTTTACCACTGCTTACAGAGAGAACAGGGAAATGGATTAGAGCTTTTGAAAAGCAAACTGTAGTCATTACCTTGGCAGTAGGAGACATACAAACTTTGCTTACCTCTCTTATAGGAGAGGAATCAGGCACTGTTTTCCAGAAAGCTGGAGTGAGAAATGTTATTCTCACTGAGACTAAGACTAGATATGATGGATCTCCATGTAACTTAGTTAGGACAGTATTTTGGGATCAGCTGAGGAAAATGTATCCTGACAGGCCAGATATTGGGTTCCTCGTGGCTCAATCAATGCAGCCAAATGAGGACCCCGCTCAGATTCTTAGCAGAATGAAAAAAAAATGGACCCAAAATGTAGGTCAGGGTTGGGACCTAACAGGAGGAAATGCCTTGTTATTTTACAATGTAGTAAAGAATGAGTTGCCCTCTGATTTACAGAATAATCTTGATAACATAGTGGCATTGGAAGCCAAGCTTTGGACGGAGATGCAGGCACATATGATTTATTTATGTAAAAAAAAGCAGGAGAAAGAGAGAAACAAGCAGGAAGTGACAGAGAAAGCAGCAGCAAAGTTGGTACAGCAAAGATGGCAAAGAAAGGAGCAGTGGCATCCACCTCTAAGATATCTGCAATGGCTATGGGATCGGTCACGGGGACCTCCCAACAACAGTACCCACAACAGCAGGTTGATGTAAGGGCACAAGGAAGTAGTAGAGTAGGATGTGGAGGAATAGGAAGAGGCGAGTGAAGTTCCCAAATGATGGACCGAGTATGTCATTACTGTCACAGATATGGACATTATATCAGATATTGCAGATGTAAGAGATGGGATGAACTACATGGAAGGACAGGAGTTTACAGTCAGCCAGGGAACATTACGAGGAAATTGCGGGAGCCGGGAAGCAGCGTCTTCTCAAAAGCGGCCGCCATGCAAGATTGAAAGCGATAGTAGCTGAAACGAAAAAGCCCACAAGACGGGTTTAAAGACTCATTAATCAGAACAAACGGAGAATGTAAATAGAAGCATAATTAGAAACAGCCCAGAGAAGTACGTTACGGTGAAGTCTTACGACTTCATCAAAAGCCCTGATGAGAGCCCTGGAAAGGGATAACAGGACTTGAAACGCGTCGGCATATCCCTTAAGACGTTGAGGAATAGTGGCTAAATGCCACTTATATAATAAGGACTCATAACAATTGGAATAGTGATGTCTACTTGATTTAAAAAAAATAGTAGGACACAGTAAAGTAGAGATCAGATGATTGTTTGATACTAGGCAATCAAATCTGTATATGTTGTTATTGGTTTCATTTTTTGTATTATGTTTTTGTATGAATTGTTTTTTATAGTTTTTTTTATAATTCTGTAGTTTTTTTATAATTCTGTAAAGTACGGTAACTAATTTAATGAATGATCGCAAATATGAAATGGTTTTGAACATAGTGTAATAATGATGTGATAATGTTCTCTTTTTTCATGTATCAGTGATTGAATAATGAAAATGAAAAATAGATAAAAAAGAATAAGGTATAAATAAATGTATATGTTTATTTTCCTATGAAGTATAGTGTAATTGTAAAGTATTAAGAGTATAGAGCTAAATATTTTTTGGGACTCCCGTAATTATTTGTGAATTTGTTGCAAAGTTACATGGGGTTCCACACTGAAGGTCACCACGAATTTGTGAATGCACCCAAAAACACTACCAGATTGGGCTTCTTTACTGAAGTGTAAAAAAGTGTTAAGAAATAATGACCATTTAGAAGTTGAATAACACATGTAAAATATAATTTGCCAACATCACTGAGAGCAAAGTTGAAATGTTTGCCTTTAATGTGGTTGCTTTGTATAATAGTGGTATACCATTCTTTCGATTAGTTTTCAAATTTTCTGTGAGAGTACAGTACAACTTACATCAATAAAAAATTACTGACCAACCAACTCAATTAACAGGTTTGTGAATTAGAGAGCAATTAAAAATAAAATTGATTGAAATGATACATATGTTCTTTGAGGTTGATGAAAATTTGTATGATATGCGCAAAAGTATTGAGAGTTATGTTATATTAGCTGTACTTATATAGTGCATAGCTACCCCAACACCGGGGCGTCCCAGCGCTAGCGGGCTGAAGACCAGGGAAAGTGATGCTAGCTAGATGGAAAGAAAGCCAGGTATAGTCCGTTACAGAAGAGTGTATGTGGGCAATTTGTGAGTGGATGTGTGATTGTTTTTGTAGGTTTATGAATGGGTGTGTAAGTGTCTGTCTGGGTCTGAGATTAGGTATGTGAGTAGTCCTTGAATGTGCTGCACTGGAATTTTAGAGCATGTGTGTGCAGTTTTACTGCATAGTTGAATTCCAATTAAAAACTGCTTGCTGAGCTTTAAAGTTCTGTTTTACTATGTACTAGGTACCCCTTAGGTAGTGTGTAAGTAAGCTACGGGTCAGGGTGGTATGTGCTTAGAAGGTAAGACATGCCCTTTAAAGTGTTAGTCAGATGTAGTTTGAGATCACTAGGCACAGTTAAATATCCATACAGCAACTTTCATGCATATTTGCAAAAGCAGAGTCATTCACCTAGGCAGTCAGAGAGAGACAGAGACATGTAGATATTCAGTGACATACCCATGCAGCACTTATGTATCCAATAGTAACAGTCAGTTGCACACACAATTATACACCCAAACAATCAGTAATAGAGCCAGTAAGTAATATATACAGCCACTTACATATACATATAGAGACCTATACGGATGCTAAGACAGTCAGTCATATAAGGAGATAGTTACTTACACATCTACCGACACACCCAGAGAGGGTATTTAAGTATGTACTCAAGTAGTGACACTCTAAGTCGCGTATCCAGACAAGTAGCCCTTTAAACATGTCTCAGGCCTGCTACTGCATAGCCTGTATGTGCAGTTGTTCTGCCAGGTCGGGTAGGTATTTAAAGTCTCTTGCTATGCATTAAACTCCCCTTTTCTACATATAAGTCACCACTAAGGTAGGCCGTAGGTAGACATGCATACACTAACACAGTGAAGCTGGCGCTCATGCATCGACTAACACACCCAGGCACACACACTGTTGCATACAGTGACACACCCAGACACACACTGGCTCATACACTGACACATGCACTGACAGACCCAGACAGACCCGGGCACATACACTGACACACCCAGGCACACACTGGTGCATACACTGACACACCCAGTGTCGCTCTGATGCATATAGTGACACAACTACACATACACTAATGCATACACTGACACACCCAGGCACACACTGATGCACACACTAACGCAACCAGTCCCACACTAACCCATACACTAGGACACCCAGGCACACACTGACACACCGAGGCATACACTTATGCATACAGTGATACAATCAGTCACACACTGATGCATACGGTGACACACGCAGGCTCACTCTTATTTAAACATGAAAAGTAAGAGACTTAGAGTGCCTATACCATAGTGATGTGACTGTATTAGAACTTAAATGCTTATGATATGTAATTTAATAGTATAAAATTATGAACTAGATATATTGATTTGTGTTTTGATTTCAAACATCTACTATATAAAACTAGACAATTATAATTCCAAAAAACCTGAAAGTAGAAATAGAGGAAATGACACTGTTTACTTGCAACAGAGAAACAGAATGTGGATAATGTGATTAAAGAGAATAAAGCTGCTGGTAAGAAAACTAAGAAGTTTCTTAAAACAGTATGTGGAAAACTGCAAAGAAAGCAAAAACAAGTAAATAAAAAGTGAGATTTCAGATCAGCTAAGAAAGGACAAAAAGTAAATGACATAAAGAGTAATAAATCGTATAAGGAATTCATAATCTCGTACGAACTATGAAGCAGAGTAAACGGAGAAGATAAGTCAAACATAAGGAACATGCTGAGGCTGTAGTTGATAAGGCATTTGCCTTGAAGAGGAAGCTATTTATTTTGTTTCTGATCAGAATGAGAACACTGGATAAGACAGTGTTGTCTATGAAGAGAAGAAGCCAAGAAAAAGACTTGTGAATAGAAGTAATTTTTGTACAATTTTCAGTGTCGAATGGAAGCATACATCCAGTATTGAGCCTTTCGTTACTGAGAAAAGCTATTTTCAAGAGAACAAATTAGCGCATGCAGTTGAAACAACTGGTCGATTTATGATATGATGGATGGTACTCCCATTCCAAAAGAGGAGAAGGTTCCTAGGAATGTTGAAGAAATGATAGCTGAAGAGGTACAGGGAAGGAGTAGCCAGGCCCTGGTATACAAGGTAAACTGAAGTAGTATTTGCAGTGTTCAGCAGGAATCAATTGATATATTGAGAGCTTTCCTATGTCAGTTTTCATGCAAAAGTCTGAAACAGAAAATTGGGATTTTGCAAGGATTATATTCATGCAAATTAAGAAAGTATACTCATTTACAGGGACATTCACTAGCGTGTCTATAAAACAAAATGTGGCGAAGCACCTTTCATCATTTCAGAATGTTAGCTGTTCACCACTCTAAAATGCAAAATTTAGTTGGGAAACTTCACTATGTGAACATTCCTGCCCTACGGTTAGGAGAAATGAATAGTGCTCTTTTGCATGGTGCAGTAGCAGTGGTAGAAAAGTTTGTGATGATGATCAGTTTTGTTTCTTTAGTCTTGAACAGGAGTCTAGGGAAAATGAAGAGTTGGTATGTGCCGGTGTAGAGGATCTGGACACAGGTATTAGTACTGATAATTTTACACAAAACGTTTAATACAGTTTCTTCAGAGAAACCAGACTGTGCTTGTATTTGTTGTCGACGCACTCACTACGAAACCAAACTCGTGATGTAGTTGTATTCTCGAAAACTGAACAGGAGAACAGAGATAAGTGGCAAGAACTTGCTTTATATTTGTTTGTGGTGGAACGATTTGATATGTCCACACGGCAAATTATATGTAAGTATTGCTATGATAAGTCAGATGATGATAAAATGCCAGCTAGAGCAGTACATGACAAGGTAGAATTAGTATCAATTTCAGAAGAACTTTGAGAATTAAATGTTTATGAATCAATTCTCATTCAGTGTATACAGCCTTTTCATGCAATAGTTCATATGGAACCAAAGACATGAACATTTTCAGAGACAGAGCTACAGAAAGGACTTAAAGGACGAGTTGTCTACTTACCTTTTGTTTTTGAACAGAATATTAAAACTGTAGGGGTAGAGAGAGTAAATGGTGTGCCTACCAAGAACAAAAAAATCTGGCAAGAGTTAGTGGATGTTAATAAAGTTAAAAAGCGACATTATACCTGGTACAAAATAATATTTATTATAATAATGTTGATGTTGCTCAAGATGTAACGTGTGGAGGATGAAACATTAAAGAGTGTGTAAGACTGCAGCTCTGTTTAAGCCTCAGCTTGATATTAGTGATGCACTGAGATGACCTCCAAACATTGATCAACATTGTGATGGCATTACAGGCCTTGCTTTGTTTGCTGATATTATTACTGTCCGCCCCTCCATCATGTCTGATACTACTGCCTAGGTAGGTGAATACTTCCGTTAAAGCTTGGTCCTCTTGTGGAAAAGTAAATTTTGCCATGTTCTGTGTCCCTACGCCCCATCCATCATATGTTATGTATGCATGACCAATATGCGTATGTTATTCCCCATTCTGATTAAAGACGCAATTACAGTTGTGTCCACCTCTAATATGTTAGTTTCCAGTCCTCGTGAATACTACGAATATCAGGCCTATGTAAGTAATGTTGCCACGTTTCTCAGTGTGCACGTTATTCAATTATAAAATCCCCGTTTCTAGGCCTCAAAAAGGGCCCGGACCACAGATTCAGCTCCTGTCTCCTGAAAGCCTCGCTGAGGAGCGATACAGCCCCCACCTGTATCCTCGACCTTTCACTTACTTCCTGCCTCGCAGTGCCCGGTGCAGCCCGGCTCTGCCTCTAAGTCTGCCAAAAGTATGTTATAGTTCCAGCTATCAGTTCAGTCCTCCTCCTCTGCATTCCTAAGTTACTGAACTGCATCAATAATTTCCGTCATTGTCTAGCCTTCTCGTCTCCACGTTAGAGAAATACTGTATTTAATGGTCATTTAATATTCTTCACGCACTACATGTAGAATAATGCATGGTCCAGTCTTAGAATCAAGTTAGCTTTTCCCCTCATGACTTCTAGTTTATATCAACATGTTCCCTAAACATTAGATACCAGATAGGGTTTAAGTACATGTCGCTCCGACCCTCCAGACTTTAGTCTCTGCTCCTAGCCCAGAGTTCGTAGCCCCCAGCTTCTCCTAGTAACACGTCATTGCCAGTTTTCGCGCACCATTAGGTTAGAGGTCCCGGCTCCTTAGGTAGCCCCCTCCTATGTGTCCGCCCATTCATGACATATTCTGTTACGTTCTACATCACATGTCTAAGTAAACTCCCAGTTACACCTCTTATTACTGTTATCTTTCGCGACTGCTACGCGTCACGCCTTCTACTCCACCCACTGTTACGCCTATTGCAATGTAATGCTATGTGTTTGCGCTATGTATATAAATCAATGTTATGTTATTAAATGTTAGCGCGCTCATCCCAGACCTAGCCCCAGCAGCTGCTGGGTCACCCTATGCAGGTTGTCCTGATCCTGTCCTTATGCTGTAATAAACCTGCAGAAACTCCTACTACCTCGAATCTTGACTCTTATTTATTGAGCTATCTGTTATGCTATAAGTCTAGTCAAAAATAGGGTATTATTTATTTATTTACCACATAATGGCGCCCGAATAGGGACTTGCCCTTTCCCCACGCGTCGGTGAAGCCACGCCGACCCCCTGACCCTCTGCAGTCGTGACGGAACCATACTGGCCAGTGCAGATATTTCTGCTTCAAGTATCCCTCAGGCCCACGGAGGAGACGGAGGAGGCGGTCCAGCATCCGAACGAGACGGTGGAGGAACGCGGCGAGTCCCGACCAGAGCCCAAGCCGAGAGTCCAAGGTCCGAGGTATCCGGAGGTCCACCCGTAACTGAAGTCCGAAGTCCGAAGTTCGTCGTCGTAGTCCAGTCCCGTCCGAGGCCTTCCGTTCCGTGCTGCCCGGTGAGTACCATTGCTGGGGTAGTGTCTAGACAGGGTCAGTCTAAATTGACTCCTGGTCCGTGGGTTGGTGGTACCCAAGCCCACAAACGAAGTATTCACCTAGGTGGATACGGGTCTTGATGTGTTCCTTTATGGGACCGGTATGTTCCGTACTGTTATAGCAGTGCATCCAGTAATTCTAGTCTGTTCCGTTCTCGAGAATTCTGTTCTGTTTCTGTTTTCAGTATTTTCAGGTAGTATTCTGTTCGAACTGTTATTTATAATGTTGTTTAATGTATTTCCAATGTCGTGGTATGCCTGAATTGTTTTCCCAATTGTTATTGTTTTTCGTGTATTGTATTGTGTTCCGATTCAAGTTTAGAATGCCGCTCTTTTCCAAGTTACGTCAGTTAAAAACTAGAAAGGGTCTGCTGGAAGCAGCAGTTCCTGTTCCGCCTAGGGACAGTCCAGGTCACTTTATGTATCAGAAACATGGCATAAGCGCCATACTATATCTAGATTTATGGGTAGAGTATACCAAACAGTTAGAAGAAAAGTATAGATGGCCCGTATCGGGTACATGGGATGCCGAATGTATCATGCGAGTAGAAGAAGTATTATGGAAAAAGAAAGCCAGACAGTCACAGAAAGATGCCATCGAGTTATGGCGTAAGGAAGCGCATAGAAGAACGGAAAAGGAAGTCAGAAAGTCAGAGTTAAGTAGAGAATCCCAAGAACGAGCCCAAGAAAGAGAATTAATCGAGATAGGTGAACAAGTTAAAGCCGAACAGTCAGACAGACAGAGGCATGCCCTTATTAAGGGTATGTATCCTCTCCTTGCCGAAGGCTTGCCAAAAGCGACCCCAGAGGCACCCAGTAATTTCCCGCCACCATTAGTTCCGACCAAGCTACGTCACAAACCGACCGCAGCTGATATTTTTATTTCGTCCTATTTGGACGACACAGTTCCAGAATATGCAAATCCAGTTCGTGCTCCGCCCGTCCCTGTAAATCAGGCACTTCCCGTTCCTCCAGACACCGGAGTACCTGTTGCGGTACCCCCGGGTCAGCCTGCCATACAAGTTCAGCCCACGTTACAATTACCGACCCTGCAAGCACGAAGAATGTCAGTCGACGATTCTAGTCTAGGGGCCGCAGGAGGAGGTCCTCCTCAAACCCCGCCGCCACACAAGCGTTTATCAGCACTCGAATTACATGCTCAAGCATCACAGCGTACTCCTAAAAGTAATAAGTCTGTTACAGAAATCAGACAAGCCCTTGCCGAATGTGTCTATGACACAGTCCCAGGCGAGTATAATATGGTTTTATATTCCGTACGCGTAAGAAGGGTGACCGAGTATCTAGTCACCTTACCGAATATGAAAGAAGATCTAGACAGAATATATCGTTTCATCCGTACAGGGGATGATCCAGAAAGTATTGGCGAGATTATGTCTCAAAGGAAAGCCGAGATTCAGCTCATGATATTAAAATTCCTGATCAATTGTCTAATAAGAGAACAAGATTACCCGTCTAAAGATCCCGCCGAAATGAGAATCCTGACAAGGTGGAGTGATAATATAGCCGAGGGTAAGCACAAGACCATTAGTGCTATGGAAAGTATGTACAAGAAAATTCGTAAAGAAATAGTAAGGTTACACGAACAGCGTAAAGCAGCACAAGTAAGCGAGAAAGAAAGTATCTCTGATCCTGAAGAGGAAGACGAGAATCCCGCCAGAATAGCGTATGTAGGAAAATCCAGATTTCCAGATCGTCATTTACGTCTAGAACCCAAGTCTATTTTTCAACATCTAGCACCAGAACAAAGCTCTTTAGAACAAGTATTTCAAGCTACCGATCACATTCTGAAATCACGAGTCGGTTATAGCGAATTAAGTACCATGCACGAACAAGAACTAGCCCGATCAGCAGTCCGATGGATTACTGATTCTACCACTTTTCCAGACGAAATAGTGGCACAAATGTTTCTGAAACTGCCCCCAGCCGAGCAACGACTGGTGGGTATGTATATGATCCAGCACCTCATTACTCTGTATGAGGGTCAACATTCTGATCCAGGCCCATTACACGATATCCTGAACGAGTTACTCCAGTATAAATGGAGAGGTCTAGGTACCGATTTAATTAGTGTCATTCTAGAACAGCGCCACAAGTATAGAACGTTCCTGAACCCGCATTTTGTTCATGTCTCACCCCCAGAAAGTAAACCATTCTACATAGACAGACAGAATCCGTTACGAGAAGTCCACCCAGTCCAAGGGGCGGGTGGCGATATGCAACGAGTGTTTGTATACACTCCGATTTCAAAGATGGAACTCCTCGAAATGAAAAAATTAATTCCCTGTCATGACAAAGATCCAGCAGGGTTCCATAGAGAATTAAAAGACATGCTCCGTATGGGAGAATACACGTACCCAGATATCATTAAAATGTTAAAGGTTCTGCTACCCGCAGGGGTGTATGAAAAGTTAAAGGAAAAAGAATGGGAGGTGGGAGAGAAAAAGATCGATTGGGCAGCTCTAGAAGCTGAAGACAAGGCACGAGTACCAGGTACCGGTCTTGGAGATAAATGTAAAGAGTTACCAGAATTATTGATTCAAGTTTTACCCAGATTATTGACAACTAGGAAAGAAGACTGGGATGCAATCTCAGCCTGTAAACAGAAACAAGATGAAGACATTAGTGATTTTTATTCTAGATTTGAGAAATGTTTCAGTATTAACAGTGGTCTCAAGACAAGTAGTGAGTCATACCCTCATCTTTTCGTTACCAAATTAGTCGAGAATTCAAGTCCACAAATTAAAAATCGAGTTTTGAAAGTCGAAAGCACCTGGCAAGCAAATACTCCGTCCCAGATGCTCCAGATGCTTCAGTATCACCAGAATAGAATTAGAGAAGAGCAAGAACACGAAAGAAAACGTATGAAAGACACGAAAATGAAAGTACTAGTTGCACAATCTATTCCTCAAGACAGTCAGAAGAGGGGTCCGATTCAAGCCAGTCATCCTGCGGCTCCCGTTAAAGGGAACTGCAATTATTGTAAACAGCCAGGTCATTTTATAAACGAGTGTGCAGTTCTGAAACACAACATAGCTACTGGTAAGACTAAAGAAAGACCACGTCCGCCGAGACAAGAACAAGTTTCACAGACTCCTCAGTCACAGAATGCACCACAGACAGTTACAGTACCGCAGCCTATTGCTGCAACACAGCACGTTACATCGCAGATGTACCAGTATGCACAGTCCGAGTATCCAGAGTACCAGTCATATTCATGAAACAGCCTAGAGAGGGAGGTAGGCTTGCCTCTCATCGAGATACCTGTAGACCAAGAAGGTCCCTATGTTCATAGCCAAGTATTAGGGAAAGACAGAAAGTTTTTGATCGATACAGGGGCAAGTAGGACCACAATTAGTCACGCCGAAGTTCCAGGGGCTCCGCTCTCAGGCTCAAGAAATGTTTCCCTTGGATTTTCAGGAAAACCCATAGTTAATGAAATATCTAAGCCAGTTACTCTAGAAGTAGGTCCATTGTCCCGTACTACTGATCTGTTACTTACTAAGTCATGTCCAGAAAATCTATTAGGCATTAAGACATTGAAAGAATTAGGTGCAGTTATTTGCTGTTCCCCAGAGGGAATACGTCTGTTCCTACGTGACTTTAAGGGTCACTATGTATTACGAGATTTTGATTCAAGATTGTCTAATGTTCCGCAGCATTTATGGGCGCAAGGTCCAACTGATGTAGGTTACATGCAAATCACACCCTATCGTGTGACTCTCAAGCCAGGTGTAGTGTTACCACGAATCAGACAGTACAGATTGCCACCTGAGGCTGTAGCAGCCTTATCCAAAATTATTGACGAGCTCATGGCTCAAGGAGTAGTTGTAGAAACTGACTCCAATGTATGCAATTCTCCGATCATTCCAGTCATGAAACGTACTGATCCGAATGCACCCCCAGTATATCGATTAGTGATTGATTTACGAGAGCTTAATAAATGTATTATTCCTCAGTACCCAGTTGTTCCAGACATTTCTTCCCTGTTAACAGCCATTGATTCCGAAGCCATGTTTTTCACTGTCATAGACCTCAAGAATGCATTTTTTAGTGTTCCAATTCATCCAGATAGCCAGTTTCTTTTCGGATTTTGTTTAAATGGAAGGAGCTATATGTTTACACGCGCTCCTCAAGGTTTCACAGAAAGCCCTAGTATTTACAGTCAAGCACTCAAGAGACAACTAGACAACATTCACATGCCAACTGACACTGCCCTGCTCCAGTATGTCGATGATCTACTGATCACAGCCCGTTCTGAACGTGACTGCGAGCGAGCATCACTTACAGTTCTGTATTTTCTAGCCGAGATGGGGCACAAGGTGTCACCTTCGAAGCTTCAATTCTGTGTCCAGCAAGTGGTATACTTAGGACACTTGCTGTCCAAGAGGGGTAGGCAGTTGACACCCGACCGTATCCAGTTAATAGCGAGTCTTCCCCAGCCCAGAACCCAGAAGGAGGTACGTGCCTTCATCGGCCTTACTTCTTATTGTAGACAATGGATTCCCCAGTATGCATTTCTAGCCAAGCCACTGATACAGTTAACGACACAGGAGGCAGCCGTATCGACTGTCCTCCCTTGGACATCTGACCATACACTTAGTTTCAACGAGTTAAAGAAAGCCCTATGCCAAGCTCCAGTTCTAGCTACACCGAACTACAGTAAGCCTTTTACACTTTTCGTTACTGAACGCGAAGGTACAGCATTATCTGTCCTCACACAAGATCAAGCAGGTCAATACAAGCCCTGTGCTTATTTTTCGAGCACATTAGATCCAGTCGCCCAGGCGTTGCCTGCGTGCCTCAAGTCAGTTGCAGCCACAGCACTAGCTATCAGACAAAGTGATTCCATAGTTCTAGGACATTCCCTGACAGTACAAGTCCCACATTCAGTAGAAGTTCTTTTAAACCGAACACAAACTCAGCACTTGACAATTGCACGTTTAACAGGTTATGAATTGACACTGTTCCAGCCACACATAGAAATTAGACGCTGCAACGTCCTGAATCCTGCTACACTGTTACCATCAGTTAGTTCAAATCCAGACACACATGATTGTGTGGAAGTAGTTAACATTACGACAAAGCCAAGACAAGACCTGACAGACATTCCGTTACCAGATCCTGACCTGACACTTTATGTGGACGGTTCATGTATGAGAACTAGTACAGGAGAACTAGTCGCCGCATATGCAGTGACTACTGACACTGAAGTTATTGAAACACACCGTATTGATACCCTGTCCGCTCAAGCAGCAGAGCTAGTCGCTCTGACACAAGCCTGTATACACGCCAAGAACCTGAAGGTTAATGTTTACACAGATTCACGTTACGCATTCGGAGTTGTACACGACTTCGGAGTGCTCTGGCAGGAGAGAGGTTTTATGACTTCTCATGGAACCAAGATTCAGCATGGTCTCCTTATTCAAGCTCTGTTAGATGCCATACATTTACCGACATCTATTGCTATCATGAAATGCAAAGCACATACGAAAGTTACTGACATTATTTCCCAAGGTAATGATCTAGCAGACCGCACAGCCAAGCTTACAGCACAGACTCCAGACATCCCAGTTAATATGACACATACTCCAGATCTGACTACATGCATGACAGTTAAGGACCCTACACAAGATGTCATAGATATCCAGTCACATGCTACTCCCGATGAAATCAAGAAATGGTCTGTACAAGGAGGGGTCCAGACAGATCAAGGATGGTTAACGAAGGGTAGAGCCACATGGTTTCTCCCCGATTGTATGGTTCAAGTCATTATCAACACCGCACATAGTCCAGCACATTTAGGAGAAAAAGCTATGTTAGACAGTATCCAGAACATTTGGTTCAACAAGCATTTACGAGCTGCAGCCAAGCAGAAAGTCCGTACCTGTATGATATGTTGTCAGTTTAATCCAGGTAAAAGTGTCCCGGTGGAACAAGGTGGTTTCCAGCCCCCTGACCACCCTTTTGAGGTCCTCCAGATGGATTATATTCAAATGGAGCGATGTCGAGGTTTCAAGTATGTTCTTGTAGTTGTATGCGCTTTGTCCAGGTGGACAGAAGCATATCCAGTCCCAGATTACACAGCCGCGACCACTGCTAAGCAGTTGGTTCGTGAATTTTGCCCGACCGTATCCAGTTAATAGCGAGTCTTCCCCAGCCCAGAACCCAGAAGGAGGTACGTGCCTTCATCGGCCTTACTTCTTATTGTAGACAATGGATTCCCCAGTATGCATTTCTAGCCAAGCCACTGATACAGTTAACGACACAGGAGGCAGCCGTATCGACTGTCCTCCCTTGGACATCTGACCATACACTTAGTTTCAACGAGTTAAAGAAAGCCCTATGCCAAGCTCCAGTTCTAGCTACACCGAACTACAGTAAGCCTTTTACACTTTTCGTTACTGAACGCGAAGGTACAGCATTATCTGTCCTCACACAAGATCAAGCAGGTCAATACAAGCCCTGTGCTTATTTTTCGAGCACATTAGATCCAGTCGCCCAGGCGTTGCCTGCGTGCCTCAAGTCAGTTGCAGCCACAGCACTAGCTATCAGACAAAGTGATTCCATAGTTCTAGGACATTCCCTGACAGTACAAGTCCCACATTCAGTAGAAGTTCTTTTAAACCGAACACAAACTCAGCACTTGACAATTGCACGTTTAACAGGTTATGAATTGACACTGTTCCAGCCACACATAGAAATTAGACGCTGCAACGTCCTGAATCCTGCTACACTGTTACCATCAGTTAGTTCAAATCCAGACACACATGATTGTGTGGAAGTAGTTAACATTACGACAAAGCCAAGACAAGACCTGACAGACATTCCGTTACCAGATCCTGACCTGACACTTTATGTGGACGGTTCATGTATGAGAACTAGTACAGGAGAACTAGTCGCCGCATATGCAGTGACTACTGACACTGAAGTTATTGAAACACACCGTATTGATACCCTGTCCGCTCAAGCAGCAGAGCTAGTCGCTCTGACACAAGCCTGTATACACGCCAAGAACCTGAAGGTTAATGTTTACACAGATTCACGTTACGCATTCGGAGTTGTACACGACTTCGGAGTGCTCTGGCAGGAGAGAGGTTTTATGACTTCTCATGGAACCAAGATTCAGCATGGTCTCCTTATTCAAGCTCTGTTAGATGCCATACATTTACCGACATCTATTGCTATCATGAAATGCAAAGCACATACGAAAGTTACTGACATTATTTCCCAAGGTAATGATCTAGCAGACCGCACAGCCAAGCTTACAGCACAGACTCCAGACATCCCAGTTAATATGACACATACTCCAGATCTGACTACATGCATGACAGTTAAGGACCCTACACAAGATGTCATAGATATCCAGTCACATGCTACTCCCGATGAAATCAAGAAATGGTCTGTACAAGGAGGGGTCCAGACAGATCAAGGATGGTTAACGAAGGGTAGAGCCACATGGTTTCTCCCCGATTCTATGGTTCAAGTCATTATCAACACCGCACATAGTCCAGCACATTTAGGAGAAAAAGCTATGTTAGACAGTATCCAGAACATTTGGTTCAACAAGCATTTACGAGCTGCAGCCAAGCAGAAAGTCCGTACCTGTATGATATGTTGTCAGTTTAATCCAGGTAAAAGTGTCCCGGTGGAACAAGGTGGTTTCCAGCCCCCTGACCACCCTTTTGAGGTCCTCCAGATGGATTATATTCAAATGGAGCGATGTCGAGGTTTCAAGTATGTTCTTGTAGTTGTATGCGCTTTGTCCAGGTGGACAGAAGCATATCCAGTCCCAGATTACACAGCCGCGACCACTGCTAAGCAGTTGGTTCGTGAATTTTTCCCTAGATACGGACTCCCTAGAGTCGTATATTCTGATAACGGCCAGCCATTCTCATCCGAACTCATGAAACATGTTTCCCTGTTGTTAGGGTACCAGTGGAAGTTCCATTGTGTACGCCATCCTGAAGCAGCCGGTCTCGTAGAGAGACATAATCAGACTCTGAAAATCCGTATAGCAAAAGTCTGTAAGGACAAAGGTGTAGACTGGCTAGTAGCTTTGCCAGTCGCTCTGTTTTACATGCGTATGGTCGCACATTCCAGATCAGGTCTGTCCCCGTATGAGGTCGTTTTCGGCCGCCCCCCTAATATGTGGGGTACTCCTAGACCCCGAAGTATTACCGATGTTTCATGTAATATGCTGACAGATTACCTAGCTTCCTTGATGTCTGCCCTCAACTCATGTCGTTCACAGGTTGCCGCCGCATTTCCAGACAATACCGAGGTGGCACCGCACGAGATCGTTCCAGGTTCCTTGGTGATGATCAGAAATTTTGACAGATCAAGTCCGCTGGAACCACGTTGGAAGGAGCCACGTCAGGTCCTCTTGACCACCCGAACTGCCGTCAAGTTGGAAGGCAGGAAGGGGTGGGTCCACCTTTCTCATGTAAAACTTTTCAAAGGATCGAAACCAGACATTGCCAAGAACATTTCCCAGGATTCGAAGGATTTCCAGAACATTGTTTTGAAGGACTGTCCCGCACCAGACTTTATTACAACCCCTCCCTTGTTAGAGAAAACTCCGCAACAGGAGTATAAGTTAAAGCTCAGGTCTAATAAGTCAGCCAGTTTGATTGTATAAGTCCTCCCCTAGGTGAAACGGTTAGACTGTTTCTGACATGTATAAAATAGACCCCCATAGTGAGAGAGTCAGTCGAAGTTCACTTCAATGTATCGTTTTTCTGAGTTTCATATTATTTCTCAGCATAATGATTTCCTGCACCAGCTATGCTTTCTATCTGTGTTTTCCAGTTCCTCATGTAAATATGTCTGCTCATGCTACAGTAGAGCACACGTTTAGTGATCTGCCTCCTCACGAATATGCATACCGCCTCGCTATGCGTAATAACACATTCATCCGTATGTTACATTATTCACACCAGACCAGCAATGCCACTAATTGTTGGGTGTGTGGTCGACTCCCCCCTTTCCAGACACCGAAGGGAGTTCTGCCACTTTTTCCTTATCCATTCTCACACAATGGTTCGTGTGGAGCATGGTCCACGCTAACGTCATCCTCAACAGATATGTCTTTTCTTAATAGTACATGTTTCCCAGACAAGCAAGGTTTCCCCCATAGAACAGGTTTAGATCTAGAAAATGAAGTATATAATTTAGGAAATTATTCGTCGAATTTCATGGTTCTGAATGTTCAGTCTGATACTACTCCAGATTCACCCGCTATTTCAGTACTACCAGTCAAAGGCGAATTATGTGTCCGTAGTTATGGTTCTGTACATATAGGTCATAGTGAATGTACTACTGTTATCCAGTATAGTGACAGTGGGAAATCTATTTTTATAGCTTCACGTCATTCTTATTTTGTTTGTGGTCAAACTGCATATGTCCGTCTGCCCCTCGATTGGGAGGGAACCTGTTACATTGCTTTCCTACTGCCACCTGTTTTTCTAGCCCCACCTGATTATCATAGGAATTCTTTCTTAGTACACACTAGACACAAGAGAAATCTCCCGATTGTCGATTATACTGAAACTGCCGCAGAGCAATTCATTGATATAGATAAAGGTGTTTTCCCTTATTTAGGTACAGTTGTAAATAGTAAGCTCATTCGTAGGTTAACAAGAACCCTTGAAGCTGTAGTAGATGAGACTGCCTCTGCTCTAGGTAACTTAACTGAAGAGCAATCCTTTATGAGAATTGTCGTTTTACAGAATCGTCTCGTCCTTGACGTCATACTGGCCGATAGGGGCGGGGCCTGTAGAATTCTCGGATCCAGTTGTTGCATTTTCATTCCAAATAACGCGCCGTCTGTTTATTCAGCTATAACCAGACTCCATAAAATTGCCCATCTGTTACATCAAGATCCAGGCACCTGGACATGGTCCGGTTGGTTCTGGAATATAATTTCCGCCTGGGGATGGAAAGTCCTGTCCTTTCTAGGTATTGCAGTAGCGATCATATTTAGCTGCTGCCTCTGTATACAATGTGGCCCTGCGATTTGCAGCATGTGTGCTACCTCTTGTATTCCTAGTCCCAAGCCCCGTTCTAAATCCCGTTCCAAGACAATTCGAGACGAGCAAATGGTACTGTATGAAGTGATAGATGGTATCATGAATATTGATGTTTCCTGATGGAAACGTAGTGACAAGGAGGGAATGTGGAAAAGTAAATTTTGCCATGTTCTGTGTCCCTACGCCCCATCCATCATATGTTATGTATGCATGACCAATATGCGTATGTTATTCCCCATTCTGATTAAAGACGCAATTACAGTTGTGTCCACCTCTAATATGTTAGTTTCCAGTCCTCGTGAATACTACGAATATCAGGCCTATGTAAGTAATGTTGCCACGTTTCTCAGTGTGCACGTTATTCAATTATAAAATCCCCGTTTCTAGGCCTCAAAAAGGGCCCGGACCACAGATTCAGCTCCTGTCTCCTGAAAGCCTCGCTGAGGAGCGATACAGCCCCCACCTGTATCCTCGACCTTTCACTTACTTCCTGCCTCGCAGTGCCCGGTGCAGCCCGGCTCTGCCTCTAAGTCTGCCAAAAGTATGTTATAGTTCCAGCTATCAGTTCAGTCCTCCTCCTCTGCATTCCTAAGTTACTGAACTGCATCAATAATTTCCGTCATTGTCTAGCCTTCTCGTCTCCACGTTAGAGAAATACTGTATTTAATGGTCATTTAATATTCTTCACGCACTACATGTAGAATAATGCATGGTCCAGTCTTAGAATCAAGTTAGCTTTTCCCCTCATGACTTCTAGTTTATATCAACATGTTCCCTAAACATTAGATACCAGATAGGGTTTAAGTACATGTCGCTCCGACCCTCCAGACTTTAGTCTCTGCTCCTAGCCCAGAGTTCGTAGCCCCCAGCTTCTCCTAGTAACACGTCATTGCCAGTTTTCGCGCACCATTAGGTTAGAGGTCCCGGCTCCTTAGGTAGCCCCCTCCTATGTGTCCGCCCATTCATGACATATTCTGTTACGTTCTACATCACATGTCTAAGTAAACTCCCAGTTACACCTCTTATTACTGTTATCTTTCGCGACTGCTACGCGTCACGCCTTCTACTCCACCCACTGTTACGCCTATTGCAATGTAATGCTATGTGTTTGCGCTATGTATATAAATCAATGTTATGTTATTAAATGTTAGCGCGCTCATCCCAGACCTAGCCCCAGCAGCTGCTGGGTCACCCTATGCAGGTTGTCCTGATCCTGTCCTTATGCTGTAATAAACCTGCAGAAACTCCTACTACCTCGAATCTTGACTCTTATTTATTGAGCTATCTGTTATGCTATAAGTCTAGTCAAAAATAGGGTATTATTTATTTATTTACCACACTCTCCATCCACCTTGATTGTTGCAGGGTTAAAGGATAGAGACCAGATGAAGGGCGATCCACTTGTTCTCCAATCTGGGGGTTGGGAACAAGGCTAACAACCTTGTCCCATAAAAGGCATTTGCTACAAATATAGCAGCAAGAACCACTAAATCTTCAGGCCATAATGGACTTTTAGAGTCTCTGCATGAAACATGCATGTTTAATAGTAGTGAAAGCTGCAAGGAAACTATTGACAGGATGACAGAAGTTCTGAGTGCCAAGTGTAAGGCCAGAATATGATTCTGGCCTGTACGGACTACGTATGACACAGGAAAGCACTACTACCTACACATCCTGGGAGATCAGCAAACGTATGTGGACCGGGTATGACAGAATGAAAACCACCACAAGAGAGAGTGTACTGTACTTTGGAATGGACAATGACCAACATTACGAAGAAGTAGCTGTAATACTGAGCAAGGGGACAGAGGAATGCCTAATTGAGTGGAAGCCAGTCAACAGCAGACTTATGACACCCTGGTGAAAAGGCAGACATATCCACACCACCATTATCCAGTGCTATGTTCCCACAAAGGACACCATGGAAATAGTCAAGGACATATTCTGCTAACAGATGCAAGCTGAGCTTGAAGGCGTGCCAAACCACAACCTAAAGATTGTGATGGGAGACTTGAATACAGCACATTTCTGATGCCATGGATAAGCAGTTAAGTAAAGATCAGGCTGAGGTCTGCAAGAGCAGATGGTGTGTTGATCAGATCTTTAAACAGTATCGTATCATTGAGCAGTGTACAGAGTGGCAGAGGCAACTGTTATCAAATTAATTAATTTTGAGAAAGCCTTTGACAGCACTCACCAAGACAGCCGATGGCATATAATGTGAGCCTATGGTATAATGCAGCAGATAGTTCCCCTCATTGAGAGCTTCCATGATAATTTTACCTGCAAGGTGTGAGATAGTGAGTATAGTTTCAAAATCAAGATCATGTGAGACAGGGATGCATGTAGTCCGCGTTGCTCTTCAACCTAGCCTCCAACTGGGTCATGCGACACACAGCAGAAGACTAAGCCAGCAGCATCAGATTAACCATATTCTCTACAGGAGAGAACCTTGCCTGTGTGGATGAACTAGCCTCGCGCTTTCACACACACCAGCATATTCAGGAAAAAATGTCTTGCCTCATCATCTGTGTGTAGCAAGTGGGCCTGAAAAGCAACACAAAGAAACCAGACATGCCCTCAGCATCCCCCAGCCTGTGAATAAGTTAGAATTATTGCATTGAAAGTTCAGAATAAAACATTACTTTGTCAGGTGTGCAAATGTGAATGGTGTTGAGCAACCCCTATTATATATTCATGAGGCATCTGCGGTGGCCATCTTTGAATGGGTTTGTTAAAACATTAAAACACATTCAATGATGGCTGCCATGGATGCATGCACATCATTGGTGGCCAACTCTGAATGCATTTGTAATACTTGAACAAACCCATTCACAGATGACCATTGTGGATGCATGCACATCCATAACAGCCATGTTTAAAATAATTTAAAATGAAGCCTCCCAGTTTATCTTGTGCCAGTAATGACTGCTAGGCAAATAGCTATGTGGACTGATATGGAGAGTACATTACAAAATAAACATGGTTTCCTAATAAAGCATTAAGTAGTTGCTGATGTGCATTGCACCAAAATGTTAGTCATATGAGTGTATTGCATATGAATGATGCATTATGCATCGCTTCTTTTACACTAAAATTCACGAAGAATCCAATTGTAACTTTCATTTAGCTGATCTAATTGATTGGTCAAATTAATGTGGAAAAATACTAGTTATAGATTACATTTTTAGACAAATCAAATTAAATTCGGATAAATACAAATAAAGACAAAAACATAAATATGGCTAATAACTGATGGATATGTCTTAAAGAATACATTCCATAAAACCAGGAGCCCTATTTAAAATATAAGAATAAACCCATTCAAAGATGACTGCAGTGGAGGGGTTGGGGACAGGGCATATTTTTAAAACAAGTGGGTGGGGAGGGGCAGTGGAAGCAACAACCAAGCCCGGTGGTGACGGAAGAAAGTAACCAGGGGCCGGGGCAGGCAGGACATGGGCCAGAGAGCAAGAAAACACATGCACTGTCTGGAGTGCTTAAAGGGAAAGAAAATAGTACCTCCCTGAATGCAAGAAACATAAACAGTGGAAGGATACAGATTAGCAATCGAAACACTGTGATACTGAAACATTCCTGGGCTGGTGAAAAAAAGAGGGACAAACGGCGTCAAATCAAGAGAAGACAACTGAGATAGACTGGAACAGCATCCTCTCATGAGCAAGAGGATGGCACAAAGCTCACTATGCATATTGGAAACAACAGGCCTGGCCAATAGCCAGCTAACGCTGTCTTTAGTCGAAACTTAAAAATTAAACGGGCTGCAGCATTCAGTCAGATGTGGGATGAATTGTGCTGCATGTTAGACGACTTCTCAGTAAAGAAGCTCAGTTTCACAGTTGGCATTAACAAGGTTGTAGCTAAAAGTTAGGAAATTTTAAATTAGATGACATCCTACGTAAAATATGCAAAATCTCCATACTAAAGTAATGTAATCAGATCATGGAGTTGGCCAAAACAAATAATGATTTGAGACACTTAAAAAAAGTAAGTAATTTAAAGCCAAGTGCTTTACGAGCACACATTCAAACTGTTTGCGCAGCATCCGGCCCATAAAAAGCTAGTCCAGTGACTTCAAGGGTGGTACTCGAACTAACAGACAACCAGTCCCTTTGGCAGCCGAGATGAAAGCTCATAACACTCAGCTAAGATTCTATGTTATGGAATTGGTGCCAGGAGAGACCGATCGCTTCATGTCACAGAGCGCACAACAATGCTTCCTGTAGTGTTTTAATTGGTTCACTGAGAACTATGAAAGAAACCCCTAAAATAATCCATTGGGCAAATGTAAGATTCCGGTAGTGAATAAGTGCTCATAAACAAGTCATTTAAAACTACTAGTTTGAAAATTCTGAATAAGGTTAATACTATGGCAAGTACAATTAGTTTAGTGCGCCCAAGCAACTCTTGTTTGATATTCACGAGACAATGGATCCTTCTAAGCCCCCTCACGATGTGTTAGCTACATAACTATTGAAAAGTCCAAGATTGAAAGGTTAACTGATCTGGGAGCAAGATGAATGGCTACTTATTATTATATTAAAAGCCAACGTGATCTGTGCATTCACGGATGTAAACCCCAAAGCAAGAATCAAACATTCGACGTAGAATATTTGAAATCGTGCAGCATGTTAAAAGAGGCTCCGATTGAGAAGCATTTCTGCCTCTCACGAAATAGCAATATAAAGGTATAGCTAAGCTTTTCTGTCCAGACTCATGACTTTGAGCTAGTTTAAATTACAATCACCTGACACAGCCCCAGAATAGTTCAGTACACCTCTTTAGCCATGCAAAGGTATCCAGCTCACTAAATTAGCCACTATTCCAAGAAGTCTGCTGTTGAAACTACTCCTCCCATTTGATTCTGTTGAAGCCTTTTAATTTGTGAAAGTATTAGACTCCAGGTGTGAAGAAGAGCTATGCTGGAAATAAATGAGAAAGCCAAGAGCTGCAGTAGAAGGATTTGAGCAGCAATCACTCATTCTTGTTATGAAAATAATATATACACAACTGCTTGTACCAAGAAAAATAAATACTAGTACCAACAAAAAAATCCACTTTTCTCTATCACTAATTCGAGAACTGCAGATATCTATATACATTAGTCAAACATCATGACCAAAACCTGAAAGGCAACCCAGTGAGCCAGTGCCTGAAGAGTTCAGACCAAAGGTCCCTTCCTGTATGTATATGCACCTGTATGTTTTTTGTATGTTGGTTGGACTCTGCAGTCTATGGGCTGCCAATACGTTGTGGTTGCTACGGGTAAAATCAAGGCGGTCTCATGTTTATATAGGCGCATGACTCACGAGGCTTTATCACCAATGGCAACGTTGAAGGCAAAATGGGAGGCGGACATAGGAATGGAGATACCAGATCCGGCATTGGATGGGATAGTGGAGGGAGCCTGGAGGAGTACGCGTAATGCGAGATTCCAGCTGGTGCATTTTCACATCCTACATAGGGCATACCTGACACCGGCCCGGTTGCATAAATACTTGCTAGCCCAGTCTACGGCCTGTCCAAGATGTGCGCAGAGGGACGCCGACTTTAAACACATGCTGTGGGCGTGCCCGGCGCTAGATTCCTATTGGCAAGGGGTATCAGCACTGTTGAGGGAGGTTACAGAGAGGGACATACAACCCACTTTGGCGCACTGTATCCTCCACTGGTTTCCCCACACCTCAAAAAACAAAATCACTAGTAAATTTATTGATCTGGGATTCCTCTTAGCTAAAAGAACCATAATCTCTCAGTGGAAGGCAAACAAAGGCCCCAATATAGATAAATGGAAGCAAGAATTCAGTAAGTGGGCCCGTTACGATGGGGAGGTCAGACTGCAAATGGCACATAGAACAGGAAATGAACTGGCATTAGAGAGGGCAAGGGCTTGGGAAAGATTGGTTATAGAACTCACACTACCCGAAGATGGGGATGGAGGGTCCCCTGCACATAGCCTTGGGATGCACCCACCATAGCAGACCAAGGTGGAAGTATGTTGTCTAGCACTAATTGATTGCACGTAGATGCTATATCCTGAGCATAGAGCCATCTCTTACCACATAATATCCGCTAACCCATTGGCGAGGCAGGAATGCGGCAGTCAACCCTTTCCCAACCCGATGGGGGCTGCATCACGACACGCCTAGGGGGAGGGGGGAGGGAAGGTTGAAGAGAGGAGAAGGGTGGGAGAGACTATAGTTGGGACAGTTAATGGGTGTTGGAGGGGGGGACGTTCCTGGGGGAGCTTTAATTCAAACAATTGTCATTGATTGCACTGCTATTTCTACTGGCCCCGACTACGAGGGACATGTATATGCAAATTGCACTGATGCCCACGGACATGAAATATGTACTGGCTTGGGGGTGTAGGCTGATTCCCATGGTTATGCTACAATACATGTGACCTATACCACTGTGCTTTTACTGCAATAAAAAGTGTGTTGGTTGGAGTCTGCAGCAATGACATGCGGTTGTGCCGGACATCAAAAGCTGTTTAGCTAGACCTAAAATTGGGGTTCCTGCACTTGTGTGTGTTTTTACAAATCAAACACATTGTGAATAGCAATGAAGCTGGTATTATGTATTGTGGGAAAGGGTGTCCGTATTCTATTCCTGTCACTGCACAGAACATTTCAAGGAATAAAAACCATTTTGTATCAATAAGCCTCTGTCATAATTTTAATAAAAGCCTTTTCTAGGGGTTAGAGTATACTAATGGAGGAAGGACTTTTAGCACATTTTAAAGTAAAGAATAGTGTCTTGCTGGCAAGAATTAAGAAGGAAATGACACATCCAGTTGTTATGAACTAGCCTCTGACCCCATTATCAAGCTCTCGAAAAATATCTTAAGTGCAATATGGGAAATTGAGCATTATTAACTTGTAGTTAAAGCTGCTGGTGAAGAATTGGGGTTTTACACTTTAAAAGTGGTTTGCATTGATACAGCAGTCTGTGAAATACTAAAGCAAAACGATAACGTTAGGTTTTAACATGTCTCAGTTTGGAAAGCTGTGAATTGCATCCATTCAAACCGTGTATTCAATATTTTTAGATACACAATAGAGCATAAATTCATCCTACTCTTTCACCGAAACCACTGTATCGTGCATTTGAATTTAAATTAGAGGATGAGCCCATTAAATCAAGTGAGTCGTATAATATGGTCACCAGAAGACCCATATCCAATCATCCATGCCCCCCAATCGAGGAAAATGTGATCTGTAGCTGCCAGACGCTTCTCATCTCTTGGTCCACCTCCATCTTTCCCCTTCCAGATTTTACTTTCAACCATATCGCATTCAGCTCTTCCCATGGCCCATTGCAACACTCTTCAGGTTCTGTTTAGACCATAACAGTGCTAGATATAGCTCTCATTCTTTTCCACAAAGATCTTGCCTAATACACACTGCGTAATAGAGCATTCAAACTTGACACTAATAAAGTCCACAACTCGTGCACACACTTAGACCCCACCCTAAATAATTTGCTGTTATTGGACATTCTCCAGTCAAATGCAAACATTTTCAATATGTTCCTTTGGCAACTGCATTTCTGATAACATTCCCAATTGTTGATTTAAAATTAATTTTGATTGTTTTAGGGGTCAGGTAAATCTTGTACAAGTATTTAAATTGGATTCATTAATGTTTCGTGTCTCATAAATGTTGCTGATTATACAATAACCTTAACTCATTGATAGTCGCTGAGCTCGTAGCCTGGTCTTCATTCCACCTTTGCCGAGTATAACGTGAAGTAATCAATATGCGCCAATATGCGCTTACATGCTGCACACTCCAATATTGTAACTTTTTTTCTGTTTTCAGACAGCTAATGCAATGCAGTCAAGAATCTTAATCTGAGAAAATTTAAACCTGTGAAACCCCTTAGCCTGAAACCCCTTCATCTCTTGAAGGATTACAAATAGTACAGTAAAAGATCTGAGAGCACACACCATAAACCCATCATTCAGTTTAACTGCTCAAAATCATATAGCCTTGATGATCTCGAAAATGTGGACATTCAGCTGTACGCTATGCCCAAAACTAGTAATTTACAGCTCAGCTTTCTACTGACATCAGAACAGACTTTCAACAATGGATTAAATGCCGTCAATCTTTGCATTGCATTTCAGAGCTCCAGTCCCAAAACAATAGTCCTTGCAATGCCACATAAAGGCATCAGCGTTCAGTCCTTTCATGGGCAGATCATATTTGCTACTAAACTAAGCAGGAGTAGGTTGTGGTTAAACTGCCTAACCATAGTGGTGTACAAATGACAGGGAGCTCATCTTTGTCATAACTATTTTGCATCACTACCAACAAACCCTTAAATTTCGGCCTTACTAAATTACATCTCATAAAACTGCATTCAATTTTCTAAATTTCCATTCACCGAGGTGGAAAGGGGTATTTGCATGCACAGAACCTTGCTTAGGAAAACCCATAACCTTAGCTGCAACCATCCTATCCTTAGTGGTCAATTGATGTCACATGGGCTTCTCTTGAGGAAGGCTTCGCCCCAACCATAAATTGTTGCCAGTTGCACACAAAAAATTAAAATTCAACAGATCTGTAAGTGAATGGTCTCTTGAAGGCCTTGTGTACCTTCCATTTCAAGAGGGTTCTGAACAGGTGCCCCTTGATCTCCAGTAAAAAAGTATACTTATTAATGCCTTGTTTGATACTTACTTCATGCCCTACTATATTTACACTCATCGCTCATGTTTCAGAATTCTGCTTCGTTCTTTTAATTAAGTCATAAAAAAGACCAACAGCTTTAAGTCAATCCATTATATCACTGACCTGTCCCACAAGGGACATTCAAAATGACAATTAGTCCAAGAGTATTCCAAGGCCTCCCTATCCACTTGTGGTAGGGCAGGCCGGATAAAACGACGTGGAGGCTTGATGTATTTCTTAATGGTGGTAATTTTATTTGGTCTCTGAAGTTCACAACCCATAAGGGACTCCTTGGTGTAACACGGCTCTCCCTCTTCCTTCCAGTGGTCCTGTTTCTTCTTCCGACCATCTCCTGGATGGGTGTTTTTCCCAGAGGCTCGGAAATGAAGAAAGAGGAGCAGTCAGTAAATGGGCTTAGTAGGAGAGACACACACCCTTCACCTCTCCCGTTTGGTGCATCAGGGAAAGGAATGTGGGGGATTTTAACCAAAGAAAGAAAGTATAATAGAGGAATGATTCTTCCGGGCTTTTACCAAACGTAGGGGTAGATTATGATGGCGGTGAATCCGCATCCTCCGGGCCGGTGGAAGCCACTGCTGGCCCGGAGGATGCGGATTCACCGCCGCAGTCCCTGACAACACCACCCACCAGATTAGGATGGCGGTGGGATCAGCGGCAGACGGCAGGTCCGTCCGCCGCTGATTCGCGGGGTGTAGACCGCTATTTGGTGGCGGTGTCTGCAAGACACCGCCAGCCAAGTTAGGAAGCGTGTGTAAACATGCTTTTCCGCAGCGTTTTTTCCGCCGTGAAAAAGCATGTGGACCTTTGCTTCTGGGGGCCCTTGCGGGCCCCCCAGGGTGAAGGGGGGGTGGGGGTGCACATGGGGGTACCTATGGTACCCCCCTGCATGTGCATGCACAAAGCGGCAGGCACCGCGCGGTGTCTGCCGCTTTGTGCATGCAAATGCAATGCATGCATTTTTAACATTGCGGCGGGTGCTGCTTGAAGTAGCACCCACCGCAATGTTAAAGATACAGGATGTGACCTCCAGGGTGCCGGTCACATCCTAATTGGCATGGAGGGAACGCCGCTGCCCTTGCGGACGGTCCCTCAGCCTCGGGGGTGGCGGACGGACACAAGTCCGTCCGCCATCGTAATCAGCCCCGTAGTTTGCAGGTCTTTCTCTCTGCTCGTGGGGAGCACCAACTAAATATAACTGCCTAACGGCGGTGACTTCCGGTACCCCGTCTTTGGATACCCATTACGTGCCTTTATAGGGAGGATCAGGGGGGGGGGGGCTTTTAGGATGTGTCTAGTGAGGACAGACAAAACAGTGCTAGGTGCTTTTCCTTTCATGCTCCCCACCTTCCCGTCCCCTCCCAATGTGCTTGTTTCCTAAGCAGCTACCCACCCGTCCCGTTAGCACTTACCAGCTCCGCAGCAACTCTCCAGAGTTGGCACCACAGTTCCGCATCCTCCGGTGGACACCACCATTCCTCGCTCCACCTCTCGGATTGTTCCTCCACTTCACCTTCCTCTTGTGGTCCCTCTTCTGGAGTTCGCTGGATGTCGGTCCATCTCGAGTTGTCTCCATCTCCTTCCAACGGTTCCGGCTCTCTCTTGGTTGTCTCCGGCTTGCCGGTTTACACTCTCTCCACGAAAGTTCTTCCGGGGTTATCTCCGCCTCTTGGTGCATAGTTCAACCACATGACACGGAGGGGTTATTTCCCGGAAGTGGATGGGTTCCTTGTTTTGTTTCCGGGTCACGTCCTGCCTCCGGTTGTCAGAACGCGAACCCTTGTATGGGAGTACAGGTATGTCTTGGGGACCGGGATAGACTTCCTCACACCACCACAAATGATTAACTTCATATCTCTTAAGCGCCATGAAGCAAACACCATGATGACTTTTTTTTATTTACCATTTATGTCTTGGCCTACTCTATTGTAAATCCCTCACATTCGCATTTGTGATCAATACCATCCTAAATTTTACATTAAACTCCCCTAATGTGGGCGCTAATCAACTATCTTCTTTAAGCACTCTTCTTTTTCATCAAAAGTCTTAAGGATTTCTCCTTGCTGGCATTTTTTTGTAGAATTTCGCAAGCCCATGGGATGATATTAGGTGATCTTTATCTTTGGTCGCTGGTGCCTTCAACATCACTTTCAGTCTCATCTGCTCCTGGAAGGTGGCATACATTAGACAGGACAAAGAAGGCACCATTAGCTGGCATTTTTTCCTTTCTTGACTAATAAATCTTGTACTCTGACCTAATGCAAACGCATGATAATGTCCCACCTAATCACAGCCATGCATTCATACCTGAAAAGAATTATAGTGCCTTGCGAATCCTCTGACAAACATGTACCTCACCTGGCACAAACCTGAAGGACAGGCCCCAGGGTGTATATTAACTTAGTTGTACCCGGTTACAAATCAACAACGCTAAAAACTGCTGCCTCACAAAAGTGGCAAGCATTTGTGCGGTACGGGACTGTTTATGTGCCACACAATATATACTACTAGCATCAGGACGACATTACCACATTAATAGCACTTCATTTGTTTTGCTCTTTCTGTTCAGTCTCTTAACAGCTCACAGATTCATGGCAATGCCATATCACTCTGATTTCACCTCCCCAAATTGACTTTCCTTTTTTTCATCTCGTTCACATATACAGCCCTATACATGATGCACACCCCAGCAATAACCACTGCTTACATCAGGATTACGCGAAAGCAATTTTTTTTAACCTTAACTTTATTTTTGAATGTTTGGAATAATTCACTAGCTGTGATAGCCTTTCAAAACGTTTGCCGTGTGTAGCTAAATGGTGTAGTACACTGAAAGAAATTGGCTAGCACATTAATCATATCCAAGAAAGTAAAATAAGAGTATGGAATGACAATTTTATGCTGCACTGTCAGATTGGTTGATTCACCTGACCGCATACATGTCCCGAGAAAAGGGGACTACAACAAACACTTTTCTTTAAGCACATTTGTTAACTCTGAGTGCTATCGTTCAATCTACCAAACCTGGTTGTAGTCCACTTCATATAGTTAATAGAAACCTCGTGAATATGCTGTACACAATGTAGGCCGAAAAAACTGTAATGTGCTTCTTCTAGGTCAGTCAGCCAAGTAGGGCCAACAACTTATTTCGTTCATTCTGCCTCCTCTATTCCACCTTCCATCACACCACCACATTCCCAAGTTTTCTTCAGTGGCATTGAGCACCTTAAGACACTGATCCGTTTCTGGTGACTCGAGCGGGATCCTGCACCTCTATTTACACCAGTGGGGCTTCCATCTGTGCGTCTTTGCACCTGTACTTTAGATTGCATTCGTGCTGCAAGAGATTTTCTTACATATACTGGGTATGCACCTCACTGTGGAATCAGGGATCAAGACCTGTTTACTTCTGGTTAAGCGGTACAAAAGGGGGTGGTGATGGACGGAGCATCTGAATCAATCAAACACTCACACCCAGTCAAAAGATCTGGGTTTAATCCATCACCGTTCTTTAGCCCACTCTGCCACCCCAGTTCAGACATGGCTATATGCAAATCAGTCTGACCCTGTGCCTCATGGGAACAGTGCAGCCCGAACTGCCAAGCCATGTCTTCCCTGGACCGGAAACAAGCTTCCGAGGACCGGTTTCTGGCATTCCAGCCGTCTTCAGCCCGGCTTGCTTGAATCCAGTGGCAAAGTGAGCAAGGGACTCACGTCTGAGCATACCCTGCCACACTTATGGCGGCCAAAAGCGGTACAAAAGGGGGTGGTGATGGACGGAGCATCTGAATCAATCAAACACTCACACCCAGTCAAAAGATCTGGGTTTATTCCATCACCGTTCTTTAGCCCACTCTGCCACCCTAGTTCAGACATGGCTATATGCAAATCAGTCTGACCCTGTGCCTCATGGGAACAGTGCAGCCCGAACTGCCAAGCCATGTCTTCCCTGGATCGGAAACAAGCTTCCGAGGACCGGTTTCTGGCATTCCAGCCGTCTTCAGCCCGGCTTGCTTGAATCCAGTGGCAAAGTGAGCAAGGGACTCCCGTCTGAGCATACCCTGCCACACTTATGGCGGCCAAAAGCGGTACAAAAGGGGGTGGTGATGGACGGAGCATCTGAATCAATCAAACACTCACACCCAGTCAAAAGATCTGGGTTTAATCCATCACCGTTCTTTAGCCCATTCTACCACCCCAGTTCAGACATGGCTATATGCAAATCAGTCTGACCCTGTGCCTCATGGGAACAGTGCAACCCGAACTGCCAAGCCATGTCTGCCCTGGAACGGAAACAAGCTTCCGAGGACCGGTTTCTGGCATTCCAGCCGTCTTCAGCCCGGGTTGCTTGAATCCAGTGGCAAAGTGAGCAAGGGACTCACGTCTGAGCATACCCTGCCACACTTATGGCGGCCAAAAGCGGTACAAAAGGGGGTGGTGATGGACGGAGCATCTGAATCAATCAAACACTCACACCCAGTCAAAAGATCTGGGTTTAATCCATCACCGTTCTTTAGCCCACTCTGCCACCCCAGTTCAGACATGGCTATATGCAAATCAGTCTGACCCTGTGCCTCATGGGAACAGTGCAGCCCGAACTGCCAAGCCATGTCTTCCCTGGACCGGAAACAAGCTTCCGAGGACCGGTTTCTGGCATTCCAGCCGTCTTCAGCCCGGCTTGCTTGAATCCAGTGGCAAAGTGAGCAAGGGACTCACGTCTGAGCATACCCTGCCACACTTATGGCGGCCAAAAGTGGTACAAAAGGGGGTGGTGATGGACGGAGCATCTGAATCAATGAGGCACAGGGTCAGACTGATTTGCATATGGCCATGTCTGAACTGGGGTGGCAGAGTGGGCTAAAGAACGGTGATGGATTAAACCCAGATCTTTTGACTGGGTGTGAGTGTTTGATTGATACAGATGCTCCGTCCATCACCACCCTCTTTTGTACTACTTCTGGTTAAGAGCAGCATTGTAATTGTAATTGCATTTATATAGCGCGTACTACCCCTGACGAGGCGTCAAAGCGCTTTTTCGGCAAGTAGCCCCCTACTCCGGGAGCCATAGAGGATTAGTGTTGAATTAGTATAGTGAAACATATAAGTACATTTTAAGTGGTGGATAGGTTAGTCAGTTATTTGGATTTGGAATGATAGCAGAAGTATAGAGGAGGACAAAGGTTTGTATTTATATAGCGCTTGTTGATGCACGCTATTCAGGAAGCCTACAAAGGATTAGTGATGAATTATTATGGTGAAATATGAAGTAATTTCAGTGGTGGATATTAGTCAGTTACTTGGAGTGAGAAGAATAGCGGAGGAATAAAAGGGGAAGAAAGATTTGCATTCATAAAGCACTTGTTACCCCTGATGGGTGTTGAATCGCTTTTCTGGTGAGTAGCACGCCACTCCGGAACCCATAAAGGATTACTGTTGAAAATTAGTATAGTAAAAACACAAAAAAGGAAGTAATTTGAGTAGTGGATATGTTATTCAGTTATTTGGGTAGTATATTAGTATAGTTTAATATGGAATTTGAGAAGTGAACATGTTAGTCTGTTAATTTCGATTGAAAAGGATAGTGGAGGGATAAAAGAGTGAAAGATTTTTTTTAGGTCTTAGCAATAGGAGGAGGCTTTTGGATGAGTAAAAAGGAATTTTGGAGGGGAGGACTCAGAGGAAAGAGTTTAGAAAGGTTTGTTTTAGGAGATCGGTATAGTAAAAGAGGTGTCAGATGGTACAAGGAGGGGTAGAGTAGGAGAGAGTCTAGAAAGGGGTATTTTGGCAATCATAGTAGTGGTATGGGGTTTGGGATAAATGATAGAGTGGATGTAGAGGATATATTGATAGATGTATAGGATGAGAGATAGGGTAGTGCATTGGAAGGAGTAGTAGAAGAAGTTTGAGATGAGTCAGAAGGTTGGGCTAGAAAATACATTGAGCAAAGTATAGGCTGAGAAATAGGGTAGTGCATTGGAAATGCTAAATTAGAAGAAAGTGATAAATATGTAGATCCATAATTACATTGAAAATATATGTGTTGCAAGAGTTACAAAGTGTGGTGGTGTGCAGTGTATGTGTTGTGCGTTAGTGTTATTATGGTAGAAGGGAGAGGAGGGTGTTTGTTGGACAACTGATGGAAGTTCTGTTAGGTGTAATTACAGCAGGGAGAGTGTGTCTTAATGGGATGTATTTATGTATGGTGTTGATTGGTGTTGTGTTAGTGATGAGTGTATTGATTAGTGGTATAGGATAGAGTTGTGTACTGTTTGTAGGTGATGGTGGATGTGTGTGGTAATTGGGATAGTAGGGTGTGTAAATGTGGTTTGGTTGGGTTTGTAGTGCAGGTTGGTACATTATTCTGTGCATAGTGTTGTGCTTGGTGTACATTTGGTGTGGGTGTGTTGCTCTGTTTGTGGATGTGGATGGTGTGGGCTGGGTATCCGTAATGAGAAAAAGGGCAGCATTTCTGGCCCTAGTCCTGACCAGTCTCGAACAGGCTCAAACAGGCAGCAGCCCTTGACCTCTCCGCCCTTAACAGGCTCAAACAGGCAGCAGCAGACACAGATGCTGTCATGTCACGTGTTGTAGAGTCAAAGGCACTGTATGATGTCACAACACTGATGGGACTGATGGACAGTTATCTGTTCATCTGCATAAACCTCCCTGCACACATTTCATGAAGTATATGCAGCATGCTACCCTTTCAATGAATATTCAACTAGATGCTTTAATCAGATATTCTTTGTAAACCTTATCAACTTCTGGTTCCCTGCCCTTAATTAATAGACTGTACTATAGATTAGATTAAAGGGTCTGCCCCTGCTCTGTTGGCTAAGATCTAGTTTTAGCACACACCACCTCCCATCAAAGATGGTGGAGAATCTACATTTGTCTGGGAAAGCGTGGAGTTTCACAGGGTAGAGAAACTCCTTTGTCTTCAAGTGAAGCTAATACGAATGTAGATTAAGATCAAAGTAAACTGCTAGCCTGCTGCATCAAATATGGTAATTGTAGGGGGTCACAAAGTATGTTTTCTCTCACCACAGTGATTACCAAAATGTTGAAGTGCACCAAATACAGTACAACTGTTGCAAACCACATGCTAGGGACTGTTTGGCGATTAAGATATTGAAGACAGTTGACAAACCGCACTAAGCGCCCAAAAAACTGGAAAATAGGAAATGCTCATAAGCCCCTCATGGCATGATGAATGTAAAGACTTATGAACTTCGCCTGAAGAAGCGCCCCACTGCCCAAAATCCATTGGGGAGTGCAAAGGCTGAGTTGGAGTGGTTTAGTTGCTAAAGTACAAGAGTTGGATGTATGTTGAGTGTATTTAATCACAATATGGGATGTTAACATATGTCTTGAGGACTATTAATTGAGTAATATAATTTTGAAGTTGAAAAATGAGTACATGCTTTATATGAGATTTGGAGCAGTGAGTGTATACACAGTTTCAAGACTGGACAGGCCTAAAGTCCATGCAGTTAAGCAGTGGAAGACTGTAGGTTTTCTTGGTTATTGCAAATGGAAGTTTTGCTGGAGTTCTAGACCGGTGAACCCAATACCAAGAGTCCCATTAAGCAGTTACAACACTTAACACCAAGTGAATAAGGGAGGTTAAGAGTAGTGCCAATTATAGAATCATTTAACTAGGTCACGTGATTGTGTGCCAGTGGCCATGGAGCTGTGAGGACCGAGACAGAAGGGAGGCCTACACAGGGAGCAAAGGAAGGCAGCACTATGGTCACTGGCTTTTGAGCTGCGACTTCTAGTTCCTTAGCAAGAGAATGACATCTTCCTGGGCGTTTGGCAGGATGTCATATTCATGTCCGCAAAATTCCCTGGTGATTTACCAACCACAAATGCACGTTGGGCCCTTTGACGACACTCTCGGACATGTAAAAGAATGTTTGAAAGTAACAATAAAGACCATACACTGGGCATGTGTCGGAAATAAACTGCAGTATTAGTAAACAAGCGTTTGTGAGTTTAAAAAATATAATGAAGCCAAAAGTAAATTAACTACAAACATTTTAGCAAAAAAAAGCTGCAAAACAAGCTCTACAAAATCCTATAGTCTCATAATATGTCAGAAAGTGCCGACCGCAAAACATCCATCCTGTTGTATTAACTAGAAAAAAAATGAATCGGGCCGTATTATGCATTGTGATTGTTTGCGCCCGGCGCACCTCTTAAAAGGTGCCCCCCGGCGCAAGCAATCCCTATGCGCCCTATTATGATGTGTGTGCTGCCCCCAGGGCAGCCACGAACTCGCGCTAGCCTGGGGGCAGCACATTCATGTGAAAACACGGAGCAGCTGCTTTGTGTTTTCACTGAGCAGGCGGCACCCGCCTGCACTTTTACAGGGTAATAGAGATAGGGTGACCAACCGTCCGTAAATTTCACGGACAGTCCGTAATTTAGATCTCACGTCTGTTGTCCATGAGGATCCCTTTTACGGACGCCTTTTGTCCGTAATTTTGGCCATCACAGGGAGCAGCACTGCTCCCCTGTGAGAGGCCTCACCTTCCTGATGGGGCGCCTCACGCTCCTCCTTGAGCACAAGAGCAGCCCCTCCCACCCATTGTCATTCTGTACAGGGCTGATTGCCACATACTGAATGACAATGGGTCAGTCTGGGCTGGTAGCATGTGGCGGCCTCCTCCTGCCTCAGTGTACAGCAGGGCATTCCTATCAAATAAAAGGTAAAACGCTTATGCTGCAACTTTAGCAACCTTAGAAAACAGTTTGTATAAAGAAGCCTGTAAAATACGTTAAAAAGAACGGGTTATCGTTCTTTCACTGTCTTATCATTTTAACTGAAGTATTTTCAATATTATATACAACAAAGCCATGGTTGCTGCTTTTTTATTTTAAACAACTAACAACCATTGACAAAGCCAATAGTCCTGGTTTTTGTTGGTGTAATGATACTTGCTGTATTGTATATATATCTAGATGCATTGACCTAAACAACATAATATCAGTAGGGCGGAACACTATGCTAGCGCTGATTTTTAGCCTAGGTGTTTTAAACCACGCCCTTAATTACATCGAACACCCCCTTTGAAAAGACCCCCCCATTTTTTTACACCACTTAAAGCCCTGGAAACAACACCATGTCACAGTCACCTCACATCCTGGCACTGTGCATCATGCATGACTCATGACTTCTACGTTTTCAGTCTGCCTATGTGCAGAGGCATAGTGAACTTTCCCCCACCACCCCACGCTTTAGGAACTACAGCGAGGGTGAAGTTATTTATGGGCCTCTTCTGACTGCAACTCTGCAGACAAAGGCTCAGCTCATAATGTGAAAAGGTGGGTGAGTAAATAAGTGAAGGAATGTGTGAATGGCTGGATAGATTAGTGAAAGGATGAATGGGTGAATGAAAGGGTGAATGGATAGATGGATGGATGGATGGATGGATGGATGAGGGAAAAGGTAAATAGATGGATGTATGGGTGGAAGGGTAGATGGATGGATAAAAGGGTGGATGGGTGTATGAAAGGATGGATGAGTGAATGCTTAGATGATGACCCGCAAGTGAATGGGTGGATAGATGAGTGAAATGATTGGTGGATGGAATTGATATGTGAAAGGGTGAATGGATGGATGGATGAGTGAAAGGGGTAGATGGGCAAACGGATGAATAGATGAGTGAAGAAGTGAAAGGGTGGATGTATGAGAGAATGGGTGGATGGCTGAGTGAAAGGATGGATGAGTAATAGGATCAATGGATGGAATTAATGAATGGATGAGTAGATGGATGGGTGGATGATGGATAAGTGAAAGGGGAATGGAGAGAGAAAGGGAGGATGAATGACTAAAAGGGAGAATGAATGACAGAAAGGGTGAATGGGTGGAAGAATAAGTGACTGGGTGGATGGATGAGTAACTCAATGAATGGCTGGATGGATGAGTGAATAGATGGATGGGTGGAAGAGTGGATGGATGACTGTACGGATGGATGAGGTGAAAGGGTGGGTAGATGAATAATGGATGGATGGATGAGTGAAAGGGTGGATGGAGGGATGGATGAGTGAAATGATGGACGCAAGGATATATGGTGGATAGGTTTGCAAATGGTTTAATATGTTTGGATATAAATGGGCACACAGATGGAAGGACAGAATATTTGGTGAAAGACTGAATAATAGATAAAAGAATGATGACACCTTGTAGCACCCATTATCTTAAGTAACATTTCCTATACGTTGACTTTCACGTTTATATGAATCATTGTCTCTATATAATGTGTGTGATGTAATGCACTCCGACACCCTGCCCTACATAATTGGAATGAGTAACACTATAAGAGAAATTAAATACACATGAGAAACGGTCTAAGTGAAGAGGAGGGGCACCATTGGAGGGTGGCAGCAAGGCAGGACTGGCCGGACCGGGCATCGGGTGTTTCCCTGGGAGGCTAGAAAGGGGGGGAGCGGTTTTGTTACTGGGGGCTGGCACTGCAAAGTTCCTTGTATATCCAGTAGTTTTCAATCAACAATAAAAGCGGCCTCACATATATTCAGGTGTGGTTCACTATTGTCTGGTGACTAATGTATCTGCTGGAGTGAGATGCGAATTTTGATTCGTCTAGGGTAGCAAGCGGCGGCCATACTGAAAAACCGTGAAGTGCACGATTGTCTCAACCTAATATAAACTTATTTTGACTTGTACTTAGATGGTTGTCTATTTACTTACTTATATACTATTGCGCAACCACCTCTGACGTGTCTGTAAAACTTACCTTTTGTCCCGAAGTTTTGTCCTGAATTTTGACCTTTTGTCCTGAATTTTTGTCCTGAATTTTGACCCTTTGTCCTGAATTTTTACACTCACTGTCCTGAATTTGCACCTATGCCAGTTGGTCACCCTAAATAGAGATCCTCTTGCAGGCGGGTGCAGTCAGCGACTGCACCTGCCTGCAAGGGGATGTCTGGGGTCCATGGGACCCTCTTTACCCCCTGTAGAGGGCTGCTGTCAGCAGGCGCACTGAAAGTGTGCCACCTTTTTAAAGGGCGCAGAGTCATAGGAATTACCTTGCCCCTATGCAAATGAGGGAACACCCTCTGAAGGTAGCGCTTGCGTTTTTTGTACGCCTGCAAGGGGATGTCTGGGGGTCCAAGGGACCCTCTTTACCCCCTGTAGAGGGCTGCTGTCAGGAGGCGCCACTGAAAGTGTGCAACCTTTTAAATGGCGGAGAGTCATAGGAATTTCCTCACTCTTATGCAAATGAGGGAACACCCTCTGAAGGTAGCGCTTGCGTTTTTTGTGCGCCAGCGCTATCGGTATAGAAGGGGACGCGCAACCGTCTGCACCCCCTCTATAATACCAAAGTGCCCCGGGGGTGCTCAAAGTGGGCACAAACGCCTGTTGCGCCCCCGGGGCACTTATTGTAATAAGTCCCTGGTGGTCATTGATAAGATCAGGCTCGCACTCGAGTCCTGGCAAAAGCATTAAAGAAAGCTGCAGTGAAAAAAAAAAAGAATACCTTTTTATCTACCATGCTTATACGAGATAATTCATTGAAGGTGTGATAATTGGTTGCACTTTTAGATGCAAAATAGTCCCTCGTGCATTGCTGTCACCATAGGTGGCAGCAGAATGATAGAGCCAACATCCAGTGGCGTTTTGTGAGAGGGGGAGGGACTAGTTGCCCCTGTCTATTTGTAGATATAGAATTAGTAACACTAGGCAACATAAAACTCAACGCTGCCTGTGGCCAGCACTAAAAATGACACTTCTGCAACATTTACACAAATGTGAAGAAAACATCTACTGTCCCTCTGACATTAAGCGCCTCAAAAAACCACCTACGGACCATAATTTTGGGACAAATTGGCGTTGAAAAATACATTATTATGTGTTAATGTCATTATCACTGTGATACCATTACATGTGCAACCCATTTAAGAGAAAGTGTGGCAACAGCAAACAAACTGTGAATTAAATACATATTTTTTTAGACCGGAAAATCCAGGTTTATTATTTCATTAAAGTAAACTCTGCTTTCTTTCTGCAGGCGTGCCTGCAAGCATACGAGCAATTCGCTGGCAAAAAGAGTTGTCCTATGTGTAGAAAAACACAGTATCAGACCAGAGTGATACACGACGGTGCTCGCCTGTTCAAGATTAAATGTGCAACAAGGTAAGGATTACTCTCTATGTGGTCATTAGAGAACCGGATGAAATTGGGACCTAACAAAGTAAAAAAACTTGACCACAATTAATCTTTTTTGGGGTTATATTTTTTCATTTTTAGAATTCAGGCCTGTTGGCGTGGATATGTAGTTCGAAAATGGTATAAAAAGCTTCGACTTACTGTACCTCCCAGAGATGCCAAACTGAGGAAAAGATTCTTTGAAGATAAGGTATACACTCTTGTTTAATCATTCTTTTTTACCTTGTTTTGCAAATATACACTTTGGAAAAGTGGAACAATATTTCTTTTGAGACTGGGAGTCCTACAACCATAAAACAGGTCGTTTTAATGGGAAGCATTCTGTTGATTCTGGAAGTAGAACAAATTCCAGGGTCTTGCCTATACAGGCACTAAGCTTTCCCAACTACTCAACCTTGTTTCCGGTGAAAATGTTCATTTTATTTTGAATATTGATGTAATTTAATGTTGTATATTTATTCTAATTGTACAACAAAATAAAAACAAATGATACAGCACTATAAACTTACATTAGAATTAAATCTTTGATTAATTTAAATATGTTAAATTTAATTAAAAACATGTTACGTTTCAATCAAAAAAGTCCCCATATAAAGTAAAAACATTTTTTTATTATGCATTCATAATTATTAAAAGCGATTTATAGAATTAGTTAAAAGAAATGTAACTATATTTTAATAAAACGTTAATGTTACATTACTTCAAATGTTTTTTAAAGGGGTAGGTAAAATATTTTATGATTAAATAATGAATATGGTTTCTTTTTATATTTTATTTTAAACAATAAATTCTGTTGATTATTTGCGACTAATTGTGATTAAATTAACATTATTTCCTATGGGGCTTTATTTAAGCCCCTACTGCTAGTATTTTCTTGGGAGAGTGTTGCAGTACCAATGGTTGGCCATGTTGGTGCTGGGCTTACTCCAGATCTGATCTGATCTGGAGTAATTTACTTCTATCTTTGGCCCTTTTTTTGGCTATAATAAGCACAGAAGTGCAGTTTTTGAATAAAAATGGGCTTCCTAATTGCCAGTGGTTGCAAGGCCCTCCCTAAACCCCTCCTTACTGCTCCATAAACCCATCCCATTTCATAGTAAGTATGCCCCTTATTCCAGCCACTCACTCTGGTCCCTCCCACATTTACTACTAAGTAACATACTCACAGATGTGATGAGTACCCCTTACAAAAGCTAGGAGAGGTGGCATTTTGCACTTGTAGGTTTGTGATATAATTATGTAGTTCTTTAGTTATACTATTGTAGTCCTACTAAATGTACTACATAATGCAGGATGCTTCTTTCTGGTCCAGAGAGGACCTGGCTTGGCAGTTCAGGCTGGACTGTTCCTATGAGGAGCAGAGTCAAGAGTGATTTGCATATGGCGTCCCGGTCCAGCCTGAGCAAAGGCGCTGAGGTCTTAGAAGCTAGTGCACAAAGACGAAGGGGGCCACTTGAAAAGCCCTGCACAGGGGGACTTACAGTTAAGTCCAGTGTATCTCCTCGGAGGGAGGTGGTCACAAGGGCCTGGGGACCAAGGAAGCATGTCTGGGGCCGTTGGGGCCGGGTGCAGAGCGAACAGGTCAGCCGGGCGTTGTGCATCTTGAGGTCCTTGCTGTTAGGAGCAGGCAACTTGGAGGGGCAATCTTGGGACAGCTGTACCACTCAGGAAGTGGATCTTGGGAGTCTTGAAGTCCCTCCATGGGTACTTGCTTCTGGTGCTTTGGGAGTCCGGAGTGAACTCTTCTTCTCAGGTGTTTGCCGTTGGGGGTCTGGTACCCTTGGTATTAGTACGCCCCAGCTCCGGTAGGTCATGGTGCCTCCAAACTTGGTGGGGAGGCAGATCTGACCCTTCAAAGCTATAGTACCTTTTCTTGCTTTGGTGCTGCATCGAGGTCTTTGGCAGCAGCAAGTCGACAAACAGAACTTCACGGAATTGATGCTTGCGGTGTGCAGGTGAGTGATACCTTCACTTCGAGGGAGCTTCACTGCAATTTCTTGAAGGCTGGAGGTGCTCCAGCGTTTATGGAGTCCTTTCAGGTTTCAGGACGACACAGCAGCAGCGATTGTCGAGTCTTGGGAGCAGCTGGTAGGGTTTGGTGCCTTTTTATTCTGCAGCAAGACTTCAGTGCTCGAGCAGCGGGTCTTCTTTATCCTGGTCTTTTCTTGTCCATCAACTCTCATGTTCAGGTCTCGGGTGCCAATTAAATAAGGAATTTAGGAGTGTTACAAGAGGAGACAGGTGAAAGCCAATGGGCTACTTACCTTTAGGGTGTCTACACCCTCTAGTGAAAGAAGCACTACCCTAGTCCTGACATGAGGTTTTCTCACCATCCCAAGATGGTGGAATTTCAGGAGAGGGGTGCACATAGCCTGCCCTGCCCTATGGGTGGTGTAGGCTAAGTGGGGACCCCCTTCCTAATCTAACTGATTTTCACACCTTTCCTCACACCAAAAGTGGAGCAGGAAAGGGGCATCGAGGTTCCTGGGTTGGCTATCAAAGAGCAGGCTTTGTCTCTGTCCTCTGAGAGCGCTGGCTCTAACCCCATGAGGTCAGAAACATGTCTGGTAGTGGCAGGTTTGCGAAAAGAAGTAGGAACCACACCAGTGCTTGGTAGGTTTTATGGGGACCCTCTAAAATGGTCTGCTGTGTGAATTTATTAATACATCCAAACCTGGCATCACTGAGGGTTTATTAAGACAAATGATTGGTACCAAACATCTGCCTAAACTGAATGCAGGGCTGAGCTGTACCAGTGACCAAGGTATTAACACTGAAAAAGAATAAATCGCAAACTCTTGTTACTCATTTGAGTTCTTGTTCAAGGTTGCTGTGTTTTAGACATAGAGGGGTTAAAGACAGGGTGCAACATCACCCTGCACATTAACTTAGTAGCCCAGCTTGCCATTTGCAGGGTGTGCCTCTGTTTCCATCAACAAATCAGACAGATAGGTCTGTGCTCCCCATAGGAATACTTCATGGTACTGGGAACGAGAGGACCAGACATCACAGGAGATACAGCAATGACCGGGACAGGTAAGGGAAGAGAACAATATGGAATTACCCAAACTGAGAAGTCGCTTTTCATACTCTTGGTTATAGTCAAAATAACTCCTTAACCCCTTCAAAAATTGCCGCCTCACGGGCTCATTCTTTTACTATAAATTCAATTCTCTGTAAAGTCCTGGTAAAGCCACCACTGTACTAATACAGAATCACTTTTCAAGTAAAGCAAGATACATGCTTAACATGTGCTTTCTGCTTGAAATTGTACTGTAAACCCTTTACCCTGGGTCCAGCCTGGATGCAACCCACCAGTACTATCTTCCTACCCAGCTGGGAGACTTCGGATTTACCAGGATCATGATTTCCCTGCAGCATCTAGTCTGACGGGGTTCTCTGAGGAGGCAGACTCAGTACATGAAAGCTGTAGGAGCTGGGCTTCTTATCCCCTTTTGATTGACACTGCTAAAAACTATACTACAATAGAGAAAATTAAATAAAGATCAACTCTGAGGTTAACAGAGTCCAATGTGAACAAAGATTGTGTACAATATAACTCCATTAAGATACCTCTATATCATCATTCTGGGCACTGGAATGTACCTCAGCTTTTGTGGTTCACTAAATTCTTTGAAACTGAGCATTATGTTATGTGGTCTATTTCAGGCCTAATTAGAGAGACAGCAGGACTCCTCTTAGAGGAGTCAGCACCAGGGACCAGTCAAGGCTTGAAGGCAGTCAGGTAGAGTTTGTCAATCTGGTTTATAAAGCAGTTTATGGAGCCACATTCTTAACCCTACAACACTTGGAGGAGGACAGGTGCCAGAGGTGCAGCAGAATACACATCACCAGCCTGTGGAGGTGGTTACAGGCTATCATGAGCAAAACCTTGGTTTCCAGAGGGCAGTTCTGATGGCTTCTCAGAATCTGAGTTTTCATGTGAACTGAGATCATCTAATCAAATGTTGTCATCAAAGATTGCTTATTGACTCCATTTGCTTTGAGACCTATGCAGCTTTCACCAAATGGTCTACCCTACTATATCCTCGGGCATTGTTGGTGGCTCGTGAAGAAGACTCTGCATATGGTCCAGTGTTTGAGATCATGGAAAAACATTACCGCTTTATTTCTTTTAGCTAAATGGCCGGTCTTTCACAAACAGAATAATACACGAGGGCACACAATACAGATACAAATGAGAATTGGGATAGAATGCAATACTTTCAATGCACACTCAATGAGAAATTGTGGCAACATTTTAAATATCAGATACACAAAATATAGGTGAGGGCAAAATGGTATTGGGGATGTTTACAGAGAAAATCATAAGATACAAGGACCTTAATTGTAGATGGCCAGCCAGGGAGTGGCGAAAATGGGGAACAAGGTCAATGATCACAAACATTCTACAGAAAAGCTGGAGCACAAAATCAGCCTTCTGATGATTCGGAAACAGTCTTTGACAAACATTTGCAGGCTCTTTTCAGATTATATTGTGCCTTTGTAACCTGGTACCTTGGAGCAAGAATGGGAACAATAAATCCTCAAGAAAACCTCAGACCAAGTAGCTTATAGTTTCAATCAAGAATTAGGTAGCACATAGGCTCAGGTAAGAGTCCGCTGTCTTTAGCTGGCGATGTTGGATCTATAACAAGCACAAATCAGCTAGGCATAGGATGTGTCTGCGATGCCTCCAAGGTCAGTGCAAGATAATAGGTGGCAAAAAATGTGACGAACTCAAGCAGAAACAAGCATTGGTAAAAACCAGTTGTTGTACATTGGCAAGCTGGTGCACTGCTTTAATTTTATTTTATTGCCGGTATGTGCCACAAACAAAAGCATACAAAAACGCAACTGTCTAAATGTGGACATGTGCTTCCACTAAACTATTTTAAAGTAAAAAAAATAAAGTAACCGTAGCAAATAATTGTACTAGAAATGTTCAGGTTTTAGCATGTGTTCTTGAAACGGATATAGAAATCATGTTCAGTTATATTGCACATTGCAGGACAATATGAGTCTTACTGACCAACAGAAAAGGTAATATAGCGCTTGAATTTACATAAACCTGAAGACAGTTCAAAGACAAAGGTGACTAAAAAAATACAAAAGGCTAAAAAATTGAAAGACAAAAAGATAGGCTAAGTAAAGTGCTGGCTCACAGCCAACTGAAGTGCATTTCTTTTTGGGTGAATGTGCACATGTGAAGAGCTAATTTGTCATTCACAGAGCAAGAGGTTCCACGGATGAAGTAGGCTTATCCATTGCCCTATGCATTACGCTGTGTTTGGTAAAAATAAATGTGAATGTAGGTTGAACAGGCCAATGGATGAAAAGGGCTAACCCAAAGGCCCTTTATGTATGTATGTATGAATGTGTATATATTTTAATGTACCTAAGATTACTTTTATTGTATCAATTTGATGTGTTTTATGGGCTGTCCCCAAAATAAATGATTATTACTATAACAGAATGCACACCCCTAGCCCCTGTCACTCCAAAGCCAGGCAGTCAATAATAAGCAAGAAAATATCTACTTTCTAAAAGTGGTATTTTCAAACTCAGAATAGAAAAATCATCCTTACTAAAAGATGCATCTTTATATTCTGAGTTCAGGCATACTAAACTCTATTTTACCATATTGTTCCCAGGGGCAGTTATACTTATAAGATGTTACAAGTAAACTCCCCATTCTATCCTAGGAGATAGATAGACTTTCAGCAGTGAAAACGAAATTGGCAATATTTCACTATCTGGACAGGTACACACATCAGGGCATGTCCTACCTTTCACATACATTGCACCCTGCCCACCGGTGTACCTTGGGCCTACCTTAGGGGTGACTTGCATGTAGAAAAGAGAAGGTTAGGGCTTGGCAAGTGGGTGCACTTGCCAGGTCGATATGGCAGTATGGACTGCACACAGGCACTGCAGTGGCAGGCCTGAGACCCTTTTGCAAGGCTGCATGTGTGGGTGGCACAATCTGTGCTGCAAGCCCACAAGCAGTATTTGGTTTACAGGCCCTAGGCACACCGTGCACTATACTAGGGGCTTAGCAGTAAACCAAATAAACCAATTATGGAAACACTAATCCATGACAACAATTTACAGAGGGAGCGCTTGCACTTTGGCACTGAACAGCAGTGGCAGAGTGCCCAAAGCATCTAGACCAGAAAAAACGAGGTCCAACACACAGCAAAAACACAAGCGGCAAAGGCAAAAATACATTGGAAACCTATGCCAAGGATGCCAGGTCTAAAAATTGCCAACTCCCTTTAAATGATGTGACCAGTACTCCCACCATAAAAAATAAAGGCAGTCCAAGCAGCTACTGAAGCCACAAAATAGAATAAACATAACAGTTCTGTGGGTCTCATTTGTGAGTTACCATGACGTTAAAATACAGTGATCCAATCAAGCCTTGATCTATACAATGACTTCTTGTATTTATTTTACCTATAGATGGTGTATAAATTGCATTAGTGCAGACTTTGCAGTGCTCAGAGGTGCAGTGATGTGAACAATAAAATATGATACATATATACAATAGGGATATCCAAAAATCTAGAAATTAGGCTTCATTATTCAACAAACCTCAGCATGAGAAGGCTATACACAGCGAGGTATCGTGCTAGATGGCATGTTTTGTCCTGGGGAGACATACTGAAATAGAGTCATCAAAACATCGACACTGGATTGGGAATTGTCTAGTATACATGAGGTTCAATACAGAAAGAAGAATTTAAACTGAACTGTACACAGCATAGGTTTGTGTATATCTCTATTGTATGTGTGTCATATTTTGCTTGCTTGTTATTATGAGCTTTAGGTACAAGCTCTAATATTAGGAGATATTAAGTAGACCACTGACAGAAATCCTTGACTAGTTGTTGACCATTCCCACATCACTACTATTTCATTGCAGAGTAGAATTGAGTGTGATGTGACTTATGGTGGTGCGAGAGCGGGCCTCCACCCCGCCGCCCGCACTGCCAAAGCTCACCGAATTACAAGTACTTTTGTAGTCTGGCTGGTGGGCCTTAGGCATTCCCACAACGGTGCCTTTTAGAAAGTCACCTCAATGGGAATGTCAATGGCCATTCCTACATGGTATGGACTATTAAGTCCATGATGCGCAGGAATAGGGGGTGCATGCACACAGGGGGGCACACCATGTGCCCCTCTGCATGTGTCCCCAGGTCCAGAGGCACCTTTGTTTCCTCACACCTCACCTTTTACGGCATGCTCACCACCATGAAAAGTGAAGCAGGGAGGAAACTTGTAATTTGTAAGCATGTTAGGGACTCAGGACCGCTGTTCCGCCACCGGTGATTGCGAATACCCAGCAGTTGCGATGGTCCCCTCACAGTCCGACCACTGCACTCGTAATGTGGCGGTCAGACCACTAGTGCGGAGGTACACGACCGCCACTGCACCTCCACCGCGGGTTCGGCAGTCCCATGGACCTCCGAACTCGTAATCAAGATCTTAATCTCAACAGCAGGTGAAGGTCCATTCCAGACAGCAAACAGTGTGGCACGTATTGTCTGGGCATGCATAAAGGTTAAAAAAGGTGCTTGTAGATTTATGGGGTATTAACAACAGCCTTATCATAGATTGTTATCCTTTGACCCATTGCTTGGCATATCTACTATACTTGTTATGCTAGATCTATTATCAACCAAGCCAGATTCGATCCAGAATTGTAAAGTATATGATTATTAAACTGAAAGAAATATTAAAGCATGAATGCTAGATTAAGCAGAGTTTAAAAAATAATTATGTGCCTAGGGGCTAGCAATAACAAAAGCGAAATGGTGGTTTTATTTCAAGTTGACCTAGTATCTTGCCCATGAAATATTATTGCCTGGAAACTCTTTTTTTGGATAATTCCACACTCACAAAATTTCACTCATTCCTAGGAAGTATGTCTCAAACAGAACAACATTGACACACCAGCACCTGCCAATAAGGAGGTATTTACAGTAGTCTGATTCCTTGGAATGGCTCAATATCACTCAAAATACGAGTCTTCACAAAGTTTGATGTACACATACAAATGTTGCTTAAGATTGGTGGAGAGTTTTATTTGGATGGAGCAGCAAAGAATTTAAGCTGATCAAAGAAGCCATATGGGAGATACCCATATCGTCATGGATTGAAATTGTACGTAGAACCGTCATCACAGATGCCATTGATTATGGCAATAAGACTCTTTCGCTGAAAGGATTTGGCAATCGAGTTCTCTTTTTTACATGGCCGTGGATGAAGACATTGGAGGTCATTTTGGTGATACAGAATACTGCATATTTTTGTCTGGCAGGAAAGAGAGGTGGACAAGATTTAGTTGGGTACAGTAACAAACATGTGTAGCATTTCAGGAGCAAAGAACTTTCCTACAGGTTGCTTGCTTGTTATTATGAGTGTTAGGTACAAGCTCCTTTTCCATTTTGGTGTGGGTTCCCAATAAGGCGTTTGTGATCATTCTTTTATCTGATGACGGCTGATAGCCAGAAACCGGTACTAGGATGCTTGATTCCGGGTCCAGGGAAGACATGGCTTGGCAGTTCGGGCTGGACTGTTCCCATGAGGCACAGGGTCATGGCTGATTTGCATATGGCCATGTCTGAACTGGGGTGGTGGGGTGAGCAAAATACAGATGGATTAAACCCAGATCTGTGACTGGGGTGAATGTTTTGCCATTGTGCATCATTCCGTCCATCAATTGTTGTTTTTGCATTTGTCACCCCGAGTGGGAGGGGCATGCTCAGACGTGAGTCCTGTGCTCTCCATGCCACTGGAATCAAGCTATCCTGGCTGATGACGGCTGATAGCCAGAAACCAGTCCGAGGATGCTTGATTCCGGTCCAGGGAAGACATGGCTTGGCATTTCGGGCTGGACTGTTCCCATGAGGCACAGGGTCATGACTGATTTGCATATGTCCGTGTCTGAACTGGGGTGGTGTGGTTGACAAAATAACCATGGATTAAACCCAGATCTGTGACTGGGGGTGAATGTTTTGCCATTGAGCAACATCCCGTCCATCAATTGTTGTTTTTGCATTTGTCACCCCGAGTGGGACGGGCATGCTCAGACGTGAGTCCCGTGCTCTCCATGCCACTGGAATCAAGCTATCCTGGCTGATGACGGCTGATAGCCAGAAACCGGTCCTAGGATGCTTGATTCCGGTCCACGGAAGACATGGCTTGGCAGTTTGGGCTGGACTGTTCCCATGAGGCACAGGGTCATGACTGATTTGCATATGGCCATGTCTGAACTGGGGTGGTGTGGTAAGCAAAATAACGATGGATTAAACCCAGATCTGTGACTGGCGGTGAATGTTTTGCCATTGTGCAACATTCCGTCGATCAATTGTTGTTTTTGCATTAGTCACCCGAGTGGGACGGGCATGTTCAGACGTGAGTCCCGTGCTCTCCATGCCACTGGAATCAAGCTATCCTGGCTGATGACGGCTGATAGCCAGAAACCGTTCCTAGGATGCTTGATTCCAGTTCAGGGAAGACATGGCTTGGCAGTTCGGGCTGGACTGTTCCCATGAGGCACAGGGTCATGACTGATTTGCATATGGCCATGTCTGAACTGGGGTGGTGTGGTGAGCAAAATAACGATGGATTAAACCCAGATCTGTGACTGGGGGTGAATGTTTTGCCATTGTGCTACATTCCGTCCATCAATTGTTGTTTTTGCATTTGTCACCCCGAGTGGGACGGGCTTGCTCAGACGTGAGTCCCGTGCTCTCCATGCCACTGGAATCAAGCTATCCTGGCTGATGACGGCTGATAGCCAGAAACCGGTCCTAGGATGCTTGATTCCGGTCCAGGGAAGACATGGCTTGGCAGTTCGGACTGGACTGTTCCCATGAGGCACATTGTCATGACTGATTTGCATATGGTCATGTCTGAACTGGGGTGGTGAGCAAAATAACGATGAAGTAAACACATATCTGTGACTGGGGGTGAATGTTTTGCCATTATGCAACATTCCGTCCATCAATTGTTGATTTTGCATTTGTCACCCCGAGTGGGACGGGCTTGCTCAGACGTGAGTCCCGTGCTCTCCATGCCACTGGAATCAACTTATCCTGGGTGATGACGGCTGATAGCCAGAAACCGGTCCTAGGATGCTTGATTCTGGTCCAGGGAAGACATGGCTTGGCAGTTCGGGCTGGACTGTTCCCATGAGGCACAGGGTTATGACTGATTTGCATATGGCCATGTCTGAACTGGGGTGGGTGGTGAGCAAATAACGATGGATTAAACCCAGATCTGTGACTGGAAGTGAATGTTTTGCCATTGTGCAACATTCCGTCCATCTATTGTTGTTTTGCATTTATTTTTGTCTGGCAGGAAAGAGAGGTGGACAAGATTTAGTTGGGTACAGTAACAAACATGTGTAGCATTTCAGGAGCAAAGAACTTTTCTACAGGTTGCTTGCTTGTTATTATGAGTGTTAGGTACAAGCACCTTTTCCATTTTGGTGTGGCTACCCAATAAGGCGTTTCTGATCATTCTTTTATTTAGCCACACATTGTAATTATAGAGGAGGCCTCAATTGTAACAGGTATTGTGTTCTTGGAAATTATATTTCCAACGTAAGTTTTGTGGACTGTAGGGTGCAATTAACCTCAAAGTAGTGGATCTGTACTTGGACCAATATTAAATTGAACATTGTGTTCCTTTGCTATATCATCTTCGCGCTAATGGCCAGGTGGTAAAAAGTAAAGAATATTTAATTAATGTATCTGGTTAGTGTCTGCTTCAGGGCAGAATTGTAACAAGGTCGTACAAAAGAATTGTAGCCTAAAGACTGGTGCCTCATGCCACCACTGAGATAGTACCTTTTTTCTTCCTTAATGGTCACAAGTCAAATACTTTGGCCCTAATGCAGAGTTATGCAGAGTGGGACTTCCACAGGTTTATTGTAGAATTACCACCCACTCAATTACAAGTATTAACCGGCGCAGAATGGAAATGCTATTTGGTGGCAATCTTTTTTGAATGGCCTGCCGGACTTATTAACAGAAATCTTTTTTATAAGTCTGTATATTTTACCAGTGTGCTGTAGCTTTTATCAGAATTTTCTGGAAATAAATTAGTAATTGGTAGCCTGGTGTTCTTTGTACAGTTGCTGTGCTGTAGTGTAGAAAGCATATGCACTTTTAGACCTATTTAAAAAGAAAATCATATTTTGGCAGTCTCTTAAAATTAAACGATCTGTGTGGTTGGTCTTGAATTTTACACATGACATACGTTCCCTCATCCATTGCTGATTCCAGTGGAGGAATGCCGCTATAGAGTTAATCACATTCACCTGAGTCCAAGCAAGCAGCTTCACCTGTATGTGCTCAGTCACTAAGATCCCACCCTAGAAAAATGTATATCAAATGTTTAGAAAAATGATGAGAATCTGAACATAGGGAGAGCCAGGAACGAGGATGAGTTGGGAAGATCAAGGAAATAACATCAGAGATGAAAAACATTAAAAACTGACCTGACCTTCTCAAAAAGTACATATATAGCAAAGCCAAAATCAAAGTGCTCTTTAGTCGCCCAAATGCGCCCAGAGTCTTTGTGTTATTTAAGGGGTTGGGGGCAGGGGTGTTCAGGATGCATGTGCAGAGGGAAACAGAAATAAGAAATGGAGGCGGGATTATGCTAGCCTCTTTTCCAACATTTGAGTGTTGGGTTTTTCGCTCCAGCACCCAGTGCTTGGTCCCGCTTCCGACGTAAAATGGAAGTTTATGGCAGCCACCTCAGTGTGATGCTCTCACTTTGGGCGTTTTTCGTAGCCTGTTTATTTCCTATCATCAATTCTTATGCATTGATCTCCCAAAGACCCATCGTCACTGCTTGTCACAAAGTGGATGAATAAGGAATCTATACTACTATTATAAAGAGAGAGCTGAAACCTTTGAGGCGGGTAAGCTCAAGAAGTACAGCACCAATCACAACACCCAATACAGCATTGTAAAGGACAGGTGCAGCAGATGGGCATAGGCTATACAGCTGCCCACCATATACATTAAAAAGGTAAAAGAACCTCAGGGGGACAGTAGTCCCTTGTGGGCGTCGGCGTTGTGCTGTCAGCAATGGGCGCGGCAAACAACACTTGTGGGCGTTGGCATTGTCAGAGGGGCCTGGCCAAAAACAAAAAAAGAAATGGGCGTGGCTTTCAAGGGGCGCATGGGCGCGGCTTTCACGGGGCGCGGCATTCGCGGGAAGCGCCATTCACGCCTTGGAATTCATGCGCAATTCTTTCACGGGGCGCGGCATTCACGGGAAGCACCATTCACGCGCAATTACTGCTATATGGTGCACCGAAAAAGAAAGGTTTAGAAGACTCCCTTGTGGGCGTGTGCTCACGCCTTAACATATTGCTCCACGGCTCCGGCGGAGGCTAAAGCGAGGCAGCGTAGCAGCCGAAATCACACAGTTAACGATTGCAATTTACTCCGGGGCTCAGGCGGGGCCTCAAGCCAGTCAGCCTACCAGCGTGAATCACACACGCGCAACCCTCGCAAGCACGCTGTGACGCAGGGCACTGTCAGCGTACAAGGATTAACGTCGGGACACAAGGCTCTTGGGGATTACATAAACAACCCACTCCACACCACGCACAAGCTGCAAAGGTTACCGCTGACGACGCACAGATCACGAAGACTCTTCAAATACGTTACAGCTAAGGAGGCATATATCACCAACGCTCTTCCTAACAGTGCATGCACAAGCGGACAAACAAATTGCACACAAACTAACAACTAACGTTAGCCTAGATCAACAACTTCTCAAGACAGGTAAAAGACGACGTGCAAGATCAATGTTAAAGAACGCATAAAAATCCTATTGCCTTTTGCCATACTTACGTAATGCTGCATACCTCCCAATAAATTCACATTTCCTACTATAAACATTGCACACATTATATTTCATCCCCGGACAACGTCAGGACGGGCTGCTAGTCAATTCATAACTGTTGTCACTCAATGAAAGAGCAACGCGTTCTGGACAAAATAATTTGTTTTTTGATATGCTCTTCAGGACCCCAGGGGGTGGCAGCAAAGTTTGCAAAGAAAGGTTCATTAGGCATAACAATGTATTCTAGAGGAAACACCCAGGCGAAAAAACTATTGCATATTTTGTTAGGAAAGTATTCATCATAAGTACCAGTAAAGATTATTATTCAATGACATAGTAAAAAAAATACATAGAGCATGAAGCACATTGGTAAAATTAAATGCATTCAGGAACGGTATTAAGAGATCACATTATTCGGCAAGTGTAAACATCAGCATGCGTAACCAGCCATTTTTTCAAGGGATTCAAACTGGCACAAATGTAAATCACTTTATACAATTAAAATTTCCAAGCCGAGGACGGATACAAATTCCCCCCATCAGGCTTTATAATGTGTGTGTGGGGGGAGAGGGGGAAGAGTGAGGAGGGGGGTCCTGTTCTGGCCAGGCACATGCAATGCCTAGTCTTGCAAATTTAATAGCAAAAAAGACAACTTCAGACTTGAGAAAGGGAATCCTGGCTGACCGATCTAAGGAAATCCGTTTAGGTTCAAAACAGATATTTGAGTTCAACAAATAATTACGTTTGACAAAACACTTGAGTACGATAAGATTGTGGGACACAAGGCTAAAATATGGGCCCTGTCTGCTTCTGTACAATGAAAAACCAAAGGTGATGATGGACGGAGCGTTGACAATACAAACACTCACCCCCAGTCAACTGATCTGGGTTTAATCCATCACCGTTCTTTAGCTCACTCCGCCACCCCAGTTCAGACTTGGCCATATGCAAATCAGTCTGACCCTGTGCCTCATGGGAACAGTCCAGCCCGAACTGCCAAGCCATGTCTTCCCTGGACCGGAATCAAGCTTCCCAGGACCAGTTTCTGGCATTACAGCCGTCTTCAGCCGGGCTTGCTTGACTCCAGTGGCAAAGTGAGCAAGGAACTCACGTCTGAGCATACCCTGCCAACTAAGGGCGAACAAAGAAAAACCAAAGGTGATGATGGACGGAGCGTTGACAATACAAACACTCACCCCCAGTCAACTGATCTGGGTTTAATCCATCACCGTTCTTTAGCTCACTCCGCCACCCCAGTTCAGACATGGCCATATGCAAATCAGTCTGACCCTGTGCCTCATGGGAACAGTCCAGTCCGAACTGCCAATACATGTCTTCCCTGGACCGGAATCAAGCTTCCCAGGTCCGGTTTCTGGCATTACAGCCGTATTCAGCCAGGCTTGCTTGACTCCAGTGGCAAAGTGAGCAAGGGACTCACGTCTGAGCATACCCTGCCAACTTAGGGCGAACAAAGAAAAACCAAAGGTGATGATGGACGGAGCGTTGACAATACAAACACTCACCCCCAGTCAACTGATCTGGGTTTAATTCATCACCGTTCTTTAGCTCACTCCGCCACCCCAGTTCAGACATGGCCATATGCAAATCAGTCTGACCCTGTGCCTCATGGGAACAGTCCAGCCCGAACTGCCAAGCCAAGTCTGTACGGCTGTACGGCTGTAATGCCAGAAACCGGTCCTGGGAAGACTTGGCTTGGCAGTTCGGGCTGAACTGTTCCCATGAGGCACAGGGTCAGACTGATTTGCATATCTGAGGCCATGTCTGAACTGGGGTGGCAGAGTGGGCTAAAGAATGGTGACGGATTAAAACCAGATCAGTTGACTGGGGGTGAGTGCTTGTATTGTCAACGCTCTGTCCATCATTTCCTTTGGTTTTGCTTTGTTCGCCATAAGTTGGCAGGGTATGCTCAGACGTGAGTCCCTTGCTCACTTTGCCACTGGATTCAAGATAGCCCGGCTGAAGACGGCTGCAATGCCAGAAACCGGTCCTGGAAGCTTGTTTCCGGTCCAGGGAAGGCATGGCTTGGCAGTTCGGGCTGGACTGCTCCCATGAGGCACAGGGTCGGACTGATTTGCATATGGCCATGTCTGAACTGGAGTGGCAGAGTGGGCTAAAGAATGGTGATGGATTAAACCCAGATCAGTTGACTGGGGGTGAGTGCTTGTATTGTCAACGCTCCGTCCATCATTTCCTTTGGTTTTGCCTGCTTCTGTACAATGGCAGCAGAAGCACTTGGAAGTTTCCCTGAGCCCCCATTTATGCAGTCAGCGTGGGGTACAATATTGATCATATAATTTTGTAAAGTGATGGATTCTGAGGCGAGAAACATTAAGAACGTGTTGTAACGTTTGATTAACAGATATCACTGGCTGAAAAATCAATACCAGTATTCCTGGTCCAGTTGCAAGCTTGGTGGTGATAGAGCGCGCAGGTCACCCGACTTATAATTTTACCAAATACGCACTTGGGCCCATAATTCAATTTACCATAATTTCTTTATCGGGTAACCTACACTCTACTACCAGTATTTTAACTCTAACGGATTCCTATAACATCGACTTACCAATCCTTGTCACCGATACCTATGACCACAATGGATCAGGGAGTTAGCCAAAAATAAGCAGTCAAACTATAATAACATTGCACTTGTGTAAATGACCACAGACTCAGGAAGTTTTGAAAACCTTTATCTAATCTTCTTCAATTGTTGAAAGTAAAAGATTTACAGCAATTAAGCTATCAATAATCAGAATCATGAAAAATGTATAACTATGCAAAAGTAATATAATGCCAACCATTTAGAGATTTAAACGGAAGGTAAGAAGAGGAGCATACTGAGAATAAACATATAGAAAATCAGACTTGAAATTATATTTTCTAAAGGACGGGGAAAATAAGGAACATGCTAGAATGCCACAATTTTAATCGCTTTGAGGGAATGAATAAGAAGGGAACATGAATTTATAATGACGGAACTGTGTTTACCATGTAACTATAGGGAGGGAAAGGAAAAGGAACATGCTCTAATTCAGAGCAACCACTTCAGTTCAGCTAAAGGAAGGGTAAAGAAAAGGATCATCTATTTATTCAAATGAAAAATGGTACTTGACATCCAAGGCTAGGGAGGAGGGGAGATAAGGGAGCACGCTAATAATGACAAGCTCACGACTTGGTATTTTATTACAAACGGGAGGGGACGAGAAGGAACATAAGCAATTTTTTACTTTCAGCAAGATTAAGGGAGAGATAAGAAACGGACGCAAATGTACTATTGGTTTACCCTCACAGATTTATATTTACCTAGAACGGTGCGGAGACCAACCCTGGCCACGGGTCAGTTAAGGACAGAAAGAACCCCAAGAATGCAGTTTGCCAGTAGGCAGCAGGTGCGATATGGAAACCAGGACAGGAAAACCAGATTTGGATCAGAACCGGACCACCAAAGTTGAGACCAGTACCCGCAGTTTAGTTGCAACGCCGGTGCTACACCCTCTCTGCAGCTATCAGTCAGAACCCCGATTTGGGTTATTGAATTCCCCAGCAAAGTGCTTCGCAAGCACTTCAGGTCCCCAAAACCCCCGATTGGGTCAGCGAGTCCTCTGACAGAGTGCTTCGCAGCACCTCTGTTTTCGATCAGCTATTGAGTGCGTTGGGTCAGTGACAGGTCAGCTATTCGGACAAGTCGGACAATTTCTCTAGCTAAACCTAGGCTAGTTATACTAATTTTCAGGTCAGTGTACCACCCCCCAATGTTGCAAGTGTAAGGATCCCCAATTTTGATTGGGCAGAGGAAAAGGACAGGTCATCACACCACCCAAAATTTGAGATTTCTCAGGCTCCTCATTTGAATATCTTACCCGCCCCTTGAATTCTAGGTTCTCATGACATATGCTTTACACATAACAATGGTGAATTTATTAATTAATACATTGTATTTAGTTTAGTACAGTTCAGCTTCTTCGACTAGGTGAGAGTTTTCTTCCCAGGCGCATCTTGGCTTGGGCTGCCACCTGGCTTCAATTCAAAGGTCACTGCTGTGGAGACTCGCAGATCTCGCGCAGACTCAGTTTCAAGCAAGATGGAGTGCAGCAAGGGACAACAGGCCATATTTCGTAATGTACCATAAAATGGAAAAGAAACAGTTTTAGAACACAGAAAAATGAATACACTGTATACCATGAACTTCTACTCTATACCCATTACTTTATAATAAACTATAGTATTAGGGTTATGCAGAACGAACAGCTTAGCAAAAGCAGCAATGCAAGCTTCTGGCATGTGAAAACATAAAGCAGCCATTTTAGCTCTAGTGCGCAAGTGCAAACAGTTTCCCTCCTGAACTGCGAGTACGTCACGTCACATGAGTATGACCGATGCATGTGCAGTAGAAATTCCCGCGTAGCAGCAGCCATTTTGGTTTGCAAGCGTATTAGGATTAGAAAACACATAAGCAAGCTTCTCTCGGACACCCAACATGTCGCTAAAAAAGGGGTAAATTAATAAGACAAACAGGTTGATTAGTAAATTAACGTTATTTGAGGTTCATGAATTCAAACAAGTCGCTTTACGTGCGAATCCTTGCTCCATCAATCCCCTCTTTGATGATATTTTATATCATCACAATTAATGGAACCAGATGCCAACTTCTCACATATCACCCAGTTCGATCTCTTCAAACTTTCTATTTTGCCTTTTCTCATTGACTTTATTAGGATGAGAATTTTTCATTCTTTTGTAAATCTGATTATTAAATTCTTCTAATTCCAACTCTTCAACATTTCTTTTCACTCCTCGCTTATTCACAGCGTATTTCTTTTTGTGTTTTCGACATTTGCAGCAAATTATTATTATGAATATTAGTAAACCTATTCCCGCTATTGGCATCAGTATTTTGCTCACAAGACTTTTACCTAAATTAGAAAACCAATTACCTACAGCGGAGAGACCATCAGTAAGTCTCTTCCAGGCACTATCAACCTCCAGTGGTTTAAGCTCTTTTTCCAAATTTGTAATGTTTCTTAAATACCCTTTAATTTCCACACTTTTGTCAGGTATGTAAGTGCAACAATGTTGCGCTTTCAACATTCTGCAGACTCCGCCCTCTTTTGCCAATAACGTATCAAGAGCAAGTCGATTTTGTAAAACCATAGATCTGATCGAAACCAATTTGGTATATTCACCATCAGGAAACCTCCAGCAGTGTCAGTGGATAACCGATCTACTACTGTTGACAATTTGCAAATTCTGTGTGTATTCAGAGCCACTCCCACTGTAGGTATCAATGCACTAAAAAAATCACCTACTATTTCACCAACACTTTCTCTTTTATTACGTACTAATTCATTAGTTCTTTCAGTGCTTCCAGTGATTTTCCCCACATGGTATATCTTTGGGAAGACAATACCGTAGTAAAAGCTCCCATACCTATGGTCGGGCATTTTGAAATAAGCCTTGTTTCCACATATGTAATAAATTCCAGGAAACACAGGCTCTGACCCATCTTTGAAACCGCATTCACTGGAACCAATGAATATATTGTTATAATAACTGGTTCTTTCTCTTTGAAGACAAAGTTTCCCCTTCTTTTCGAAATCCAGCAACATAGCAGCATTAGCCCCACCATTTGAGGGGCTCCCTATGCTTTCAGCCCATTTAGGGGTTTTCTGATTCTTGTCTTTTGCTTTCTTTTGGAAACTTTCTCTTCTTTTCTCTACCATATTTAGAAACATTTTCTCTTTTTCGTGTAATGAACAGGTCAGGTTATCTTTATGTGCGTCATCTATATTTATTTTATCTACAGTTAGAAAATATTCTCTCATGTATTTTGCTACATCTCTAGTTGTATGTACAGGGTTTAGGTTTCTTCGCACGGGAAGTTCAGAAAATATCACATCTAAGTTAGAATAGTAATACTGTAATGGTCCTCTTTTGTAAAATAAGCTAGCTAAAACACTACAGGAAATTCCATATGTTAGTGGCAAATGGTGGTATGTCACACCTTCAGCTACCGAGGTAGGCAGCTTCATGCAGACATAGCAATCATCTATTTCCATAGCTTCTACATAATGTACTAACAGGTTTGCAAATACATTTAAATGGGTTTTATTCTTGATTTTATTATAATGTAATCCTTCCTCATCTGGTGCTTCTAAATCTACCTTGGTTTGCTTAATGCTAAGTGCTCTCTCTTGTGTATCTACTCTTTGTGGTGTATTTCTAGTCTGTAACTCTTCGGTGTCTTTCGACAATTGATTAGTAGGGTACAGGTTTGTGTCTTTACTCATCATAGAAGGAATAGCTATTGTTAGTCCTATCCAAAGTATCAGTACTATGGCTACACTACATAAACATACTTTGCGGCATGTTTTACAACAACTTCGTCTCGGTCTCCCATTCACAGAGGAATCAGACATTTTGACTCAAAAGAAGCTTTAACCCCTCTTTGTAACTCGGCACAGCTCGCTTACTCGGGGCAACTTTCAAGTGGGTTTCGCTTCTTCGCTGGTCTGGTCAGTAATCAATTCTTCATCACTTTCGTCACTTATTTCCAGGTTTTCAAAATCTTCCAATACAAGTAAGTCCACTCAGGACTCTGATACTTGTTATTCAGTCTTTTTATTCGGGCACTCCTTCTCCTGGTTGTTATCACAGACGAATCAGTTTGACTTGAGACTTCATTTATCTGCTCAGGTTCTTCGTTTATTGTCTTTAGTCGCCGTCTCAGTCTCTTGACAAATCTAGGTACTGCGTCTCCTTTTCTGAGTCTTTTAACTGGCACTGTCTCTTGGCTTTCTTTAAAAACACTTTTATTTTCATTCAGTTGTGGCACACTTGTTTCAAGATCGTCTTCTATGTTTCTCCATAACTGACTAGGTCCAGGTCTTATGTCAATTTCTTCTGCCTGGTCACTAAACTGGCCTTGTTCAGGTATGTGCTGAGTTTGGCTTTGATTTGTTTCGTTTTCTTCTTCCTGAACACAATTGTCTAGACCTATCCGGTCCTGTTCAAGCACTTCGAACTTTTGATTTTCTTCCGCTTGAACCTCCGCCCTAATTTCTCTCTGTCCCTCTTCTGGCTCAGGGGTTATTGGGGGAGTGTCAATTACCTGTTCTTTCCCTATCTGGTCCTCCTCAGTGTCAGATTTGATTTGGATTTCGATGATCTGAGTATCTTCCTCTATATCGTCCTCACTATCCCACTGTCTATCTAAATAGGTTTGTCTTCTTGTTCTCACAGGATCTATAGGCAGGTCGATTATTGGGACCCAATCATCTTGACTGGAGCTCGGTTGTTCTTCTTCAGCTACTTCAGGACCGATATCTTGGGACCCCTCAGCTGCACAACCTTCAATCAATCAATCAATCAATCAAACATTTGTATAGCGCGCTACTCACCCGGAGGGTCTCAAGGCGCGGGGGTCCGCTACTGCTCGAACAGCCAGGTCTTGAGCTGCTTCCTGAAGGCGAGGTGGTCCTGGGTCAGGCGGAGGTGGGTTGGGAGGGAGTTCCAGGTCTTGGCGGCGATGTAGGAGAAGGACCTTCCCCCTGTGGTGGCTCTTCGGATGCGGGGGACGGCGGCGAGGGCGTGGCCGGTCGATCGAAGCTGGCGATTGGGAGCGTAGAAGTTGAGGCGGCTGTTGAGGTATCCTGGGCCTTGGTTGTGCAGGGCTTTGTGTGCGTGGGTGAGGAGGCGGAAGGTGATTCTCTTGTTGACCGGGAGCCAGTGCAGGTCTTTCAGGTGTCCGGAGATGTGGCTGCGACGGGGGATGTCCAGGATGAGTCGAGCTGAGGCGTTCTGGATCCGCTGGAGTCTCTTCTGGAGTTTGGCGGTGGTTCCGGCGTAGAGGGAGTTGCCGTAGTCCAGTCGGCTGGTGACGAGGGCCTGGGTGACCGTCTTCCTGGTCTCAGTTGGGGTCCACCGGAAGATCTTGCGCAGCATGCGAAGGATGTTGAAGCACGACGAGGAGACGGCGTTGACTTGTCTGGTCATGGAGAGGGAGGAGTCCAGGATGAAGCCCAGGTTGCGTGCGTGGTCTGTTGGTTTGGGTGCGCTGCCTAGGGCGGGGGGCCACCAGGAGTCGTCCCAGGCGGAGGGTGAGGATCCCAGGATGAGGACTTCCGTCTTATCCGAGTTCAGTTTCAGGCGGCTGTTCTTCATCCATTCGGCTACCTCTTTCATCCCTTCGTGTAGGTTGGCTCTGGCGGTGGCGGGGTCGTTGGTGAGGGAGAGGATCAGCTGGGTGTCGTCGGCGTGGGAGATGATGTTGAGGTTGTGCTGGCGTGCGATGGCTGCGAGGGGACTCATGTAGACGTTGAAGAGGGTTGGGCTCAGCGAGGAGCCTTGAGGAACGCCGCAGATGACTTCGGTGGCTTCTGATCTGAAGGGGGGAGGCGGACTCTCTGTGTCCTTCCGGCGAGGAAGAAGGTGATCTATTCCAGTGCCTTCTCCTGGATTCCGACGTTGCTGAGGCGCTGTACTAGGGTACGGTGGCAGACAGTGTCGAAGGCCGCGGAGAGGTCTAGGAGGATGAGGGCCGCTGTTTCTCCGTTGTCGAGCAGGGCTCGGATGTCATCTGTTGCTGCGATCAGGGCGGTCTTGGTGCTGTGGTTGGCCCGGAAGCCAGACTGCGAGAGGTCGAGGGATCCGTTCGTCTCGAGGAAGGCGGCCAGCTGCTTGTTGACGGTCTTCTCGATGACTTTTGCGGGAAACGGGAGCAGCGAGATGGGACGGTAGTTCTTGAGGTCGGTGGGGTCGGCTGATGGTTTCTTCAGTAGAGCGCTGAGTTCGGCGTGCTTCCAGCTCTCCGGGAAGGTAGCGGTGTTGAAGGAGGTGTTGATGATGTCCCGCAGGTGGGGTGCGATGACAGAGTCGGCCTTGTTGAAGACGTGGTGAGGGCAAGGGTCGGTCGGAGATCCGGAATGGATGGAGTTCATCGTGCGGATGGTGTCTTCGGTGCTGATCGGGGTCCAAGCGCGGAGGGTGGTGGTGGGGGGCAGTGGTTTGGTCGAGGCGTGCGTTGGTTGAGTGCTGAAGCTGTTGTGTATGTCCGCGATCTTGTTGTGGAAGTAGGAGGCGAGGGAGTTGCAGAGGTCTTGCGAAGGGGTGATGTCGTTGTTTCCGGCGTTGGGGTTGGAGAGCTCTTTGACGATGTTGAAGAGTTCCTTGCTGTTGTGTGCGTTGTTGTCCAGTCGTTCCTTGAATGCAGTTTTCTTGGTGGCGTGGATAGTTGGTGGTGTTTTCGGGTGGCGAGCTTGAGGGCAGTCATGTTGTCCGGTGTTGGGTCTCTGCGCCAGGCTTTCTCACGGGCTCTGCAGTCCTTCTTGGAGCTCTTGAGTTCGTCGGTGAACCATGGGGCTTTCTTGCTGCCGGGTCTGCTAGGCGGGGTCCTCAGAGGGGCGAGGTCGTCTGCGCAGTCGCTGATCCATTTCGTGAGGTTGGTGGCCGCTTGGCTGGGGCTCGTTGCGCTGGTGGGTGGGTTCTTGCTCAGGGAAGTCGCGAGCTGGTCGGCTGTGATCTTGTTCCAGCCTCTGCGTGCAACCTGTTGCTGTTGGTGGTGGATCGTGGTCCTTTTGAAGCTGAAGTGGACGCAGCTGTGGTCCGTCCAGGGGAGTCCGGTGGTGTGGCTGAAGGCGACGTCCTTGCTGGCTGAGAAGACGGGGTCGAGTGTGTGTCCGGCGTAGTGGGTGGGGGTGGTCACCAGTTGCTTAAGTCCGAGGTTAGCCAGGTTGTCCAGCAGGGTCGTGGTGTTGCGGTCGTTGTTGTTCTCCAGGTGGAAGTTGATGTCCCCGAGGAGGATGTAGTCAGCAGAGGGGAGGGCATGTGGGCTGACGAAGTCGGCGATGTCCTCGCTGAATTGTGTGCGTGGTCCCGGGGGTCTGTAGATGAGGGTGCCTCTGAGGGTGGTCTTGGGGTTGATGTAGATCTGGAAGTGCAGGTGCTCGGCGGGTGCGAGGGTGTCGTCGGTGTTGGTCCTTCAGCCTCAGTTTCTTCGGGTTCAGTCACTTTCTTCGTATGGCTGGCATGGATCCACCGAGGTACACATTTCACAGCTGTGGTGGTAACCAGAATTACTTGTCGTGGTTCCCCCCACCTTAGTGCAAGGCAACTTTTCCGAGTATGTTTCTTTATTACGACCCAATCACCGGGGTTCAGGTCATGTGCTGGAGTTGTTGGTCTGGCGACAGCGTCTTCCCCAACCTGGTGAGAGATAGAACGCACTTGGTCAGCCAGTTCTTTGCAGTATTCTAGTACCAAATCATCAGATATGCTTATCAGTTTGTATCCTGGCACCCATGCTTGCGGCATTGCTCTTCCCATCAGTATCTCATTGGGGCTCAAGCCTGTGTTCCGGCCTGGAATACGTCTGAGTCCCATTAAAACAAGGGGCAAAGCATCTGGCCATTCCATTTGAGTGGATTCACACATCTTTCCCAATCTTTATTTGATAGTGCCATTCAGTTGTTCTACCACTCCAGAAGCCTCTGGGCGATATGCACAGTGCAGTTTTTGCGTAATCTTGAATGCTTCACAAATTTGTTTTATCACTTCACTATGGAAATGCTTTCCTCTGTCTGATTCAATTGTGACTGGAAATCCGTACCGAGGTATAAGTTCCCTAAGCAACAACTTGGCTACTGTGAGGCTATTGTTCCTGCGTGCAGGGTAAGCTTCCACCCATTTTGAGAATAGGCAGACAATGACAAGTATGTACTTCATTCCTCGACAAGGGGGTAACTGAATAAAGTCAAGTTGTAGTCGTCTAAAAGGGCCTTCTGTGTTTCCAATTCTTCCTGGCAACACTACAGTTTTCTTTCCTGGGTTAAATTGCTGACAAACCAGACACCTCTGGCAGAGGAGTGCCTCTGCTATGTTTCTGAATTTCGAGTTGAACCATGCCTGTCTAAATATGTGTATCATTGCGTCTCTTCCCAAATGTGTGTCTCCATGCATCAACCTAGCCATAGAAGCAAGCAGACAGTCTGGCAACACAGGCATACCATCAAGGTAAACAATGACACCATCTTCCACCCTCCTCTCGCAACCAACCAAATGTTTTCCAATTTTCCTTCTCTTGTGGCTCTGCTGTATCCTGTAAGTCTCTCACTTCTTCCCATGTATTCACTCCTTCTAGCATCATAAGTTGGCAGCTGTTTCCGTTTCCCCCAACCTTTTTATTAATAGCCATTTTGAATTTTGCACAATGTTGGGCTAACTGGTCAGCATATCGATTACCTGCTGTCACCTTGTCATTGCCAGATTTGTGAGCAGCACACTTGACCACAGCCAATTCTTTTGGTAACTGGATTGCTTCCAATAAATCCTGCACATAATTTCCATTTCTGATAGGGGTAACTGAAGAAGTCAGGAACTCCCTTTGCATCCATAATTGGCCAAAATCATGCACAACCCCATAACCATACTGGCTATCAGTATATATGGTTATTTTCGAGTTCTTTCCAAATTTACATGCTCTTGCCAATGCAACCAATTCACCTACCTGTGCAGACTTGACTCCATGTAAATAGGATGCTTCCACTGGACCTCCCAAAGTACACACTGAGTAAGCAGCGCTTAGGCCTTCTTCCTCATGTCTCATGCATGAGCCGTCTACAAACAGCTCATAATCTTCATCAATTAAAGGCTCTTCCTTTATGTCTGGGCGTGGTTTTGTACTAAACTCGGTCAAATCAATGCAGTCATGTTCAACTTCTCCCTTCACTTCTGCTGAGAGTGAATTTGGAAGTAGGGTAGCTGGATTCAGAATGTTACACCTGGCAATGGTCACGTTTCCTGCACCTACAAGGATTCTCTCATACTTAGTCAGCCGACTAGGTGTGAGATACTGGGTGTTTGTTCTTGTCAGCAAAATTACAACTGCATGCGGAACATACACAGTTACAGGATGTCCCATGACAATGGATTCACTCTGTTCAAGACTCATGCATGTTGCAGCCACTGCTTTCAGGCATCCAGGTAATCCGGCTGCCACTGGGTCTAATGTGGAAGAGAAATATGCTACTGGACGTCTGGTCAAACCATGAATTTGGGTCAGGACTGAAAGTGCACAATTGTCTCGTGTGTCACAAAACAGTGCAAACTCTTTTGAGTAGTCAGGCATTCCTAATGCAGGAGCTGTACACAGACATTCTCGTAACTTTACAAAAGCAGTCATGCTTTCGTTATCCCATTCCACAGGATCCTTAGCTCCTTTCTTTGTCATTTTTATCAATGGTCTGGCTAGAACTGCAAATCCCACAATCCATTGCCTGCAGTATCCTACAACTCCAAGAAACATTTTGATTTCTTTCTGGGTATTGGGCAGTTCCATGTTTCGGATTATTCTAATTCTTTCTGTGGTAACTTTCCGGACACCTCTCTCTATCTGGCGCCCCTGATATATTACTGATGTGGTACAGAACTGTAGTTTGTCTGGCGACACTTTATGTCCACCTTCACCTAAATGGTTCAGTAAGGCAATGGTGTCATCAACACAGTCTTTCCTGCTTTTTGACGCCACCAAGAGGTTGTCTATATATTGCACCAGGACTGATTTTCCGGGCAATATCAGAGTTTCAAGGCATTTTTTCAGAATTTGATTAAAAATTGAAGGGCTTACCATGTACCCCTGAGGAACACGATTCCAGACGTAGACATGGCTGTCGAATTCAAATGAGAAAAGAAATGTACTATCTGGATGCAATGGAATCGAGAAAAATGCATGACATAGGTCAATGACGGTAAACCATCCAGCATTCCATGGTATCTGGTATAAAATCACTGCAGGGTTTGGCATGGCAGGACAGCAAGGAACAACATTTTTATTAACCTTGCGCAGGTCCTGAACGACCCTGTACTTACCACTCGGTTTCTTTATGCCAATTATGGGTGAGTTACAAGGACTGCTCAACACTTCTTGTAAAATGCCTGCTTCCAACAACCGTTTGATTTCAATAGCAACCCCTGCTTTCACTTCTGCACTCATTTTATACTGTCAAGTATTTGGGTAGACTGCATCTTCTTTTATTGCTATTTTAATTGGGTCAACATTTGCCATTAATCCTACATCTTTTCCAGTAAAATCCCATACCTCCGGTTTCACTGTCTGTTGGAGTTCTTCAGGTAAGTCTTGTGTTGTCAGTCTTTTAATTTCTGTGTCGGGTCTAGCTAACATTAATTTGTAAATTCCGTCTTCATCTGGGGTCGGAATTTCAACGCCATTTGGAGTGCAAAAGATAGTACAGTTCATTTTGCACAACAAATCTCGTCCTAGTAGGTTCACAGGACTAGAATCACAGACAACAAATCTATGCATCTCTTTAAAATTCCCTATTTGTATTTCCATATGTTCTGTAACTGGGGTACTAATTAGTTTATTAGAAACGCCCACTACTTGGATCGCTTCACCTGAGAGGGGTAGGTTTGGAACGTCTGCTGTTCTCACAGTAGAACGGGTAGCACCAGTGTCCAACAGAAAGGTGACGTCATTTCCTTCAACCTTTCCTTCAATGTATGGCCCTGACTGGTCCACCGGCAAGAAGGCACCAAGCACACACTCCTCGTCCTCCCCCCTCAGGCACCGTCAATAGGTATCGTCACAGAGAAATGTGTAATTTAACAAAAATTGTGAAGTTGCTGCATTTCTATCCTCCCTTCCTTCCCAAACGTCTTCACCCTGTTGTGCTTTGCTCCTATAATTTGGCCTAGGTGCACGAGGCAACTGATTCTGTTTTACCTGCTGCTGGGTCTTCCGTGGTACCTCATTCTGCGTCTGTGGATTTAAATTTAAATGTGCACATTACCATTCTGCACAGCCTTACACTCGTCCCTCCAGTGTCCCACCTTTCCGCATCCGTGGCAGGGAAATTTCTTTCTTGCCCCTTCTCTACTCACTCTTACCCTCGGCTATCCCCCAGTCCCGGGGCCTTGACTTTGTGTATTAGTCATTTTGCTTAATTGCTGCTCCTGGTGCGCCGCTAATTTTACCTGTGCCCACATGACTTTTTCTTTCAATTCTTTTCGTTTATTTTCTAACTCATCCTCACAGTACTTAGCATATTTAAGGACTTCATCATTTGGCTTAGCCTGCCAGCATATTTTATTATCTTTGATCCATTGTGAAATCTCAGGCCTTAACCCTAACACAAATCGATATATGAAGTGGGTCATATCCTTCATTTCTATATTGTCCAGGCCACTGTATGTCTTGAACACCTGTAACAGTCGTTCATAGTAAGAATGTACAGTTTCATCTCGATTCTGGGTAGTTTTATCTATTCGGGTCCAATCAGTCTCTTTTGCAGGCACCTTTCCTTTCAGATACAACATCACCTGATTGTATTTTCGCATTACGTCCTCGGACGGAGCCCCTGTCTTTGGGTCTCTAGGGAACTCTTCACTAGGCCAATCAACAGCAATTTTACATTCTGTCCACAAATCTACGGGAACTACAATGTCATAAAACCCATCCAGGTCTTTCAAAAGACATTTTGAAACTTTCACAAATCTCTCGACCTGTCTGTACCATTCTACAGGTTTTTCTCAAAATTTTGGGAAGTCATTTGTAAAGAACACAATATCCTGTCGGGACCATGGGACATGTACATATGCTCCACCTGGCACTTCTCGCATGGGGTATAATTTCTCCACTTTCTCTGTTTTTTTTAAAACATATTCAGAGGTCATTTGTTTTGATCTAATCTCTTTCTTTTTCTTTGCCCACCTGGCTTTCCACTTTTCTAATTCTCCCCATTTTTGTAACAGGTTTAGTAATTCTCTTATCTGTACCTTTTTCCCTGACACATTCATATTTTCCAAATCTTTATCTGAGAACTCTTCTCTGTAGGGTTTTGCAACACTTTAGATTTACCAATGTCTATTCCCATGCTAGCTGCAGTGTCCATTAATTTCTCATAGAACACTCTGGTATTTCAGGTGATACTTTTACAAATGAACAAAAATTCCTCTTCACTAAGGGTGTTCAATCTGTCCAACCCCACATTCCCAGCCATTAATTCCTCTAATTCAATTCAAATATATATAGTGGTTTTGGCTGGGGATTTTGTTTTTCTAGTTCTCGGGTCCATCTGTCAATTTCTTCAGGAGTCACTGCCGTGGCACTTCTGGTACCAGAAGATGACTCAATCTGAACTTCTCTTGAACTAAAAGGTGTGTTCTTTCTCTGTGAACTGCCTTCTGGTTCCCTTATTGGTAAGTCCATAAAGTAAATCACAGATTCACATTCACTTCCCTGATCGTCTATTATCATGGGCTCTTTTCTCGGCTGCACTACAGGTGTAGTTATAACTCGAGCTTTTGGACTAGTTTGCTTATCCCCGTACAAAGGGACAACCGGGCCAATAGTTACAGGGATTGTCAGGGCTTCAGGACTTGTATTTAATTGGGAGATTTTCTGGATTAATTCAGTTCTTTCTTTGACTAAAGCCTCTCGTTCTCTATCCTGAAGTACCTTTTCCATGGAGGTTTCATGTACTATTTGCGTAATTAAAGGAGGGTTATAACTCGGGGCACTTGGATTTGCCATACTAGGTCCCTCATCATAATTAGGTTTCAGAAATGGGTTTCTCGTACTTAGTGATCTGGGTCCCTCATTATAAGGTGGTGGATTCTTCATTAACAAATCCTCCAGATAATCTGAATCACCACTGGTCATTAAATGTTTTGTTTTTTTGGTCCTTTTCCCTCCCATTGGCTCCTCTACTGGTAATACAGGATATAGTCCCTCTACCATCATGTTCTGTCTCCACTCTTTCATTCTTTTTTCTCGGGTTTCTTTCTGTACCTTCGGATAAAATTTACTTAACACTTTGTCAATTCTGGGTCTGTCTCGCTCAAAAGCCTCTATTTCCCATTCTTCTAAGGCCTCATATTGCATCAATCTAGGTCTGGGATGTAAATCATTCATCCGGGTCCTCAAGTTGAACAAAATTCTCCCATTAAATGTACCTTCTAAGGGAAATGCTAAAATTCCGTCATCTTTAGTATATTCCACCCAATTCTCTAACCATACACAAGCATGGTAGCCTCTGTCAAACAACATAAAAGATGCGGGAGTGTTAGGTGGTGTAATGGTAACTCCTTCTCTAGTTTTGATGGGCTTGTCTTTTTTTAAATAATTCTTTACTCTGTCTACAAATGTCATTTTCCTCTTACTTCCGTACATAATGTTAGGTCTATTTGTTCTCCACTGATCTCTCACAAAACCTTGATATCTTGGATCAGGTCGAATCTCTGGATGACTTGGATACCACATATATTTTTCACAAACCCGCTCTGTTTACAAAATCACTTCCAATACTAATGCGTCTTTTATTTCTCTGCAACCAACCAAATATGCGATTTCAAATAATTTCAACCAATGAGTGCGCTGCTTTTCTCGTAAAACAAGTTCCCACGCTCCTGTGCTCGCCCCTCCTTTACAATGCTATCTCAGCTACACACCCGCTGTTTCGACCAATACCAGCGCGGCACTGAGTGACGTCAGCGCAGCTCCGCAACTGACTCTCTCCTTTACAAGGTAATGAGGAGAAAAAAAAACGTAATTTCTTCTTTTAAAGTGCAAGTGCCTTGTTTAATTTACAACGCAAAAACATTCGCCACTGTACTCGAGTGTCTAGAAAGAAAAGATTTGTTTTACTGCAAGTAAATCCCTTATGTTTACTTTTCATATACTCCGAGTAGATCTCTTCTGCCTACCCTTCACACAAGCATTAGAGAACCTGCTACTCCTTTGGACTCATCCACTCAGGAATATATACTAAGGCCAAAGTTTCACCAGTGAACCCCTTTGCTATCAATCAAGCTTAGACGAACCTGCTACTCCTTCCGTGTGACCCTTACTAGGTTATATCACAATAGAAGTTTTGCCAGCGAACTCTTTGCTATCATTTATTCATACATTCATACAGAAAACCCTAATTAGTGCTTCCAGTTCTGCCCAACCATGCACTAACGTTTCCTCGAGCCCCTGACCTCACTGCGATGTGGCTTCCATTTACCACTCGCTATTCTGCCCCCAGGGATTCCAGACAAACATATAACAATCACAAACGAGTTTTGTTAATACATAGATCAATATAGCAGCATATCAGAGAAAATTTTAAAACATTTCATAACATTTCAAACAATTTTCATTTGATCGATCGATTTTTATTTAGCAGCAATTTTAATTTTTCACAGTTAGCAGCAATTTACCTATCTACCTATGTTAACTAATCCCTAACCATAGCTCTGCTACCAGAAAAATACTGATAGAGCGCGCAGGTCACCCGACTTATAATTTTACCAAATACGCACTTGGGCCCATAATTCAATTTACCATAATTTCTATATCGGGTAACCTACACTCTATTACCAGTATTTTAACTCTAACTGATTCCTATAACATCGACTTACCAATCCTTGTCACCGATACATATGACCACAATGGATCAGGGAGTTAGCCAAAAATAAGCAGTCAAACTATAATAACATTGCACTTGTGTAAATGACCACAGACTCAGGAAGTTTTGAAAACCTTTATCTAATCTTCTTCAATTGTTGAAAGTAAAAGATTTACAGCAAGTAAGCTATCAATAATCAGAATCATGAAAAATGTATAACTATGCAAAAGAAATATAATGCCAACCATTTAGAGATTTAAAGGGAAGGTAAGAAGAGGAGCATACTGAGAATAAACATATAGAAAATCAGACTTGAAATTATATTTTCTAAAGGACGGGGAAAATAGGGAACATGCTAGAATGCCACAATTTTAACCGCTTTGAGGGAATGAATAAGAAGGAAACATGAATTTATAATGACGGAACTGTGTTTACCATGTAACTATAGGGATGGAAAGGAAAAGGAACATACTATAATTCAGAGCAACCACTTCAGTTCAGCTAAAGGAAGGGTAAAGAAAAGGATCATCTATTTATTCAAATGAAAAACAGTACTTGACATCCAAGGCTAGGGAGGAGGGGAGATAAGGGAGCGCGCTAATAATGACAAGCTCACGACTTGGTATTTTATTACAAAAGGGAGGGGAAGAGAAGGAACATAAGCAATTTTTTAATTTCAGCAAGATTAAGGGAGAGATAAGAAACGGACGCAAATGTACTATTGGTTTACCCTCACAGATTTATATTTACCTAGAACGGTGCGGAGACCAACCCTGGCCATGGGTCAGTTAAGGACAGAAAGAACCCCAAGGAATGCAGTTTGCCAGTAGGCAGCAGGTGCGGTATGGAAACCAGGACAGGAAAACCAGATTTGGATCAGAACCGGACCACCAAAGTTGAGACCAGCACCCGCAGTTCAGTTGCAACGCCTGCGCTACATCCTCTCTGCAGCTATCAGTCAGAACCCCGAATTGGGTTATCGAATTCCCCAGCAAAGTACTTCGCAAGCACTTCAGGTTCCCAAAACCCCCGATTGGGTCAGCGAGTCCTCTGACAGAGTGCTTCGCAGCACCTCTGTTCTCGATCAGCTATTGAGTGCGTTGGGTCAGTGACAGGTCAGCTATTCGGACAAGTCGGACAATTTCTCTAGCTAAACCTAGGCTAGTTATACTAATTTTCAGGTCAGTGTACCACCCCCCAACGTTGCAAGTGTAAGGATCCCCAATTTTGATTGGGCAGAGGAAAAGGACAGGTCATCACACCACCCAAAATTTGATATTTCTCAGGCGCCTCATTTAAATATCTTACCCGCCCCTTGAATTCTAGGTTCTCATTACATATGCTTTACACATAACAATGGTGAATTTATTAATGTATACATTGTATTTAGTTTAGTACAGTTCAGCTTCTTCGACTAGGTGAGAGTTTTCTTCCCAGGCGCATCTTGGCTTGGGCTGCCATCTGGCTTCAATTCAAAGGTCACTGCTGTGGAGACGCGCAGATCTTGCGCAGACTCAGTTTCAAGCAAGATGGAGCTCAACTATAGTCTATCCCATTTTCTAAATAATGCAAAAGATTTTTCATAAAGTGCATCATAATTGAGACTGATAGCCTGTATACCTGTAGAAATGTGGATGCCCAAGTACAGTGGATGAGCTGGAAAATGAGTCGAGTACTTCTGAAGCTAGATTTGTCACTATCAGGGTCGTTTTAATATTTAGCCTACAGCCAGACACTTGGCCATATTGTGTGGCCTTGTGTTCAATTGCTATTAAAGCACTAGAGGGGATAAGGATAAAATAGCATTAACACCAGCATATGCTACTAGCCTGACTTCTATCTTATGCAAATGTAGGCAAGAAAGAGCAGATAATGAACTTAGGTTCCAAATGTAGGGCAAATACCTGCAGGGAAAGGGGGCAACCTTGCTTTGTACCACTTTTAATCGAGATGGTCTCTGATAATCAGCCCATACAGACTATGAGAGCAGATAAGGAAGTATATAATGGTTTAGTTGCATGTATAAAATTGGAACCAAGACCCATAAGGGTCATGACAGTCCACAAGAACTGCCAGAAGACCCTGTCAAATGCCTTTTCGGCATCCAGCAGGATCAACCCAGCAGACTTGGCTTGCGATAGAAACAATTACAGACATCAACTCCATAACATTTAATGCATGTAAAATAAAATGGTATTCTATTTTGTTTATAGCAAATTTGGTATTAAGAAAGAGAGTACCAATGGTCTAAGATTCCAGTGTGGTGTCAGTTTTCTTAACTAAGCATGGGCGGATCTAGCGGATCTCGCGTACGCGAACTTGCGGATTTACGGATTCGCAATCCGCGAAGATCCGCGAACTCTAGCGGATTTGCGGATTTTCCCGTTTTTTTGTGTTTGCGCGCGTTCGCGCCGATTTTGGGACAAGTTCGCAATTGCGAACTTACTTTTCGGCTCGCAACGGCCGCGACTATGTTGTTTCTACGTCTGGTTTATCATCACAGGTTCACAGCACCCTCTGTTTCACCACTGCCACCCTCTGGGACACCCATGCCACCCTCTGGTACATCCTCACTGCCACCCATTAGGTTTATTTATCACTGTAGATTATGGTGGTTGAAAAAAGCAAGCACACCTGCCCTTCTTCAACTGCCATCAATTAATTTGTGATTCATTAATGTGTCAGTAATTTTGAAAGTTCCAGTCTGGCTGGCACCTGCTTCCTTCCTTATCTGTAATTTGCTTTTTGTTGCAGTGAATTTTTTTTTTCACAGGACCTTTATGGTCTACTTGTAGCTATTCTATGAGCCTGCTGTTTGGGTCATAACAGGGTCATAGAATAGTTGCAAACTCTGGAGGGGCCCATCAGGAAGCACTACCTTGAATGTTACTAATGTTAAGTTTGAACTTTTGCACCTGCTCATTGCTTTCAGTTTAGCTAAAATCGTTTTTTTCTGCAATTTCGCGAGTTTTTTGGGGCGCGAATCCGTGCGAGATCGATTTCGGAAGCCGCGAATACGTGCGAATACAAAATTGTTTTTTTTGCGACGTGTATGTTCGCGTGATCTTGCGCGTGTTCGCGAGGCGCTTCTAGTTATACGTTTGCCAAGTTACCCTATCGGTCGTACACGGGCGCGGCCATCTTGTTTGCGTGACGTATTCCGTTTCCGGCCGCTATGTGTAATCTCGCAAAGTGTGCTGCTCGCTAGTACAATTTCGCGCGTACTCGCAAGGAAAATCTCGCGCGAACTTACCCACGCGGTCGTGAACGGGCGCGGCCATCCTTTTTCTCATTCATTGCTATGGTTCTGGGCATGCTTTCTCTATCCTCTCTCAATCTCTGCCATCCTTTGCTTGTTTGAAGTTTTTTTGATCTAATTTTACTTATTATCTATCCCTCTATTTTTCTAGCTCTATATTTTTGTGTTTTCTGCAGCTTTTAGTTACTTTTAAACTACTTTTTTAAACTCTTTTCTTTTCTTCTTCACTATTCTATTTCTTGTTTCTCATTTAACTATATTTCTGCCCAGACCATGGTAAAGGGAGCCGGGAAGCACCCTGAGAAGGGGAAGGGTCCCGCACCCCGTGCCCGGCTCCCGTGCGGGCGTTTAAGGGGGGAGCAAGTGGTCCCGCGGGAGATCTTCAGCGCGGAGGAAGTGGCGGCACTGATCTTCCACGTCCAGCGCCGCCTCCCCAAGACGATCCTGGGAGGCGGCAAGATCGCGACTGGCTATGGCATCCGGGAGCGTCGCAAGCGGTGGGAGAAGGTGTGCCGGGCCATGTACAAGATCTCTGGGGTCCGGCGCACATATAACCAGGCCACCCACCGCTGGACCGATGTCATGGACCGGGAGCGGGACTTGCTGGACGCGCTCGGCGTAGAGGTCCCCGGGCTTGGTGAGTAGTAGTAGTAGTACATTTACTACTCTGTTTTATCCTGCTCTGTTATTTGCAAATCTTTGTTCTTTACCAAGAGCAATAATGCTGCCGATTACATTGAGGTAAATTATATTTCAAAATCTTCTATGCATTTCAGGTGCACTGCTCTCCTTCTCAGTAGCCTTGCTTGCTACTATGCTTCTTTGTTTTGTATGTTGTGTTCAGAAGCATATCATTGGCCTGAGAAATTATGTATGAGTGTAGTGTAAAGATAAGAACTGCGTAATGCTAGACAGTAAGGGTCATATTTTCAATTACCGGCGCATCCCTGCAAAGTAGCAGGGATGCGGCAGTAATTGTGTGCCATGCCACCACCACCCATTGGCCCAAAACGTCACAGAAGCCTTACGCATCTGTGCCATAAAGGCAGCGCATTGCTGGAGTTGCGTGCCAACGATGGCGCAGCTCCAGCAATGCTCTGGGGTACCCTATCTCCCCAATGCTGCATCAAGCCGTACGTCGGCTTCAAGCGCGCAGGGTTTGAGTCATGCATCATTGTCCTAAAAGTGACTGATTGACATCTTGTAGATTTCCCTCAGCCACTTTTAGGATTCGTTCCTGCGCAGGTACGTCCTCCCTTGCGCCGGAACGCCCCCTGATGGCGCAGGGCTTTACAACGTGATGCATCGCCCATATGCCCATATGTGTTTTTTTTTAATATATACGCCGCACCAACACCATGGCGAGTCTTTTGTTCTGCCGCTGCGTCACAAAAGGCACGCAACAATGGAGGAAAATGAGCCGCAACTTCCGCAAGGGACTTCTAAATCAGCCCCAACAGACTGAAGTCCAGTCCTTCCTTTAGACACATGGCTATAAGAAGAAATAGTGGCGGTGGTGGCGGGTGGATTGATAGTTTGAGTATTCACTGATCTGCAAGCAGGATGGACTTTGTCTGTCACTTCGCGTGCTGCGCACTGCTGCCTGCAGTGCCAGGCCTAGGCAAACCTCTTTAGTAGTCTGTTTATTGAGTTACATAGGAACTTTCTAAGTCAACGTTCCGCAAATCAGGCAATACGAATAACGTAGTATACCACATGAGATAGATCCCGTGGAATAGTTGTCTATCTATTTGCTATTTTTCCAAAATATTTTGTTATTGTTCTTTTGAAATGTTTGATTTGGTTGAAAAATCTCATCCATGTTTTCTGGTTTTTCTTTCTTTCATGTTGTACATCAGCTCCCCCCAAGGGCAAGAGGACACAGGAGGAGGGTGCTGATGATGCAGGCCAGGATCGGGCAGGCGAGGGCTCCTTTGCTGGCCCCAGTAAGTTTACATTTTAATAAACAGTACCTATTTTTTCCTAGCGTTCCTCATTCGATTTTTTCTAAATCGTCTTTGATCTTCTTGTAGACTGGATATAAATTCTTATCCTGCCTCGAATATGACTCCCTGTGGTATTACTAGACTATTCTTATTAGTCTGTCTGTGTAGCTAACTAAGATTGGACATTTGGCAATTCCATTGGACTCCCATTCTATTCAGCAATACCTCTATGCACTGTCTCCTTACTGACTAGATAGTGTGGCAGAGTCATTCAGCTCCCGAAGTCACCGATTATAGATCCCCAATGATCTCTAGATTATCGTACGCAGGACAAGAGAGTAGTACGGAGTCACAGCACAGTCAAGAAGTGTCAGAGGCACTCATGCTTGCAAAAATTCCAAAACCTTTAGCTCATCCCCTCTAGTCTGGAGGAACAAAAACCACAGAGTCTATTTAAGTTTAAAAGCTTTATTAAAAGTAAACACATTTATTAAAATCTACTTTGTCATAAAACTATTTAACTGAAAACGGAAAAGTGGTTAGTGCTGACGATTAATTGGACACATTTCTTGTGGTCGAGCCGAGCTCTCACCTGGTTTGAACTTGATCCTGGTCGTGTTCTTAGGAGTCAAGCTTCTGTCTGTTAGGAGAAAAAGTGGTGCGTGTTAAAAATCAAAAGCAAGCATTCATCAGTTGTGCATAAAAGTGCAGCAAGACAACAGCCTTCCCTGGAAAATGGGACATTTTTACTATGGAGTAGACAGTCACAAATTATTACATTGTATTCTGTTTTTTTAACATTTCTCCTAGACCAAATATTATATAGTAGTGAGTGGTGTATTCTAACATTCTTAAATGTACTTTGTAGGTGTAACATCTGGTGACGGGGCCAGCGCGGAGGTGGCTGTGTTGGGCGAGGACTCTGGGGAGGAGGCGGTGCAAGAGCCGGCGGACGTTCCTGTGGGGGTTCAAACGGTGGTGGCGGAAACAGGTAAGCTATATATTCCTTACTTATTGAGATTGAAGACTGCATAGTGTGCTTTCTGCACGGGTGTATTACAATTACAAATCAACCAGGTAGTAGCCTCCTCGAAATGTACTTTGACTTAGCTGTGAAGTTTTTGGTGAGAAGAATCCCAATAAGTTCTTAGACGAACGTGATGGATGGGATGAACGAAAAGCGAAAGAAGGGTGTAAGTAAGTGGGACGCGAACTTGTATGATGGCTGGCAAAGAAGAACGATATGTGTTTGCTTGGCCCCCGAGGTGGCTGGGAAGGAAAGAATATGGTATGGTGCATGGCTGGGTCAATGATGAAGCAAGGATGGGTGGAAGGACAGCAGCCTGGGTGGGTGAAACAGAAACTGTATGTGTGCGTATACTTTGACTGAATGGATGCCTGGAGCATGGTATTCTCTGACTCTTAGATAGCACATGTGTATCTAGAGAGAGTAGATGGTCGCCAGGTGAAGTAAGTGTTACCTTGAAGAGCATGTACCACCGCACCCGCACGTCCGTTCCAGTGCAGGGAAGGCAAGGAAAAGAAATTGTAAATGTGTCCAATACTACCATGAATAGTAGCAGTACTTTGTATTGCGTTTGCAATCACAGCATATATCTGGTTATTACGGTGGACACTCCGTACCTCTCTTAATAACTTTAGTTTACTTGTAGTACGTCATTCATGTGTGGGTGTATCACTGTTCACTCAATATTAAGCAAAGCACCTAAAGTCATCTCATATGTCATCAAATACGTCCCATGTGAAGTGATAGATAATCAAATTAGTTAGCTTCTTCATTTTCCTTTTCTAGTACTCATTTGCACTGTAGGGTGAAAGGTAAATTAATTAAGCAGTAGCCCTTGTAACAGAGTATTCTCAGTGCCACCCGTAATAGAAAAGTAATAGCTTCACCACCTGCATGTACTGGACCGGTACAGTAACGCAAGTCTGTCTCACTCATCATGGTGTGCAACTTTTTTTCTCGGGTGCAAGTTCACTGTGCTGTCCATGTCATTCTGCCGGCTTGCATAAGATAACGTACCAATTTCCCTAAACAAGAGAGAAGAAGAAGAATAAGACTGGTGTACTGTCATAGTCGACTGTAATGGAAGTCCATAGTGGTCGTAGAATTTGTTCATTAAACTACCACTAATGTTAGTGCAAGGATGCAGAAGTGGGAGGTTACATAGATACTGTCCTCAATAGTTATGTACTGTGCTTTCAATTTGCTACTTGTACTCTGTGACCCAACTTTCGGCTCAATCACTTTGTGTTATTAATAAGGAGCATTGGTTACAGACTATGTCTTTCTTTCTTCATATAGTTGCTCCTTCCAAATCAACAACACGGAGGGAGCAGGCTAGATTGGCCCGGCAACGGAGGCTGGAGGCCACTGTCGCCGAATATCGGCGGCTGGTGGCCCTGGAGGAGGAGGAGGACACGCAGTCGAGCGGGGCAACAACGACATCCTCGACTGTGACCACTGCATCCTCCTCCGTGACAAAGCCAGCGGGACCGAGCCGGGCTAAGAAAGACGACCGCCACCGCCAAGCAACCGAAATACCAGCTGCCCCCCACAGGAGCTGCAAGGAACGCCAACGCCGCCTACGAGTCCGCATGTCCAACCTGGAGCAGGAGGTCCTGAAGTATAAGAACTTGGTTAAGGGCCTCCGCTCCGAGCTTGCCACCCTCCGCAAGGAGTATGATGCCCATGCCGCATCATGCACCAGCACCAGCACCCTCCAGTAGTGGAGTGTCCCTTGCCCTTTTTTTATAGACTTTTGGGGGGTGGGATTTGGGAGTTGGGATCGTTTTGGGACGTTTCAAAGACAATCGTTGGGGTTAGGGTGGGTGAGGGAGATTATTTTGTTAGGGCTAAATAAATATATTTTTAAACTTTATCTGACCATACCTGTTTTTTACTGCTTTTCAGTCTGGTGGGTGGGGGGCGGGGGTGTAACAGTAACTTTGTTTTCCTGAACAGTCGTAGGACTTTAGTAGTACAACCGTCAATCTCTTGTCTACTCCGAAATAATACTCCATTATACTACCTCCCACCAAACGCTTATCTTACCTGTAATTTGTGTTAGAAATTAGTGCTAGGCCCAGGGCTGGCTCCAGGTGAAATGGGGATTAACGTTGTCAATCCTGGGCGGGTGACATTTCCTCATTGCGGTGGTACTAGTGGTGTGACACAGTGGCAGTTGCATGCCTATGGAAAAAAAGAAAACGAAACCTTGTTTGTCCTCCTTACTGTAGCATTACAACGGTTACGGTACGATCGAGAAAATAGCAGGTGACAGTACACTAGAACAGTGCCATAATGTAGCCTAACAAATGGTAAAGTATTTGCTTGCAAGTATAACTAGTACTTGCGTTGAATTTATTTGACATTGGCTACTACTACTAGAAGATATAGTACTGAAGCTGAGTAAGTCTAGAAGATATCCTCGTATTCCTTCACCAGCCTGTTGCTATGACCTTATCCTCCCCAGCAAGTGTGTGGAATTATTGATGTCATTTTAGTCAGACATCAAGCAAAACAACACAGCCCGGGGGATGAGGGTTAGGGTTTGTAAAATGGATGGGAATGGGGGTTTCTTTTTGGGTAGGTTTTGTTGAGAGAAGAAAAAAAAAGCAGAGCATGGACAAACAATAATTGAAGATACAGACAATCTTTGGTTACAAACTAAAGGTAAGCACATGCAGTCACACTCATAGAATAAAAGACAACAATGGATACTGTATCTGTATTGCGTATGTTGTTGGAGTTGTCCTGTTGAATTTGGTAAGTAAGTTGCATGCAGCAAACAATTCCTCTTATTGGCGGCACTCCTCCATTCCAGCTGACGCTTCGTCCATCAATGTGGCTGGTGACCACTGATAGAAGATACCCTGTCCACTGCCTGCCTGGCGGATGTTGACTGAAACCCGGCCTGTAATTATTGAACGGAAAACAGGAAGTGCTATTACAATACCACTGATAAATAAATAAAAGGTATGTACGCTGTGTGGTTCAAAAAGTGACACTTTGATTTCCCTAATAGACAGTACAATATTTTTGAAATTGCGTGCTCTGTCTGAGTCACCTTTTTAAGGATCAATAAGTATGGCCAAAATATTATAGCGGATCTTTCCCCTCAAGGTAGGTGTACTGTAAACTGTGTTTTAGAACAAAATTTGACCTTCCCAGCAATGCTCCCACCAAGACCCTTACTAAAGCCAGTCGCAAAAATGTAGAAGAACCCCAATCAGATCTCCAAAAACGATCCCTAGCAGAAAAATGGTTACAAAACGTACTTTGAAAGTAACAGTAGGCCCAAATACAGACCGTGGATTGTATTCAAACCACTTGCAAGCAAGCAAAAGTATCCATAGCCAGCATCGCTCCAACAGTGCTCTACAACAACAGAACTGCGTTGCAATAGAACCCCCCGAAACACATGCAATCCTGCTGCTAGGGCTAACCCTAACGAACCCTAACTTACAAAAAGTGCCAAAACTGGTGTTTCCTTATGGATTTTGTCCAACAAACTTCTAGCCGGTATTAGACCTTCCCAGGAATGCCCCAGGCAAGACCCGCCAACCCACCCGCAAAAAAACACCAGACAACACCCCCAAACAGCGAAAAAGCTAAATCTCATACTTACAATGTCTCTCGGCCTTCGGTCCAAACGCGGCGCTGTGCAGCTAGGTCATCATCATCATCAATCATCATAACTCCTGTTTTCCACCACGGATTTCCTGAAAAGCAAATGCAATCAAGATTAGACTGTCGCAGCAGTGCTTCGACAGAGACCCCGGCCGCAACCCACCCACGAACAGCAGGAAGCCCCCCAAAACGCTACATTGAGCAAGATGTCAGAAGAAATAGCAAAAAAAAAGGCTGTTCCTTATGGATTTTGTCCAAAACACTTCTATCCGGTATTAGACCTTCCCAGGAATGCCCCAGGCAAGACCCGCCAACCCACCCGCAAAAAAACACCCGACAACACCCCCAAACAGCGAAAAAGCTAAATCTCATACTTACAATGTCTCTCGGCCTTCGGTCCAAACGCGGCGCTGTGCAGCTAGGTCATCATCATCATCAATCATCATAACTCCTGTTTTCCACCACGGATTTCCTGAAAAGCAAATGCAATCAAGATTAGACTGTCGCAGCAGTGCTTCGACAGAGACCCCGGCCGCAACCCACCCACGAACAGCAGGAAGCCCCCCCAAAACGCTACATTGAGCAAGATGTCAGAAGAAATAGCAAAAAAAAAGGCTGTTCCTTATGGATTTTGTCCAAAACACTTCTATCCGGTATTAGACCTTCCCAGGAATGCCCCAGGCAAGACCCGCCAACCCACCCGCAAAAAAACACCCGACAACACCCCCAAACAGCGAAAAAGCTAAATCTCATACTTACAATATCTCTCGGCCTTCGGTCCAAATGCGGCGCTGTTCAGCTAGGTCATCATCATCAATCATCATAACTCCTGTTTTCCACCACGGATTTCCTGAAAAGCAAATGCAATCAAGATTAGACTGTCGCAGGCTCGCAGCAGTGCTTCGACAGACACCAAAAATTACCCACAAACACCCGGAACCCCGCCAAAGAGCACCTCAAAGGCAAGCAAGTCAGCAAAAACGGCAAGAAATTTCCACCTCATATTTGGTCCAAAACACTTTTGTCCATTATTAGAGCTTCACAGCAATGGGCCCAAATCCGTCAACTCACCCGCAAAGAAGTACAACACCCCCACAAGTGCTGAGTCTTTCTTCATTGGGCGTAATCCAGCACTCTGCTTGGAGGGAAATCGCAGTCTGGAGGAGGAGGATAGAGGAGCATGTTCTTCAGAACTTGTGAACCTGAGGAATGTAGACTGCGGCACCTTCAAATCAATAAGCAAACAAGTGAAGACAGTTCTGATGATGGTCTTGTTTTTGGGATTAGGTGATTAAAGTTTGAATTAAATTAACTGTGCAAAACAAAGAAAGAGAGACACAAAGCACACAGGAATAAAAGTGAAAAGGACGAAAAAGAAAGTTCTTGATTGATTGTCTCATTTTCAGGGCTCGGTGTCAGGGAATAAGAACAAGATTTCGTCATCATACTCTGCGAATTCAGGCTGGATGAGGTCAGTGCCACCGAACAGAGAACAAATCCCCTCATCTACGTTGCCGTCCTCCTCGTCTTCATGCGGCGTGCTTTCTCGTACTTTGTAATCTGGTGGTATGAGGTGCTGATTCATCTTGATCATTGTCAGCCGCTCCACATTTTTGGGCGAGAGGCGGCTCCGTTTGGGAGTTACAATGCCACCAGCAGCACTGAAAACACGTTCAGAAGACACACTTGCGAGTGGGCAAGACAAATAGTTTATAGCCAGGTTGAAGAGCTGTGGCCACAATTGTTTTTTGCCATGCCAATACTGCAATGGCTCATCATTAAGAAAGACCTCTGTTGAGTCATTCAGATAGTCCTGCACCATCGACTCAAGGTCATCAACGGTTCCTCCACTTTGCTTACTTTTTGCTGTGGCTGTGACATTTTTTCGAGAACCATACCCAAGCAAACTTAGCCAATCCTCTACAACAGCCACTGTTTTTGTTGTGTGTGGTGCAGATGATCCAGTTGCCGGTGTCTTTAACGGCTGAGAGGTCACTTGTGCCCCAGCCACAGGTGCAGAAGTGGATTCTTGTGACTGGGGATGGCCTGCTGATGCTGATGCTGATGTACTGGCTTCTCCTTCAATAACCTGCCGTTCTTTTTCATACCTCTTGGCTGACCGGGCTAACCAATGTTTGTACTTTTGAACATCTGCATCAGCAAAAGGAAAGAATGCTTCGCCTGCCAGCGCCTTTTTGTAGCGTGGATCCAGAATAGTAGCACAAATGTAATGCTGATCTGACTTGATCTTTTCAAGACGTTCATCACCACGTAGGCGCTCTAATAATTTCTCAGACAAAATAAAATGGTCTTTTTTTTTTCCATCTTTTTCAAACTCAGAAGACACCGCCATCAGTTGGTGCTCCAGCATGCACAACAATGGGATAGCTTTTCCCAAATTACAGTCCTCCTGGCTGACTGCACGCGTGAAGAACTCAAAAGGACGAAGCATGTCTGTCAGGCTTTTAACTATGTCCCATTGCGCCGCACTCATCCGCAGGTCCTCCTTCTGAGATGTACCCTCTGTGAAGAAATAGTGATCGAGTACCGTATACTGCTCATACAGACGCTCAAGCATGTAAAAGGTTGAGTTCCAACGTGTTGCCACCTCCTGGATGAGTGCTTTCACTGGCATTCCACGTATAAATAGCAGTCTCCGCAGATGCTTCCGGGCCTTAAAAGAATGGCTGAAATGGTTGCACATTTTGCGGCAGGTGGCCATTACCTCGAACGCTGTACTCTGTTTATCCATCAAGAATTTTTGAACTACCAGGTTGATACAGTGCGCCAAACACGGCACTCTAACATGGTCACCCTTCAACATGGCCTTAACTACATTGGCGCCATTATCCGTGGAAACATAACCAATCTTGAGTTTTAGGGGGGATAGCATTTTCAACACCTTTTTGTTAAACTCTTCCAAAAGGTTTTCTGCTGTGTGACTTTTCTCCAAGCCAAACATGGCTAGTGTTGCATGTTTCCGAGCAGCTTTGAAAACTTTGTCCGGGTCAACACCTGCGTTTAGCTTTGCTATAACACCTGAAAAAGAGACCCAGTGTGCAGTGATGCACATGTAATCAGCGCCTGCGCCACTGGTCCACATGTCTGTTGTCAGATGTATTGTGTGAACAGCACTCTTCTGCAAAGCTGCCCCAATCGCCTCCAGCACATCTTCATGTAGTGCTGGAACCGCAACTCTGGCAAAATAGAACCGGCTCGGAACCTTCCATTTAGGGCAGAGCGTTGCCACTAATTCAAGAAAACCTACCGCTTCTACAAAAGAAAAAGGTAGAAGGTCCACAGCTAGCATTTTAGCCAGCTTAGTGTTATACAGACGCGTCAGTGGGTTGTTGCGTTCATATGGCACGTCTGAAGTAAGCATTGTTCTAATGTTGCCCTGGACCAAGCATTTACGGGCTGATAATGACTTCGTTGACCCAATTTTGCTCGCTGGTGAACTTTTGTGCGTTGGTGTCTCACTCGCTCCAACACTCTTAGTGTGCCTCACATTGGGTGTGCTGCTGACAGGGGTACTGGGTGTAAGGGAAGTGTTTGACACGTCTTCTTCCTGCTCGTCATCATCAGATGAAACATCAACGTTTCCTTGAATTTGGCCTTTCTTGATCGCATCTAGGTGCACAAACCATTTGACAGTGTGCTGTCTCCTAAGATGACCTCTCTGGCCTCCGGTACCATAGTTGGTACCTGGCTTACCACGACTAACTGCTTGCTTACAAATGGTACAAATGGCAAACTTTGGATTTTTTGGACAAACAGTAAAGAAGTCCCAAACTGGGGACTTGAAGTGTCTGTGGGACATGGAGGAGGCGGCGATACTGGTGGTGGTGGTCATGAAGCTAATGCCAGATGAAGTGGAGGATGTGGATTGCCCAACTTTTGTACGTTTTGCACTTTCACCGCCACTAATTAAGGTCGAGGTTGACGGAGGTCTCTTCTTGCCAGAAAGAAATATGGAAGCGGGACGAGTTGGTGTACTACTTAACTCCAATGATCGTGGTGTTTCCACTGCCTCCTCATCGACAACATCATCATCATCATCACGCTCAGCAGCTCTTCGGGCTAGGGTCAAAATGTCTGTTTGCTGCATGCCCGCTGGGGCTGCAGTGACCTTTATGATGACTGGGTCGTCGTTGGCAGAGTCTTCATCAGCAGCAGTATCCGCCACTTCTTGTTGAGACTCATCACACTCCATAACTCTGAGACTTTGGACGAGCTTCCTTTTACGCTTAACTACCTTTGTTGGATCATGGTGTGCCTCACTCTCAGACGGCTGTGGTGCTGGTTCCCAAGTTTGATCCGTATCATCAGAAGGAGGTGTGCTTGAAGAGGATGTAGACACCACCCTTGATCTCTTCCTTGCTAGGGGTGTGGAAGACAATGAAGGATCATCAGGAGGAGTGGCTTCCTCAAATGATACCTCGCCTTGATTGTCGATTTCCTGATGTGCCCCTACTTCGGGAGGAACAACTATTGTGGGCACTTGTTGTGACCCTCCATGCACCTCTGCTTGCGCATCTCCTTGCGCTGCCTCTCCTTCCACATGTACTTGGGCTTGTACTTGCACATGTGATTGTTGTTGCGGCTGTGGTTGTTCAACACTCGTCAGATGAGCTACAACAACCTGTGTTGATTGAGGGACATTGCTGCTGCTTTCTTGCGATGAGCCAACATCACTGGTCGATGGTGATTGAAGAACTATACTGGCTGCCTCTGCAGCACTCAAGGGCTTGGACTTAAGTTGGCGTGGTGGTGGTGGTGGCACTGAGCCCAATGGAGCGGGGGTGCTGCTGCCAGCTTGGTCCCCAGCAGATCCCGCTGCTGCTGCTGCAGGCATACTTTTTTTTTTACTCCCAAAAAAAGGGGCGGGCGGCACACCAGTGTCCTTGGTAACTTGCTTCTTCTGCTCCTTACTGGCACCTTTCTTGCTAGAGGAGCTACGGGTTACTTTTTTTGGGGCCATCTTCTTCAGAGCAGGTCAGCAGGCAGCAGTTGCACGAGTTGCAGAGGGTTCTGTGTCCAGACGTGACGTCCCGTGACGTTATGCTGCACACACCGCTGCAGGACTTCTTCCTGGCACTGGTGGTTCTCTTGAGTCTTCTTGTGCACCTAAAAGCAATGGAAGACAGAGGAACATCAGTTCAGTTATACACCCCAAAAAATCGACAAAACACAGAAAAATGAGCACAATCCCATGCCATCCATGATGTTTACATTGAAGACACCCCACAGAAAGACTAGGGACATGCAAGTATGCAACACTCACTACCCCTGGGCATAATGGATGAAAAGTAGGCAAAATAAGTGCAGGCCTCAGACACTGCCTCTCCTCAAAATGGCCCCCTTACACCCCAAGCACATGTTGCCTGTACCAGCCAGCACTCAAGATGGCCACCACCACCACCCACATGGCCAGTCCACATCAACAGTACACCCCCAAAAAACAGAAAAACAGCCAGAAATCACCACAATCCAATGCCATCCATGATGTTTACATCAAAGAGAGTGAGACCACACCACAGGCACACTCAGTCCATGCACCACCACCACCCCTGGGCAAGCAAAAGGCCACACCAGCAGCCCCCCAAAAACGACAAAAAACAATAAAATAAGCACAATCCCAGCCCATCCATGGCCTCAATTATGTTTAAATTCAAGAAGACACCCCACAGAAAGACTAGGCCCATGCGACACTCACCACCCCTGGGCAAAGGGCCACACCAGCAGGCCCAAAAAAACGACAAAAAACAATAAAATCTGCACAATCCCAGCCCATCCATGGCCTCAATGGTGTTTAAATTCAAGAAGACACCCCTCAGAAACACTAGGCCCATGCAACACTCACTACCCCTGGGCATAAGGGATGAAAAGTAGGCAAAATAAGTGCAGGCCTCAGACACTGCCTCTCCTCAAAATGGCCCCCTTACACCCCAAGCACATGTTGCCTGTACCAGCCAGCACTCAAGATGGCCACCACCACCACCCACATGGCCAGTCCACATCAACAGTACACCCCCAAAAAACAGAAAAACAGCCAGAAATCACCACAATCCAATGCCATCCATGATGTTTACATCAAAGAGAGTGAGACCACACCACAGGCACACTCAGTCCATGCACCACCACCACCCCTGGGCAAGCAAAAGGCCACACCAGCAGCCCCCCAAAAACGACAAAAAAAATAAAATAAGCACAATCCCAGCCCATCCATGGCCTCAATTATGTTTAAATTCAAGAAGACACCCCACAGAAAGACTAGGCCCATGCAACACTCACCACCCCTGGGCAAAGGGCCACACCAGCAGGCCCAAAAAAACGACAAAAAACAATAAAATCTGCACAATCCCAGCCCATCCATGGCCTCAATGGTGTTTAAATTCAAGAAGACACCCCTCAGAAACACTAGGCCCATGCAACACTCACTACCCCTGGGCATAAGGGATGAAAAGTAGGCAAAATAAGTGCAGGCCTCAGACACTGCCTCTCCTCAAAATGGCCCCCTTACACCCCAAGCACATGTTGCCTGTACCAGCCAGCACTCAAGATGGCCACCACCACCACCCACATGGCCAGTCCACATCAACAGTACACCCCCAAAAAACAGAAAAACTGCCAGAAATCACCACAATCCAATGCCATCCATGATGTTTACATCAAAGAGAGTGAGACCACACCACAGGCACACTCAGTCCATGCACCACCACCACCCCTGGGCAAGCAAAAGGCCACACCAGCAGCCCCCCAAATACGACAAAAAACAATAAAATAAGCACAATCCCAGCCCATCCATGGCCTCAATTATGTTTAAATTCAAGAAGACACCCCACAGAAAGACTAGGCCCATGCAACACTCACCACCCCTGGGCAAAGGGCCACACCAGCAGGCCCAAAAAAACGACAAAAAACAATAAAATCTGCACAATCCCAGCCCATCCATGGCCTCAATAGAGTTTAAATTCAAGAAGACACCCCTCAGAAACACTAGGCCCATGCAACACTCACTACCCCTGGGCATAAGGGATGAAAAGTAGGCAAAATAAGTGCAGGCCTCAGACACTGCCTCTCCTCAAAATGGCCCCCTTACACCCCAAGCACATGTTGCCTGTACCAGCCAGCACTCAAGATGGCCACCACCACCACCCACATGGCCAGTCCACATCAACAGTACACCCCCAAAAAACAGAAAAACAGCCAGAAATCACCACAATCCAATGCCATCCATGATGTTTACATCAAAGAGAGTGAGACCACACCACAGGCACACTCAGTCCATGCACCACCACCACCCCTGGGCAAGCAAAAGGCCACACCAGCAGCCCCCCAAAAACGACAAAAAACAATAAAATAAGCACAATCCCAGCCCATCCATGGCCTCAATTATGTTTAAATTCAAGAAGACACCCCACAGAAAGACTAGGCCCATGCAACACTCACCACCCCTGGGCAAAGGGCCCCACCAGCAGGCCCCAAAAAACGACAAAAATCAGCACAATCCCAGCCCATCCATGGCCTCAATGGTGTTTAAATTCAACAAAACAGTTGTATCATGCACCCATAACCAACCCTGGTCCTACTGGATACTGTGGCTACCCACAATATAATTTATTTAATTTTCTGAAAAAGTTCCAAAATTGTACTTGCAGCAACTGTAATGCCCCAAACAAACTTACTTGTGAAAGTTGATTTCTAATCCAAAAGTGATCCAAAGACAGTCAAAAAGGCCTCAAATCCAAATATCCAGCAGCACCCACAAAAAGTAATCCTTCCAGCTCCAGATCCAAATGAAAGTGACCAGGAGATGGACAAAGCACTGGGAGGAGCCTGCTGGACAGGAACAGGAAGTTGGAGACTGTGGGGCACTTCCTTCCTCCCCCCCCCCAAAATGGACTCCTTGCAAAAAGAAAGGCCATGCAAATGTCAACCTGAGGAGTGATTCTGATAAAAATCATCATTTTCTGAAGGTTTATCCTGTTTGCTGGTGATTTTCTTGTGCGAAATTGCAAAATCTCTACTTCGCAAGTGCGAGATTGTTCCTTTCCGCCGCAACTACGTGTTCGCAATTGCGAACTCTCGCGAGATGTGCTGTGCAAGGTGGCAAGCCGCGATTACGTATTCGCGGGAGCCAAACTCCCGCGGGAACACGCAGCAAGATCCAAAATGGCGCAGCACTCTCAAAATATGATCGAGAAAAACAACTCGGCAAACGCTAAATGACGGAAAGTGAACGCCGTGCACCACGCCGCGCGCCGCAACCAAGCAAAAAATCCGCCGCGAGCGGATTCACGGATTTTCGACAAATTCGCGAGCGTTCGCGGATTGCGAATTTGACGAAAATCCCAAAAATCCGCGAGCGGAGCGGATTTTACGCCCATGCTTATTCTTAACAAGCTGGAGAAAAAACACAAGAATGCTTTATGTACAAAAATAGTGCATCTAAAAAGATATGATCGATTTAGACCGTAATGAAAAAAGGGAGACTATAGAACGGTATACTATAATCATTAAACTATGTTTAACAATGTGTTAGGTTAATTTAGTGGATCACCTGTCAGTTTAGATTTGAATACTTGAAAAGCTGGAGCAAACCTTATGTGTGTGCGAAGAGCGTTACCACTCCTGGATGCATTTTCAGAGAAGGTGCATTTGATGACAGACATCTTTGTGAAACAATGTTTTTTGAAAAGAAGTGTAGTATTTCTTTTCAGAGGCCTTTTTCCCCAGAGAGTTCTATTTTGTGTGCAATGCAGAGTATTGTATGTATACCATTTTATGTAGTGTTTTAGGCCTATATGATCTAATGAGGTATAATCCTATTCCTAACACATGACCTTATCTCCTGCCTAGAGCCATGCATAAGGCCTGTATGATGTTGTATTGCCACATGTTTGTGTTTAACTGGTATTAACAAGAGTGTGCTTATATTCCATATATCCACAAAATGAACGATGTAACTTGTTATTCTCCAGTACTGTACCTTTTATAGATTCACGTGCTTGAATCTTCCCCGTCTTCATGCTGGGAGTCCCATGGTAACAGTATAAATAGTAGTATTGAATACATTACCATAGACCTCAATAGAAAGAAAAGTCAATTTAGCAATCTTTCAACCTCCTTTTATAACATCCATAGTCCAGCCAATCACAGCAGAGACCTCAGAGTAAACCTCCCAATGGAGCCACCACACCTCAGATTTCTTACCGCATGTCGTGTGATAGGGAGTCTCCCTGAGCTCTGCCTAGTGACAGTTTGTTTCTTCAACTTTTGACCTCCAGCTTTCAGCTACAGACAAGGTACTTTGAATTTGTATCTTTTCAGAATGCCAGAGTATGAAAAGGGTTGTGCAGGCCTTGTAATACTGTGGGAAGTGTAGACTCTTTTCTTAAGACCCCTGCAAACAGTGTCTTTATTGCCTCTACCCTGAACACAAACCCGGGTAATGCAAGTATTGCTGAAAGTTCTTCAGACGCTGGATCTGAACCTGAGGATATAGCTCATTCTTCCTCTAGAAAACGAAAGGAAGGCAGCTCCTCTTCTCATCATGGGGACCCAAAAAGATCTAAGTCTGAGGAGCAAAAGGAATCTGAGGTAAAATGCCACAAAAAACCTAAGGTGGTGGCCTCAAAATTGTCTTCAGCACCAGTTTCTGATTTCTTGACTCCTTTGAGGGATCAGTCACCTTGTCCATCGACGGCTTTGTCGTCAACACCTATCACCGTTGGTAAAACGGATGATGTTTCTACACCGTCTACGGTGGTCTCGGTTACAGCTATGACGACAACGGTCAAAACGTCGACGGCGGTAGAGTCGACGAGACCTTCACCATTGACGGCATCAATGAGGATCTCTCCATCGACCACCGCCCTGTTGACGGTGCTGACCATGATTTTGACGGCAAATGTGGTATCAGCAATGGGTCGTCGACGGGCCTGTCGTCAGAAGGAAAAAACAGCCTTCTACATTCCGAATAAATGCCGGATGTTTTTAAAAGTTCTCCTTTACCTCGAGTGCGTCTATTGGACTTTCAAGAGTCTGAGGATGAGAGTATGTTAGGCCCTGCCTGTAGTCCTTCTGCCTGTAGTCCTTCTGAGTTAAGGGTCAAATGTCTGGACTCTGAAGATGAGGACATTGAGGACAATGACCCTTCCTCTTTCAGAATGTTTTCCCTATGATGACAGAGAAGAAGAACCTTGTCACTTTAGGGAAACATCTGTAAATGTTCCTGTTTCGTTGGTGGCGGACCTGCGTCATATGATCAATGATTATTACATGCGTTTTCCAGAGACGAATGCTTCTCAACGTCCTCCGCTTCCTCAGCAGACTCCTATTGATCTAGCAAGACAAAGCGCACCTAAATCCACCAGGGACAAAGTTTTACCTCCCTCAATTGTCATCACAGAGGATATTCAGAATGTGGATCAGCAACAGGTAGAGGAAGGAGAAATCCATACTGACATGGATACTCAGGATGAATGGGATGATTGTATAGCTCCCGTGCCACCATCATCTCCTATCCCACCTTCTGCGGATTCTCTACCTGCTGACATAGGTGGTTTTTATGACCTATTGGAGCGTGCATCCAATCGCTTTGATCTGCCTTTGCTGGCTAAAGAGTCTGAATGTTCATTGTCTCACTTCAAGCCAGTCACTCAGCGTTCCATGAAAGCTATTCTCATAGTGGATAATGTGTGGCAAGAATGACTCAAACTGATGAAGACACCAGCCTCAATTCCAGTGGTGATACCAAAGCTGGATAAAAAGTACAAGGCCCCTGACAACTCGCCCACATGCCTCATTGGTCATCCTAGGCCGGACGCTGTAATTATGCAGGCTGCACAGAGCAGGGCCAAAAACCCTGCGTCCCGGTGTTCTGCTCCCACTGATAAGGAAGGTCGCCAGCTAGACAACATTGGAAAAATGTTTTCTGCTCTGGCAGCTACCTCGATTAGAGCTTCCAGTGGCATAGCCATCTTGGGAAGGTGTCACCGGCAGATGTGGTTGTACATTTCCTCACTGTTGGAACATCTTCCGGAGGATAAGAGGAAGGAGGCAAAAGATATTTTGTCCAAAGAGGAAAGAGCGTCTGCTGAACTTCTAGAGATCGCTATGGATATTTCTTCTACTGCCTTTCATCAGATGGCAGGAGCAGCGGTACTGCGGTGTCATGGTTTGTTAAAGGCGACCACTTTCCATCTGGAGGTACAGGCCAAGGTTCTAGATATGCCTTTCTATAGAAAGTGTTCGGCAAGCACATAGATATCGGCTCTCGCACCATGCTGGAAGCCAGCTGGGATGCAGGGGCCCTGGGGCTCCCCAGTGGCTGACAACGTGGTGTTGGGGATGCCCCGGGTCACTAGGGCACCACCTATATTGAGGGCAAACCACAGGGGATGGGGTCCCCGGCCTTATTAAAGCATGGGGAAGGGACTGCACATCTCGTCCTCTTAATGTATATGTTTTGGCTCTGTGGGATGGAGTCCCTGGGGCCCAAAGGCCAACCCTACATTGCATCGCCAAAGGCGGGAGCGGATTGGCTGCCTTCGGGTTGGTTGGCTACAGAGCCTATGTATTAATATAGCCTTCCAAATTGGTCTGCTTGTGGTGCGCTCTTTGTGCCGGTGCTCGCTGGAGGTCAGAACACCTCTGTAATATTTCAGAACAAGGAAAAGTGTCACTTCAAGGCGGCTTTCTAACAGTTATTTATTTACTAGTAACATGGAAAAAGCCAGGCCAATTATCAAAACTGAATAGTCGAAACAAGTTGGCTTGGCTTTTAACATAACAACACACGTACTGTGTGCAACCAATGTTGCATTATAGCAAAAGCCGAATCAGAGCAATGTCAGGAATTTTTTCAGCAGACAGGAAGAAGTCTAATTTCAACACAATACAGGTCTTCTTCAAATGGAGGTTTCCAAATATTGTACACTACAAATCCATAACATGCAACATAAAAAATAGACCTATAAACCATAAATGCGCTGGTGCAGAAAGTTAGATCATTTTACACAAATTGTACCACTATTACAAATAATTCTGAACATCACAAAATCAATCCTCATTATGAAGTAACTCCGGTAATAATATTATAAAAGCACAGTTGATTTACATAGCATAATGAACGGCCTAAACTAATGGAATACAGTTTATAAACGTTGTCACTATAAACGTAATGTGTGTTTCAGTTAATCATTTACAGCACATCTTTCAAAATGTAATTGTAAAAGAAATGTCGAAGACATGAAAATCTATTTCAGTAAGGATAATGGTAGCCAGCGTCACTAAAACAACAAAGAAAAGACCAACTTCCGTAGAAACTAAAGCCAATGCAATGTATCTGTACGGATGTATGACGTTACAACGCATACTTTTACCACGACTACCTTTACCACGCAATTTTTACAACGCAGGATCCATTACAACGAAGTACCATTACAACGCATGTATTTACAACGCAGTACCTTTACCACGCATACCATTACAACGTAAGTATTAGTAAGTATATAATATTTTTTGAAATGTAAATTAATTAAAATTAATTTAATTTAATTAATTTAATTGAATTTATTTTAATTAATTTAATTTAATTTAATATATTTAATGTAATTTAATGTATTTTAATTTATTTAATTTAATTTAATTAATGTAATTTAAAATAATCAATTTTTATTTATTTAATTATTTTATTATAATTTAATGTAATTTAATTAAATTATTTTAAATTTTTAATTTAATTAATTTAATTTAATTTAATGTAATTTAATTTAATTAATTTAATTTATTGTAATTTAATTTAATTAATGTAATTTAATTTATTTAATTTAATTAATGTAATTTTATTTATTTTTATTAAATTAATTTAATTTAATTATTTAATTTAATTAATTCAATTAATTTAATTTTATTTTATTTAATTATTTTATTTAATTTATCTTGTACCCCTTTACCCCAAAAACCAAAAACTGACCCTGAACCCTAAAAATACCCCCTTACCCAAAAACTGAAAACTGACCCTGAACACTAAAAATACCCCTTTACCCAAAAACTGAAAACTGACCCTGAACCCTAAAAATACCCCTTTACCCAAAAACCCAAAACTAACCCTGAACCCTAAAAATACCCCTTTACCCAAAAACTGAAAACTGACCCTGAACCCTAAAAATACCCCTTTACCCAAAAACTGAAAACTGACCCTAAACCCTAAAAATACCCCTTTACCCAAAAACTGAAAACTGACCCTGAACCCTAAAAATACCCCTTTACCCAAAAACTGAAAACTGACCCTGAACCCTAAAAATACCCCTTTGCCCAAAAACTGAAAACTGACCCTGAACCCTAAAAATACCCCTTTACCCCAAAACCCCAACCTGACCCTGAACGCTAAAAATACCCCTTTACCCAAACCCAAACTTATAATATTTTTAATAAAATAATATACTTACCAATACTTACGTTGTAAAGGTACCTGCGTTGTAAAAGTACCTGCGTTGTAAATACATGCGTTGTAATGGTATGCGTTGTAATGGATCCTGCGTTGTAAAAAATGCGTGGTAATGGTAGGTCGTTGTAAAAGTTGCGTGGTAAAGGTTGTATACCATCTGTACTGATCTTGGATTGTGTAAATACATGACAATAACATCAGAATGGTGGCATCCATTCTTAGCATTCAAATAAGTTTGCTAACACGATTCAAAAACGTTGTAATCAAAATGACTCCCTAGTGGGCTTCTTGATCGATTATTTTACTAACACATATAACGTTTCTAAATATTTTGTCAATCGCATTGGAGTAATCGATACTTTTGTGATTCAAGAAAATCAGAATAGAGCCCTAGTAGGCGTTCAACATGTTTCAATAAAAATCGAAAGTAACAATCTGCAATGTATATGTGTTTGTTCTGTGACCTGCATATCATTCAGTTACAGTTAATGTAGCAGACCTCATAGTCAAATGACATTCTATGAGACCGCTATAACATATATAATATCCACGTAATAAAATCAAATAAATTCGAAACATATTAAAATCATCTTTGTGCTCCAGCCAGTCAGTGTGCAGCGGCAGGGTCTGAGCTTGAGTGGGTCTGGCACGTGTGGTACTGAGGCGCAACAAGGGCCACATTTGGGGGGGTGGGGGGAGGTATGGGGGGGCGTAGCTAGAGCTGGAGGGGCTCTAAGGAGGGGTGCAAACACAACAAAGCCTCGTTAGCAAGTAAATGGTTTTTTAAAGACCTGTGAAGTACTCTGGTGCGGCTGTGTGTGTGCCCGGGAAGCTGTCTCTGTCAGGCTGACGCACAGGAGGGTAGGGGGGGGAGGGGGGTGGCTGAAGCCCTTTCAGCCCAATGGGAGTTGTGCGCCTGGTGTGGTATGTTAGATGCAGCGCCCTCAACACTGTGCAGCAGGGTTGTAAATTCACTGAGCAAAACACAGTTAAAAATGGAGTTCAGTTATGGCTTTAGCTCAAATGCGTAAAAACAATAAAATTTACCATGTCATGGTTATCAGTGCATTCCATACCTCTGGTCACTCCCCACGCCGCACGGCCCCTCCTGGTTGCCCGTGACTGCCCCACTGATGCTGCTGCTACCGAGGGCTCGCCGCTGGTGTGCGCCTGGTACCTGTCTCGTAGGTACTGTACTGCTGCTCTGTTTTCACCCATTCCTGGCTGTTTATTTTGTTTCTACTGTTCTTTTAGTAAATGTAAATGTAAATGTATAGGCATTTATATAGCGCACTACTTACCCGTAGGGTCCCAAGGCGCTTCGACCGCTGCGAAACCCTTCCTGGCTTCCCTGAGAGATGGTCCCTTAATGGGTATCTCCAGGGTGAGACCAGGCATCCCCGGCGGTCTGGTGGGGCCGTTAGTGAAGATGAGGCAAGCTAATGCCCAGAGTTGCCGAGTGTGAACGCTGATCAGAGTGGGCACCGAGGCGAGAGAATTATCGAGTCCGCTGACCCTGGTCCAGAAACCTGCCGCGCCGGGAATCGAACCCTGGTCCCGGGCCGTCCTCTGCTCTCGGGTCTGCCGCCTCTAACCAGTGAGCCACACTACTTCACAGTAGTACTGTATTGTTGCTCTGTTTGTTCCCCATTCCTGGCTGTAATTTCTATTTATTGTGCCTCTGACTGCCGTTCCTTTTGCGCCCTTGCCCTTTGTGCCCCCCCGCTTCCCGCCGCTGCTCCCCTGCGGCCCCACCCCCTTTTGCCTTCTGTGCCCCGTGCCCTCGCCCATTGACCGCCCCCCTCCCGCCTCCCAGCTGCTCCTCCCTCCCACTTCGCCTCTTATGGAGGGCGCCGCGCGGAAGCGCAGCGGACGCGCTGCTGGCGCACCAAAGGCGCACCAAAGGCAAGCCCGTCTGCGCCCCTCCGCGCCTGGACCGCGCCCAGCGCCAGAACCCCTGGCCCCAGCCGCTGCCAGGGCACCCGACTGAGGTACGACACCGCCACCCTCACCGCACTCAACACAGGACGACCTGCCGCCTGCCACCAAGCCAACCCGAAACGCACCCACGGACCCTTCACCTGCCAAGCATGCAAATTCTCCTGCCTCCGAACCTGCACCCGGCCCACCGAACACAGCAACGACAACAACAACCACCTCAAGTGCATCCTGCTCAACACCTGTTCCGTCCACAAACACGCCGTCGAACTCTGGGAACTCCTTGATACAACAGCACCAGATGTCGCCTTCCTCACCGAAACCTGGATGAACGCCTCCTCGGCCCCCGACATCACCATAGCCATCCCGGACGGCTACAAAATCACCCGGAAGGACCGCGTCAACAAAACTGGAGGAGGAATCACCATCATCTACAGGAACACCATCAGCATCACGACCAACGCTGAAGACACACTCACCGCCGCCGAACACCTACACTTCCAAATCCACACCGACCCCCAGACAACCCTCAGAGGAACACTCATCTACAGACCCCCGGGCCCACGGACACAATTCAGCAAAACCATCGCTGACTTCATCAGCCCGCACGCCCTAACCTCACCAGAGTACATCCTCCTAGGGGACCTGAACTTCCACCTGGAGAAAAACAACGACAACAACTCCACCACCCTGCTCGACAACCTCGACAACCTCGGACTCAAGCAACTGGTGAACACCCCCACCCACTACGCCGGCCACACGCTCGACCCCATCTTCTCTGCCAGCAGCCACGTTGCCTTCAGCCACTCCACCGGACTACACTGGACCAACCACAGCTGCATCCATTTCACCTTCAAGAAGACCACATCCCACCACCACACGCTACAGATCCCCCGCAGATGCTGGAGCAAAGTCACCACAGACCAGCTGACCACATCGCTGAGCCAGAACCCACCTGCCGACACCCCTGACACCAACGACGCAGCAGACAATCTCGCTCAGTGGATCATCAACTGCGCCGACGACCTCGCTCCACTGAAGAAACCCCCAGGCAAGACTAGCAACAGAAAAACCTCATGGTTCACAGATGCCCTCAAAATCGCTAAGAAAGCTTGCCGAACCCTCGAAAAAGCTTGGCGCCACAAACGGACATCAGAAAACATGACAGCCCTCAAAAGCGCCAACCGCGAATACCACCAGATGATCCGCACCACCAAAAGGACATCGTTCAAAGAGCGGCTTGACAACAACTCCCACAACAGCAAGGCACTCTTCAGCATCGTCAAAGAGCTCTCCAACCCCAGCGCCAGCAACAACGACATCACACCTTCGCAAGACCTCTGCGATTCCCTCCCCGCATTCTTCCACCGCAAGATCGCAGATATAGACGACAGGTTTGGACCCCAGACGCCGCCTCCAGCCACCAAACCAATGGCCCTCACCACCAGCCTCAGGGCATGGACGCCCATCAGCACTGAAGACACCACCCGCGTCATGAACACCATCCACTCCGGCTCCCCCTCTGACCCATGCCCTCATCATATCTTCAACAAAGCCGACACCATCATCGCACCTCACCTCCGGAACATCATTAACAGCTCCTTCACGTCAGCCACCTTCCCTGGAAGCTGGAAACACGCAGAAATCAACGCCCTTCTGAAGAAACCAACAGCGGACCCCAAAGACCTCAAGAACTTTCGCCCCATCTCTCTTCTCCCCTTCCCGGCTAAAGTCATCGAGAAGACCGTCAATAAACAGCTAACTACATTCCTCGAAGCAAACAACTCGCTCGACCCATCCCAGTCCGGATTACGAGCCAACCACAGCACCGAGACCGCCCTCATCGCAGCCACCGATGACATCAGGACCTTGATAGACAACGGAGAGGCAGCCGTCCTCATCCTCCTGGACCTCTCGGCAGCCTTTGATACCGTCTGCCACCGCACCCTAATAACCCGCCTCTACAACTCTGGGATCCAAGGAAAGGCCCTGGACTGGATCACATCGTTCCTCACTGACAGAACCCAGAGAGTCCGCCTCCCTCCATTCCGCTCCGAGGCCACCAAGATCATCTGTGGCGTACCTCAGGGCTCCTCACTCAGCCCGACCCTCTTCAATATCTACATGAGCCCCCTCGCCACCATCACACGCAAACACAATATCAACATCGTCTCCTACGCCGACGACACCCAACTGATACTCTCCCTCACCAAAGACCCTCTCACCGCCAAAGCCAACTTCCAGGACGGAATGAAAGATGTCACAGAATGGATGAAGCACAGCCGTCTGAAGCTCAACTCGGACAAGACGGAGGTCCTCATCCTCGGACAATCCCCATCTGCCAGGGACGACTCCTGGTGTCCCACGACGCTGGTCAACGCACCGACACCCACGGACCACGCTCGCAACCTGGGATTCATCCTGGACTCCTCCCTCACGATGACCAAGCAAGTCAACGCAGTCTTGTCCTCGTGCTTCAACACCTTGCACATGCTCCGTAAGATCTTCCGGTGTATCCCCACCGAAACCAGAAAGACGGTCACCCAGGCCCTCGTCACAAGCCGACTGGACTACGGGAACGCCCTCTACGCAGGAACCACAGCCAAACTTCATAAACAGCTTCAGCGCATACAGAACGCCTCCGCACGACTCATCCTCGACATCCCTCGCCGCAACCACATATCCGCCCACCTGAGAAACCTGCACTGGCTCCCCGTCAGCAAGAGGATCACGTTCAGGCTGCTCACCCACGCACACAAAGCACTCCACAACACGGGCCCCGAATACCTCAACAACCGCCTCTCGTTCCACACCCCCACCCGCCAGCTCCACTCCACCAGCCTCGCCCTCGCCACCGTCCCATGGATTCGCAGAGCCACCACCGGAGGAAGATCGTTCTCCTACCTGGCAGCCAATACATGGAACTCCCCCCCCCGCACACCTATGACTGACCCAGGACCATCTCACCTTCAGGAGACACCTCAAGACCTGGCTATTCGAGCAGTAGCGCCCCCCCCCCCCCTTCAGGGCCTTCATACCCTCACGGGTGAGTAGCGCGCTCTACAAATGTATTGATTGATTGATATGCGATCCACTTGCTCGTACACCAATTTGAGACCAGCGCAGAAAAAAGCTACCAAGAGACCAACTTCCAGGGCAGCACAATTAGTGATGTGGGTGGCATGCGTGGATAACCATAATTAGCAAATTTCAGTGACTGTATGTGTTTGAGCCAGAACAATAATTCCGTTTTTAATTGTGATTTAACTGTGATCTTTGTGCTGTTTTCCTGCCTGAGTCCTGGCAGCACAGATTGTACGTTCCAAAGTGGGCATTTCATCTCGTTTAATGGAAGGGTGGGGTCCATGGGACACTTGTCTGTTTTCTCTTCTCCACCCAACTAGTGTTTAAATCTACATGGTCTGGGGCTGATGAGAAATGTATACAGTGTGAACAGAAAAACACATCAAGATGGCAGAATTGGAGTTATTGACATTTACAAGTCATGCAGTTTTGCAATTAGGAGATTCCAATGATCTGAGAGGTCAAGGCTGGGTGATCTTGTTAAATTTCCTTTACTGCGACTAGATGTGAGCAGTCGGTCTGCAGATGCAAAGTAGCTTTCAGAAATGTAAGGTATGGCTCTCAAAGGTCCGATCTTTATACAAGATATCACCAGTGTTTGAACAGTGGTTGACAAGTTTCTTTTTGAATAGGAAAGGTCTGAGGTTGTGGAGCAGCCTTAGATGGAATCCTGCACATTTTGTGAATTCTTTAAATTCGAGGTCATGGCCGAGATTAATATAGTGTGAAATGTAGCACTTTAGCCAAATTAATAATGAGGGACGATATTTACAGTTTACAACGTAGCCAGCCAATTTGAACAATTGCTCTTTTAAATGGGTAAGGATAGGTATGTTATTGTCAAATTGTGCAGGTAAGCATTATTATTTTTGTTACTTTATTTTTTAAGGAGAGGTCAAGTAATGGGGAAGGGGCCTTGTGCAAGAGATCAGGCAGCAAGACAGGGGGTTTGCATGTGTCTTGAGGCTGGATGCATAAGGTCTGAGTAACATGGGAATGATTTAGAAGTGGTTAAAACAGACTTCAAGTTATTTTTCCGGAATGGGGCTCTGGAGGGCCAAGGCGAAAATGATGCTTTTCTAGTAAAGATGTTGATCTGGTACAGAAAGTCAATATCCTCCTTGATCCTCTGAATTGTTTGGGAGAAGTGATTGGCTAGATGATAGCTATTGCTAACTGTGGGTGTGAAAGCATGAGCTGTGTGAAATAGGCTGTGGATAGTTCTGAAAAATGTGCTGGGTTTGCTAATGACCTTTTACACTTTAGAACAGAGGAATGAAGATATTGCCTGCATGTGAAGTGTTTGTATGTTATTCCTTCTTTCTGTAGGAAGGTGAGTTTAGAGGGATGAAATAATTTTTTCTTTCACCTCCCAAGAGCATGCAGAATGTTTCTCTGGTTGTTGATTTTTCCTGTTGAACTAGCCGGCATACATTTCAAGAGGGCTGTGCTTCAATGTGGCTGGGGCAAGTGAGTTAAGGATCCCAGCTATTTTATTGTTGTAATAGTTTATTAAATTAGTTGGATCAGTGGTTGAAGGACTGTCCTTAATGATCGTGGAGTCAGGCGTGTTGTGGTGAATGCCCTTTACATCACAGACATAAGCTAGTACCTAATCATTGACAGTTTGATTGTTCATGGGAGTGACACCATTGTTCACTAATATAAGGGAATGGTCTGATCAATTAACAGGGATTGAGATGTGCAAGAGAATGTGGCCAGTTTTAGCAATCACTAGGTTGAGAATGGTACGTTTGGTTTTGGTAGGAAGGCTGCTTTGTTGGGTTAGGTCACCAATAAAGATGCATTTACAGGTTGAAGCTGAGTTGTTATGAAATCCTTAAGTTCCTTAAGTTCTTCCATAAACAAATGCCAGAGTGGTAAATTAATTAATACATGAATGAATGATCTGAGCATTTATATGGCACACTGCTACCCTATCCTGGGTGTCCTGGCACTGGAAAATGCGATGAATATGAAAGGAAGAGATGAAGGAAAAGAGTAAGGCTACAGGTCAATGATATGTAATCAGCTTTTAAAGGACATTTAAATGATGATGCCCACAGTAAGAGCTTGGAAAGTCTTGGCGGACAGAGGGTCTACCAGTGATCAAGATTGGTATTTTTATTGATGATAGCCACTCGCCACCAGGTTTCTCAGTTTTGTCTGTTCTGTCCAGATGTATTGTCTTGTAGTTATGTGATAGTATGAGGTCAAGGTTCTTGCTCAGGGGTATATTAGAGATGGTTGGAGTGTTCAGTAATATAGACCCACAGTTTATGAAGGCACCTTTTATGGCTAGTGTGCCATCAGTAGAAGAGTTAAGTAGCGTTAATGTTGATCAGGTTGTAAGTGCATGAAAATTGTGCGATAGTCCGTAAAACATGTTTGGCTAGAGAGGGCGGTAATCGAGACACATGAAGAGTTCAAGGTTGTTATTTATGAAGTTTCTGTGAGGTCGTCCCTCAAAGTATATAGTCATGGGATATAAGTCACGGGTGATAAGGAGTCCTGTAAATAGTTTGTTTTTCAGCATTGTCCAACACGGTAGTAGGAGAGCTTTCAGGGTCAGATTCCTCCTGGGGCGTGTTACCCAATAAAGTGGGAGGAGAACAAAGATTGTTTGCACTCAAGGTGGCTGGAGAGACACATGTCAACTTCTTGCCAGATATGTAGTTTTGCATATTCAGAATAGCATCATGCATAGAGTACCATAGAGTTGAGCTTTTGCTGCAAGATTCCAAGGTCATAAATAAAGTGAGCTGATGAAAGGAGTGGGGCATGTCAGGACAGATTTGGATGTCTTGTCAATATCGGGAGTGAGGAATACTAGAGGAGTTGTGATAAAGAGCAGGTGTGGCACGGAGCAGACCTGCAGTTCCAGAAATATTGGAAAACGTATATTTAGAACAGTGTAATTGTGTGCCCTTCTATGATATACTACTAGCCACATAACAGACGTGGGGGCTCATGCATCAAAGTCGCATTTTCCGCTTACCAAATTGCGATATTAAAGAAATCGCTATTTGGTAAGCGCAAAATGCAATGCATCAAAACAGGTTGCAAATAGCGATGCTCGAATTGCGATTTATTAAGAATCACAAACTTAATTAAGGAATAGATATTTGCATTTGCGACTTCATTCTTTCCTACAGACCTCAAGGCCTATAGGTGGGAATGGCTTTGCATTGCCTAAATTGCGATTACCTAATTGGTAATGGCAAATTAGGTAATGCAAAGGCAAGGGTGCCCGGGGGCCTAAGGCCCCCCTGAGGCGCCCCTAGAAAAAAAGGGTGCACATACATGTAAGGCACACACATGCCCTTGGGCATGGGTACTCACAAATATTTGCCAAGGGTCCACAGAGTACGGTCTGTAGTGTGACCAAAGGCTCCACTTATGCCATCAGGGTGATGGCAGGGGTTCCAGGTGGGTTAGGGATTGTGAAATGAGGTCTCAAAAAAGTTAAATAAAAGGGCAAGCATTTATTTGCAGGTTAATAAATACTTGCCTTTTTATTAAAAAAAATTCTGAATATCAGTGTTCAGCAACTAAACAGCAGCTCATGCTGCTGTTCACCACGGGGGCCACATGTGAAGTTCAAGAGGGCCCTAGGTGCATGTGTGCGCCACATGGCACTTTGAAAAATGCAGTTTTGTGAATTTTTCAAAGTATGCACATATTAGCTTCAACTTGAAGTTGATGCTACTTAGCGTTTCCTAATTGCACAGTTTGAATTTAGGGAAGGTTTCTTGCATATGCATATGCATTAGGGAATCACAAATTACGATTCCCTCTTTGCATTCGCAATTTAGGTAATTGCGAGAAATTGTGATAAGCTAATTTGCGAATCCCAGAACTTTTCATGCATTGCAAAAGGCCATTTTGCGATTGCTACTGGCCGGTTTTTGTGAATCACACTGTTAGTGATCGCAAAATTGCTTGATGCATGTGCCTCTTAGCCTCTTGTATGTGCCCTATATGTATTTTATTTAAATATTATTTTATTTACCATCATCTCTTCTCAGCACTAGCCAGTGAATCTGGTATGCTAATATCTGTTGTATATAACGAGCTCTGCTGCTACTGAGGCTAGGTTCATACTAAGTAAATACATGTAATAAATTATTATATGCACTTATACTCCTCCCAACTCTCTATAGCATGCTGTTCTTGTGTTACATCAACTGTGTTAAGCGCTCCTTCAACATCCTTTGGGTATTTTGCTCTCATTGTATAAACTTATACCATACTGAGCGGATGCCAGATGAGATGTAAAAGGTTGAGATCATTGGCTCATATTATGAATGCATTATATGACTAGGTGACGGTAAGAAAATATTCAGAGTAACTATTATGTATATAGTGAGAGAACGACAAAGATACTATAACGGCGGACTGTTGCTTCTGCACCTCATGCTAGTTTCAATTACAGTAGGGGTCCTTGCGCAACTATTATGTATATAGTGGTTACTAACCCGTTGTCATACTATAGGCCGTGTACCACAGGTCAGATGTAAGATCAAAGAAAAAGTGGTTGAAACTGTGGTATGCCAACATCTAGTACTAAGGGGCACAGGAGTAAAGTGCATAGTTTGTTAGTCATTTTCTTTGATCCTTATCTATGAAGTCCACTTTCATTTGTCATTTCATTCAGGTTTGTCATTTTATTGAAGCAATTCAATCTTCACAGAAGAGTTATATTTGCTCCAATTTACCCAAAAGCCTTGAATATTTTTTAAGAGGCGTCACTTGTGAAATTCTGTGGTTTGTTTCACTCCTCTTCAACCTTACCACATCATCTGTCCAACAAGTTCCAATTTAAATCTCACCAAACAGGGCAATTGTCCTCTGGTTTGCTTAGTTGTTTGACTTCATTTATCACACGGGGATTGCAAACATTCGGTTGCTAACCTGAAGTGACTCCAAGCAGCAAGACTGGTGCACATGAAGCCAGCACATGCTTATCAACTGATTCATTGATATGCTGTAAATTCCAGGCTTTTTACGTTGGCTTTGAGGATTGCCATAAGTCAACACATTAGTAAGCAATTTACTGACACTAGAAGACGGATCACTTCAAAGACTTGCCCTTTGATGCACAAAGTTCACTGGGTGCGTTTGTTTCCTTCATATTACACGTAGGTGATATGGTGGTCTTTTTCAACAACAGATTGAAAATAGACATCTTTAAACAGCGTACACAAAATTGCTTTAAAAAACAGATGTCTTTTAACAGGCACATAAGGTGATTCTTGTTTTCTGTATATTGGTATCAGTTTGCAATTTGTACACGTAACATGGGTCTTTCTATACATAAATTGTTGCAGAAAGTTGGTTGTAAGTTAGAACAGAGCTTGCTAAAGCTTTTGAATTATATTTGCTGAAACAAATGTCCGACTGAACACATGTTAATAAGAGTTGTGATATGACGATTAAAAAGCCTGAGCACAAAATGGGCTGTAAAAGGTCAGCATTTGAATGTTTGAAAGTTTTTTAAAATTTCTTTTTATTTCAGCACTGCACAGATATTGCATTACAAGACAATTTTACATTGTATAATGCATCGGCGGTAGGCTAGTTATTAACGTTTTATATGAGAGCAGTCTACTTGGGTGCCCACATGTTCCATTCATTCGTTTCATTGCTAGGCGCATAATAACTAGGTTTGGAAGATAACATATTTTTCAGGCTAGTCTGTCTCTTCTCTTTGGGATGCCATAGCTCTCATTCAGAGTTTGGCAGAGCGGACGAACCCTATGTTTTTGCTTTCTTCGCCCTAAGCTGGCAGGGTATGCCCAGACATGGGTCCCTTGCTCACTTTACCACTGGATTCAAGCTAGCCCGGCTGATGACGGCTGATTAGCCAGAAACCGGTCCCAGGATGCTTGTTTCCGGTCCAGGGAAGACATGGCTTGGCAGTTCGGCTGGACTGTTCCCAGGAGGCACAGGGTCAGACTGATTTGCATATGGCCATGTCTGAACTGGGGCGGCAGAGTGAGCTAAAGAATGATGATGGATTAAACCCAGATCAGTTGACTGGGGGTGAGTGCTTGCAATGTTCCACACTCCGTCCATCATCCCCTTTGGTTTTGCCTTGGAGCGGACACACCTCCATCAATTGGCGAGCCAGCTGCGGAGCCAAACTTGTGAGTCCCATACCCAGTTTATTTTACCAGTCCCCCGATATGTTTCCGCTTTTTGATAAAGACTCTGAACCCAAAGGACCCCATCAACTACAGATTAGGTGCTCTTTAGGGACACGTCTAGTATAGTGTAATAAGGGTGGTCCCCAGTTGGTCTTCTACCCTGTAATTTAGTGGGTGGGCAACACCTGGCCCCCTTTACACCTTTACCCAAGTTGGGACTGATGGCAAAATGTACAGCCTTTTCGGAGTGCAGTAGGTACTACCATAAGTGATGCCTCGTGGTTTTCCCTTTTAAATAAAGTCCAGTGACCTGTGGCAAACTGAGTCCATCTGTGTATGTGTGTGTTTTTCATTATTATTTTTATTTATTTAAAGTTGATGGTCTCGAAAACGTTTTGACAATGATTATAAGCAAGGACCTTATTTGTAATGGAAACGGCTCTTTATCACCCTTTGCTGCACCTGATATTAGGGTAACTCCTTCATGTTCTACTGATTCTTGTTTGAAGGTAGTACATAAGGTTTCCCACCAGAAAAAGCAACTGGAGAGTGGACTTGTCTCATGCCATGTCAGTATCCACCCTCTAAATGCATTCTGGGAGCTGGGTTCTAAGACTTCTGACATCCACTGAATGACGGTCAGGGAAAGCTGACCAACTGCCAGGTACTGGAAATGTAAGTTTGAGCACCCCAGCTTACACCGAAAACTGACCGCAATATAGAAGTATGTGGGCCATTCCGTGCTGCTGTATGTGGAGCTGAGTGCTGTCCGATTCCGTAAGCTAGGAGTAAGCTGGTGGAGTGAAAACATCAGCACTACAAGCGCAGATATTAAAATCTGTACAGAATACAAAAACATAATGGATGGATGCTTGAATTAATCTCAGCTCCTAGTAATCACTCAGAGCTAAATCCCATTCCATCGTTACTTTGTGCGCCATGCCACCTCAGCTTGGACCCAGCCATATGACCAGTTTCATCCTTGTTATGGGCTCATTAGCTTGGTATAGCTTGGCCCCAGTGACACAGTGTGCACAGGACCCACGTCTGGTATGGTGTGCAAAATAACGGTGGACTGGGATGCAGCCTGAGTAATTACCAGTGGCTGAGATTCATTCAAGCATTCCATCCATCACTTTTTGTATACTTTGAGAGTAAACCAGGGAACAGAATGAGACAAGTTGCACTGAGATCAGCAAGTAGTCTGTGCACATTTGTGCCGTACTTTCTGTGCATGCATTATGAAGTAGGGTCCCAAAGCACCATATAGAACACAACAGGCCCACCTTGCCACATCAGAAACATGAGACCCCCACCTGCCAGTCTGTTAGGTTGACCATACTGTCTCAGTACGCCCAAAAGGCCTCTCTGCTAAATACAAGCTATTTCTTCTGCGACCCACACAAAGCTTCAGCTCTGTCCCAGAGCCCCTACTCTCTCCTTGCACAAGAGGAGCTCGTCACTTCTCCCACCTATTGAGAGATAGCTAACCACAGGAACATAGGAACTTATTAGCGCAAGAGGAAAATGTGGGGCAATAGTTGTTTTCACATTTTCTAAATTTCTCAATTTATTGTAATTGTTTTCGCCAGCTTGCCTTATCGAAACGTACGACAGCTAAGTGCCAATGGTATTTGTAAATCTTTTGCTTTTTTAAGGATTCTGAGAAATTATACTAAACGATTTCGATAAACAATGTCTGAATAGAGACAGGATTTGCGTATCATTGATGTATTCGAGATGTCAAAATATGAAGTTGTGGTCCAACTGCTCACTATAAAACATCTGACCACAGTCCATTTGTTGAACTACCTCGCTGAAATGAAATGTGTGCTTCCCCTCAGCCATCTATCTTTGGCTGAGGCTATAATGCTTAGAGTATTTTAAAACGGTCTCTTTTTCTCTTCTCTGCATTTCCATTGATCTAAAATATATTTACATTGCATTGCATGAGTTTGTTCTTCACTCAAGAAATGTGTCTTTAAGTGCTCAGTCTTTGCTCAGGCCCATTATTGAATTTTAAAGTGTTTCTTTTTCACTTCATGTTGGAAGTGGTCTTCTTGTAACAAACTGCACCAAAGCCTGGCTCAACTACCTGTCTCTGACACATGTTTTTCTCATATTTTCTAGAATCCCCCCTCAAATAAGCTGCCTTGGTCCAGTACCCTGGGACCACAAAATATCTCCCTGTAACAATTAGCCCATAAAGCTGTAAATGTGATTGAGGTCCCTAGAAGTTCAAATTTCTGCATCAAGTTTAGTGAGGGGAGAGTGCGACAATGTCCGGATTTTTAAAGAAATTAAGACACATTTGATTGCATTCAAGATTTGTATACAACGCTATCTAATTAGTGCCCGGTCCAGGGAGTGCGCATATTGTGGGTAGAAAAGTTGCAATGTTTTAGCAAGTTTTTGTCATAAAGAAGGTTGAACTCTTCCAGCAAAATCTTATCACAAGAAGAGGTGAGTTCATCAGTGCTCTAATGCAGCAAACCATCTTCTAGGTGGATGGTTAACGAAGTTCAGCTTTAGTAGCTTTTGTATTGTGTTTGTAATCTTCACAGTGAGGCACTGGATTAAAGAGGATTTTACAGAGTTAATTCATTTGCATTTAAAATATTAATAGTGGATAAAAACAGCCTGTGGCTTAACCTAAATTTAACGCTGTTTTATCATTGTGGTGTGATAGCATGCTGGAGGATGAGCAGAACAAGGTTTCAGTAAGTGTAGTAGACTCAAGGTTCAAAGTCTTTTGATCCAGGCAGATATGAAAGTTGTATTAGAGACAGGAGACCAATAGTTCACAGTAGCTTTGATGTGATGTGTTGGAAATTGGTCAGTCGGTCAAAAGGTGGTAATTCTTTTGAGGTTATTTGGGCACAGTTTGATGTCTGGGTCTGGAAATTGTGGGAATGGGAAGTGTTGTGGGATATGCAATCACAGTATTCTGGCGCTGTTTGACAAATCTCCATAAATCATATTAAAAAAGTGCTACTTTTTGACTAGTTTGTGCACGGAACGTTTTGGGGTGATCCATCAAGTGGGGTGAGAAAAAAAGGGGGTCACATAATGAGTTTTCTCCATTCATCTTTCTATAAGAAATTTAGACACTGCTACAGCACAAACCGCTGAACAGATTTACACCAAATTTTGCAGAAAGCTAAATCTTGGTTCCCCCTCCCTTTTTTATTGGAATTTGGCCCTGGGTGATGGAATCCATTAAGCCTATTAAGCCTTGGGGAGGGGGACTGACTACCCCAAACCTGTTAATATATATGTTTTGTTCCCGGAGGGTGGGTCGCCGGGCCATCACTGGCTTGGGAAGAGGGGCCGTGTGGCGGGGGTCGCAGACAGGGCCTGACCACAAGCCAGGCACTGTGGCCAACCCCCTACGTGCATGGACCAAACCCTGTGCACAGGGCGTTGTTAGCTGCCTGCGGGGGGGGGGGGGAGGTTGGATACAGGGCCTGGATGCAGGGGTTGGGTTTACGTAAGGTAACAAAATAATACTTTGTTAAAAAAAAGTCTTGAAATCCACTGGAAAAAACAAAGGTTAAAGTAGCATTATAGTTCGGAGAGAATTTCAGTGGCAACGTAACTTTTAAACATACAAAAACGAGTATGATGGGGAAGATGTTATAGTTATCTGAAGTAACTATAACTTGTGAATTTCAGTTGTTTTGTACTTTTAAAACGTTACAATGCCACTGGAATTCTCACCTAACTATAACGTTACTTTAACCTTAGGTTTTTTCAGTATTTTTTTGTGGCTGAAGACCTGACCTCCCCTTTTTTCCCCAGTTACCTCTACTACTACCCACCTCTGAACCTTAAAATTACCCTTACCACCCTTTACCACTACATTCCCCTAAACCCTAAAATTACCCTTACCACTGTTTAGCACTGCCCATCCCACAACCTTAAAATTACCCTTATCACCCTTTACTACTACCCACCCTAAATACTAAAATCACCCTTACCTCCATGTACCACTACCCTGACCTAAACCCAAAATATCTTGACCAACCTTTACCATTTCTCACCCTTAAGTCCTAAATGTTGCCTTACTGCTATATGTACATACATACACTAATCTAATATACTTACCATGTGTGGTAAAGGCATGCATGGTAAAGGCTGCATGCTTAAGGTATAGTGTGGTAATGGCTGCCTGGTAAAAGCTGTTTCCTCTTCAACACTTGACCCTCAGGGCAGCCAGGCAGAGAATTGTATGGCTGGCACAGGGATGTGGTATAGATTAGAATCTCAAAGGACACAGTATCACTTAATGTACCACATTCCAGTCCGTGCTTTTAATGCAGGGACATCATAGCCATATTTAGGGGTTAAGAATTAAAGGATATGCATGATGACCATTTGAGAGCTATTATCTATGAATGGCTTAACCCAGGCAAGGAATGTGCCTGCAAAATTTGTGTCTGTCAGTCTTCCAATGCAGATGGTGGGATCGATGGTATCAAAGGCTACTGATGTATCTAATATGAGTAGTGCCTCCACACCATTGCTCTCAACCAGTTTGGATTGCTCGTCTAATAGTTTATGCTGTGATATGCACTGAAGCCTGCCCAGAAGGAATCCAGTAAGACATTTTGCTGGTGAAACATTGTATTAAAACTACTTTTACCATTAGCTTGTCTACGTAAGACACTTAAGATATGGCATGCTATTTGCTAAAATCATTATTATTATTTTTTTTTACCTAAGGCTTCACCAAAACAGATTTACAGGTTTTGGCTCTGGGGACCAGTCTGGTGTTCAAAAAGTCATAGCATAGAGGTACTAGTGCATGATAGAGAGGGAGAATAGCTGTTTTCTGGATCATTTCGGTAAACACTTTGCAGCTACTCACAACTATGGACCGTAGGCGAGTCCAATTATCAACAATAATTGAGTAGCAATTATCTGTTTGAAGCATTCTAAAGTGTTAATTAATGGCTGAGATTAAATATCTTGAGGGATAATGGGGGTGAGGGAATGCCTACCCACTCTCTGTCTGCTCTAATGATTAGGATTTTTCCCTCACTGAAATTAGCACTGTGCTTGCACACTTGGAAGGAGGGTGTTGGGGAAGATAGACTAGATTTTGGTGTTGGAAGCTCTCATATGATTATGAAATAATTATTTAGTGAGGTTTGGGGTGTTTCAAATTCATGTGGAGAGGCACTCCACTTTAGCTTCTCTGATCTGCTATTTAGAAGAAGGATCTAAATCGGGACAGAGATTCTTTGCTGCATGGGAATAACTTCTCTTCCACTTTGTCTCCTTCTACCAGGTCTCAATAGTGATTGTCTGTGTTGTACCATAGGTCATCTTGGTCTGGAGCTTTAGAGTTTATTAATGGTTTTGCTATGGCCAAACTTAGCCCGAGACTTAATGAAAACACTTTAGATGGTATTTGAGATTATCGTGAGATGGTACAAGCTTTGCAGAGCTACATGCTTCCTCAAGCAGAGGAATAAAGTTTTGTATGTTGAACTATCAGCAGTCGGATTTCATGCTAGAAATATTCATTGGCCTGTGCTGATTTCTCCTCGTAACATGGATGCGAAAGGAACTCTAAAATGGTCATTTCAGACAAAAGCTATTGGGTAATGGAAGAGAATTTTTTTATTGTGGAGAATATTCCATGCAGGAATGATCTTGCTAAAAGAACTCTAAGATAGTCAGTTCAGACAAAAGGTATTGGGTCATAGAAGGGATTATTTTTTTGTTATTGTGGAGAATGTTGCATGTAGGAATGACCGGCTCTGTGTTTAGGTTTCTGGTTCAATGTTTTTACATCGAACATTACAAGGCAATCAATAAGGCTAGGGACTGCCCCTCAGCTTACAAACAGAGCAATGAATCCCCCAGTAAGATGAATGGGTTTTGTCAGGTACCAAATCCCTGCATCTGGCTGCACGTTGGTTATTTTCACACCAAGGGGCGGTAAAGTAAAAGAAAAAGTAACCTCTTATTACTAACTTAACATAAAAAAACAAGTATTTCATCATCTATAGTAAGTAGTGATTTGTTTAGTTGTCACTTCTATACTCTCGTGTACAATAATGGAAAACCTCCCCCTTTGCTTCTGTCAGGCTTGTTTCTTCCAAAGATCTTGAAGCCAATGGGACCCGTTCATCAGTAATCGGTCACTGCTGAGTGTGATCAGTCGTGAAGCGGTCTTTGTGTGGCCATGACAAGACCACATAAAACATATGTGGGCTATTGATCTTGAGAATCCAATTCAGCACAGGACAGCTGCAATATGCAGCTGTAGGTTCTCAGCACAAAGAAAACATGCAGTAGTCAGATGCCACAATGGGTATTAACGGTATACATCAGTATGACCTCATATTTGTTTGATACCACAGTAGGCTGGAACATCACTTTTGGGGCAACTCCCATATGAGTGTGGAAATCCTTCAGGAGCATAAATCATATTTAGGTGCAAAAAAATCAAGTGTATGTGTAAAATCACTTTGTGTAAATTCAGTTTTAAGTACAAAATATGCCTTGGTGCAAACGAAGCAGCATTGTGGTATCTCGTTTAGGTACAAAATTATATTTAGGTACAAAATCACACTTGAGTCCGTATCGGAAGAAGTGTGGAAACAACCTTTAGGAGCAAAATGTACTCCTAAAATGTGAACATTGCAATGCATAGCCATTTCACTGCACTGCCCAGGCACTACAGTGAGAATAATCTAACAGTCAGTAACTAACAATGAAAATGAAATACTCTGTTGCAACACTTTATTCAAGCTATGGCTGAAGGTGGTAACCAAATAAACCAGTGGGTGAAGTGGCCTGACCCAGAGTTCGCCGTCTGTGTATGTGTTTGGCTTTCATGACAGGAGTGCAGGATATAGGTAAAGCTATATGTAGCCAAATCCAAAACTGTTAATGATCCTAAACCGGAATTAAAGGAAAAAAAACGTTGTTATCTAAAGTACATGCATATAACATGTTCAGTACTGCTATATAATTATTCACATAGTTGTCACAGGATTGATAGCAGAGAGTTTAAAGGAATTATAGTACTCTCTTTGCTCCTTTTAGCTTTTTCAAAATGATGGTCCTTGTTTTTCAAATAAGGTGTAAACATCTGACTTGGTAGACCGCTTCCCATCAAGGTTAGTGAAGTTGTGAGTCAGGTGTTATTGTATATTGTGCATATTAACATTAAGTGTACTTATTTTGCAAAGCAAGCACTGGCAAAGCCAATAGATATGTTTTATAACTGAAAATCGGAACTATTTCAGACTTATTCTTTTGCCAATCTACCACTCGTAATATTGGTTCCTGGTTTTCCAGTATCCCGGTGTGTATTGATTCCTGTACCATACTCTCCTGTTGTCCCTCCCCCTGTTCCACTGTGGGTTGAAACCTCTCCCTAAAACAATTTGATTTGCAGTGGAGGGCTGTGTATTAAATCCTAGTTGTGTACTATCCTGATTATTGTAATCACTGTCTGATTCTGATGTAGAATCAAAAAAGGTAATTGTCTTTCTTTTATTAGTTCCAGTATGGTGGTACTTAGCTGGGATATTAATTATCCCTTGCACTATAGAAACTGGGGTCCCACCACTCACCCCTACCGTTCACCAAACGGCAGTGCTTAGGAAGAAATAATTAGCAACACCTTACAAACAAAAGTCTTCAAGTAATTTCTAAAGCTAGCCCTATTGCCAATTCAGTATCCTGAGCTCCACCCCCGGTAAACAACGTTTATGACAAAACTTTTTCCCCGCATGGAATCACAACGCGGTCGTTACAACGACCGCGTTGTGATTCCGCATACCATTACTCCGCAAGCCGGAACAACGACTTGCGGAGGGTGGGGGAGGTGTTGGATTTAAAATCCAACACCTTCCCTAGTTTCCGCACAGACTGGAGTTGGAATAGTAAATTATACTATTCCAACATCCAGGGCCCCCCTCAGCAAGTCGTTGTTCCGACTTGCGGAGTAAAGGTATGCGGAATCACAACGCGGTCGCTGTATCGGCCGCGTTGTGATTCCCTGCGGGGAAAAAGACTGCGGGACAAAGACCTATATTCCTCCACCCCCTCACCACAGGAAGGCAGGCAATACATTTCCACTGTCTGGGGAAAGCTGTCCTCATCCTCTGCCTTCTTCCCTTCCAAACCAGAGGCATCCAAAATGGATACCGCTGTCTTCTGTACTCAAACTCACTTACAGAGTTCTGAGGCCGCACATGCACTACATTCGCACTGAACATATAGGATGTCAGTGGATGTTTCTATGCATGTAGGCTCCACACTTAGGGGGTCATTAGGATGGCAGGCGGACTTTGCCCGCCCGCCATCCTCGTGGTAATAGGGACCGCCTGCCATAAGGGCGGGGGTCCCGTGGGGGGTATTAGGATGTGCCCGCCACTGTGGCGGGCACATCCTGTATTTTTAGCATTGTGGCGGGCGGTGCTCTCCCACCGCCCGCCACAATGCTAAAAATGCATTGCAGCATTTGCATATACAAAGCGGCAGGCACCACGCGGTGCCTGCCGCTTTTTTATGCAAATGTGGGGGGGTACTAGAGGTACCCCCCGTGTGCAGTGTGGTAAATAAAATATTACCCTGGCATAATTTCCAGGCATTAACAATTAGCATGTATCAAATGAGAGGCAGAGAGTCCGTGGTGTCCAAGTTAAAAGGGCTTTATTCCAATAACTCGAGTTAAGGGAGAATCTGTTCCATCACCACTGAGGTTCAGGAAGGGTCTTCTAACATTATTTACAAAGAACAACACATATATACATTTTTCCTTGTACATAGGGAGGAGCGCTCCAGGCAGAGCATGAAAGAAAGAGATAAGAGCATGTGGGCGTGCATGAGGGTGTACACTTGATGAGTCACAGGTGGGTGATAGGTGGGTGGCTACATAGAGGAGGAGTTACATGGCAGGCTGGAACTTTGCCCTACTTGTGCACGCAATTTGAGCATGACGTGCAATTGACGTGTAACTGGGAGGAGAGCTGACTTTCAGTCTAGTAGAGAGATCTTTAGTGTCAAGGCGACCAGCACGTCTGGTACTAACTGATATCTTAAGTCAGGGGATGTATTATCTGAAGCAAAGGCTGCTCATCGCTAAGAATCAGAAAAAGCATATATTTCTTCGTGCATTGCATGGGGGCTGTGAGCTTTCAATGGATGCAAGCACTGTGATTTACTTCAATGGAGACAGAGAGGCGAGGCCCTATCTTCCGTGGACGGGTTCTGTTTACCTTCCTCACTGGGCAGGAATGTGACTCTGTACAGCAGGCAGATAACTGTTATTCATAATACAGTCTTGGCAACCCTTGCTGGGTCTCTTTCGGCTGAGCTAGAAGTATGCGAGGTCAGAGTTACGTCACTGCAGCTTGCAGTGTGTCAGGAGTCATGAAAACCCTAATTCAGAAACTGGCTCAGGCTGAACCACAAAAAGGGTTCATCGTGACTTATTTAAAAGTGCACAATGCAAATACATGGGCCTTAAATGCTAACTTAATATTTCTTACATGGGAGACTTGAAAACTGGCATCCTAATGCAGGACGTAAATGCAGAGGCCTTGTGATTCAAGCCACTAAGAGAAATATGCATGGGTGACATGCACAGACATGTAACATAGGGTAAACGTAGGGGACATCTTGGTCAGGCAAAATTTCATTTTCCTCATTCCCTCCTTGTCCCCTACGTAACCCTTCAGGATACATCTATATTCATGAGACCGTATAGTTGATCATACAGCATCATTTGTTCGTCCTTAACCCTTTGTATACTTGGATGTGGAACACATGCAGTTGCACACAGGCCGCAAATGGCCGGGCCACACTGCAGACAGAGACAGCAACCAAATATCATAAGTAGGATCATTCCTAGGAAGGACAACACTTTCCATCCCCAAGCAGATATCACACCCCAGAGCCAACTGGACCAAGTCCATGTGCCTGGGTCTTGATGTATGCCATGAGCAATCTTGTGGAGCCTTGTTATCGCTGCATACACAGATGGCGCATTATTTGGGATGAAAACGCAACAACTAGATCGGATCACGCTACAAGCTCCGCCCCTATCCGCCAAGATGACGTCTAGAACGAGACGATTTTGAAGAACAACAAGTCTCATAGCAGACTGTTCCTGGGTCAAGTTCGCCAGGGCAGATGCAGTCACATTCACTACTGCCTCAAGAGTCCTTGTTAACCTGCGTATCAGTTTACTGTTTTGGACGGGACCTATGAAGAAAAAGAATCCTTTGTTGAAATCTGTATATTGCTCCCAAGCTGTTTCAGTCTGATCAATCCCTGAGGCATCTGTCTCTCTCCTTACTCTAACATGTTCTAGTCGTGAATCTCTATGATAATGGGATGGGGCCAAGAATACAGGTGGCAATAAGAATGCTATATAACAAGTCCCACCCCAGTCTAAGGGCAGATGTACATAGGCTGTCTGACCGCAAATGAAATAGGTATGGCGTGATGTTTTGAAAGAAGAAAGTCCTTTATCATTAAACTCAACTACAACTTTACACTCGCTGTGTCCCATATGTACTGAGCCTTTCTTATTAACACATAAATCACCTTTTGCTGGTAGAACTGAAATAAACGGTGGACCTGTATTTTGCTTGGGCTGAACGTTTAACATTATAAAATTAACGGATGCATTTCCCTGCTCGTACTCTTCATTCTCTAGATCGGTTCCCTTCCTTTGGGGAAATCCGTCTTTGTCTGGAAAACATGCTTCATTCATTACTTTATTCAGGTGTCCATATATCCAGCCACCTGGATAAGTTACGTACTTTCTATCTATTGAGGTCATTAAGGCAAACCATGCTCCACATGAACCATTGTGTGAGAACGGTAGAGGATAGAAGGGCAGAACTCCCTTCGCTCTTTGATAAGGTGGCAGTTGGCCACATACCCAGCAATCAGTCGCATTGCTGGTCTGGTGAGAATGGTGTAACATTTGAATAAAAGTATTGTTACGCAATGCAAGGCGATATGACAATTCATGAGGTGGCAGTTCACTAAATGTATGCTCTATGGTGCCGTTACTGGAAGAGTGTATATGTGAGGAAATAGGAAAGAAAACATGTAGCAATAAACTGACACAGATTATAACAATGCACAGAATAAAAAGAATGATCAAAGTAACTATACATCTACTGTGTAATAACTTGCAGTATTTAGCTTTCTTTTCGCTCTTTTTACTATTCTCGTATGTGATCTTATACATGTCAGAAATCTAGTCTAACCGATTCACCACCGAGTGGACTTAAACAATTAAACTACGTCTGACTTACTAGATCTTAACTTAGATTTATACTCCTGTTGTGGAGTCTTTTCTAGTAAAGGCGGCGCAGGCGGCGCAAGCGGCGCAAAGTCTGTATTGTCTTTTACTGAAGTACCAGATTGTCCAAAGTATCGTTTTCTGCAGTGATGGGCGTGAATCCACCCTTTTCGTCCCTCCACTTTTATTGCGGTCCTCGTGGTCAGTAGCACCAACTTCGGCGTCTTCCAACGTGGCTCAAGGGGGCTTGAACGATCAAAGTTCCTCACAAACACGAAGTCACCAGGGACTATGGTATGTTCCTTGACCTGGGTGTTGTCAGGGAAGGCGGCAGCAACCTGTGAACGACAAGAAAGTAGTGCAGACATCAAGGAAGCCAGGTAATCTGTCAGCATGTTACTGTCAACATCAGTTATTCTTTTAGGCATAGGCGTACCCCACATATTTGGCGGTCTACCGAAGACTACTTCATACGGGGATAGGCCTGTTCTGGAATGAGCTACCATACGCATGTAAAAGAGGGCAACCGGTAAAGCTACCATCCAATCCACGCCTTTTTCTGCACATATTTTAGCAAGTTTTGTTTTGATTGTCTGATTATGTCTTTCTACAAGGCCTGCTGCTTCAGGGTGTCTTACACAATGGAATTTCCAAGTATATCCTAACAGAAGAGACACTTGTTTCATTAATTCAGAGGAGAATGGCTGACCGTTATCGGAATATACGACCCGAGGCAATCCATACCTGGGGAAGTACTCGCGCACTAATTGCCTGGCTGTTGTCACAGCAGTATAATCTGGAACTGGATATGCTTCTGTCCATCTAGATAGTGCACACACAACTACCAAGACATACTTGTAACCTCTACATCTGTTCATTTGGATATAATCCATCTGGAGGACCTCAAAAGGGTGGTCAGGAGGATGAAATCCGCCTTGTTCCACCGGAATGCCTTTACCTGGATTGAACTGACAACAGATCATACATGTTCGTACTTTCTGCTTCGCTGCTGCACGCATGTGCTTGTTAAACCAGATATTCTGCAAGCTGTCTATCATTGCCTTTTCTCCCAAGTGTGCTGGACTATGTGCTGTGTTTATGATTACTTGTACCATAGAATCTGGAAGAAACCATGTACCTTTTCCCTTAGTCATCCAACCTTGTTCAGTCTGGACCCCTCCTTGTTCAGTCCATTTCTTTATCTCATCTGCAGTGGCATGTGTCTGTATGTCGAGTACATCTTGAGTGGGATGCCTGACTGTCATACATGTTGTCTGTAATGGTACCTCTGTCCTTGTCGTATCTGTTGGTGTCTGGGCTGTCTGGGCTGTCTGGGCTGTAAGTTTAGCTGTTCGGTCTGCCAGGTCATTACCCTGGGAAATGGTGTCTGTAACTTTGGTGTGAGCTTTGCACTTCAGGATAGAAATGGCTGTAGGTAAATGTATTGCTTCCAACAGGGCTTGAATGAGCTGGCCGTGCTGGATCTTGGTCCCATGGGAGGTCAAGAAACCCCTCTCCCTCCATAAGACCCCGAAATCATGAACAACGCCAAAAGCATATTGTGAGTCAGTATAAATGTTTACTTTCAAGTGCTTAGCTCTTATGCAGGCTTGTGTCAGAGCGATGAGCTCTGCTGCTTGTGCTGATAGTGTGTCTATTTTCTGTGTCTCTATGACTTTAGTAGCAGTGGTCACAGCATATGCTGCTACTAATTCTCCTGCACTCGTTCTCATGCATGATCCATCTACATAGAGCGTTAAGTCTGGGTCTGGAAGTGCAATATCTGTCAGGTCTTGTCTTGGTTTCGTCACTATATTCATTACTTCCACACAGTCGTGTGGTGGTGCATTTACTGTACTTGAGGGCAAAAGTGTTGCAGGATTCAGAATATTACAACGTCTGATCTCTATGTGTGGTTCAAATAATGTCAGTTCATATCCTGTCAGTCTTGCTACAGTCAAATGTTGTGTCTGTGTCCTGTTTAAGAGAACCTCCACTGCATGTGGAACCTGTACTGTCAGAGGGTGACCCAACACTATCGAGTCACTTTGTCTGATGGCTAGGGCTGTTGCTGCAACTGACTTCAGGCACGCAGGCAGAGCCTGAGCCACTGGATCTAGTGTACTAGAAAAATAAGCGCAAGGCTTGTGTTTTCCTGCTTGATCTTGTGTGAGGACAGATAACGCTGTTCCATCTCGTTCAGTTACGAAAAGCATAAAAGGTTTGCTGTAACATGGAGTCGCTAAAACTGGTGCTTGACATAATGCTCTTTTTAATTCTTCAAATGCCAAGGTATGTTCTTGTGTCCAAGGGAGGACAGTCGAAGTGGCTGCCTCCTGTGTAGTTAACTGTATGAGTGGTTTGGCTAGATAGGCATACTGGGGAATCCATTGCCTACAGTATGAAGTGAGGCCAATAAATGCACGTACTTCTTTCTGTGTCTTGGGCTGTGAAAGGTTAGAAATGAGCTGTATGCGTTCTCGTGTTAGTTGTCTACCCTCCTTGGAAAGTAAGTGTCCAAGGTACACCACTTGCTTTTCACAGAATTGCAACTTGCAAGGGGACACTTTGTGCCCTTTGTCAGCCAGAAAATGTAACACTGTCAGTGATGCATTTGCGCATTCTGGTTCTGAACGTGCTGTAATTAGGATGTCATCTACGTACTGAAGTAGCGCAGTGTTGGGAGGCATGTGAACACTGTCTAGCTGTCTTTTCAATGCTTGACTGTAAATGCTAGGGCTTTCTGTAAAACCTTGAGGAGCTCTTGTAAAGACAAAGCTACGCCCTTTTAAACTAAATCCAAAAAGGTATTGGCTATCTGGATGAATGGGTACACTAAAGAAAGCATTCTTCAAGTCTATGACAGTGAAGACTGTGGCCTCAGAATCAATAGCAGTCAATAATGAAGAAATGTCTGGCACCACTGGATATTGTGGTACTACACATTTGTTCAATTCTCGTAGGTCAATAATTAGTCGGTACACTGGCAGTACACTAGGGTCAGATCATTTAAGGATAGGGATGACAGGCGAGTTACATACATTCGAGTCAGTCTCTACCACTACTCCTCGTGCAATAAGTTCGTCAACTAATTTCAATAAGGCTGTTTCGGCGTCAGGTGGTAACTTGTATTGTCTAATACGTGGAAGTACTACTCCTGCTTTGAGTGTGACATGGTGTGACGTTATGTCCATGTAACCTACGTCAGTCGGTCCTTGTGCCCATAGAGTCTGTGGCACATTCTTGAGTCTGTGGTCAAAATCAGTCAGTACATAATGACCTTTAAAATCACGTAAGAACAGGCGTACTCCTTCTGGAGAGCAACAGATAACTGCTCCTAGGTCTTTTAATGTCTTCATACCAAGTAAGTTTTCTGGACATGACTTAGTAAGTAGCAAGTCTGTAGTCCGTGACAGTGGACCAACCCCAAGGGAAACTGGTTTCGATACTTCATTAACAATAGGCTTTCCTGAAAATCCCAGGGAAACATTCTGTGAGCCTGAGAGAGGTGCCCCTGGAACCTCGTCATGACTGATGGTAGTCCTGCTCGCCCCTGTATCAATCAGAAATTTTCGGTCTTGTCCTAGGACACGACTATGTACATACGGACCCTCTTGATCTACAGGAACCTCAATAAGGGGCAAGCCTACTTCCCTCTCAAGGCTGTTTCATGAGAACTGTTGATACTCAGGATAGTCAGACTGTGTGTACTGATACATTTGTGGTGTGCCCTGTACAGGCGGTGGTGGAGGAAAATTCGCTACTGTTTGTTGTGTGTTCTGTTGCGTGCTATTCTGTCTAGGAGTGTACTGTCGTTCTTTTGTCTTGCCTGTAGCTATATTGTGTTTCAGAATAGTGCAGTCCTTTACAAAGTGACCTGGTTGTTTGCAATAATTACAGTTCCCCTTGACAGGTGTCGTGCTATGTTTGTTTGAATTTGCCGGTACCGCCTGGGCAACCAGCACTTTCATTTTTGTCTCTTTCATGCGTCTCTTTTCATGGTCCTGCTCTTCTCTAATCCTGTTCTGGTGATATTGTAGCATCTGTAACATTTGTGAAGGGCTGTTTGCTTGCCAAGTACTCTCAACCTTCAGCACTCTATTCTTGATCTGGGGCAAGGAATTCTCAACTAATTTGCTCACAAAAAGGTGTGGATATGATTCACTACCTGGCTTAAGGCCACTATTAATAGTAAAGCATTTCTCAAATCTAGAATAGAAATCACTTGTGTCCTCGTCTTGCTTTTGTTTACATGCTGAAATAGCATCCCAGTCTTCCTTTTTAGTAATCAATAATCTCGGTAAAACTTGTATCAGGAGTTCAGGCAGTTCTCTAGCTTTTTCCCCAAGACCAACCCCTGGGAGCGTACCTTTTTCTTCCGTTTCCAGTGCATCCCAGCTTAACTTTTTCTCGCCTACCTCCCAGTCTTTTTCCTTAAGCTTTTCATAAATACCAGCAGGTAACAGTACTTTTAATAACTTCAGAATGTCAGCGTACGTATAATCTCCTATGTGGAGGATGTCTTTTAATTCTCGATGAAACCCCCCCGGGTCTTTATCATGGCAGGGCAGCATCTTTTTCATTTCTAGTATTTCTATTTTTGTTAAGGGGGTGTAAACATACACCCGTTGCAACACATTGTCCGCATCTTTGACGGGATGTCCCTCTCGTAGGGGGTTCTGTCTGTCTACGTGTAAGTTATTTCCGCCGTGGTGTGAGGTTGGAGGCATACATGTGGTCAGAGAATTTATGTACTTATGTCGTTGATCCAGGATAACATTAATTAATTCAGTACCTAGACCTGTCCATCTGTCTAGAAGCAAGTCGTCTAATAATTTATACAGTTTACCGGGATCGGAATATTGACTCTCATACAACGTTATTAAGTGTTGGACCATGTAAATACCAGCCAAACGCTGTTCGTTCGGTGGAAGGCTTAAGAAAGTCTGAGCCACTATATCACTGCTGTATATATTGGAATTGGACACCCACTGGGTGGCTGACCGGGCCAACTCTATTTCGTGTGAGGTGGGAGGTCTCTCACTCCCTATCCGCTTTTTCAGGGCTTGTTCAGTAGCTTGGAATAGAGCTTCAAGGGAATACCTTTCTTTTATAGCTGGCCCTTGTTTACGGTAATCAAGGCACTTGGGTCTGTCAAACTGTCGCGCTTTTCCTACATAATTAATCTTGCCTTTCGGATCCTGATGATCCTCTACCTCTTCCGCTGATGACTCGCCCTTCTCGTCAGACTCTTTTCTGTGTCTTTCTATTATTTACTTTCGTATTTTCTTGTACATGGCATCTATCTGTCCCTGTTTATCATGTCTACCGGCATCTATGTGCTCGCTCCATTCTATCAAACCTTGTTTTACATCTCCGTCTCCTTCGTCTTGTTCCCTGATCAGGCAATTAATAATAAAACGTAGGATATGGTTCTTAACCCCTACCTTTCTTTGTGCCATGGCTTGTGCTATACTATCTGGTCCCTCCCCCGTTCTAATAAAACGGTACATTTTATCTAGGTGTTCTTTCATGTCTGGTAATGTCTCTAGATATGCAACGGCTTGTCTTAGCCTAAGTGAAATCACGACCATTGAACCTTTTCCTGGTTCTGGATCATATACACAAAATGGAATGGCTACATCTACAGTAGGCACCCCTCCCACTGCCCCGGGACCTACGTCATCTTTTACTAGCTGGTGCTGAAGTTGCTGGAGCTGATCTGCTGGTGGGGGTGGAGGGAAACCTGCATTAACGTAGTCCGGAAGGGAATCGTCTAGATACGAGGAAATGAACGCCTCTGATGCTGTCGGCTTTACTCTACGTTCTCTATATGGTACAGGTGGTGGCGTTCGCGACCTACTGGGTCTCTCTGAGGTGGTCACTCTAACTAGTTCTTCAGCCAGGACGGGATGAATACCAGTAACGACGGCGTTTCTTTCTCTGTCAGTCTGTTCTGTTTTGACCCGTTCCCCCTCCTCCCGCAATTCTTTTTCTTTGGCTCTTTCCCCTGCTTGTTTAGTTCTCTCTGCTTTATTGAATTCTTTCTCTGTTCTCCTGTGTGACTCTTTGCGCCACAATTCAATGGCATCTTTCTGAGAGGGTCTTGATTTCTTTTTCCATAGCGCTTCCTCTACTCTTATAATGCATTCTGAATCCCATGTTCCTGAGATAGGCCATCTATACTTTTCCTCCAGGTCCTTTGTATAGTCTACCCATAAATCTAAAAACAAGATGGCGTCTAATCCATGCTTATTATACATATAATGACCAGGTGTGTCTCTAGGCGGGATGTTAACTGACTCTTCTAGTATACCTTTTCTGGTCCCTATCTGACGCAATTTTGAAAACAGTGGCATGTTGAAACCAACACAATGGAAATACAATACACAAAAATAGACTGAAACAATCAACAATCATTCACACTAAAACATCATAACATTAAAACAAACATGACCTAAACCAATACAGAGAACTAAACATGTACTTGAAAAACTATATGCACTGGAATACAGTACAACCATACCGGTCTCAAAAATGAGACGCGTCTTTACCGTGCCCACGTTTACCATGGACCCGTCTTGACCGTGCTCGTGTGAAAGAACCCGTCTTTACCGTTTTCACGAATAACGTGAACCCGTCTTTACCGTTTCCACGAATAACGTGGACCCGTCTTGACCGTGTTCATATAAAATGAACCCGTCTTGAAACTTTATGCATTCCCCACAGTGGTACTCACCGAGAAGCAAAACTTGAAACTTGAAGGCCTCGGACTTCTACGCATCTACGTCTACGTCTACGCATGCGCCTCGGAACGGGTGGACCTCTGGAAACCTCGGACCTTGCTCTCTCACAGGTCGGGCTCTGGTTGAGACGATCCGCAATCCTCACCGCCTCGTATGGATGCCTGGTCACAGTCCGTCCTCCTCCTGGGCCTGAGGGAGTAGCGGGAAATCCCGATGGCGTGTACACTTTAAAGTCCGTCACGGCTGTAGAAGGGGGCAAAGCTGGACCTACAACTCCGGCGCGTGGGGAAAGGGATATGTCCCTGTAAGGGCGCCAAATTAATGTGGTAAATAAAATATTACCCTGGCATAATTTCCAGGCATTAACAATTAGCATGTATCAAATGAGAGGCAGAGAGTCCGTGGTGTCCAAGTTAAAAGGGCTTTATTCCAATAACTCGAGTTAAGGGAGAATCTGTTCCATCACCACTGAGGTTCAGGAAGGGTCTTCTAACATTATTTACAAAGAACAACACATATATACATTTTTCCTTGTACATAGGGAGGAGCGCTCCAGGCAGAGCATGAAAGAAAGTGATAAGAGCATGTGGGCGTGCATGAGGGTGTACACTTGATGAGTCACAGGTGGGTGATAGGTGGGTGGCTACATAGAGGAGGAGTTACATGGCAGGCTGGAACATTGCCCTACTTGTGCACGCAATTTGAGCATGACGTGCAATTGACGTGTAACTGGGAGGAGAGCTGACTTTCAGTCTAGTAGAGAGATCTTTAGTGTCAAGGCGACCAGCACGTCTGGTTCTAACTGATATCTTAAGTCAGGGGATGTATTATCTGAAGCAAAGGCTGCTCATCGCTAAGAATCAGAAAAAGCATATATTTCTTCGTGCATTGCATGGGGGCTGTGAGCTTTCAATGGATGCAAGCACTGTGATTTACTTCAATGGAGACAGAGAGGCGAGGCCCTATCTTCCGTGGACGGGTTCTGTTTACCTTCCTCACTGGGCAGGAATGTGACTCTGTACAGCAGGCAGATAACTGTTATTCATAATACAGTCTTGGCAACCCTTGCTGGGTCTCTTTCGGCTGAGCTAGAAGTATGCGAGGTCAGAGTTACGTCACTGCAGCTTGCAGTGTGTCAGGAGTCATGAAAACCCTAATTCAGAAACTGGCTCAGGCTGAACCACAAAAAGGGTTCATCGTGACTTATTTAAAAGTGCACAATGCAAATACATGGGCCTTAAATGCTAACTTAATATTTCTTACATGGGAGACTTGAAGACTGGCATCCTAATGCAGGACGTAAATGCAGAGGCCTTGTGATTCAAGCCACTAAGAGAAATATGCATGGGTGACATGCACAGACATGTAACATAGGGTACACGTAGGGGACATCTTGGTCAGGCAAAATTTCATTTTCACCCCTCCTAGTCTCTGGGGGCCCGCTGGGGGCCCTCAGAGTGAAAACCGCATGCCTTTCCGTGGCGGCATTGCCGCCACGGAAAGGCATTGTAAATTGCCTATCGTAATATGGCTGGCGGTGTCTGATAGATACCGCCACCATATTATTCCTTTTCCGCCCCGGCCGCAAGGTGACCGGGGCGGAAAAGCAGCGGACGGTCTGTCCGTCCGCCGAGGTCCCCCCCGCCATACTAATATGGCGGGGGGGAAACTATTAAGGATGTCGGGCGGATTGCCCCCGCCAGGCTGGCGGTGGCTACCGCCAGCCTGGCGGGGGCAATCCGCCCGACATCCTAACGGTCTGGTCATACTATTGATCTAAAAACAAAAGGGCTGTTCATAATGAAAGCATGCATTGAGCACCCTTCCAGGTAAGAGGACTGGTTCAGGATCTTACATAGTCAGGGACAGGCTTATACTTAGATTCGTGACACACTAGAGTCAGGATTCCAGATATACATGCAGTCATGCACTCAGAGCAGGTGAGCACACATATATACCATGCACGCGACATTCCCATCGCAACAGGAAGTTACAGATTTTGTACAAATGTGTAATCTGAACATCACATAACTCCTTAAGAAAAACATTACTTCAAACGCAGAGGTGATCTTGACACAGGATAGAAAATAAAACCTAATTTAACTATTCCGTCTAAATTTCGTAACAAGATGGAGCTTTTTAAGTTAAAATGTCAAACACAAAGCAAATATTCGCCATCTTCATACCGTTGAAGTGTTTCTGAGGGCAATTATGTGATAAAACAGCACTTCCCTTGGCGGTGCCACTTCCGAACCGTGTAGACAATTTGATACGTCATCTGCTTTCTGTACTCGTTTAAGGTGAAGGAAAGATGAGTTAAACATGCCATCTAGTGGGCTTTTCCTTGGTATGCATATTTCACAGTCTCCATCTAACCATCAAATACCCTCTTTGCCATAGTTTGTGGGGATGTTCGTCTAGAATTAATTCACATGGATAAGTTGGGGGCTGGTGTCAACTTTTTACTTTATATGAATTTAAGCAAAATTATCAGACTGTGCAATAATTTGCATGCCAAAGTTGCATGTATAAACTGCACAGATGGTGCAACAGTGCAGAACAGCACTGACCTGTTCCAAAAAGATACGGCGCAGCTTAGCGCACTCTCACGTTTGTAATTTGGTGATAAATAGCACCTTGGTGAGAATGAGAGTTTAAGCAATTTATATAATCCAGATGAAGTCACTTTAAAAATAGCTGCAAAGGGGGCCCCGGTATTAAGATGCCTTACAATGAATTATGATGCATGTAATAAATTATTGATTTTAGCTTGAAAGAATGGATGCAAAATTGGTATTAGAATCACACAATTAGAAAAAAGCATGCATACTGCGTTTGCTGTAGAATGGTTTAAGAAAATGCAATCGCCTCAAACTTCTAGCTTGTCAATAGAAGTAACACGCTCTAAATGGTCAAGAGATGTTAACCCAGCAAAATTAAAGCTGATGTTTATTAATAATTTCCCCCATGTCCAGAACAAACAATTTGAAAACCGACAAATTATGGGTGGGGCAGAAATGGAGTTACAGTTTATGGTGTGTCAGTATGTATGTTTTTTTTGTTAACTGTGCAAAAAGTAAGTGATAACATGAAGAAATGTGAAAGTAAGTCTGCCCTGGCTTTTTCCCCCTGGCCTAGACAAGCCACTGTTTAAGTCAGCTTGTGGCATTATGTCACTTGCTCCAAAGGTTGCATGCATCCCCTATGTCTCAGGGTTCAATTTTTCCAATTCTTGTAAATTAGATTAGATGGTTAATGCATTCGACCTGTATATCTGTGGTCACATGTTTAACCGTCTTAAAATAGTTTTGTGTTTTATTATACCTTTGTTAGGTCACTATGTGCACACGGCAAGTCGCAGGTTTAAAATCCTATGATACATTTGTCACCCAATGTAAGTGCCGCCCAAGGGAGAGTTGTGAGAAACTGAACTTCACCTCAGAGGGTGTTGGGAAACTCATCTTTGCTACATTGCCCAAAATTTTAACTTCGTTCAGTCCTAGTTTTGGAATTGACTCCACCTAGAAGACGTTTGGTTCAATGCCACTGATGAAAAACAAGTAAATCATTTGACAAGCATTTGCAATGCAATATTTCTCGCATTTGCGAGAGTTTGAACTATTGGCATTGTAAGTGGCAATGTATTTTATTTATTTGTTTTGAAAACCTGCAAGCGGTGCGTAAAAACACGTACTTTGTATTCATGGTCCTTACTTCCGAGAAGCAAGGCTGGCAGTAGCTGTGCCTATTTACCTGCCAGACTTGCTTTTTGTAAGCAAGGACTATAAGTCCAAGTGTGTGTTTACGCACCGCTTTCAGATTTTCAAAACACATAAATATGAGACATTGCCATTTACAATGCCAATAAATAGCTCAAACTCTCCCAAAGGTGAGACCTATTGCATTGTAAATGCGTGTTGTTACAATGCGTAGACAAGAGGTGTCCTGCCCATGACAGCACAAGAGACGTACTCTGTACCAGTATCCCTTTCTGCAAATATTATAGGGGAATTACATGCTGGTAAACCCAGTAAAAATGGAACAACAAATAAACTAATTTACTTAAACTCCACCGTTATTCACCAATTTTCTAATGTGGTGTACGATGGTGGGGGGGGTATGGGGTTGCGAGTAGCCAAATCGCTTACAAAATATTTTAAGTCTTGTTATGCTGCAAGACCATTTACCACTTATTCCAGAAACTAGAACACAGATATGAAAACACTTAATTTCAGGTTTACTACGACAATGTGCTTTAAAATGAAACAGTTAACAGTGTTAAATCCCCAATCTGAGCGACCAGGAGTAATTTTGACTCTGCTCCTGAAGCTGGCTGCACCACCACTGTTCAAAGTCTCAGTCCCCACCCAACCCAATTCCCAGAAGTTCTGGTCTAGTTGCACCCCTGCCCGGGTATTATCAGTTCATTACGGCCCGTGCTGAAATAGTGCCCTATTAGGCATGGACAAAAATACAGCAAGCCCTAATGGTACTTCCGCATTCATACAGTGTCTGTTTGCGTGATTTTGCCTTATGTCGTTCTCCTTAATGCCTTGAATTATATTCCGATGACACAGGGGCGGTTTGTGGTGATGGGCAGAGTGGCACATGCACTACTGCCAGTAATGTATCAGCAGGGTTGAATTCATTTAAAGCAGGCTACATGCGGACATGGTGATAGCCCGGGTCTGCAACAATTGAGATCGCTAGGGACCACCCCTTTATAACATGATAAATGTCCTATTTTTTAAGCAGCACCAGGCTTGCACAATATCAACTCAGTTCTTCCCAGGGCTGCTTATGAATTCCAAAGCTGCCTCTCATCATTACGCCTCCCTTTCTTAAGCTGTCATGGGGGTGTGTGGCCAAGTAACATTACTGACCCCGCCCAACCTAGTGACGAGTTAGGAAAGGGAGGGTCACATGCTGTAAACAGAATACACTGCGCGCTTGTAAAAACAAGCGCTATTAGCATCACTCTTCCGCCAGGCTCCCACATTTATTTTAATTTTACATTTTTAATGCAGTTTTTGATTAAAAAGGTGCTGATGCCAAGCCCAGCTTGTGGTCTGAGGCAAAACCTCTCCATGTTTCTGGGAGCAGAGGCAGGCTGCTGATCCCGAGGCAGAACAGAACGCGGCTTCAGATTGTCACAAGTAGCTGGCGAGGCAAGGTCACCCTGCGATTGTTCCCCAACCTTCAAAGGGGTAAAAACGTAGGTCACTGAGCCCAGCCCTCGGTATAGCGAACGGCCCGGGGCGCTGGTGTTGTGTGCTCGCAGGGGCTGTTCCTGGTGATGGGCAGAGGGGCCACGCCCCTCCAACTTGACAAGCCTGATTGCATACATCTAAATCCGCCGCAGGTCCCCAGAGCTTTGCCGGCTCCACCAGCCCAAAATCCATGTTTTGACCGCCACCTCCTGTTCGCCAAAAGCACCCTTCGTGCCCTCCTTCACCAAGGAAGTCCTTGTGGAGGCCGGCACAGGGGTTGCTGTTGGCTAACAGGAGGTTGTGTGGAGGTGCTAGATTCTGGGCTGGGAGGGCGGGCAATGCACCGGGGACACACGGCCTATGTAGATGTGGGCCAGTCGTCGGTGGGCGGAACGTATCACGCAAAGCGGCTACATCCGTATTCGTTGGAGACAAAGCCGCTGCAGTCACTGGGGGAGCTGGACATGGTACTGCTGCATGACAGGCTGCCTCTGGCAGCGGCAGGTGGAGAACAACGACAGGCTGTGGAAAATTAAAAAAACTAAAATAAGCACAAAAAAGGGCACCATGCTAAAACATGAAGCGTAGCGCCCGTGCATATGGCGCCTGTGCATATGAAAATTTGAAAAGAAAACAACAAAAGTAAAACATAACGTGTTACCGCTGGTATAATAAACAAGGAGCGAGGGGCGCGAACAAGGCGCAATGGCAAAAAAAAAACAAAGTAGTCCCTACCTTAAAAGATACTACCCTGCAGCGTAAGTTAACTGTAGTTTGTCGATTCTGCTTCCTCCAGAAACGGAAGAAAACCAAAGTGACGTATCGGACCACTAGCCAACAATACGCGAGATATGAAGAGCAATGCCAGATTTCACCAATGGCAAGCGACAAAACAAAGAGAAATGCAATGGGTGGAGTTTCACTTGTAATACTGATTACTTGATGCCTCGGAGACACAGCCTATGCGCTGCCTATGCGAGACCTAAAAACTGAACTCTCCTCAAAATAGTTTTTATAGTCAGCCAAAGACTTCTAGCGTCTCATTTTCACCTTGTTTCTGGTTTCTAACTGCGGTTATTCTTGTAGAATAAAGGGTAATGAAATTCGAATGTAATAGCAAATAGAAATAATAAAAAAAAGAATAAAAAACAAATAAGGCTTGTTGAAAAATAGATTCTGCATTACTATGTTGTGAAATCAAAATGACTCCTCAAAATCAAAGTGGAATCTGACAGAAGGCAAGCTTAGATCAAGGCATGCTCACTTTTTTATAATTAACAGGTTATTATTCAATTGAGCCAGACATATTTCGTGTACAAAAAAAGTACAAAATGAAATCCTTGTTGAAAAACATTTGGCTTGAATGGCATATTTTCCCTTTTTTCTGTTCTTGGATTCAAATGTGAATTGTGCTATTTAAGGTCTTGTTGAATTCCTACTTTAGATCGCTAACGGTATCAAGATGGGTCACACTCTTGAAGGGCCAATTTTTGGATTCAAGTCTCTTAATTTCTTCTGCGAATGTATCCATCCTCTCATTATCGCCTTATTTTTAGTGACCATATAGTTGATTAAAATACCGCGTAATGGAAAGCAACCGATAAGATAACTAATGGGATTTTGAGGAGGGAAATTTACAAGAAGATGGACTGTAAATTGTCCCATCCATAGCGAATTTGAAATCCTACAGAATAGTACGTATTAACATTTTTGGGTAGTTCTGCAAGTTTTTTTGTTCAAAAGTACCAAAATGTATTAAGGGCCTAAATATTTACTGTGTAGATGTCTAGGCTGTTGCTGTGTAATCTGATGATTAACCATCTTGACATCATTCTTGTTTTCAGATCTTGCACATTCAAAACCAGAGCATGTGCATGTGCAAATAACAGTTTCGTTTTCCCAGTGAGTAATTTGTAAAAAAAAAAAATGTAACGGGAGGAAGAGGCAGCTTGCACCAGTCCATTTCTCCTGTTAGCGCAGCCTAAAACAGAACCAACTACTAACCATGAAAGTGGGGATAGGATCTGGCGTACTGACCAGAGCTGCCGACCTCGGAGCTGGGGCACCAGGTTCGAATCTCTTCGTCGGCTCAATACACTGTGCCCTAGTCGGAAAATACAAGACAATCCATTAGCCCCTGAATCTTGAAAACACTATCTGTTTTGCGACAATCATCACACGTGTCAGCAACCTTTTGGTACGCAAGAGCAATAATTGGACTGGGGTGCTGGGACCTTGGCTTTAAGTGGGCGTGTTCTGGCTGTTTCTCACCCCCGGGAGTAGTTAAAAGCAGACATTGAAACAATTCCCTACCGGGTTCTATATTTAGACCCGTAACTTCAATTGCTTAATAACTTCATTGGCACAAACCTCGATCGATTTCTGAGCAATGAATGTAAAAACGTTAAGGTAATCCGTGTCAGTGATTTAGTGCCTGTTTATATTTCACTTTTTTAACACAGTAAGCTATTTTCATGATGTTGGGTTCCTGTATTTTTTCATGTAGCATATTACTCTTGTAGAGTGCATAGTTTTAACTGAGTCGGCCCCCAATGTTTATAAAAGGCCATGGCAGTGCAAGGTTCTCAAAGTACATGTCAATGGGTGAAAAACATGTTCAGAACACACGGTCGGGCATTCCTTGGCCTCTCTGCAGAGCACACAGAGCACTGGGCATGTATTCCAGCTGCAGTTTTGATTCTGTGCAAATGTTTGTGAAGGAGGTACACAGTAGTCAAAATACTGACAAGGTGAAAGTAAAAGAAAACGCAGTGCTTACAAGTGACTGGATGCAATGTGTGTTTGTGGGTGGTGAAGTAAAGGTGATGTGAGGAAGTGCGTTCTGGAGAGAGTGAAAAGAGGGTGCTGAAGAGGAAAGAAATGAGGTGTAAGATATGCAGATGGAAGATATGTGGAGAACATAGAGTGAACTTAACAGAAGTGATTGAGACACTCTGAAGATCACTACCCATTCTAGAGATCTCAATAATATTTAATTCACAGTCTCAATTTCAGAATTGAAACATTTTCAATATTATTTACCACAAATCATGGCTGTTAGTCATTTATCATAAGCAGCTAACAACCACTGACAAGGCCAGGAGGACTAGCTGGTTTTGGGTATGTCAGTTGTGTTATATATCAGGATGCAATAACAGAAGACTCAAAGAGGAACCAAAATACTGGCCAAGTGGCATACTATTGAAATCATACATTGTGGGGCCTATTTATGAGAGCCCTGCATCACTTTTGCACCATGTAAAGTGGTACATGCGTGACGTAGGGCTCACAAAGATTTATGAAGCCAGGCAAAGCCACCCTGCGTGGCTTTGAGTGGCCTCATAAATCAAGAGTAAGGGGATCATTAGTAAGTAAATGCATCACAAATCTCAGCATCCCTTACTTCACACCCAGGAGGCATTTCATAGGCATTGCAGTTTTTCCCATGGAACACCCATTGCCTGGGACGCTGCCCCAGATTTACAAAGTGACGTAAACCTAGGGATGCATCAAATCCGTACACCTCCCAAGGAGAGGTGTAAAGAAGACAAATATGTTAATATCTCCAATTTTTTCCTCTTTCCAGGTGTGCTGCATTCTGCAGCACACATAGAAAGAGGAAAATGCCTCGTAAGCTCTTGGGGATTCCGCTTGTTTCCGTTGGACTGTTGTATTTCTACGATTGTGACTTGTTTTTGTGCCATTTGTAGGAATAAAAACATGGTGCAAGGGTGCCTACATTGGCACTAGGCTGCCAAAACTGCATCAGCACAGGCAGAAAGGACATTAATACACTATATTGCTTAAATACGGTTCATTCCTGCCCTTTCACTTTAGCGTAGGGCAACACAGCAAGGTGCCTTGCTTTGCTGCCCTACGCCAGAATGCCATAAATGAGGCCCTCAGTTTACATGTTGAAGCCACAACCTTAATTACATAAGCCAACTTTTTTCATCCCACTTAAAGCAGTTGTGTAGTTTGTAAGATTGGGAAACATCTAGCAAGAAAAAGTCTTTAGTGGGGGGCGTGGCTTGAGCGCCGACTGTGATGGCGGCGTGAGCCCGGAGCTCCGTCCAGGATCCCTTATTTCTCCTGTTTATCCCTGCACCGGAGCTGGCGAAACGACCGGAACGATCGCCCCCCACACCAGACTTGCAGAGGCGAACGTTGCGGGACCGGCGGAGGTCCTGCGGCGGTGGGGAAAGCCTGCGCAGAGCTCCCGTGGGATAGCGACCCAGCGCCTAAGATGGCGGCGGCGGCACCCAGGGCTGCTGTGGCGGAGGTTGGTGGAGCTGCCTGGCGGTGGTGAGCGAGGAGCGGCTGCCGGCGGGCGCCCAGCGGGACAGCGACCTGACCGCACAGGAGGGGCCGACGACGCCCGCGCTGAGGGGAGCGCTCGGCGGATAGACGGCTGGTGGGTTGGTGGCCCTTCCCCCACCGCTGCGCAGAACAAAGGAGCGGGCTGCCCTGCCGGGTGTCGGCGGGGTGCAGTGGGCCCCCGAGCTGAGGTGGAGCGGCTGCTTGGTGGGGGACCCCGGGCCGCGCCCGACCATTGACTGGGCCTGAGAGGTCAACTTAGGGGCTGCGTACACGAAGTGGGGCGGCGCTGCCTGGAGATCACGCCAGCGCTTCGGGGGCACGGCCAGAGGGGACGACGGAGGCCGCTGCATCACGCAGCTGGGGGCTCTCGCAGGGCCTGAACCGGAGAGCTGCGCTGGGGGACCCACGGAGGTAACGGACTCGAGGGCCCACTCTTTTCCACCTTTGGGCCTCCGGCGTCAGCTGGCAACGGAGCGCCGAGTGGCGGAGAGCCGCCCACATACACGAGGGCGCAGTGGGATGCGTCCCTGCACTACAGTATAGCTGGGGCCTGCAGGATACACAGGGATGAGTTGATCCCGGAGAAGAACGTGGACACTGCTCATTATTTGTAACTGGTGTGTGCTCCCTGACGCCGGGCGACCCTCAGTGGAGTGGAGGGCGTCTGCTCCAGACGTGGGCGCTGTGCTGGCATAGGACGATATCCCGGCCTACGGCTTTGGGACTGAGGCGGAACAATTCACCCACGAGTGCTGTGACGAACGTTTGTGGGTTCTCTCAGATGGCGGATGTGGATGGCAACATGGCGGCCGGACGGAGTCAGAGCATGACGGCTGGGCCGGACGGGGCTGACGCTCAGCAGGAATGCCCGGATGCATCGGCGCAGGAACGCAGGTTGAACGCTCGCCTAGATAGTATATTGGAGGCGATTACAGCGACCAAAGAGTCCTTGAACCAGGACATAGGGCAGGTGGCTACGGGGCTGGGCCTCCTAAGGGCGGATCACGCCAAACTATCTGATCGGGTGAAAGACACTGAATCGCTTCTTCAGGAGCTTAAGCCTGCGGTGGTCACCGCGGAACATAAACTTTCTGATATCCTGGCCCGACTGGCGACGCTGGAGAAACGAGCAGAGGATTCCGAAAGTCGCAACCGCCGGAACAACGTCAGGGTGGTGGGCCTGCCGGAAAAAATCGAAGGGGACGATGCTGTGAGGTATATGGAGGACTGGTTCAGGTCCACGGTTGCTCCTGAAGGCTTGTCCCCGTTCTTTTCCATTGAGAGGGCACATAGGGTCCCGTCTCGTCCTCCCATGCAGGGCCGTCCCCCCCGACCAATGATAGCCAGGCTTCTGCATTTCAGGGACAGGGACCTGTTGATACAGAGGGCGAGATCGGCGGGACCCTTCCAGGTGGACAATAGCCGAGTAACAATCTTCCCGGACTACACCCAGGAAGTTCAGAGGAATAGAGCGACCTTCCTTGCGGTCAAGAAAGAGCTCAGAGAGGAGGGTATTCAATATTCGCTGCTCTTTCCGGCCCGGCTGAGAGTGATACTGGATGGACAGACCCATTTTTTCCACTCCCCTGATGAGGCCTGGTCGTGGCTAGAAATGTATAGGGCGGGAACTGACCGCCAGCACAAGGATGGGAAGGAGAAGAAGAGGCCGACTCAGATCCGAAAGTCTCAACGGATCCGCAAACGCGACAGGCTAAAGCAGGCGATGAAGGAAGAAGCGTTGGCAGCGGAACGGAGGGGAGCGTTGGCTGCCACGGCGACGATAACGGGCTCGCAGCACAGGGAGTTGGAGGAGGACTCGGAATCGGACAGCGGAGGCCGCAAATCAGGTGGAGAACTTTCTGAAGCGGACAGCTCTGTGGGACCGTCGGTCACGCCGCAAACGGCGGATGGGCTGTTTAGCGTATAAATGTGGGGGTGCGATGGTGGCTCTTCAATGGTGAACGTTTATCCAGTTGGTCAGCGTTTAGCAGGTACTCTGTTGTAATTTCACATGGGATCTTGGGCATGGGGTGTGGGTTGGCCCGCCGCGGGTTGGTGTCGAGTTACCCCCCTATAGCCCTTACGGCTCCTGTGGCGTCTGCCACAGATTAGTGTGATGTGTGTATTGTTGTGGGTTTGGATGGAGGCTGAAGCGACGTTGTTAGGTCCTGTCCTGGGGAGTGGGGTTGGGGAAGTTTATTGGGGTGTTGGGGGGGTGGGTGTGGCTGCAATGATGTGATGGGTTGGTTGGTACAAGTGAAGGGGAGGAGGGACAGCAGCGATGGGGTCATTACCTGATGTGAAGTGCATAACATGGAATGTTCGGGGTCTCAGAACAATGTCTAAGAGATACAAGGTGCATGCTTATCTAGTGAGACGGGGTGTTCAAATTGCCATGCTACAGGAAACTCACTTAACCAAACTCGAATGTGATGCATTGCAGAAAAGGTGGCGTGGCCAAGTGTTTGGAACCTCTTATTCGGCGTTTGCGAGGGGGGTGCTGATATGGGTCAGGGCGGGAGTCCCATTCCAGGTCACGGATCGGGTGGTGGACCCCGGAGGTCGGTATGTGGCAGTGAGGGGGAGGCTGCATGGTTCTGAGGTGGTATTGTGTAGTGTTTATGCCCCTAATGTTGACCAGGCCCGATATTTTGATGTCCTCTCGGGCTCCTTGGCCCACTTTCTGGCGAGCCCCGTTATCCTGGGGGGGACTTTAACTCAATCACAGATATAGTGTGGGATAGGTCCCATCCGCCGTTGGCGGAATCCCCGGTACGTAAGCTGTCGGAACGTAGGAGGGACTGGCAGGACAGGTGGGGTTTGCTGGATGTGTGGAGGATGCAACATCCTACTGATAGAGATTATTCCTTTCATTCGGCGCTGCACGCTCTACATGTCCGAATTGATTCTATATTGTGTAGCGCCCCCGTGGCAGCCATGGTGGTCCATACTGAGTATCTTGCTAGGACCATCTCGGACCATAACCCCCTGTTGATGGCGATCAGATGGCAGAGGACGAGATCTGAGATCCCTACCTGGAGGCTACGGCCGGATACTTTAGAGGACCTGGTGTTTGGGGAAACGGTTAGACAGGGATTAACGCTGTATTTTGATGAGAATGAGGGCTCGACTGCGACGAGATCGCTGGAGTGGGACGCAATGAAGGTGGTGGTGCGAGGTGTGTGCATGGGTAGCTTCTCGAATGTACGGACGTCCGTCCTGGCGGATTTGGGAAAGGCGGAATGTGTGTTGAGAGACATTGAGAGGAATAGGCCGGAACGACCGGATTTGCAAGAACGACTGATGGAAGCGAAGGAAGTGGTGGCAAGGGAAACAGAGAGATTGAGATGTTATGATTATAAGCTATACCTCGTAAAGGTCCATGCGGAGCGGGATAAGGTGGGCACGTTGTTGGCAAGGATTGCTGACCCAGTGCCGAGGAGCGGCCCGATTATGTGCATCAGAACCGAAACGGGGGAGGTGGTCCACTCGCCGACGGCCATTTTGAAGCGTTTTCAGCGGTATTACACGGGCCTGTATGATACGCGGTTGGAGGCGGGCCCTCGGATATAAGTGATTATTTACGCGAGATACAGCTCCCAGTGCTAGACGAGGAGCCGGCGAAGGATCTGGGGGGTCCAATCACTCTTATGGAGATCCGAGGGGCTATTAAACAGATGGCCAGGAACAAGACGCCGGGGGTGGATGGACTGCCTGTTGAGTTTTATGCAAAATACGTGGAGGTGCTGGCGCCCAGATTGTTAGCGGTGTACTCGGAGGCGATGACACTGGGGCGCCTTCCCGTTTCCATGAGAGAGGCGCTGGTAGTCCCGCTTCTGAAACCGGGTAAAGATGCACTGGAGGTGACGTCATACAGACCCCTGTCTATGCTGACGGTAGACTACAAAATCTTGAGTCGCGTATTGGCTACCAGACTGCTCCCGCATATGACCATGTTGGTACACGGCGATCAGGCTGGGTTTATCCCTACTAGGAACACCGCCACTAACACTCGCAGGTTGATCGGTATAATGCAGGATGCCTTGGGCTCGGACGGCGAGTCGGCTGTTCTGTCAGTGGATATCGAGAAAGCCTTTGACAGCCTTGAGTGGTGTTACCTGGATACGGTGCTGGAGAGGTTCGGACTCGGTGACGGGTTTGTGCGCTGGACGAAAGTACTATATTCGTCGGCCACGGCCAGGGTGCGAGTGGGGCCACTTATATCATCTGCTTATCCGGTGCGTAGGGGAACTAGGCAGGGCTGCTCGCTCTCTCCCCTTCTGTTCGCTCTTGCGATGGAGCCGCTGGCGGCACGGGCCAGGGCGGGGGAATCCTTTCTGGGAGTCCGCTGCGGAGAGATTACTCACTACATTTCCTTATATGCCGACGGCCTGTTGCTGTATTTGGAGGACACGGAGGTGGCCTTGCGTGGGGCCATGGGGCTGCTCTCCTCCTTTGGCGAAGTGTCAGGGCTAAACGTGAACTGGGATAAGACCTGTGTTTTCCCGCTGCGAGCAGATGCTCAGCGCCCTACTCTTGCGACGAACGTGGTGTGGGAAGACAGGTGCTTTACATACCTGGGAGTCCGGATCTACCATGATGCGGTGAGCCTACTGGAGGGTAATGTGGGGCGGTGTATCAGGGGATTGCGTGGCTGCATGTCCTTCTGGGCTACTCTCCCTTTGTCAGTGCAAGGACGGGTAGCACTGTTGAAAATGGTGGCGCTCCCTCGACTGTTGTATTATTTCAGGACCCTGCTTGTCTGGATCCCGCAGCGGGTTTTTACAGATCTGCGATCGATGATTATTGAGTTCCTGTGGGGGCTTGGCAGACGCAGGGTGGCGTTGCACACCATGATTCGGCCCAAACTTGAGGGGGGGGTGGCAGTGCCGGATTTTGAATTATATTATCTGGCGGCCCAACTCCAGATTCTGACGCAGAATGTGGCTAGGGAGTTTAGGGGTCCTGACCAGGTCCGGGGGATGGGTATCCAGAGACACGTCCTCTCCTACATTGTTATGCAGCAGCGGTTGGCGTTACGGGGGCTTACCTTAGAAGAAAAAACCCTCCGACTCTGTAGGAATAGGAGCCTGAGGCGAGCACGAGCAGTGGGACCGTATGCCCCGGAGATTCCCATGGGGATGCTGACGGCTCTACCGCATGGGGGAGATTGGTCTCCGCTGGCGGCATGGGAAGAGCTGGGGCTACAGATGGTGGGCGATCTGTTTGTGGAGGGGGTGTTGGCCCCGTTCGCGGTGCTCCGGGAGCGGTTTGGTCTCCCGGATGGGGATTATCTCCTGCACGCGGCGGTAACTGCGGCAATACGGAAGCACTGGAGGGGGGGACTGACGGAGCCGAGCACGACCATGGCCTGCCAGTATGTGGTGATGGCCGCGGGTACAATCAAGGCGGTGACCTGTCTCCAATCGCGGATGTTGAACGATGGGCTAGAACCGCTCACGGCGCTGAAAGCTAAATGGGAGGACAGTGTGGGCAAGCCTATTCCGGACACTGAGTGGGGCCACATTCTGGCTCGGACGTGGAAGGGTAGCAGGAATGCCCGGTTCCAACAAATTAATTTCTTTCTCTTGTACAGAGCGTATCTGACTCCGGGGAAACTCCACCGGCACTTTAAGGTGCGAGACGCGGCATGCCCGAGGTGCCTAGCCAGTGAGGTTGAACTGGACCACATGATGTGGGGTTGCCCGAAGCTGGGTACATATTGGACCGAGGTGGGCGCCCTTCTGAATGCGGTTACAGATAGGGAAGTGGACTTTGACATGGCAGCTTGCCTCCTACTATGGTTTTCCCACACAGCAAAAACGAAAGTCACGAGCAAGTTCATTGATTTGGGGCTTATGTTAGCGCAGAGGGAGATCACCTGGCGTTGGAAAGCTAAGGAAGGCCCGGCTGTGGGACGTTGGACGAATGAGTTGTTGAAGTGGTCGAGGTGTGAGAGTGTATTGAGACTGCGGCAGGCCACGAAACTGGGGAAGTTGAAGGGCTTGGAGGCGGCTAGAGCTTGGGAAACGATTGTGCAGGCTCTGTGTGATCACTTAACGGTAGACACGGAGGAGAGACTCTCGGAGGCTGAGTTCCAGGAAACTAGTAGCACGAACATCTGATTATTTTTGACGACGCACTGTCATGTCCAACGCACATCATCACCACCCACATCAGCAGCAGTTGGAGGGAGGGGGGGGATAGAGGAGTTCGTAGACTGCCCTGTTAGAGCGGAAAAGTGGATGGCGCAGAGTATTCACCGGGCGGGTTGTCCTGTTGCAATAGGAGCGGGTTAGGCTCTGTGGACCTACTGAGCTTTAGTGTTGTTAGTGTGGTGGGTACGGCCCTTCTAGGGGGTATTTGGGGGGGGGGGGAGTTGTTGTTGAGGGTACAGAAAATGCGGAATCAGGATTGTGTTGTTGACCAGACGTCCCTGTGTACCAGGTTGGGAGACCTCTCTTGCACATTGATTTAACGCCGCCCTGCCTCCGGGATGTGGGCTGATGGGCTGTGTACTACTTGGGACAAATGTGGCATCTTGTATGAGGACGGGGCTGATGGTTGACATTCCCGATGTTTTGTCTGTAATTCTGCAATAAAAACATACTTTCCAAAAAAAAAAAAGAAAAAGTCTTTAGTGGGCATGATGTTAAAAAAAAGTCTCTAATGGCAGTGCTTACCCCCATATGTCTGGAGGAGTCGCCGGGATCACAGTGCTGCGTTCTCTCCATCTGACCTTCCCTATCATCATCAAACGTAGACATGATTCAAGGCTACCAGCCAAACCGCCTAAGGCGTTTGATATTGTGCATTTGCATGCATGCTGAAGGCCGCGCATCACAGCCTGCCTCTTTCTGTAGTGGAATGTGGTGTGTATAGGAGGAGGGAGTATTGACACATCCAAAGGACCAAGCCCTTAGTTCAAGTCTCCCTAACAGCTGCTGCTCAACCATCGCATCTGCTTAGTGCAGCCCACTATCTCCCTGCACAGTGATCTCAGGAGTGAGCAAAAGAATAAGAATATTTCTCTTTGTAATAGCAAAGGGACTTTAAAGATGGTCACACATGGGGGGGGACAAAACTTCTCTCTTACGAATTGAAAAAAAAAATCCATTAGGTGGTGAGGTCTTTAAAATCCATAAAGATGTCTTTCCACAGCAAATGTTTTAAATAATTTCTTTTTTTATCTTGCCCCAACATTTGTTTGGCTGTGTAAGGGTATTTTAGTTTTTTCATAATCAGTTTTGTCACTTTGGTGAGTGGGGGGTAGGCAATCATCGATGTAATTACACTCCCCTGTCAAACGATTATTAGGTACATCATGTGGTAATGACACTGCATTACTCCGAAAGCTTGTTTGTCTGGGCCATCAATTCTCATTTTTTAGATCCGTTTTCTTTCAAATGTGGGTGTCCTCCAGACTGGCCTTTTCCTTTCTTTCTAGCTGCATCCATATGGGGACTCCACTTGTCTCCGTTGGACTGTTGTATTCCTACGATTGTGACTGTTTTTTTTGTGCACCTTTTGTAGGAATAAAAACATGTTTCTTTTTGATCCCTGCTGCCTGTGGGCTTCAAGTCTTTATTTTTAGGTTTTATGAAAGTTGTTGGAAATTTGCACTTTCGGCAGGGTTACCACAGATTCTTTGGGCCTTTTACTGCACCCAGTTTACGGTCTAGGACTATGTGCGCTTTATACCTGCTAACTAGCGAGAAAGTGCTGGTGCGCTCACTTTCTTTAAAAAAAATATATATTTGTATTGAGTTACATCTGATCGCACAAGGTCATATTGAAATTACAAAGTCATACTCTGATCCTTATTACAAACTACCACCAACATAGAGAAAATGCCATAAACCAGAATTTAAGAGACTGAGCAAAAACTCAAATATGTTGGCCCAGACATGATTGAAGCGTGTGCGGCCTTTAACACCTTTAGCTCTTACTATAGAAGACTCCAGTTTAAAGATCTGGGAAAAAGTGCCCACCACTCAGATACCGTAGGAGGCATAGGACTGACCCAAGATCTCTACATACAAAGCTGAGCAGTTTCAATCGCAATTGATACCACTGGAGATAACGTTGCATTTGAGTGCCAACATGATGTCCTTAACTGATAACTGTTTATCATGCCTCGAATAGAACGAAGGAAGCTTCACCAAGGCAGACCAGAAGGCTTTCAGCAAGCTGCATCCTGCTAACATCTGAATACTATCTGCATCATGTGGACCACACTTTGGGCAGCAAGTCTTGTTATTAGAAATGTTTGCGGCTCACTTACAATTCTGTCCGCCATATGGTGTAACAAGCAGACAGTCTTAAATTGCTGGAGTTTGAGACTTACTGAGCAGACTGGTCGACTAATAATATAGAGAGCATCAGTAATATTATCTGATAAAAAAGTCTGTTGAAGCGTTGTCACTGCTCATGACTCAAATAGTACTCCCGGATCAATCGGGGTTTGTCCATCAAGAGGTACAAGTCATAACCTTAGAACCCTATTCTCCCTTATCCATACAGTGGCACTGGAATTACCGTTGGCTGCCGTGTTTTTGGATGCTTCGAAAGCTTTTGATTCTGTTGAGTGGTGCTACCTATTCACGGTGTTACAAAAAATGGGCTTCCCCCCTGTTTTTCTGGCATGCGCGGATACTTGTAAATGGTCACCTGTTACCTGCGATATCACTCACGAGGGGCACTCGGCAGGGGTGCCCATTGTCCCCTCTTCTATTTGCAATCGCAATAGAACCATTGGCATGCCGGATACGACAGATGCATGGGGATAGTGCCTTCCGTTGTTTCCAAAGGCAGATATCTGTGTCGCTGTACGCAGATGATGTCACACTCTACGCCAAGGATCCACAAACAAAGCTAAACGCGCTATCACGAGAATTTCTGGTGTTTGGCAGAATATCGGGAGTAAATATAAACTGGAGTAAGTCCCAATTCTTACCATTGACGCCTGCTGTAACCAAATTCCCGCTGGATTATCCGATAGAATGGTGTGATACTGACTTAAAATACCTGGGGGTGCAGGTCTCAAGAGATAGGGAGGAAACATTGCGCATGAACTATGGCACAGCTGTTATGAAATGAAAGGATACCATTACACGATGGATAGCGTTGCCCTTGTCGATGGCGGGACGCATCTCGCTGATCAAAATGGTAGTACTTCCGCGATTCCTTTATTTTTTCCTCAACATTCCTTACTATCCGGGCACTTTTTTCTTCAAAACTCTGAGATCCGAGCTTATCAGACTGGTGGGGGGACAACCTAGACTCAAATGGAGTGTTATAGCGCAGCCATATGCTAAAGGAGGGTTTGATGTCCCAAATTTTTTGTATCACTGGCTCCGACCCACTAAATATATGCCGCAACTAGCGGTAGAAGACTGGATAGCGCTTCCACTGCCCTTAACTGGCATTGTTCATGGGCCTGCTAGCGTCCTGGAAACGCCGCCTACGACAGTTTCTTCTACGATAGACGCATGGCATAGAATACTGAGCAGATTGCAACTCCCCATGCTGTACGCACCGCGCATGCCTATGACATATCATCCACACTTGGCAGTATTGCATGAAACTGGATTCCAGCTCATATGCAGGAGATGGAGTGTTCTGCACTAAGGAGCAATTCTTTGGTGATACTGACCCCACTCCCCTTGAGTTTTTTTACTACGTGCGGCTCAGAGAAGGGATGAAAAACCTTGTATCTGAGTATCCTAATGAACTGGAGGTAGTCCCTCCTTTGGCCGTACTACTTAACAGCACAGACGGCACGCACCTAGTATCTAATATATACGGAAGTATTCAAACACACACATTAGAGGGTGGTGGAAAGGCACGCAGCTACTGGGAAAGGGACATAGGGGAGGCTATCCCTGATGAGACCTGGGAGTATTGTTGTGAATTGACAGGACGTATTACATCCAGCTGCAGATTTAAGATCATCCACTATAAATTTCTACATCACATTTATTATACCCCGGCTCGGAAATATCGGTTTCGCCTGGCAGACTCGGAACGACGTGAGAGATGTCAGCAACCAGGGGCCGTTTTTTTCCATCTAGCCTGGCTTTGCCCACAGGTGGGGACTTATTGGGAACAGGTACATGGTGCACTGGTGAGCATGATGTCTATGGAACTGTAAAGATCCCTTGCTCTTCCTATTGGGCCACACGACACACATTCCCAGAGCATACAGGAAATTTATTGATACGGCTCTTCTGTTGGCTAAACGGAGACTAGCATGTCGATGGGGGGAGGGGGAGGGCCCTGAAATTCAAGGAATGGATGCGAGATATGTTGTATAGTCAGGACCAGTATAGTTTATTTGCTGAAACACAACCAGTAAAATCTAGACCAGCAGATATCTGGGGACCACTACAATCCTACACACTGCAAACGGAGGCAGACGATACAGAAGGCGAGGGCCAACTGGACACTGGAGCTTCGGAGGGGCGGAGGGGAGAGGAAGGAATGTAACAATTTTGATTGTTGTTGCTGTGTTCCATAGTTAATCGAGGATACTAAGGCCGGACATTGTAACACCAGGTTGGGTCCTGATCCCTATGATAATGTACAATGACTTTTTTACTGGACCATTATTGCCATAATTGTCAGTAGTTGATTAGAACACTGGTAAAATGACCAGGCCCGTACTGGCCATTGCGGGCACCGGGCAATCCCCCGGTCGGCCGCAAGGGTGGGGGCCGGTTTTGGGCCCCTGGGGGGCGTTTTTGTTACAGAGCCGTTTTTGCAGCATATCTGCAAAATCGGCCCTGTAACAAAATCGGCCGAAAAGCAGCCCTGACAAAGAGCTCGGCCGCATCCCCCCCCCCCCGCCCCCAGGGGCCAGCCAAGCACTTTGCCAGGGCCGGTTTTGGTTCCCAGTCCGGCCCTGAAAATGACACCCTACCGCATAAATCCACATGTATGCAGTAGACCCTTCACTCACTACCTGAATGTCTTGATTGATCGACTATGTATTGAAGACTTGAATTGCCTTATCGATTGCCCATTGTCTATGTATGTGAAAATGTTATAAATAAACGCCAATAGCCCGCTCAAACCGCTTGAACATGGGTCGGGCTTGGTCTGCAAGATGGCGGGCTAGACGTGCCTGAGCTAAGCTCCGTCAGGACCCTTATTAATCCTGCACTGATCTGGAACCCTTGAGCCACATTAACCCCCAAATCCGATCCCCAAAGATCTTCAAGGCAGTGCGATAGGGCAGAATACCACAGGGAGCCCCCCGGACAAAAAAACGGCAAGCGCTACAGGCTGGGCACGACAAAATAGTGGCCACCAACCCAAGGGGAGCCTGGAGACCAAAAAGAGAAAGGAGTCTCCTGCCCACCGAAGACATCCTTGGCCTGCAGGTAGCACAACTGGATGCTGGACGGGGTCCAGTTGTAAGCTGTGTTACCTCCCCCACATGTCGGAGGCAGAGTGCGCCGTGGTAGGCTCCAGAGCAAGAAACTGAAGTTTTGGCGGAAGCAGGCTGGTGTGTGCAGCGGAACTGCAGGTCCCCCCTCCTCCCAGGACTGCTCTTGGTTGATATTGCTGCTTAAGTGGGACTGGTGATGCAATTTGGTGCCGAGCGGGATTTGAGACGGGGCCTCAGTCCCCCCATCTGGAGTCAGTGAATGGTTGAGGTGCGAGTCAGCTCCATAACAAAAAGACTGGTGAGGTGGCACGCAAATAAAGAAAAGCCTTGTGATTTCCCTGAGCCCCTGCTAATGTGCGGTCAGAATTGCACAGCCCTGCTGCCAATGCCCCACTAACTGTGAGTTCGTCCCCCGGGGCTGGCTGTGACTCGCGGTGTGGTTCGGTCCCAGGGGAGTGGGGTGACTGTGGTAAGGAGACGGAGGGGCAGGCCCCCAACTTTCTCCCCGATGCCCTGGTGGGGAATGTGCATGATAGTGCCAAGCCTGATAGAATCTTCCGGAAACCTGGGCCCCCTTCAGCCCGGCCAAAGTTCAGGACACAGCATCCAGTAACGAGAGATAGGATAGAGGAGGTAACCTGTGGGTAAGGCTTGGACTGGAGGCCTGGCCCACACCAGGGGGCCCTGAGAGGTGGGCACTGAAGAAAGAACCAACAATAAAGTGGTGACCTCTGCCAGAAGTGAGGACCATAAGAGACTTGGGTCTGGGGAGAGTGGCTGCAGCCTAGGCCTGTGATGGCGGGAGCCCCCCATGAACACAATCATACAGACAGAGAGCAGCTAAGGCTCCCCCTGTGGGGCCTCCTGGTGGCTGCCAAGAAAGAGGTACGGGATATCAGTGGGAAGTGAGTGTGGTGGGCGCTTTCATCCCCTGGGGCAGATCAGGAATAATGGCAACAGAAGAGAGAGGGTATTGAAACACCCATTGACTTTGTAACACAAAACAGGGTTATCCTTGAAGAGCGCACTTACGAGAGACTTGGGGAGCACTGAAGTGACGTGTCCCCCATTCTCTCCATCTGGGAGACATAGGGCTGGCCCGTATCTTAGAGACACAGTTCTCTTTACCCAAATTGCCATACCAGAAATAACGTTCATAATGTGGCCAGATAATGTGCCGCATAACGTGGCCCTCCTACACACAATTCTGTCATGTCGAACATCCCTGGAAACCAGGATTGGTAGGTTTGGGCAGAAGTGACCCTATTGAGACACGACCTACAAAATGTGGCAGACCAAATAAGGGCGGCAGAAGATAGATTTTCTGAACTGGAAGATGCCTCAAGCTCCCAAAACTAAGAGCTGAATGAAGTGAAGGCTTTTAATAAAGATCTGCTCTGGCGAGTAGATGATGGAGAAAACTAAGCGAGACAGAACAACCGCTGACTGGAGGGAGTGGAGGGGACAAATACTGTCAACTTCCTGGAACAACGGCTTCTCACTACCTTCATGACGGACAGTTTTTCCACCTGCTTTGTGATAGAGTGGGAACAATTCAACACAAAACAGGAACAAACGACTCACAAAGGACCAATTCCCCGATCACAATAATAAAAACTGGGCAAAACCGCAATTGCACAGTCCGGTCTAAACCCGCTATCCAATCTAAAGATAACCATATGCTACGAATCACTCCTTTTCCCGTAAGGGGCACTAGGGTCAAGGGCACTACAGGGAACATGATCCAAACAACAAATAAAATCTGCTCTGCAAACAAGCTCAACTCTTTAGTCCCACGCTCACAAGACCCACTAGTAATTCCAACCGCAGAATTAGAACCAATTTTGACATTTACTCCGGAATATGAGATAAAGGGCTTGCACAACATCCTAAACAGAGGAAACCTGTTAAGACTATTTAGTCTTGTTCCTGAGCTTAGAGGAATATCTACACAAGATCTAGTTTCAGTTGAGTTCGGTCCAAAAACCGAGCACACCAACACCGAAGTCTCCATCACCACCTGGGCTTCCACGGAGACAGCAGCAAAGATCTTTGAAAATAGAGGACCATTCGAACATTGGGGTATTACCCTCACGCAACACACGCGCCCGAGATATCCTTTTCCGCTTGCAAAAAGCTTACAGAACATAAACATGGAGGACTCAATCAACTGTAAGCAAATTTCATGTCTTCAGGGTGCTCATTCGGCTTCAGTAGCCCAAGAGGTCGGCGGACTCGATACACATCTAATGCAATCTTGTACTGGTGGGTCCCCTACACAGGACTGGTCATGGATCCCGCTAATCCTCAATCAAAAGTATTCCTAAAAAACACGTACAGCTACCCCAACGTATACGGCCAACTTCGCTCTTAAGAAGAGGGTTAAAACGTCTAATATAGGCATTTGCAGTTGGAATATCCATGGGTTTAGTAGTACGGACCAAGACAGTGAGTCACAACTGTTCTTTTATAAACACAACATTCTTTTACTACAAGAGACCTGGAACCTGGTATCCCCTGCCATTCCCGGCTTCACCGAATACCACATCCTCGCCGAGAGAACGTCCAAGTTTGGGCACCCGTGTGGAGGGCTATCCACATACATCTCGCAGAGACTTAATTGGGAGCCGGAAACACAGGCAGTGGGACTTCGCTGGGTTCAGGTAACCAAGATCTCCATAAAAACGGGACTGCAACTGCTGCTAATAAACATATACATCCACCCTGAACATTAAAAAGAAGAGAGAAACTGGCCGTTCTGATCAAACTCATCAAAACACTTCAGAAAACAAACTCTCAAAGTTTGCTGATACTATCAGGCGACTTTAATCTTAACTTAATTCATGAAGACCTAAACACACTTACCTCAAAACAAAAACCTCGGGCAGAGCCTAACCCATCAACCCTAAAGCAACTGTCATTGCTGGGATTAACAACTCTAAATCCCGTAATAACAGGCGCATCTTCAGCACCACCGACGTACATGAGTGGCAAGTCATCATCAACCATCGATTTTACTTTTATCAGCAATAACCTGCTCGACTCAGTAACAGGCTATGAAATTACAACACGAACTGAAAGCGATCACTTTCCTCAAATTATTTGGATCAACATAGGGGTGCCTGAGTCGGCCCAGTTAACAGTTCTTTCTGAGCAGCCAGAGAAGTTTAATTTACGAAAACTGCGATGGCGGGGCAGTGGAATAAAAGCCATCTTCGAAACCGCAAGTAACTTCCTTTCACAACATGAAAATGACCTAAACGAAGATTTGGTGTCAACCTGGATAAATCTGTTAGAAAATTTGTCTCTTAAACACTCGGTTCACCCTGCACCGCACCGAGGCCCATTAGTTCTACGGGAACCCTGGCTTACCAACAAACTAAGGGAGGAAAAGAGAAAAATAGCCCAGGCACAACGGAAGGCATCAAGGAACATCATCCAGGGCTCCACGTCAAATCACCTTCTTGTTAGGAAAATGAGAAATAATTATCGCAAAATGGTGTGGAAAGCCAAGACAAATCACAAGGAAGAGCCATAGGCAAAACTGCTAGTAGCCAGTAAAAAGCGAAACACGAGGGACTTCTGGGGCATTATAAATAAATTAAACAACGCAGACACAATATCTCAGGATCCCGGCATTAGTAAACAAAGCTGGGAAGCCCACGTAAAAAGCCTCTACTTAAAAAGGGAACTTTGTTCCCCCGTGAATCAGTATCGTTCCCACACAACAACGACATCAAGTTTCGCGAAAGGACTGTCAGATAAGTCATTAAGCCACCCTGACATAGGAAGGCTTAATAATCAGGGGACTCAGCCGGACCTATTTTCCTGTGACAAAGTCAAAAGGTTCATTAATCATCTCAAAACCGAAGGCGCACCATGGCCTAATGGCATCCCCAATGCTGTTTATAAACACAATGCTGACTTTTGGGCTCTCCATCTCCCCGCCCTGTTTAATCAAGTCTTTGCCAGTAACCAGCAGCCCCCTTCGTGGAAAGGTAACATCATCCACCCAATTTTTAAGAAGGGAGACAGGAGATCTCCACAGAACTATCGGCTAATATCTCTTATGGATGTGGAAGCCAAACTATACGCTTCTTGTATTTTGGAGGAGATCCAGGAATAGGCAGACACCAACAACCTAATCCCAAGTTATCAGACGGGCTTCAGAAAAGGGACAGGGACTACAACAAATCTCACAGCCCTAGCACTCCTGATGGAAAGAGCTAAAACTAACAACAATCGGTTATATGGCTGCTTCATTGACATCAGAGCGGCTTTCGACCGAGTCAGTAGGGGGAGACTTTAGGAAAAACTTAATGAGTGGGGGCTGTCAAAAAATGTCCTCAACGCTCTCATGCTCCTCTATACAGATACTTGGGCTAGGGTCAAACATGGACAGGGTTCAAGCCTCACGTCCAAAATTCCAACTGAGGACGGACTAAAACAGGGCTGTGTCCTGGCTCCATGTCTATTCAAACTTTACCTTGCCGACCTAAGAAAACGACTTGGTCAAATTGTAAGCCATGCTGTGAAGCTCGGTAACACTCCAATGCCAATCATCCAGTTTGCCGATGACATTGTGCTCCTAAGCGGATCCCCAATTGGGCTGCAAAGGCTGATAAACGCTCTACATCTCTATCTGGACGAAGAACATCTTGAACTAAATAGAGAAAAGACAAAAGTAATATGTCTCATAGAGCGAAAGCCCATTAAATTTAGTTGGACATTTAACCATCTTGCCATAGGGATACAGCCTCACTATCGCTATCTGGGGATCACCCTAGGCAAAAACAATTTAAAAAAAGAACATTCTGCGGTGCTAAAAGCCAAATCCCAGGCGTTAATTTATGGATACAGGCGACTCCTACAAAAACTAGGCGGCCCAAATTACACCCATCTTCTGAAAGTAATGGCCGCTCAGATCTTACCAGCTCTATCGTACGGTCTGGTCACCTGGCTTGGAGGGGAGGTCGGCTTACTAAACACCTTACAAAATAAAATGTACAAAGTAGTTTTTAAACTACCGAAATGCGCCTCGCCAGCCCAGGTGCGATTAGAATTTGGTCTTCAGAATCAAATCTTTAGGTCTAAATCAAGGTTCGTCAAATTTTGCCACAAACTTCGCGCCGCTGAGCCTCACTCACTAAATAATCTCTGTTGGCAAGCAATCAATATTGACTCTACCCAGCCCTGGGCCATTCACCTGCACATTTGCCTTTCGGATCTCGGACTGCTTGAAGAATTGAACAAAAAAATTGACCAGGCTAGTTTTTGCAAAATTGCCAACTCAAATGCAAAATTGAAGTCATTACTGGAGACAAACAAACATTGACCCATCGACGCCACGCCTGGACAGATATTTCTTCCTATTCACTCCAACAACCCCAGGCATACTTGGCCACACATTTTAGCCAACACTTAAAAAAGATCCTCATTGACCTCCGCATGGGCCTTCATGAGTCCAAGGACTTAAGACCCTCCTGGAAATCCCAAGACGACTGCCCAAAATGCAGACTCTGCGGTTATCAAAATGAATCGTTAATTCACTTATTTTGTGTGTGCCGAATCCTTATGGCAGCTAGAAGACATTTTTTACTGGACATACTAAACAAATTAAATACAAGAACATGTTGCCAGGCCGTTATAACTTGGCTGGGAGGTTCATCACCAATCCTGACTTGTAGGGGTCTCAAATTTATGATTGAGATTGGAAAGCAGCTACAGGTCCGTGCATGAACATTCAATACATTGTCTGAGGCCATTCTCCTACGTTGTTAGTGAGGGGACTCGACGTAGTTTTAACTCTTTTTTAATTTGGACAATAGTTCTTATTTCCGTATTTTAACGTAATCGGTCATGTGTATATTGGTTATTCGTTCCACTTCTAATTGTAAGGATTTTTATTAATTCAACAATAAAAATATTCTGATTCTGATTCTGATTCAGTCTGTCGCCTGGAAAATGTAAAGGGAAGGAATCTACGGCTAGATTACATCTCTTCCAGATAAGGCATTACCGAAGGTAAGTAACTTGTCCGTTTGAACTTACCTGAAGATTTCAACCATGAAGAATGTCTACTGTGGGCACAAATTTGGGAGCAGGTGTGCCCTCTTGACTTCGAGGGGGAGGAGGACCTGCATAAAGCCTTGCAATGTTTCACCATATACACTTGGCTTTGTATTCTTGGATGCCTTTGGGTTCATCTGGGTGCAGTTTGTCGCAAGCCTTTGAATCATGTACCAAACTCAAACACCATAGGTACAGTTTGTGGGGATCTGTCACAGACATTGGTTCGCTAAAGTCCCTACAAGGTTTAAACCTTGTAGTCTTACGGTGGGTGACATGCTCACTTGCACACTGAAAAATTATGGAAGAAGATATACTCTTCAGAGAATGAAGATAGGAGGACCGTAGCTCCCGATCTGCATCTGAAGGTATGGAAAGAAAGGAAATTACATCTGAGCACAGGGGTGGTGCCTATATGTGACTCCTTCACTTCCAGAGCAGAACAGTCTACCGGCACGCAGGAGTTTCCTGATCCAGTCTGGCAACATTCACACGATAAAGAATCTCCAGTTAGAAGTATCCAATAGAACAAATCTTTCATCAGGTGTGCTAACTCTTTTTGCCCTGCATATGTCGGATCAAAGTACTGAGTAGCAATGTCTAACATGCCCCCAATGTATTGATTAATTAGGGCCCCCTGATCTTCAAAATGTGCTGCAGTAGATAGTTTTAGTAACCCTGTTATAAATACCTAGAGATCATTCCAATCCCTACCATCCTATAGTTTTAATTATGTTGCATCCGTGAGGCTTACATTTTTAGTTCTGAAATAATTTGATTTTGAAAACCTCGTTGACCTGAACCCTTGTTGGCAGTGCCTGTACAACGAATCCCTTGGGCCTGGTTGGCAATCAAACCTCTTGGTGGTGGATGAATTTGCAGCATGGCGTATGATAGCATCAATGACTGAGTTGTTAGACATGAGAGGCTTTTGAGAAATTTAACATGAGTCTTATGCAGGTATGAGGATGACATTATAAGACTGAAAGGGTGTTATTCCTTTTTTTTATTATTCTCAATTTCATTTCAATAATCCATGTAATACAAAGAGACCATCATTTTCCCCCGAAAAACCCCATCCCCACCCCGCTACACAATTAATCAAAATCACATTAAGGCCGATGGGAGCACTCCCTCCCTGGTGCTGCGAACGGCCAACGGTCGTCGCAGCCCCGCCCACTCTTTAGAACGGCCGCACCGCCGCAGAATTGCCGCCCCGGTTAAGGCGTTAAATAACCACAGTACTAAACATCAATTCATAAAAGATTACAAACAAGGGGAATACATAAAGCCAGGTGTCGAGTCCATACAATAAAGTCCAGTCACATAACCAAAGTGCATCGTACATAACCTTCATCTCTCATCGTGTTATCTAAATATTTCACAAACCGGTCTATCTTTCATCATGGACTCATCCCCCCATTCTATCCAATCAAGTGGCGGTGCCCACCTCCGAAGGCCCTTCCTTTTGCCCCGATTCCCTTTCCTCACATAAATTGCTTTTTCCAAATTACAAACTGCAAGCACCTGGGCTAGCCATTGTTGAAAAACAGATCCAACCATGCCGATGTTATACATAGTCGTAAAATAGTCTTGGGAATAAATAGGAGCGCTCTGCCCCCCCCCCCCCCCCCCCCCCCATCAGCCTCTTCCCTTCTGATACTCCCAAAAGTATCACGGCAAGTGTCAAGGAAACCCTCATATTTATTTTTTCATTAAAAACTCTGTAATATTGGATTTAGTAGTTGCCAACGCTTGACAGGTAGCAGAAATATGTACACTATCCACCCCCCTAAGTTAACATCTGGGACATCGAGAACCCTTACCCTCCCCCATTTAATAATCCTAAAAGGAGTATAGTAAAGATTAAAACACGTTTTATAGTCCTGTACTTGCAGCTTCAAGGATAATAAAGCACATTGAGCCAAAGAAAATTATTCCAGAAAGCTTGATTCAGGGATAGCCAAATGCTCTTGCCATTTCAAAGAGTGTTTATCTACATCATCTTTCGTCCATTTATTAAGGAGGATATAAATAGCTCCAATAGGGGTTTACGCCCATCTTCCAATATGTCCACCAGATCACATCTTTGGAATTCAACAAGCCCACCTCCATTACAAGTTAAAAAATCCCTTACCTGAAGGTACTTAAAAATATCTTTTTGGCTAATATCAAATTCATACCTAATGTCTTAAAACAACATTATAAACCTAGGAGAGCAAAAAAGACCAACCATATTTAAGCCAATTTTTACCCAGCGTAGAATATACTGGTCAGCAAAGATCTCTGGAAGGTTCCCATTATTACTTAAAGTGTGGGGGACTTTCTTACCTTTGCCGCCACCGCCGAGAGTCAGTCGGAATTAGCAGCAGGGAGCACCTGGAAGCTCCAACAGCCACCGCCGCCACCGCCAAGAGTCCCAAGGCACCGGACTCCGCGCCGCCGCTCCGGGAGACCACAAATCCCGGCAGGCAACGCGGCGGCGCGTGCAGAGTGACGCGCCTCGCGCACAGAGAGCGCCAACGCGGGAATAAAGGCCGGCAGACCCGGCAGAGCGGGGGGACTTTCTTACCTTTGCCGCCACCGCCGAGAGTCAGTCGGAATTAGCAGCAGGGAGCACCTGGAAGCTCCAACAGCCACCGCCGCCACCGCCAAGAGTCCCAAGGCACCGGACTCCGCGCCGCCGCTCCGGGAGACCACAAATCCCGGCAGGCAACGCGGCGGCGCGTGCAGAGTGACGCGCCTCGCGCACAGAGAGCGCCAACGCGGGAATAAAGGCCGGCAGACCCGGCAGAGCGGGGGGACTTTCTTACCTTTGCCGCCACCGCCGAGAGTCAGTCGGAATTAGCAGCAGGGAGCACCTGGAAGCTCCAACAGCCACCGCCGCCACCGCCAAGAGTCCCAAGGCACCGGACTCCGCGCCGCCGCTCCGGGAGACCACAAATCCCGGCAGGCAACGCGGCGGCGCGTGCAGAGTGACGCGCCTCGCGCACAGAGAGCGCCAACGCGGGAATAAAGGCCGGCAGACCCGGCAGAGCGGGGGGACTTTCTTACCTTTGCCGCCACCGCCGAGAGTCAGTCGGAATTAGCAGCAGGGAGCACCTGGAAGCTCCAACAGCCACCGCCGCCACCGCCAAGAGTCCCAAGGCACCGGACTCCGCGCCGCCGCTCCGGGAGACCACAAATCCCGGCAGGCAACGCGGCGGCGCGTGCAGAGTGACGCGCCTCGCGCACAGAGAGCGCCAACGCGGGAATAAAGGCCGGCAGACCCGGCAGAGCGGGGGGACTTTCTTACCTTTGCCGCCACCGCCGAGAGTCAGTCGGAATTAGCAGCAGGGAGCACCTGGAAGCTCCAACAGCCACCGCCGCCACCGCCAAGAGTCCCAAGGCACCGGACTCCGCGCCGCCGCTCCGGGAGACCACAAATCCCGGCAGGCAACGCGGCGGCGCGTGCAGAGTGACGCGCCTCGCGCACAGAGAGCGCCAACGCGGGAATAAAGGCCGGCAGACCCGGCAGAGCGGGGGGACTTTCTTACCTTTGCCGCCACCGCCGAGAGTCAGTCGGAATTAGCAGCAGGGAGCACCTGGAAGCTCCAACAGCCACCGCCGCCACCGCCAAGAGTCCCAAGGCACCGGACTCCGCGCCGCCGCTCCGGGAGACCACAAATCCCGGCAGGCAACGCGGCGGCGCGTGCAGAGTGACGCGCCTCGCGCACAGAGAGCGCCAACGCGGGAATAAAGGCCGGCAGACCCGGCAGAGCGGGGGGACTTTCTTACCTTTGCCGCCACCGCCGAGAGTCAGTCGGAATTAGCAGCAGGGAGCACCTGGAAGCTCCAACAGCCACCGCCGCCACCGCCAAGAGTCCCAAGGCACCGGACTCCGCGCCGCCGCTCCGGGAGACCACAAATCCCGGCAGGCAACGCGGCGGCGCGTGCAGAGTGACGCGCCTCGCGCACAGAGAGCGCCAACGCGGGAATAAAGGCCGGCAGACCCCGCGTCGCGGGACGCGAGCGGGACGCCCGGGGCTAAGCCCGGGCAAAGGGCGGGCCCTCTGAGGCCCTCAGAGGTCTACAGTGGTCGGGCGGGCCACCCCACTAACACTACTGGAAAAGGTTAGTCCCTAAATAGGTCTCCCATAATGGCGGATTGTACTGCTACATGCATAAATGTTGACATCCTTACTCAAGATGCAGAGTCCCCTGTAACATTGCTAACGTCGTTTGAGGCATTGATAGACACTGCATTCAACGAGATTGTTGAGACTGAAAGGAGATTTTCTATGGGGCCATTGAGTACAAATCAACCGCATGCCGTGAGCAGACTCAACGGCAACACCCATACCCATATAAATCCCGAAATAATTGTCGTAAAATCCTCACATCCTACTGTTGAAATACCTATTGTCTTAGACGATGAGGACACCGTTACGTATATAGCACCAGAAGTGACTCTTGGCCATGCCCCAGAAACAACATCTACTGAGGCCGCTAATAAGGCACCTGGTAAAGTTGCAGCAAAGAGAAAGAGGGGCCCTGCTAAAATTACCTATAATAAACGGAAGCAGTCACTAAGGACTGTCAACCAACCAACTCCACAAAGCATGTGGAATAAGGGGAAGAGACAGAAGTTGACCCAACACATAGCACCTATACAGGATCAACCGCATTTGGGTGATATGGTTGTTATAAATGATGAGGGGTCAAATCATATATCTATCTCCACCCAGACCGAGCCTCCCCGTGGAACTGACAAACCTAGTCATTATGCTAAATCAGAGGGGAACCTTATCGAGACTATTGCAGAGACAATTTTTAAAAATTTGGAAGGTCAAATGATCAAACAATTTAATAATATTTTTAAAAGACTTGATAAATTGGAGAATTTAATTAAAAACGAGGATGCAAAGAGAAAAGGCATAGCAAACCTGGACAAAATGAGAATAGAACGTCTGTTAAAAGACCTTGAATCCACTACTCGTGCCACCACCACTGGTGACCACGGTAATATCAGGACAGTGGAACAACAAGTTATTTTTAACCCCACACAGTCTGTTACACCTAAGGCTTCTAACAATAAGGGTACAACTGGCCGTAATTTGCCTGATTGTCAAACCAACATTCCCTTATTACCATGTAACCCTATACATGGGAATGTTACTTCATCCAAACCTTCTGCCTCCACTAACGATGCAAGCGGAGTATTTACTAATTCTATAAAAAAGGGTATTATAGTGAAGCAGACCTCACTAGTACAGAAGGGCCCTGTTAATTCCAGCCAGAACATTAAAAAGATCACGCATGAGGACAATAGACCTAATAAACATCAAGGCCCGGCTCTACATCTTCCACCCGAGGCTTGTCCCTATGTCCTAGTTCTGGCTGGTATACCACCGCTTAAGGAAGACCAAGGAGAATCATGGGTTCAACTCCACAATAAGTGTATAGACTGGTTAACGAAGCACAAGGGAGTGGGGTATGATATCTCAAAAGAAATCATTAGCACAAGGCGTGTAACCTGGATCGGTCCCCTTTACAAAAACATTAATGGGGACTGTATTGTAATCAATTTTAGAAACCCGGGTACTGCAAAATTCCTGTTGAACCATAATCATGGTCGTTACGGCCCATCTACTGTGGTGACACCACTACCACTAAAATATTTCTATCGTCCTCCACACAAGATGATGCAACTCCCTCCAGTTTTCCCATTGCAGAACAGGTTTGGAATTTTCCAGGACTTGGATACATTGGACTGACTGCCCACTAAGAAGACCAAATTATTCTCGGTATGCCCTGAGGTAGCTCAGTTAAAGGAACCATCTCGAGAGGCGGAACCGTTAACACAGGAGATTTTTCCATCTAGTCCATTATGTGTTCAACAGGGTCATGTTGAATCTAAATCCGCCTCAAGTACTTTCCAGGGTCATAGTTCGAGGAACAATAAAGATAATAACTTAAGTATCCTCAGCTGGAATATTGCGGGCCTGAAGTCCAAGCTGGGAATTCCTTCATGGAGGGATTGTGCAAATTGCTATGATATATTGATGTTTCAAGAAACTTGGTGTGTGGAGGATCTATTGTTTGAGGGGTATAGCTGCCATAACAGGACTGTCCCTGCCCCTTTGGTTGGTCGTGCTAGTGGTGGATTGTCCATTTGGATAAAAATATGTGCTGGAACTAAAATTGACGCGCTACAGACAAATTGTCCAAGTTTTATGGCACTCTCGTATACCGAGCGGATAAAACTGTGTTTAATCAATTTCTATAATAATGATTTTTTGTCCCAACATAACCAAAATTTTATTCTTTTATTCGATTTTATCAATGAAATCATGAATGGACAGGTATATGGGAAATTTGATGGCATTTGTTTAGGGGGGGATTTTAATGCACATGTACACCTCAGGAACCCCCCATGTAAAAGAGGAAAAGAACTGTTAGATCTCCTTGCTACTAGCGAACTTGTCAACTGCATGGAACATGCAGGTATGGAAGACTATGCATCCCCATTCCCTACTTTTATTGGACATGGGGGTGGAACAACAATTGATTATGTCTTCGTTTCACATGCCATTGCAGATTCATTAATAAGGGCAGAGGTAGTGTGTGAAATTTATAGTGACCACTATCCAATTGCCATCCATTTATTATTGCCGAATGGCAAATGCCCAAGACGTGAAATAGGTGCAATGGGACTGGAAGTCTCTACAGATAAGTTAAGGGTAATCTGGAAGGGGGTGGACAATAAGGGAATCCTGGCAGGAGTTTGTAAAAAACATCCAAGTTTGATCAATGACTGTCTAAGCACTGAGGAATATGGGATCAATGTGATTAAAGCGTTCTCTGAACTCTGCACCACAATTAGAGCGGAAATTTCCAGACCATCCGCAAATAAGGCTGCGGAATTACCTAGATGGTTTGATGCCCCATGCTCAAAAGCAAATAGGATGCTTAGAGCTGCCCTAAAAGTTGAACCGAGGGATATACCACGGGTAAGGTTGCTCAGAGCAGAGTACAAGCGTGCTTTACGCATTAGATCAAACGATTTACTGAAAACCCACTGGGATTCCCTGGCACGATCTGCTGACCTAAAAGATACCACTGGGTTCTGGAAGGAGGTAAAGGAAATAAGATCTATCGGTTCGACCCTGACCGAAATTAATTGTAATATTACTGGTCCTATCTGGGTTGCACACTTTGGTAAAATCTATGCAACACCAGACAACCCTCCTTTACTATTACCCCCCCCACACCCAATGTCCATCTCCATATCTGAGGTATTTGATGCCATTTTAGAAAGTGCCGGGAATAAAGCGCCCGGATCTGATGGGCTCTCTATAGACCAGTTAAAATGCGAGCCAGATTTTTGGGCCCCATTGCTGTGCAATGTTTTTAACAATTTAACGGAAGGGGAGATCCCGGAAACATGGTCACGTAGTATTATTGTTCCTATTTTTAAAAAGGGCGATAGGCTGGACCCTGGGTGTTACCGCCCAATTTCTTTAATAGACAATACTGTAAAGGTATTGGGGCGGATCTTATTTAAAAGGATAAGAGCATGGACTGATGAGAATAACATCCTCCACCCGAGCCAGTTTGGGTTCCGTAGCAGCATCGGAACGGTGGAGCAATGTCTGAATTTGAACCTGATCATGGCAAAATACAATATCGCGAAGAAATCCCCTTTATATTTTGGTTTTATGGATTTGAGCTCGGCTTTTGATTTTGTTAATCGCTCCCGGCTTTGGGCTACTCTTCTTGAATATGGTTTAGATGTCCATCTGGTACATTTTTTAGCTTTTTTACATCGTGATCTTAAAGCTTGTGTACGTGTGAATCAAACGGGTGAAGTTTCTGATGATATTAGCATTGGTAGGGGGGTCAGACAAGGGTGTGTGCTGGCCCCTCTCCTGTTTATTTTGTATATCAATAAGTTAAGCAGCACTTTGAGCACCCTAACTAGTGATGTGCCTTACATCAATGGAGTCTCCATACCCACACTTCTTTATGCGGATGACGCGGTCCTGATGGGCCGCACTCCTAAGGCACTCCGTATTTTAATTTCAGGTTTTGTCCTTTTTATGGCCGATTTAGGCCTAACAACTAATTTTAAAAAATCACTAATTATGAGCTGTGGTCCAAAAAATCACAAAATTCCCCAGATCATTTCAGGGTCAAATGTTTTAAAAAGCACCAGCACTTTTCCCTATTTAGGGCTGCTATTTTCAAACAGTGGTACGTGGCATGCACATGTTTCTTATGCCAGGAACAAGTTGGGCAAATCTATTAATTGTGTAACTTCTTTGAGACAGCCCAACCAAGCAGATGTAATACCTTCCCTGGCCAAGATATACCAAACCCAATGTATGCCAACTGGCACTTACGGCGCTGAGGTTTGGGGCTATACCAACTGCTCCCCTATTCAAACAGAAGAGAATAGATTTTGTCGTAAGGTATTGGGTGGGGTTATCTGTTCTTCAACCTATGTATGCCATAATGAATTAAATATCCCTTATATTGAAGATTTTGTGAAGTCCAGACCAGCCCTATTCTGGATAAAGATCTGGAATAACACGGCTGCTACATTAACCCGTGAAATCATTTTGGATTGTTTAAAGTGTGATAGGGGACACCATATACCATGGCTGAAAGCAGTGAAAGAGTGCCTTATAAGTGTGGGTTTGGTCTCTCTGTTTACATCACCAAACCTAATAAATCGCTCCCATAAAACCATCATTTCTAGGGCACTGTATGACTTATATAGAGAAGAGCGTGACAGAAAGAACCTGACTAAATGCACGGTTGTAAAATATTTGGCCAATTCTGAACCACACGTTAAAAAACCTGGCCCACCGTATAGATATTTGTGTTTGCATCTTGGTAGATGGGTAAGGGGTTTACTGTTTCGCTTCCGAGACGGGAGCATAGTTAATCTATTGAACTTCCCGATGGGATACAACAAACATCTCGAAACTTTAAATTGCCCCTGTAACCCTGACCTGAAGCAAAGTCTCATGCATTTCTTGTTCTTTTGTGGTTTCTATAAAAAATTCACCGTACATTTTCTTATGCCCTATTGCAAGAAAAACGGATTAACCAATTTTAAATTGGCACTTCGGTCCTTTTTGGTATTGGGATCAGATGAAGTCATTTTTAGGATGAGTTGTTTTCTGAAAGCTGCTGTTAGATCGAGAATCACCCTTAATATTGATGTTTAACCATCGCACACTGCACTTTCTATTTTTGATACCTTTTTTATAATGGTTTAATACTGGTTTTAATAATTTTAATAATGTTTTTATATAGTGTTTTTAAATAATACTGTAAGATATTTTCCTCTTGATTTATCACCACGGATGGATATATGTTGTATAGCTGGGACATTTTAAATGGATTCTGATTTTGCTCGTTTGTCCGGATAATTCTCCAATTGCAACTTTTGATGAATGTTTTTAAAAATGTATTGTGTTTCTTTTTCTGTTTGTACTTTTATGGATGTTATTTTACTCCGAATAAAGATCTTTTGACTTGACTTGACTACTTAATGGAGTATAAAAATTAAGTCTACCTAATCCCATTAATTTACGAGCCTTTGACCAAACTGTAGAGGCATTCAATAAGATCTTAAAGCAGACTTTCTTAAAATAATTAAGTTCAATTTGTCTCCATAGATTTCCCCAAGCCCCCTCACCTATCAATAACTAATAGTCAACTCCTACGTGTGGGGGTGGTTTGTCTTGGAGTAAAACCAAAGTATTTTGCAATATGGTAGCCCAATAATATATTTTAAGATTTGGAAACCCCTACCCACCTCTATCTCTAGGAAGTGTCAGAAAGTTTTGCGCCCTTCTTGGTTTAGCATATGCCAAGACAAATCGGGACACCACTCTTCCAGTTTCTCAAACCACAAATTTCCTATCTCTAAAGGGATAGGACGAAAAAATAAAGGATTTTGGGAGGAATAAATCATTTTAATTATGTTACACCTCCCTGCCAAGGATAAATGTAGGTTATTTAACCTACATACGTCTCTTTTCGACTTTTCAATAAAGGGCTCAAGATTTTCTTTAACGATAATGTCCAAATCGGGGCCAATAGTGATTTCCAAATATACAACACTTGTGGATACACAAGCGTCCTCCAGGGTAATCCCACTATTAACCAAAATCACAGTTTTTTCCTTTTTTAACAAATAGCCTGAAATTAGCCCAAACTCACTTGACTCTTTCTCTATCTCAGCAAGAGCTTGGATGATTTTGGTGTAACCAAGACTATGTGATCTGATAACCTAGAGTTTTAGTAACCCAACCACTAAAAACTATAGGGGGAATGCAGATATTTTGCTCAAGCCTACGTATAAATGTGTCTATGTACAAAGCAAACAAGAGTGGGGAGCAGGGAACCCCCTGCCTAGCCCCCCTTCAAGATCTCAAATGACCCCGACTGCTCCCCTGCAACAAACACTCTAGCTTCTGGATAAAAGTATAGAGCCTTGATGGCTAATAAAAATTTGGGCCCAATGTTTATCCTCTCCTTCACGGTCCACAGATAGTGCCAGAAGACCCTATCAAAAACTTTCTTCGTATCCAGCAGAATCAAAGCCATAAGGTCTCCCGCAACCTGAGCAGTATCAACCATAGAGATTACTCATCTGATATGATCCATGTTGCCATCCGGACACTACGTTAATAATAATTGGGGACAAGTGAGAGGCAAGAACTTTCGAATATACCTTAGAGTCCTCATTAATCAGGGTGATCGGTAGAACCCAAGTTCTGTTGCCAGTTTTTTCTTCTTAGGAAAGACCACAATCTTTGCCTGAGACCAAGAACATGGAGGGTTGTTTCCTTTAAAGATATTGTCAAACAGGATAGTTAGTCAGTCCCTCAATCTGGCACAAAGACCCTATAGAATTCTAGTGGGATGCCATCCATGCCTGCTGCTTTACCTGCATTAAGAGAAGAGACAGCCGCTAAGATCTCTTCTCAAGTAGGAGCCCCCTCTAGACCCTGCTGTTCTTCACAAAATCTCGGTACATGTATTGAATCCAAAAAGCGACCTATAGCCATGGCCTCAGCCTTGCTAGTTTCCAAATACAAGGATTGATAGTATCTTTTAAAAGCCATCCTTATTCCTACTGAGTCAGAAGTAATACCTTGTACGGGATCTGGTATTTCTCGAACTTCATTTTGACCACCCTTCTGCCTCATCCTGGTGGCAAGAATATGACCAATTTGCTCACTATATTCATAGGCTTTCTCCCTCCACACTGTGTATTTATCTGTTATTTTCTTTAGTGGTAATCTCATTAATGACAGCTTTTGCCAAAGTTACCCCCAGTTGTGCCTCTTCAATGGTATTTTTCGGTGAGTTGCAACTATTAGTTTCCTTTCTGCCATGGCTAGTGTAAAGTAGAGCTCCTGCATTCTCTGTTTTTCCTTTTTTCTCCTGCTTAACGTAAATTGTAAGGTCTCCCCCAGAATCCCAGCTTTCAGAGTTTCCCAGACAACTTCCACAGAGGCGCTACCGAAGTTTTCCCTAAGGAATATCGGTATCCATTTCCTCATGTGAGGTCACTGTTAATTAATAACTCGCTCAAAACGCCAATGAGTTCCCTTCTTGAGACAGCCACCATTCTTCAACACCAACACAATGGAATTATGATCAGACATGAGCCGGGGATAGATTTCAATATTACAGTCTTGAATGACAGAGTGTGATACAAAGAAAAATCTAACCGAGCGTGCGACTGATGTGGAAAAGAAATAAAAGTATAACCGTGCTCCGTAAGTCTCTATCTACCGAACATCCAACAGCATATGATCTTTACAGAGCCCTGTAAGAGACTTAAATACCTTCCGTTTCCTTCCACAATACTTATAATGCTCCTCGTAAGACTATCTAATTGATAGATTAATAATTAAGTCCCCGCAGAAAACTATAGGTGACGACTATGATACTAATTCAATAGACAGCCAGTCAAATAACCAGGGATCGTCTAAAATTGACCCATATACAGAATACAAGGTAAATCTTCTTGCATTAGAGCAAAACTCCGGAATAACCCATCTTCCATATCTATCTGAACGTGTTTGTGTAAAGAACTGTAAACAGCTTCTGGCTAAAATTGCCACCATACACTTCCGTGTACCTTGAAGAGTACCACCAACCAGTTTAAACCCCAACAAATCAAACAGTGACGATTGAGATCCCTCAATATGTGTCTCCTGGAGGCAGATAATATCAGTCTCTAAAACTTGTAATTAAAGATACACTTTAGCCCTCTTCTTTTTATGATTAAGCCCACAGATATGCACAGAGGAAATTCTCAATTTACTCATCCCCTCCCTTCTTTTAACTCCTTCTTAGAATCACCACTCATAATATCTTGACACTATTCAACCAATAAATTCACCATTCCCCTTTTCCTATTGTGTCTCTGTACACTTCGCATTAATTGTGTAGCATTCACCCTCCAATGCCACCCCTGCCCCCCCTCACAGCCAATCCTCCCCCCACCACCAAAATAAGCAATCAGGCGACATGCCTGAATGATAGCACCCATGGAAGCATGCGTCCCCAGTCGCTCCCCTGCAGTGTCCCCCCAAGAAAAGCAATAAAGAAACCTGAAAAAACTCAAGGATAACCATAGTGACTAGGTTTCTCCAAGTGTAATCAAAACTTTGGGCTCATTAGCCCCTTTTAACTGACTTAACTAACGGTTAACTCGCCTCAGTTTTACCCTTGGCTGCCTTTAGGACCTCTAGTTATTTTCCTACCACCTTGGAGCTAGCCCACCACTAATTTCTTATATATTGCTGGGTTACAATCTCGGACCTAAAACTACAGGTGTGCCCCTTATATGCCACTTTCAAGCAGGCATGATTTTAGAGGTATACTTTGGCCCCAATTTTCTGAAACAGTTGAAGAGTTGTTGCAAACGCCATCGCCTCTCTACTGTGGCATGTGCAAAATCCGGTCCAACACAAAATATGACATCCTCAAACTTCTTTTTTCGACTTAGGGCAAGCTTGATCAAATATTTCTTTACGCAGCAAGAAATTCCCAAAATAGACCAGAACAGGGCCGAGTCTTCTTCAGCATGATGGGGAATCTGTGGGCACATTGAATTTCTGTCTCCCAATTCCACTGGGTTTTTTCTGGGAAAGCACCCCTTAATAGTTTAACTATATAGGCTCTTACGTCCAAGCCTTCCACTCCCCCAGGCACCCCCAGAACTCTCTTTATTTTGTCTCTGTCTGTTTTCTTGATCCTCTAGCTGCCAGAGGACATCAGCCATGGCGGCTTACTGTGAGGATTTCTGTATGTTAAGAGCATTGATTTCAGACTCAAGACACTCCGTCTGTTCCTCCACTATAGCTAGCCTGACAAGAATCTCTGAGCAGGTCTTATTTATTTTCTTTATAGTTCCGTGCAATTTGTTTTAGCTAGCCTTGCTTGACGGCTCGAGCTTCGGGCTACTTCCTGCACTTGTTTTATCGTTTGGAGAAATACGGCCAGCGAGCCTTCAACTGTAGATGGTTCAGAGGAGATACCCCCTGTCATATCATTGAGTTCTTTTGGAGTTCCCCCAGGTTCCTCTGTCAAGAATACCAGCTGGGTTGCCGAGTACTCCCATTGTAGATTCTCCAAGGGGGCCTCCTTCCTACTTCTATCGGAGTCTTCACCGCAGCCTCCCCTTCTTTTATTGTTTTTTTACTCCTCTCACCCTTCCCTGACAGCTTGTGCTGTGTTAAAAAAGTAGCATTATCAAGAGCGTCACTGGAGGAAGAATAGGAGACTGCTTCATCACTTAAAGAAGATGACAAATTCTCTATGTTGAACAGATCTGAATCATCAGTGAGCGAAAAAAAATTCTCTCCAATACCAGGAGATTTAACCATGGTTATTGGCTGCTTCCCATTAAAGTTCCAGCTCTGACCTCTTATCACAAGGATTTTGGGTTTGTCCCCCGTGACTCCGGCTGCTTGGATCTCCAGGTGACTGAGTGTCCCATCAACTGAGATTCTGAGAGTAATTCAATTATCTATCTTTGATTTTCAAGACCGGGGTCACTGTTTCCATTTCCAGTATCTCCATCAGAAGCTATGGCTGAGATAAACACATAGCACGATAAGGTGTCCTCTCCCAGCTTTAACATTAAATTAGGCTCACTATTTTGGGGTAACATTTCATTCTGTTGGGTAGCACCACTATTTGAGACTTCCACTTTCCTCATGTGTACAGAGAGGGGTGTTTCCATCTTCCCCCTTCCCAGCGGGATATCTGTCTTTCTCCGCGACCCACTTGCCCGATTCAGTCCTCCATTATCCACGGTGGGGGCTTTGCTGCTGACCGTAAATAAGGCAGGGATTAGTGGTTGAGACCCCTAAGTGTCACTGGGCAAGCCTGCCTTTCCAGATCTTTTACTATTTTTATATCCACTATCCAAGCTGTTAGGCTTGGATTTGCCGCTGCCAAAAATTCCTTCAGATTTCTTCCCCCCCTTCGTCTCCTTACCAGGTTCTTGTAGAGAACTAACGGAGCGAGGCAGTCCTATTGCTACACCTGTGCTGTCCGTGACCGTTTTTATTTATCCTGCGGCCGGGCATTCCTCGTTTCCTCAGGAAAATAGCCCTGAACAATAGCAGGCAGCGGTAGGTCCATGGGAGCACCAAAACCATGCTTGAGGTCACGACAGCCACAGCCAGAGTCAGCCAGCCTCGACCGTTACCCGTTTCCGAACCGGCCACACCCCGCCAACAACAATCGCCAACATAGAAGCCGGACTGCACACTCCAGCGCAGGGCTTCTCTGACCACGGGATACTCACGGGAGGAGAGCAACGCGAGCTCGCGTCTTACACCGGCGCCATCTTGCTCCAATGGAAATTTCATGGAAGGGTAGTTCTTCCTGAAGGAAATCTCATTCCCTTTGCTACTAACTGCAGAAGATGGTTTGAGTACCATTTTATTTCTCCAAAATATCCATCCAGGCTAACACTCATTGGGTGGTTTGATATGAATTATTTAACTTTACTACACAAAAACCCTTCACCGTTACATACACACACACACTCTGTTGTAAGTTCTTAAACTCATGATGGTTCAGAGGACGGCTAACATTTCAGACCTCCTTAGTCTCAGTTGAAAGCCACTCCCTTTTTCAATTCCTTCAAAAAACCTCTCTGGTACCTTGCCAGGACAAACTTCATCACTCTCTCATTTTGATGCACTCCCCTGAGGAATCTTTATGTATTTAAAGGGTTTTATAAAACACAAGCCAATGAGGTGTCAGAGCGCAGTAAAAAAAAAATGGGGAACATATTTGACAATGATAAAATTGAAAAATAATTGAGAATAGGTTGAAGCTTTGTCCTGGATTATTGGGTTGTATGCACTCACATCATGAATAAAAGTGGGTTGAACATCAAGATTCTGATTTTTTTTTTGAAGGATTGAAAGTTGGGAAGAACTTTAATTTGATTGCATTCTACATCTTAGGCACATTTTCCTGCAAAGGATTGTTTTTTTTATTATTGACTTTCTTGAAGCCTGGAATTTCCAGCAGCAAAGAGTTAGCTCTTTTCAGTGCACATTGTCTGCATAAGATGGTAATTTTGTGATTGAGGTATTTAGGTGTTTCTGCGGGTATACACCCGTTACAACGCATCTTTTACTCCGCACTACCATTACAACGCAACTTTTACTCCGCATACCATTACAACGCATTGCGCTGGGGGGCGCTCTAGGATAGGGAATAAGTATAATTTACTATCCAACACCTTCCCTAGGGTCCACGGGGACTGGAGTTAGAATAGTAAATTATACTTACCACTATCCAGCGCCCCAAGGCGCTATGCGTTGTAACGGTATGCGGAGTAAAAGTCGCGTTGTAATGGTCTGCGGAGTAATAGTATGCGTTATAACGTCATACATCCGTTTCTGCGTGAACTGCTTTGTTCCCAATATAGGCAACCTTGAGTTGGCACCTGGCTTCTAAAGGTAGCCAGTTTTGTGAAGTCAAGAGAGGGTTAATGTAGACTTATCTTTTTGCTCCTACGACAGGTCTTGTGGCTGCATGGAGAATCGATTTTATAGGCACTGGGGATTTTGGGAATACCCTAGAGAATTAAGTAGCCTTAATCCAGTCCTGACAGCACTAGAGCTTTCGCTATCAGTTTGAGATCTGTCACTGTGATGAGATGCTTACTGCCTCATATAAGTTTCAGTTGTTGTTGAGCACCCTTAGCAAGAGAGTTAATGTGTGCCTGGAGGTTCATTTTTTGCTTAAGCCAAGTGATTTTGAACTGCTTACAATTTTAGGTGTGTGAGAAAGAGGGGCAACATTTCTTTACCATTACTGGACGGATTTGGAGCAGTTTGGAGGTGCTATGAACAGGAACTCTGTTTTAGGTGGCTGAGATAGAGGTGCTGGTTTGCTATCCATAACTGAACACCTTTATGTGCTGTGGCAAATGGAGAAATGTCAATGGGAGAGGAGATTTTAAGGTAATTCTTACTATTATCAGCATAGAAGTGGAACGAGATGATGACCTAGTGCCGTTCTGTTTCTCAGGTGTTTTTTAAAGAGTGTCTGATGCAGGCACGGCCCGTGCAGGGCGTTATACCGGGGCGGTGACGTCAGGCGTCAGGGTGGAGGGGTTGTAAAATGCGGGATATGGACCATTACAGGTAAGTACCGAAAAGAAGGAAAAAAACGAATTTCGTTACCTGCCCTGCATCGCCAAATGTGATGCAGCGCGGGCAACAAAATTCGTTTTTTTTTTTTCGGTACTTACCTGTAATGGTCCATATCCTGCATTTTACAACCCCCCACCCTGACCCTCCCCCGCCTGACGTCACCGGTATAACGCCCTGCACGGGCCGTGCCTGGTCTGATGGTTGACAGTACTAAATGCGTCTTAGAGAATTAGAAGGATAGGAAGAATGGAGCCACTTGAGCCCATAATCTCAGGGCATCGCCTATGATATTTTAAATCACAGATCAGAATCTATGCTGCATTCAATCCTGACTGATAATCGCTCAGAAAGCTTTCAAGCACTTTGTCACGGAAAGGTACGTTTGAGACAGTGTTGTAGTTGTTAAGCTTCTCCATATCTGCCCCCAATTTCTTCAATAATGGTAGTACGTGTCCCATTTTGAAGCAGTCCGGGACTTCCCATTGAGAAAGAGTTATTTATTAGATGCTTCCAGAAGAGAGCAACATATGTGAAAAGTAATTTTAGATGAATGGTGTAATGGGCTCCATGAAAACTGAATAATGTCTGTTTTTTTCATAATGGTTTGAATGATCTCCGCAAGTGGAACTTCTTTGAAGCTCGTCCATAAATTAACTTTTTTTTTTTTAGTTGGTGAATCTTTCCTCCTCTTCTGGTAAGGAGTCCAGAGAAACTTCGACCTTCTTACCTTTTTAGAAGAAGAGTAAACATTCTTCACATCTCTTCTTGAGGGCTGCGACCCAGAGTGTGTTAGAGATGGTGGAGTGTGGAGTGTTTTTTTTTTACTACCGCGCATAGATTTCTGGGGTTGAATCTTTCTTTCCGAACTGCAGATTATTTAGCCTCAAAGATAGGACTCTTGTATAGTTTAGATTTTTCTCTCAAATCCTTTAGATCAGGCTTCTCCAACAAGTAGCTTGTTAGCTACTGTTAGCTCTCCAGCTACCTTAAAGTAGCTCTCCTGTGTGCAGCCCAGCCTACTAAATTAGAAGCTTTTCCTCGGTTGAATTAATGTATGTATACAAAAATTTACAAGTGTGTATATTGGAGACTAAAATGTATGTGTTTTCAGAACTCACATTGTGATATTTGGATAAAATTGGTTGAATTTCCAAAATATATTTAAAGCTAATATTTTAATTGTAAATCATGTGGCATTGGGGGAGACATATTACTAATTGGATTACTTTGGTGCCAGGTGCATTGTAGCCATGGCTGTTTTGTTACCCATGAAAAGGCATTCACAATTGATAAAGCCTTTTTCACTTTATCCAATCCAATCCAAAAATTCTTTATTTCGGCCATATAGACCATAAAAGATACATTACACGTTATAAAATACATAATAATAAAAAAAAATACAATACAGTATAAATAGGAATTCCCTACTTGTCCTTCGAGGAGAATAAAAAGTATCATGACAATGTCCACAGTTTAAGAGGCTTTTTTTTTCCTGATTAGCCATACTGCCATTAGAAATTTGGATATAGCGAACACAATGTGGCCCAGAGTATTGGTTTTCATTACTCTATATGCTTGTGAGTAATTTCTGAACCCCAAGTTCCTGCAGAGCGGGGCTATCCAGTATTTTCTAGGTCTGTAATAGGCAGGGCACACAAACATAATATGGAGGTCATCTTCCTCATGGATGTTACAACATGGCACATTTTATCACCCCCCTTTGTCCATCTGTGGGTAAATTTTTTAGTGGGGAGTGTGCCTAACCTCCATTGTACAAACAATTTCCTCGCAAGAATGGGGAAAATAAAATCCATAAAAGGTTCAAATACATAAGAATTCTTGGATTCCAAAAATCGCACAGTAAGGGTACCGCTATTTTGAGCATTCATCAAGAATGAGAGACTCTTGTCTTTGTAAATTTGGATCAGGCCTTTACGTGATACCCTTTGGCAGCCCAACGCGGGATCCTCCCATAGCTCAGATAAATTCATCTCGAACAGTTCACTTTTTACGAAAGCGAGCCATGGGATTTTGCTACTCCGATTCATGCTCATGACATGAATAAGATCCTCCCTATAATGGTGTAATTCGTTTGTGGACCAGAGCCTGTGCCAATACTTCACTGGCTTTGATGCAAGCTCCTCAGCAATAGAAGGGAGACCCATATCTAATCTCAGCGGCAGGAGTGGTGTGCCTCGTGGAAGAGCCAATAGACATCTGAGGAAATTATTTTCCACTCTCGCCAAATCTTGGCCCACCTTGAACCCCCATAGCTCACTCCCGTACATGGCCGCTGCCTTGGCTTGAGTCCGATAGGTTTCGAGCGCCGGGCTTATAGGCTTGAAAGTGGAGGTGTTAGCCACCTTCAAGATTGCGCCCGACAACTGGGATAATTTAAGCCTTTATCTTACTATCTGTCGGTCCCATGAGAGATTTTCCTGTAGTGTTACCCACAAATATGTAAAGGTAGTAACCCTCTCAAGGCTGGCAGTGCCCAGGGTGGGATTGGGCCTGGCTTTATTTGGAGGGTTAAATATCATGAACTTCACCAAGCGACACGAGCAGCTTGTTACGCTGCTTCACAGTATCACCAGTGTTTATTTTCTAGCTGTACCTATGGGAAAAGTGTTTTTAAAATTGTATTGAACTGATAGCACACTCGTTTTTAAAAAATCATTATTTTTAAATATCCCCTTACTAGCGCACCGCTAGACAGAAGTAAACCCAGACTTCTTAGCATTTGTGTTTCACTTGCTCGATACCTGCCGATCTAGGGCAAGGCACCGAGCATTAGGAAAATCTGTGGCGGCCATCTTAGGGCGGGACAGCGCGGTGAGAGAGCGCTAGTCTCCGCCATAAAAGGAGCCCCAAAACAGTGTGTTGCAGACTTCACCAAGCGACACGAGCAGCTTGTTACGCTGCTTCACAGTATCACCAGTGTTTATTTTCTAGCTGTACCTATGGGAAAAGTGTTTTTAAAATTGTATTGAACTGATAGCACACTCGTTTTTAAAAAATCATTATTTTTAAATATCCACTTACTAGCGCACCGCTAGACAGAAGTAAACCCAGACTTCTTAGCATTTGTGTTTCACTTGCTCGATACCTGCCGATCTAGGGCAAGGCACCGAGCATTAGGAAAATCTGTGGCGGCCATCTTAGGGCGGGACAGCGCGGTGAGAGAGCGCTAGTCTCCGCCATAAAAGGAGCCCCAAAACAGTGTGTTGCAGACTTCACCAAGCGACACGAGCAGCTTGTTACGCTGCTTCACAGTATCACCAGTGTTTATTTTCTAGCTGTACCTATGGGAAAAGTGTTTTTAAAATTGTATTGAACTGATAGCACACTCGTTTTTAAAAAATCATTATTTTTAAATATCCACTTACTAGCGCACCGCTAGACAGAAGTAAACCCAGACTTCTTAGCATTTGTGTTTCACTTGCTCGACACCTGCCGATCTAGGGCAAGGCACCGAGCATTAGGAAAATCTGTGGCGGCCATCTTAGGGCGGGACAGCGCGGTGAGAGAGCGCTAGTCTCCGACATAAAAGGAAACAGTTGATCTCCGCGATAGCGGACGCGCTTAGCGGTCGCGCCTTGTCTTCGCCGGAGTCTAGCCAGAGTCAGCCCGTCTGTGCCCGTCCGGGCCAGGCCGGGACATAGGGCAAAAATCTCTGCTCTTCCATCGTGCAGGTATGGCACTATCTGGGGAGGCTCTCAGAGCGCTTCGCCCCGCTAGACATAACAAATGCATAACATTGATTCCTTCATGTGGTACAAAAACGTGCCCTGAGTGCTCTATCTCTTTGTCAGACCATCAGCCGCACCCGGACGTCTCTCAAGGCCCCTCCCAAATTCGACCGCGGCAGCAAGAACGCCCCAGTAATTTTACATTCTATCTAGTGAACTGCCGTTCGCTACCCCAACACAAACTCGATATTTTTCACCTTCTGTTGGAAGAGAAGCCTTGCGCTATCTTTCTTACAGAAACTTGGCTTCATGATAGTGCCGGCCCAGATGTGGCCTTGGCACTTCCCCCGAGTTATGCCATTGTAAGGAAGGACCGTGTTGGCCAAATAGGTGGTGGGATTGCCATTATCTATAAAAGGGACTTTGTATGCCTCTTCTCACCCGTAGATATTCCTAATTGCGAAGCAGCATCTTTTAAAATTACTCTTTAGTCCTAATTTTACCTTTTCTGGACTACTTATTTACCGACCTCCTACTAATAACCCTACTTGGCCAGAAAACTTAGCCAATTTCATTTTGCCTCACCATTTAAAAACCCAAAATTTCACAGTACTTGGTGACTTGAATCTCCATCTGGATGACGAAGACAACAAGAGTTGTAAAAATCTTATGGATGACCTCATGACTTTAGATCTGACATTACGAAACAAGGGCCCCACCCATAGAGCGGGACACCTTCTCGATCCCATCATTTCAAATATGAAAGAATTGTCATGGATGAACACCACTCCCATCTGCTGGTCGGATCATTTTCTCATTCTCTTTTCCATTTCCCTTAAACCCACCAAATGCTCCTCTATTACACCTCCAGATTCTTTTAGGAGAAACTGGAAAAACCTAAACCTAGAAAATCTTAATAGGGCACTGAACATAGAACATCCAATCCTTGAAGGTGAGATGGAAAATATAGCTGATGCCATACAAACATGGCTTAACGATGCAGTGAACGCTAGTCTGCCACTGTCCCGCTGTAAAGGGAAAGTTCATCGTCCCCCGGCCCCCTGGTTTACAGAGGCACTCAAGAAAGAAAAATCTTCTTGCAAGAACTTAGAGAGGCAGTGGCGCAAGAAATATGACCTGCAACAAAAAAAGAGCTATCGAAAGGCCAGAAATAGCTATCATTCATCTTGTATGAAAGCCAAGGCAAGCTATGTGACCACCACTATAAACACAGCTGTCAATAAAGTCCAGACACTTTTCAATACAGTGAAGGAGCTGGCCGGAGAAAATTGTAGAGCGGAGGCGGCTCCACTTAATCCCCAGCAGTGTCAGGAACTGGCGGTTTTCTTCACTGATAAAATTGATAAAATTGTCTCCAATATTAACATGATGACCAGCCCAAATACTCATAACCAAAACGACACTCCTCTAACCCATATAAGTAACTGCCATCTCGACACCTGGCCCCCCATCTCACCTGGCCAATTGAGGAAACTTTTAAAAACCATTAAATCAGGTTCCCCGAGCGACCCTATTCCCATGAGCATTATGAGTCAACTGGAGGACTCCACCATGGTGCCCATTATTGACACACTTAACGCCTCTATGGAACATGCTTCAGTCCCTGCTCTTTGGAAACACGCTATTGTCAGTCCCTTGCTAAAAAAGCCGACTGCCGATCCAACGATTTTGGCCAATTACCGGCCTATATCGTTACTCCCCGCTTTTTCTAAAATACTAGAAAAGCACATTCATGAGGCACTTTCATCATACGTGGAGAAAAATGATTTACTTCACCATTCCCAGTCGGGTTTTAGGAGTGGCTACTCCACCGAGACTGCCTTGCTTGGTATCACCGAAAAGATCAGAGAGCTTAGAGATGATGGACAAACGGTAGCACTGGTCTTGTTAGACCTCAGTGCTGCCTTCGACACCATTTCTCATACCAAACTGCTTGTCAGGCTGGAAGAGTGTGGTGTCGAGGGCAGGGCGTTGGAATGGATTAAATCATACCTATCCCAACGCACCTTCCAGATCATCTCCGTTGAGGCCAGCTCCAATGTCTTCTGTTCTCCCCACGGCGTACCACAGGGATCCATCCTGAGTCCCTTATTGTTTAATTTGTACCTCCGTCCCCTAGCCAACCTTGCTGAGAATTCTGGTCTTATTTTGATGACATATGCCGACGATTCCCAGATTGTGTTCTCTCTTTCTAAGTCCGACACGTCGGCTCCTTCTGTACTCAAAATAGGCCTCCACGAGATATTTCGCTGGATGTCGGCCAATCAACTTAAATTAAATGGGGACAAAACAGAGGTCCTCCTCCTTGGAAATAATAAGGACCTATGGAGTGATCCCCATTGGCCGACCGCATTAGGCAAGTTACCGCCTCCAGCCACTCAGGTTAGAAATCTTGGGGTCATCATCGATGACAACCTTTCAATGCAACAGCAAGCTAACAAAGTAGCAGGCATATGTTTTACGATTCTCAGATGGCTCCGTAAAATCGTTTGGATGCTGCCACTCTCCACCCAGAAGACCGTAGTCAATGCCTTAGTAACTTCCCGGCTTGACTACGGTAACATCTTGTACCTGGGTGCAAACAAAGCAGTAGTTAGACGCTTACAACTGGTGCAAAATGCCGCAGCCAGGATGCTTTGTAGAATACCCAAACATGCCAGGATCACAAAACATCTCAGGGACCTACACTGGCTCAGAGTCGAAAACAGGATTCGTTTTAAAACGCTGAGCTACTTGTTTAAAATTAAAGCCGGAACTGCACCCAAGTATCTTCTAGATCTTGCCAAACTCCATGTCCCCAATCGCAACCTTCGCTCAGCCACATTAGCAAAGTTTGCGGTTCCCAGGTACAAACGGGCCAAAATGGGTGGGAGATCATTTGCTTATTTGGGCCCAACCCTGTGGAACACTCTGCCCATTCAAATACGCAAAGAGGAAAACTACAGGATCTTTAGGAAAAACGTAAAGACCTGGTTGTTTGACCTATAGGAAAACAACAGTTTTCCCATGGGTACCCTGGACTCCCTTCTCTGGTCAGCTGGCTCGTGATCCTCTCTCCGGCGCCGGGAAACCCTTTGTGGGTAGCTGCGCGCCTTACAAATACTATAAAATAAATAAATAAATAAATTGGTCTTCTCCGCATTCACCTCCAACCCATGTTGACTACAGAAAAGACCAAATCCATCCAGAATCCTCTGGATCCCCATGGGGGATTTGGAAAGCAGGAGGGTATCATCGGCAAACATAATTGCCGGAACCCTCCTGCCTGCCAAATGTGGGGCATCATTGTCCTTGACGTTTTCTAGATGGAATATAACGCTATTAATAAAGAGACAGAACAGGGTAGGGGCCAAAACACAGCCCTGTCTCACCCCTCTATGGACCGGGAACCTGGACGAGAGTTTGCCATCCCTGCCACACCTAACCTGCGCATAGTTGTTCTCGTGCAGCCTGATTATGATACTAAGTATCTGGGGGGGTACTCCTAACTTTTCCAGGACCTCCCAGAGTTTCTTGCGCGGGACTAGATCAAAGGCTGACCTCAGATCCACGAAGACCATGTACAGCCTTTCCCCCTCCAGGGTCACCGTCTTCCAGTAAAGGAGGACGAGGCGGAAAATCTGGTCCATGGTCGACGTGTTCTTTCTGAAGCCAGCCTGTAGGGGGCTCAAGATGTCATTGGCCTCCATCCAGTCTAACAGATGGTTCAGGATGAGGCGCGCGAAGAGCTTTTGGGAGACATCTATAAGGCTAATCGGCCTATAATTGGCCGGGAGCAGAGGAGACCCCTTCTTGTATATCGGCACAATCTCTGCCCCCAGCCAAGAACAGGGGACCTCCATACCTCCTAAGATGGCATTGAAAAGAATAAGAAGGTACGGGCCCCAGATTTCGGGGTGATGTCTAAAAAGGTCCCCTGGTAACTTATCCTACCCTGGAGCCTTTCCCAGCGCTAAGCGCTCCAATGCAATCACCACCTCACCTAGAGAAAATTCCAGGCCCACTTCCGGGGAGACGGGGGGCTCAGCCGCCACTCCATTGGCTAGTAGAATAGTATCTTGGTAGAGCGTCCCAAAATGGGTCTCCCAAACAGAGGAGGCGATGTTAGGCTCCACTGCGGATTTGAGTTCCCCCGTCCCAGTATTTACCAGGGCCCAAAATTTCCTAGAATCTTTAGCATTTAAAGCTTCAGACAGCTCATGCCAATGATTCCAGTCCCAGTCTGCCCTTGCGTTAACCATTGCTGCCTTATACTCCCTCCTAAGATCTGCAACTTTGGCCTTGTTAGAGCCCTCTTTGATGGTAGCAATTAACTCGGACTTGAGTTTCCTGCAGGAGGAATTATACCAGGTCGAGGTACGAGTCTTTTTCCTTCGTGACGGTATCACCGGGTAAAAAACCTCAGCAAGGCCCCTCACTAGCTCATCGTGAATGTTAGCTAGTCTCTCGTTGTAATCAATGGGTCTAGGTTGGTTTATGAGATCATCCACTTCCTTAAACCTGGGGAGTGCTAAGTCATATAACTTATTTATAGCATCTTCTGTGTTAAGGAACTTTCCCCATTTAACGCGCGCCTGTTTAAGGAGAGAAGCAAGTCCCCCTGGTCGTCGCTGCAGGGAATAGTGGGCAACCCTTCTAGAAGTACAGGATGCTGAATCTCCAGTTGAAGGGCATTGTGGTCACTATCTGTCCTTAGTAGCACCCTGAAATCGTAAACTTTAGGCCACATGGTAATATCTAATAATATATAATCCAGCCTGGACTCATGGTCCTTTCTATTGAAAGTACACAATGAGGGGGTATCGGACGGAGTACGCCCATTACAAGCCCTCACTGCGAAGTTCAAGGTAAGGGACATAAGCTGTACTGCCAGTGGGGACCAAGATTTAGGGTGGGGTGAAGACGAGGGTGGGACTCCCCAGTAGTCATCCTCTTCGGTGAGAGCACCCTCCTTTAGTCCTTCTAGGGGTTCGAAATGACAGTTGAAGTCCCCTCCCATCACTATCTTGTGGTCACCTGGCAGTTGACCTAGAAAGGATGACAATTCATCCAATGTGGGGGATTCATTGGGCGGAGCGACTGGGCGCGAGTAAACGTTGATAATGGCCCACGGTGGACTGCCGGGCCATCTAAGCAACACACACTGGATATCCTGCGAAAGTGTGTCCATCTTTTCCGCCTGGCACCCAATGTGACTCGCTACCCAAATCGCCAAGCCACCCGAGGGCCTCCCCCTCCCGTTCCACTTTGCAGGTATCTCAAAAATCTCGAACCCCCTTTTGCTCTGGGGTTCCCTCACCCACGTCTCCTGGAAAAGGAAGATTTCGCTACCATTTAACAGGAGATCCCAATCTGGTGTATCTACCTTATTCACGATCCCCGCCACATTCCAGGAGAGAATTCTCAACCCTGGAGCTTGTGGGGGTGGACCTGCCCCGCTAGATGGAATTAAAGCGGTAGCTAGGGGAAGATTAAGATCTCCCGGGACAATTGTGTTGGTCAGAGTAGGAGGAGGTACAGCCACTTCTACTGGAGATGAACCTATGCCAATCGGGGTATTAAGTGGTAACTCTGCTCGGCCCCTGATGCATCTAGGCGGAGCCCTTCCCTCTTTAGCAAGAACCTGCACCTTGTTGTCAGTCACCTGAGCTTCTCTCACTTCCCCTCTGCCTACCACCCCAGTAACATATCTTTCTAGGGATTGCTGAGTTTCACCCTTTTGTGGTCAATCCACCTGATCAAGGCAGGAAAATCTGTTCGGGTGGATAAAATTACCATGAGTGGGGAATACGCTGTACTTGGGCCTATATCGTGAGCCATCCACTGCAAAGCCCACTTTAGTCCAGCCCTGTCCCCTCCCTGCAACAGGGTTACAAGCATTTGGATAAAAATGTGAAAGGGACACTAATTCAATAGAGGTTTTGTCAGCCCCAAGCCAGTTACAGATATATGGGGCGACATGTGGGCTTTTGAAACTAACAATTATACAGTCCCCCACTCTATTCTTAGGAGTAGATCCAATCCAAGGAACCCTTCTGACCATCAAAACATCCCCTTTTAGATTAGGTGGAAGGGGCCTGTTGATATTGAGCCAACTAATTACCTTATTACGTAGCGAGTCCTGCGGCTCCCTTACATCCCCGGTGAGCTCAGGCACTCCTACCATAATCGCAGTGTATACCACTGCCTCCGGGGGCAGATTGACCATCCTGCGCCTAGCATTGGGGCTGTTGGAGCGGCCAGTATGGCAGTTAACTGAACTCTCCTCTCTCGTTAGCTGGGGAGGTACGAGTTGCTTAGACCTTCTAGGAGCAGGGACAGGGGGCCTCGTCATTTGGGATGTCGATGGAAGTGATTGGGGGGCCGAAACAGTATTATTGCTAGTGGAATCCCCTGGCTGGATTGATGCCAATTTTGACGCCTGGGTAGTCGTTACAGAGGTCGGACAACTGTTCCCAGCAATCTCCCTGGGGGCCCTCTGTACGTTAGAACTCACCCCCATGCCAAGACCATTTTTTTAATGAATATTTTCTATAGCCATCAGTCTAGCCTCTATAGAGTCCAATTTTTCAGACAGGGGATTCAGTAAATTTCTAAAAATGTCCGTGAGAGAGCTGATGAGCAAGTCTGTGGAGGTAGGAGGGGTCCCACCAAATATGAATGGCCCTGAACACACTGGTAGAGATGTGGCTGGTGGGGGGCTAGAGTGTTCCGACCTGTTTCCCGGGGAGATAACCCCAGGTGAGACTAAAACGCCTGAATTAACATCCAGGTTTTGCATAGTTGAATCCACTCTAGACCTCTTTACAACCATTAGCTTCCTTGGCCTCTTCCTTTTAAGTGGTTGATCCTCTCTACTACATGCGGGTTCTGGTGGCACTACAACCTGACCCACCTCCTGCAACTCGGTGTCCGTACAGTCCATATTAGGGGTCGGGCCTACAACCCCCGAGAGGCGTAGTGACTCCCTATCCCTCTGGAGAGTTGACGGAGTCCTCAATTGTAGTAAGACTGACTCGATAGTCTGATCAATGCTATCCAAGAGCGACAGGTGGGTGGCATCCAGAAGTAATGGTGTGCTGGCATCAAATGAAGAATCCGGGCAGGCCAATGACAGATTGCCTATATCCTCCTCAGGGTGTTTTTCTAGCACAGTACGTCCTTTGTTGGCCACAGCACTGGCCTTGGGGAAGAATTTTTCCAAAGTGCCTGTGCACTGTTGAGCAGCCTTGCTCCTGGATATCCTGGAGGCCATATTATGTTAAAGTAAACAAGGGTCGCAACCAAGGGAGATGGTAGTGCTTGAACGGAGTAGGCATTAGAGGGATGGCCCGGTCCGGTCTCTGCCGGCCTCTAACGGCCTAGAACGGCCCGCCCTTTGCCCGGGCTTAGCCCGGCGACCGCCCGCGCGCGTCCCGCGATGTGCGTCTGCGGTACTGAAGTTGTAGGTGGTTAGAGCTAGGAGGCGTGGCCAGCCGGGAAGAGTCCCAGGTGCGGCGTGTCAGCAGCCGCTGAGGAGCCTGGGACTCGCAGTCCCGCTGCGCCGGTGATGGAATCTCTGCCCTCCGCGTTTGCACTGGTCAGCCCCACTGCAGCCTCCTTGGCACGAAAGTTCCTCCTCTGATTAGAGCCTCGAGCGGCTCCCGCGAAGCGGGGGCCGCGAGGCGCGGTTAAGAGCTTGCTCAGAGGGAGGCGCGGCCAGCCGGGAAGAGTCCCAGGTGCAGCGTGTCAGCAGCCGCTGAGGAGCCTGGGACTCGCAGTCCCGCTGCGCCGGTGATGAAATCTCTGCCCTCCGCGTTTGCACTGGTCAGCCCCACTGCAGCCTCCTTGGGACGAAAGTTCCTCCTCTGATTAGAGCCTCGAGCGGCACCCGCGAGGCGCGGTTAAGAGCTTGCTCAGAGGGAGGCGCGGCCAGCCGGGAAGAGTCCCAGGTGCGGCGTGTCAGCAGCCGCTGAGGAGCCTGGGACTCGCAGTCCCGCTGCGCCGGTGATGGAATCTCTGCCCTCCGCGTTTGCACTGGTCAGCCCCACTGCAGCCTCCTTAGGACGAAAGTTCCTCCTCTGATTAGAGCCTCGAGCGGCTCCCGCGAAGCGGGGGCCGCGAGGCGCGGTTAAGAGCTTGCTCAGAGGGAGGCGCGGCCAGCCGGGAAGAGTCCCAGGTGCGGCGTGTCAGCAGCCGCTGAGGAGCCTGGGACTCGCAGTCCCGCTGCGCCGGTGATGGAATCTCTGCCCTCCGCGTTTGCACTGGTCAGCCCCACTGCAGCCTCCTTGGGACGAAAGTTCCTCCTCTGATTAGAGCCTCGAGCGGCACTTTATTGCCTTATTCACTTTATCTTGATGCACTGAGGTGATCGCTGCTAGTAACCTTTCATATGGAAGTCACTAATGTAATCTTGTCTGATGTGCTCACTGTTAATAATATTAGTAGCTCATGGTAATTTTCATCAAGCATCAGTAGCACTTATTAGAAAAATTTGGAGACCTCAGCTTTAGATTTTTGAGAGTTGGGTTCTGTCTCCATATTTGTTTCAGTGATCTCAGAATTTTTCTTTTGCCACTGAGTGCCTTGGTGAACCATTTGGCCTGAATGTTTGCCTATCCCTATTTTTGATATCAGTGGTGTGGCTTTGTCCAGGGTGTTTGATATGGTGTCTAGATATTGAGATGTCATTTATGTCGTGATCAAAGGGATTTTGTTTCAGAAAGGAGTAGCAGATAGTACTTTCTACTGTGTCACAGTTGGTAAGCTCTCTAACCCATTGTCTAGGTCTTCTTGGTTGCCCTCTCCTTCAAATCCTAGATGATGGGAGAGTAAAAGGAGTGAGGTAATGATCAGACCAGGCCACTGGAATTAGTGATATATACCTGATCAGACCTGCTGGTGCTATTATCAGGTCCAGGGTGACCCCTTTCACATGAGTGAGACATTAGCAGTGTTTTGTGATCACTTTGTTGTTTTAGTCTCCCCAGGGCAGCTTGGAAGGAAGCCTTATTTTCATTTTGTCTGTCATGAAGTTGATGAGCTGTTCCACAAAATCTTTGTTGCATATGGTGGGGGTACATATTATATGCATCGTAATGGATTTGCTTTTCTTATGTTTATTCAACCTAGAGACTTTGGAATGATGGTGATTTTGCATTATTCAGAGTCATTCAAGTAACTTGTTATTTGCTGATTAATGTTACTCATCTACCTGTTTTATCTATGCTTTCCAGGAGTAACTATGGGAATCCGGTAGGGAATTAGTGCCCATCACCAGCTGTGACGCTTCATTGAGCCATGTCTATGTCAGTAGCAAGAAGTTAAGATTGTCTAATGTAATAAGATCCGACATTTCAATAGAATTACTAGATGTTGACCTGCAGTTGTGTAAAATCACATTGAGTGGTGTCTCATTGAATAGATTTTTTAATGTGAGAGTAGTCTTTGTTGAAATGATATCCTATGGAGATTTTGCTCACATAGATTCCACTTTTTATAAAGTAGTGGACAATAAGTTGAGTAGAGCATCTGACCCTAATTTGCACTCACTTTTTAATTGCTGCAAGTGTTGTAACGTGTAAACACCGTCCGAGTCCATTTTAACACTACACCACAGGTCTCAATACCTTAGTGTAACATTCCACTGTGCTAAGGTAATTTGATTTTTAAAATTGTGTCTAGCCCACTGCCTCTGTAACCACCAACTCTAGGCTACACACTGAATAATAAAACTAACTACACCAATTTTCTGCATTCATTTCATGACTAAATAAGCAGGTTTTAAAATGTTTCCATTATGCTCTGAGTGATGTTTGTTTCATTTGCAGTTCAAGGAAATAAGCAGTAGAATACTGAAGTCATATGATACTAACATCGATGAATTATTTTCGGAAATTGATCATTGCGTTGCTGCAAGCCGAAATGTGCTGCAGCAGTTAGAAGATACGCTTGTCCCCGACCTGTCTGAAGAAGAATGGGGGAAAATACAAATGCAGGTAAGTGACTATCAAGCTTGAACTTCTGTAGTAGCTATGTGGTTGCTGGCCATCATATACTGATAACTTATGAAGCATAGACTTAAGAATTGGTACTAGCTAATCTCATATCTGATAAAAGAAAACAAAGGGTGTTCTGTAGCGAAAATGTTGTTACTATTTGGTATATATGCAAGCTAGGTAGGAGTAAACAAATCAGAGCAAGATTAGCTATTTTATTTAATCCAATACTTGCAAGAATTTGCAATCATTGGAAAGAAGAGTTATTCTCTACTCTCCAAGAAAGGGGCTTCCCACTTCCAGTATTGACACCCTTGATAATAAGAGTGCTCATGGTCAAACAGACAACATTTTAACATCATTTCTCAAATTGAATGAAAGTGTGTTCCTGTGGCTACTACTATGATTGACCAGTTGTAGAGCACAACGGGACTTAAAGCCTGTGGTGCCTCCCATATATCCCAAGTCAGATGATGCTCACAGTGTAGTACCTTTCTTTGATAAACTATCGTCTCTACTAACCTGAGGGCAAGAAAGTGAAACTACAAGCATTTATAATAGTAACTAAGGATCATGTGATCAACTGCTCTGATGTTATGAATTCAACAATGCATTCCTACATATGACCACCAGATACAATAGGCTCCTTCAAGGAATAACTCCTTCCTTAAAACATCAATCCCTACACCGACCACATGTGAAAATTGCCATCAGAAAACTAGATTATACTGTATCCAACTTTTCCTCATCATAGTTCCCATCTAATACAGTTGAGTTACCACATGTTATGGGCACCTTGTTGGTGAGTATAATTCATCCTGCTGGAGGAGGAGCCTAAAGAGGGGCCTCTTTGTAAGAGGCCTCCTTTGATTTATACCACAGCATTACCATTTGTGATCCATTCTTCACTAATACCAGTAAACATGGTAGCAGGGGTGTAAGGAACAGTAACTGTATGTAATTGAGGCATTACCACACTGTCCCTCTTCCTCCTCACAATCCTAAACTAATACAAATGTACCAAGGAGAACGCCAGCATTTGATCATGGTTTTAAAAAAATTGAACCCATCTACTAAGTCCTACCCAGAAACATGCACTTCACTAAGGACAGCGAACTCAAATGTGACCACATCATGATGTTTGTAGTGAGAGGTAAAATGGAAAAACACATGACATTATCCAACAGATGTGCACCAAGCAAATGGCTGTGGTGTAGCCAAGCTTCTAATGGAGAGACCTTGAACTACAGAATAGAAGCTACTTGTAGCTGTTAATCGGCCAGGCCAGGCAGGATGTATACTTCACAAGGCAACATTTTGAACCCATTATGTACTGAGCCAATGACCACAAAATGTTAATCAGAGACACGAGAAGTAGCAGTCCCGAAAATAAAAACTTTGACAATCCACTCTACATTGAGAAGAATCTGTGATCATCCCAGTTTCCACCATGTATGGAGTCTCGCAAAAATCAGTTGTCTCTCCTTCTTATCAGCTTTTACATGTAAATTCATGGAGACTTGATCAAAAACATGAACCTCTACAGTGTGCCAATATGAAGATGGCATTGAGCCATACCTCATGCTGATTGTGGAATGAGGCATCACCCACATTGGAGACAATGTTATGCAAATTGAATATAGGATGTTTCCTAATCATCTAAAGCATAATCTGAAGCAAATGCAATTCAGACTCTTACATGTATCCTGTCCTATATCTCTCCATTCAGAGAAGGCTGATTATACTTTCTATTGTAGGATTGCAAGGCACTCTTTCGTCAAGCGCAGAATCTCTATTCCTCATCCACAACATGTTGTGTTACATAGTGAAAGTAGCCCAATCTTACCTATGAATATTGAGGTGAATAACAAGGAATAACCGGAGGTAGGAAACAGCAGTGTAGTCTGTGGTATCTTCTTCACAGACCTCCCAGAAAATTAATAGACTGCAAAAAGCAGTACAATACATCTTAGCCATGATGATGACCACATGCCGCTGCTATTTCGACTATATTAGACTTGTCCTAATCCGCCCACAGTGCCTCCCAACTGATGTCCAATGGGTGCTCAGAACACTATGCCTAAAGAACAATGTACTTACCTTTGGTAGCAATCTTTCTGATGGATTGTCCTGCTCCCCCATAGTCCTTACCTGGCCATCCTGTCCAGGCGCAGTTTGGATCTGGAAACTTTGTTATTGCTTTGCACAACACCATAAGAGTGGTGCAACATTGACACTTCTTGGTCTTCTATTATTATGTCACTCTTACCTATATAAAGAACACCTTCATGAGTGACATCAATTCCAATCTGATTTCTCTGCTGATAAAGAGGGATAGATGGAAGCCTGTCATGCAAGGAATCTAGAGGAGCCAGCCGACCCATCGAAAGGTTAACAAGGTTGTTCTAATGGAGAGAGTCCCGTACAGATGCATTACATAAACCATTCCCATACTACATTTCCAGGAGGTGGGTCAAGGACACCCCCCAGCACACCCAAGAAACAACTCTATATTATCCCTTCCAGAAAGTGACATTTCTCTTTTCTCCCTATCCAAGCAGTAATGCTTTACCAAAGAATGCACACAGGAGTGAATAGCCACCTCACCGATTCTTTTTACAACCACTCCTTTTAGTAATGCAGAAGTAGTGTCAACTCCCCTAGTCAACTGAGCTGTGTATAACACTCTGGCGAATGTTTTGCCTGCAAGTTCATAACAGTAACTGCCAGAGAAATCCATCTGGTAATGTTTGTTGACACACATACCTTCATAGCTTACTACCTGCGTAAGCAATGAGAAAGCATACTCATGAAAAACAAAGGCTGCAATAACACTGGCATTTACCAGATGATGAGGACAAAAGGGTATACAGCAAAAGGAAGAAAGAGGTTTTCATGAGACTGGAAACACAACAGAGCATGCGGGAAAAGGCACATAAAGGGGCAATACTGCAGCTCATCAGTGGTGAAAGGATTGGAGCTGACAGAGCAAAGGGGAAAAATAGATAAAGGAGGAGCGAGTACAGTGGATGAAATGGATCAAGTTGTTACATTACAATTGGTGCAGTGATAAAGAGTCAAATAAAGGAGATGGAGCGGGATCATGGCTAGTTAAAAAAGTGTGGGGTAGGAATTTGAGAAAATTCAGAGAAGAGGGGCTGTGTAGAAGTCAGAGTAATGGGGAGAAAAGAGATGGGCTCACATGATCTGTCTTAACGAAGAGATATGAGACATACATTTACAGGACAATAGGCATTAATCAAAAAAGATTTTGAAAGAAGGGAGACAGTGCATATCTGAAAATGTTCCAAATGGTTCAGCAGACTTGTTTGATCAGTTAAATGTTCTCCAGGAACAAATAAAGGTATCTGTACCATTGAATGCCTGGTGAAAATCCTAAAATAGGGCAAGTGACCTAACCCACAGGCTGATCCAAAACCTTAACGACACTTTAAACGATCAGTGGCTGAAGTGGGCATACCTAAAAAAGGCCGGTACTGTGTATTGTTCATAGCAAAGTGCCTGTTCCAGACCTGAAAAAGAGCGAGTGGCGGAAACACGTCTTTTCTTCAGAGAGCGGAAACTCAAAATGGTTCATAGCCGATCAGACATTGTTCCTCCACATAATTTTCAAATAAAACTGTTGAGGAATGAAAGTACAGAACGGAAAAAACAATCACCGTACAGTAGCGGAAATCTGCTGAACTAAATGAAAGGGAATTTAATCTAGAGAAGCCCAAAAAAAAAAGGGCAAGAACACCCTGGCCCGCGGCAGTGAACCAATAACTTAGGTAATTAAAAATGAATATCCGCATACCACGGGAATTCCAAACCAATTATGATACAGGGGCAGCCCCACTTTACATCACAGTAGCTCTAACAACAGTGGGAGCACAACATTGGGGTGGATCCAATATATATAATGAAAAAGGCAAAGATAGAATTCCATCCGCAAGAAGGGATTTTATTCTCATCTATGTAGCATCTAACCCAATAGACAAATAAATGTTTACTACAGTAAAACACCATAGGAAAGCACAAAATCCCTCTGCTTCAAGGCATGGCTCCGGGTATAATAAATAAAAGGTGAAAGCAGTAAAGAAAGATTATATATATATGGTATTTATTTTGTGACTTGGGTGAGAACCTATTTTAAAATCAATAGCTTAACCAAATCAGGGAGCATGTCACTCGTTGAGGGGCACAGCAGTATTATTCAAAACATGTGTTGGATGGTAATAAATGTAAGACGTTTGTGAGGGACTGTGGATTTTAGTGAATAGAATATCAAGATAATCTTTAAATATTGACTTCTTGCCTGATCATGTGATAACTTTCTCTACCGTGCTGCCCAGGTTATAAAATTTGTAAACATTATTTCATCTCTATTCTTTTTAAAGAGAATAGATACATTTAAGCCACAGACTTGTAATTAATTGCCTGTTGTTTAAACAAACTGGTTTCAGCTTAAGAACCATGGCCATAATTTGTCTCCTGAAAAACTTAACGCACAAGGATGTATTTTTTCTACAATTAAAATGGATTGTTTTCTAACTTACAGTGTGAGGATGTTTATGTTGAAATCCCATGCCTGGAACTTCTATGATTAATAGAACGCAGGGCGCCCCTTGGCTGCCTGGTAGGCAATGCTTCATTTGAGCCGTTGGTTTCCGGGGGTCGGCACCGGGACTTAATTGTCAATACCGGCTCTAGTGACAATCTGCCACATGGTGGCGCTGTCTCTCTGAATTTGAGATGTGCCCAATAGCTGTTTAACAATGAAATTTCCATTAAAAAGGAACGATAGCTGTTGCTCACACGATTCTTATAGCCTTGGGGGGCTTGCAATAATCCAAATTGTCACACTTGAAGGAAAGCGATGGTTGGTAGTTGTATTGGCAGAGCTAACAAGGATAATTGTGGGTGCAGCTGCAGTAGCTCCCGAGAAGGCCACCGGCACTTACATTTTTTTACTTACTTTCTTTTTATCTTGGAAGGGGAGAACTTTCGCCTTGGGAGGAAAACATTTTTGTTAACCAGCTCTTATCTAAGAAAGGGCGACATATCCTCAATAACTTACCAATTGCTAAAAAGCACCAAGGTCCTGACATCTCGAATATGTAACAAGAAGTAAAGACAATCCTGAACAACGGATATTCAGAATCAGATTTGCAGAATCAGTCAACTTGGCAATGGTGCAACACAAATTCTACACCCAGCAGCAGAGACTTAATGAGACCATAGATGACTTGGTGGTTAGATTGCGAGAGCTGGCAATTAAATGCCAGTTTGGCAAGATGATGGATGAAATAATAAGGGCCCAACTCATCATGCTCCAATAAAGAAAATACAGACGGGATTGTGGGTGGCTAGAAACCATTCTTTGAACTCAAATTGCCACAATAATAGAAGAATCTAGATGTTGCATGAAAGACTTGGGAAATGTAGAGCACAAGAAGGGAAAGCAGTTGCGATTGGTAGTGAGGAGGATGTGACCGTAGTCCATATCAAGAGTAGCAACAAACGCCCTGGGAGGCAATGTACGAAAGAATGGGAGTCACAAGGCATTCACAATATATGGGAGTGAGTGACACAGTTCAAAGTCCAAGTTTTGTTTTACAGTTAATAGGGAGTACCGACAATGTGGGAGGAGAGATCACTTTGCCAGAATGGGTAGAGATATTAATGGCAAGGGTATTGTGGCAATAATGGGTGAGGAAGTGGTGGAGGCCGAGAGAATAATGTGGGAGGCATGATAGATGTCATAGGATACCCATCTTGTCAGTAGGGCCCATCTTACCAATACCCATCCCCCCTTTGTGGCACTGTCTGGGAGGAATACTTAACAACCAACAACACCTAGTCATGTGTTCAAGGACACCGGCACCAAATGGTTAGGACAAGAAAATGCCAGCTTTCTAAAAGTGGCAGTTTCAGAATTGTGACTTAAAATTTGACGTCACCATTAAAGAGGATTTTAAATTTCAATTCTATTGAGATCAACAATGACGGTTCTAGCTGTTCCCAATCAAAAGTTATTAGTTATTAAATGTAATATTGTAATAATGTAACCCGCTGTTATCATATAGGAGAGATAAGCCTTGCAGTAGTGAAAACTAATTTAAGAGTTTTTCACTACCAGGACATGTAAAACTTGAAAGGACATGTCCAAATTTTTACATACAATGCACCCTGACCTTTGGGCTGTTTAGGGCTTACCATGGGGATGATATATGTATTAAAAAGGAAGGTTTAGGCCTGGCAAAAGGTTTATTTTGCCAGGTCAAATTTCTCTTTTAAAATGTATTTTTTTTTTTATATTGTGCAAACTAGACTCGAAGATATCAGGTATCACAGCGCTTTACATGAGCACCAGTTACATTACAGATGGACACATTCATTTTTTTTAGGCATGGGGAGATTAACTAATTTGCCCAGAATCACAGGATGTTGATCGTTGTTACCGAGACTTGAACCCTGTTTCCCAGCTGCGAGGTCGACTGCTCTAGCCGTAAGGCTACATCCTCTCCTAAAACTGCACACAGGCTGCAGTGGCAGGCCTGAGACATGTTTTAAAAGTGTCACTTAAGTGGGTAGTACAATAAGTGCTGCAGGCCCACTAGTAGCATTTAATTTATAGGCCCTCAGTATAAATAGTACCACTTTGGTAGAGACTTACAAGTAAATTAAATGTGGCAAATGTGTAAGCTGATTTTACGATGTTTAAAGGAGTGAGCACGAATATTTTGTGTCTTTGAAATGAAGATGCAAAGCCTGCATTGACCTGCGCCGCATCGAGGAGCCTTCGAGCATGAGCTGCGCTACGTGGTGAAGCATTGATATGCATTGTGCTGGGTCAGTGCTGTCGAAGTCACCAATCAGGAACTGCGATGTAGGCATCTAGATGCGTGGCGCTGTGTTGGGTCGATGAAGCCACTGGACCAGAGGCTGAATTGCAGAGACTTGCCTCGAGATGCTTTGCGCTGAATCGGTGCCGGTGAAGATGCCGTTTAGGAGCTGTGATACGATGTGCAGTGCGCTGCATCAATTCTGAGGAAGCCACCAGTCTGTAACTGGCAATGATAGGACTTACATCGAGGTGCGTCTAGCTGTCAGTTCCAAGAAAGACACCAGTCTGGAGCTAGACATGTGAGGACTTGCATTGAGATGTGTCACACTGTGTCAGTTCCTGATGAAGCAACCAGTCCGGAACCTTTGTGTCCCTGTAGCTCAAACAGGGGGCCAAATGACTGACACTTTGAAACACTTCAGTAGTCCTGGGTTAAACTAACACAGCAGGCCTCAGGCAGCAGAGTAGTTGTCCTTTTTGGAGAGTCCAGAGGTCCAGGAGTGTTCTGAAGCATGGGCCTCGGGGTCCAACATTTATACCTGCTGCCAGCTTTGAAGTGGGAGCAATTTCTAGGCTTCCAACCAACCCCACCATCCACATCTGCTTCTGGAATCTCCTTCCATCTTCTTCCCAAGGCCCAAGATGTCTGGGGTGACACAAGGCTAGTGTGAAGTTCTTTTGTGAGTGCAGGAGGTCACCATTGTAGTACAAGTTTGGTAGGTGACCGCTCATCCCCCACTCATCTTGTCAGAAGGCCCATCCTGCCAACACCTACTCCCCCTTTGTGACATTGTCTGGGAGGAATACTCAAATGCCAACTACACCTAGGCATGTAACGCAGGACACAGACTGCAGGCAGCAAATGGTTAGGACAAGGAAAGGCCAACTTTCTGAAAGTGGCATTTTCAGAATTGCGACTTAAAATTTAACTATACCATTAAAGACCATACAATTTTCTAGAGACCAAACATGGCAGTTCTACCTGTTCTCAATCAACGTTATAACTTATTGAACTTAATGAGGTAACCCAAAGTTATCATATGGGAGAGGTAGGCCTTGTAGTAGTAAAAAAAAAGAATGCAAGAGTGTTTCACTACCAGGACATGTAAAACCTAAACGTACATGTCCAACTTTTTAAATACAATGCACCCTGTCCTGTGTGCGGTTTAGGACCTACCCTAGGGATGAATTATATGTATTAAAAGGGCTGGTTTAGGTCTGGCAAAAGGTTTATTTTGCCAGGTTGTAAAGGCAGGTCTGAGACGTGTTTTAAAAGAGCTACTTAAGTGGGTGGAACAATAAGTGCTGCAGGTCCCCTAGTAGCATTTCATTTACAGGCCCTGGGTACAAGTAGTACCACTTTAATAGGGACTTATAAGTAATTTAAATATGCCTATTGGGTGTAAGCCAATGTTACCATGTGTAAAGGAGTGAAGAAAATCACTTTATCATTGGTTAGCAGTGGTAAAGTGCACAGAGTGCTAGGCCAACAAAAACTAATTCATACAAAACAGGAGAGGAAAAAAGCTAAACATTTAAGAGAAGACCACCGTAAGGCTGTCAGATCAAACACCTATCAATCTAGGAAACCAGGAAATAAAGAGAAAAAAAACTGTCCTTTTTTAGAGGCTCAACCTATATGGACTCTTTGTTCAATGGGGTGAGGAATTCCACTTCAAAAATCGAAGCATGTGCAGGAGAACATGTCCTGGTTTAAAGATGGGGACTTGGGGATATGACAGAAAAAGTTGGACATACTCCTAGCCCCAGTGATCAGTTGTGATCATCTTCCAAATTGGTAGAGAAATAGACACCTCACTCCTCTACAAGAAGATGGTAGTGTAAGGCTGAGGGTAATCAAAGAGGTTTCAAGTCAGCAGAGTCGTAAGAGGATGGCGGGAGCAGGATCTCCTTCTGACAATGGCATCTCAAAAATCGACAAAAACAATGAAGGGTCCTGGTTGTATTGTGGGTTAAGCAACTAATGGCACCCAGTGAGAAATGAAGTAACCATGTAGTTTTTCTTTAAGTGTACGTATTGCAACTTTGCTTACTTCACACCTGTAGACACCCAAATAATGTGTCTTATCTCGTCCTTACTGCCGCCATTCAAAATGAACTGCAATTGGATAATGGGTCAACTCCTCACATTAGTACCAACAGAAAACCAATAATTTAACTGTGTCCCAGGCTTCTCATCATGTGTGTCTCCATTTCTGAGTAGTGGCCAGAAGGCCAAATCAGTGACAAATAGTGGTCAGTAAAATGTCCCTTCCTTAACCTGTCAGCATCTACCTATCTGCAGTAGAACCATTTTATAACTTACTTCCCCTACAATTCTTTATTTCAAACGTTATTTGGGTTTAGTACTGATTATGTGCACATTCTAATTGTAAATGTCTGTGTGTGCCCTTAAGATAAAATCCTACTGGGTGTAGTTAAAAGTAAAGTGTCCACTGTGCTCCATGACTTTTACTGTGGTGTCAGTTAGCACCTGTTAAAAAACAACTTCACACTGATTGGGGTCAGGGTAGACAAGTTTCACTGTCAGTGTTACACTTTAGGACAGCTTCATCAGTATCGCATAACAAAGACATATATTGAGAGTATGCTCCTTACGGGTCACGGTACCCTTAGTTCCTTGCCAGCACCTGCAAAAAAATGTGGTAGTATGCATAATTATTATTTTAATGTAAATGGCTCCTAGGATTATAAAGTTACATTTGAGCACAGATGCCTTCTAATATTAAAAGGATAAGCCCTGAGTGAAGGAAACAATCCAAGTATGAGGATTCTAAGGCAAAGTTTTACTTTCATTTTGGGTCGTTGTTGAGCCACATTTTTTGGCGCAGCCACAATACAAAATGCTAGTTACGATTTACATATCCGTGCAAGGATCGATTTGTGTTGTCTTGTGTGGCATTCTAAAAACAAGTAACGTTGCATTACACTGCGGTGGGTAGACATTTCATGGGTGGAGAATGGGCATCCTCTCATGTATTTTGACGCAAATCCGGATTTACTAAAGGCAGTAAACGTGGATTTGCACCAAAATGGTGCTCCTACTGAGAGAGGTTTAACAGGAGACATATTTTCATTTCTCTGTACATCCTCTTTTCTTGTGTGCTACATTTTGCAGCACATATAGAAAAACAATTCTGCCTCTAACAATTGCTTTTGTCCAGCAAAGTATCCCTTCTTGCACAAAATAAATCCTGCCCGTAACGAGCCACCCTTCCGTCATGGCACAAGGGTATCTGCATTCATACTGGGCAGCCACAAGTGTGCCAGCACAGTGTTGTTTCTTTGTAAATATGGCGCTGTTCAACTCTCCATCATTGTGTGAACTTTACTAAATATGCCCCTTAGTCTTTTTCCTTGTTTCTTGATTGTCTACAAGAAATAAATGTAAGTGTGCTTTACCAATTGCATTATTTATCAGAGAAAGCACCACTGATGCAGTGAAAAGTTGTTATATATCTTTATGGTCAAATGTGTTAGGGTACCTTAACAATTAAGTTCCTTTTCATACATTGTTTATCTAATCTGTAAATAAAAGAATAGACCCTTAATTACCTACTAGACAAATTTCCCATGTAATGGAAATCGAAAAGATCCTCAGCTAGAAGGACTTACCTCGGTGTCTGTGTATCTTAATTCGAGGAGCTGAAAAATATGGTAGCCAGAGGCCGAGCTTAAGGAGTTAGCTGTGTACTGTGGATAGACAATATAGTGAAGAAGGGCTATACCGGGGGCTGTCAGTCTTGCCTCTGAACAGCTGCTTGCCATCAAGAGACATGTCCATGAGGTTTACCTGGACCTTTTCTTAGTAGCAAGTGGAATGTATCAAAGCATAGCAGTGCAACATGAATGCTGCTCTCATGGATTGAGCTGCACTCAAGGTTCTGGTCGGAGGCATCTAAATGGTTATTGACCAAATAGGAAAGATGCTTTGTCATATGGTCCAGTAGGTTAATTACAAAGTCTTGCCAATTCCCACGTGGTGTGTGGCTAGTGCTCCAGGAGACCGGTGGCATTCAACGTTTGGAAGACAAGGGTGCTAGATATTAATACATTATGCCCCATAAGGTCCAGATTTTTTTACTCAATCCTGAGAAGCCTCGGGAAAGGTATTTTTGTTCCATGTCGAGAAAGAAGCTTGGATTATCAAGGCACCCCCCTTAAAGGACTCTTGACAGGTCAGGAACAGGGGATAAAAGAACCAAGCAAAACTACCAAAGTAGTGTTCCCTCAGGACCTCAATTTCTTTAAATAAGGCTTCTCAGAGCTCAAACACAGGGCATAATGGACATAGTTCTCCACACAGAATAGTCACTTGATATCACATGTTTTACTCCATTTTTTTCCTTTTAGTATTTCACATCTTAAGACATTTTTTTGTATATATAAATATTTTTCCAATTACAACACGATGACTGTCATCATTTGTCAAATAATGCTATACATTCAATAATTTTAGTACTTTTAAGATCACATTCAGTGAAATGATAACAGATAAATTCAACACATACCCACATACATTCACTCCTCTCTCAACTCAACAATCATATCTCTTGCACTTGTACATTCACGCTCTGCATCCCAGAACAACAATGCATGCACAGATGGGGAATCGGGTGATAAAATCAACCCTCAGTCGCTGTGCTGATAGCTGGGGTTTCGCACTCTCTCTCCGGTCGACGTACGTTTCAACGGTATAATTATTTGAAAACCATCTTTTTCAGGACATGTTATTTATTGCTTAATAACAGGTGGAAGTAGGGGGAAGAAAATTCTGCAATTGTAAAGGAGAAAGATGATCAATCTTAACTGCTTTTATAGAAACCCCTGGAGATATCTTACATTTCTCCAATTTATACTAATATATCAGGCGAATGTGCCGCTTCAAAACATATGTCATAAATGAGGTTTTTGCCTCCATTGTTTGAAGTTAGTAGTGTGCATATCCATGTGAGGAAAGGAAAATTCAGGTGAGTTTAGAAAGGAGTTTAGTTTAAAAAAAATAGAAAAGTAAGCAATAGTGCTCTATTGCTACCAATACCCATATGTTTTCACATATTAACAGAGTGCCCCTTAAGAATATCTGACTGGCATATTGTGGTCAGTGTGGCTATAAGACAGTGTGCTAAGACAAAGAACCCAAGGTGCTGTTATATTTCATAATCTTATGGTCAAAGGCTTATATTAGTATAAACATTTATCACAATCATTCCTAATGGTATATGGACAAGAAATGTATGCTCAGTTATACTAGGAGAGGGCGAGGATGCTACTACTTCACCCCGCATCAACACCAAAAGCTGCTATCCCTTTGTTAAATATCTAGAGTAAAAATGTTGCTAATTACCTGTCATTAAAATCCGTTTCTTGTGCTGCGAGGATACTTATATGCATGATGGGCAATTGGTTAAATAACTGCCTGAACTGGACCTCACTTATTTGGAAACGGTTTTTCAAATATCTGTAATTGGTAGACAGATAACATGCCATGGGTCTATTATTTGACAGTAGTGATGCTCTTACTCTGAGTACCTTATTAACAAACACTATATACATTGCTTCACCTTTGGCTTACCTTATATTGTAGTGTTCTGCAATATGTTTGAAGTCCTAATGTGAGTCAGCACCACTAACGGTTTTGTGGTACTAAGCTTTCTCAACGAGATGCTGGGAGAGTCCTCTCTCCAGTGACCTAAATATTATAAGAAAACAGTACATGGTGTCAGATCTGCCAATCTGCTTATGGTCACTATGATTAAGGTCTGAGAGGGGCTCATTGAATCATAGCATATTGGTGGTGTTGTAAGGTCGCATACCTTTTTATTTGTCAGTCCTCATAGGGTTTGTATGGCTATCTCATTAACCAAGCAGTGTTCTTGTTATTCTTACAGCTTGCGGTATATATTAATGGAGGTTACTTTTCGGTATGCAAAACGTCTTCAGTGGAACCAGCGGCGCAGTCTGAAATGAAGAGATCAATAAAATAGCTTGCTGTCGAAGGGATATGAAAATCTACCTTTATCCAATATTACACTCCTGAGATATAAACATATTCCAAGGGTGGGTGTTGCTGTGCGGTTCATATTGAAATGTGCGCATCAAATTGGCATCCCTGATTACTCGTGTTGTCACTATCCAGCATGAGTGCCAGTCATCTGGGCAAACGGCCACTTCTTAAGACAAATTCGAAGGATGAGGACACTACTCGAGTAAATTAATAATTGGATATATCTCTTGTTAATATGTGTGTAAATGCATTTTTTATGGTTTAAATCTTTTTATTGAAACATTTTCAAAACATATTCAGCATTTCAGAGGCAAAACCAAAGCCTTGCGTCACGACCATAGTATGCCGTAGCCAAGAAATCTGTGCAATAACATACTTAAGGCAATGGGAAAAACATAACATGGCTCATAGATGAATGTGAATCCCTCCCTCCCCACCTCCCCCACCCCTTGTCCATGAAGAAACAAATTAAAAAAAGGCTTGGTCTAGTGTTAGTCAAGCAAAATAGTACATCAAGACCCCTCTGGTTGTTGGTCCGATAGACGCAGAAGGTGGAGATACCTGGGACAGGTGACTTCTCTAAATTCAGTAGAAAGAACAGACAGGAACGGTTGCCATAGATCGTTGAATGCTGATTCTTTCCCTTCTGTGGTTAGAGTTAACTTCTCCATGCCTAACAGATGCCAAAGGCGATATAGCCAACTGGTAAAATTAGGGATCTGGGGAGTACGCCAGGGTGTCAGGATGTTTTGGACTGCAGATCTCAGTGCTATTGCAATAAGGCAGCCTCTACGGGATTTTAGGGGATAGGTTAGTGGGTTCGGGAGGCCCAGAAGGACATACGCCGGAAAGCGCGGTATCTGCGTATCCAAGTGTTTATCTACCTCATCGAGCACTTGGGTCCAATAAGGTTGGAGATGGGCGCACTCCCACAGTAAGTGCACCAGAGTGCCCCGGCCCCCGCATCCTCGCCAGCATTCCACCCCCTTAAAGGGATCCATTGAGTGTAGATGCTCAGGGGTATAATACCAATAAGTGGCCAGCTTAGTAAGGGTTTCAGTTAGTCCCACGTGGTATGCCGAGTGACGGGTTCTGTGATACATCCCTTCCCATTCCTTATAGCTAAGTGTTCTGCCCAGGTCTCGTTCCCAGAGCTCATGGCTGGCATTGTACATGCGTGTGTTCCTGTGTAGCAACATCTTGTAAAGATCTGCAATGAGTTTTTGTCCGAGGTACGTGTGACTAGCCACTTTTAGTATGTGGTGAGGAGTCTGCTAGCTGAGGGTCTGACCTGACTGTGTAGGGCCCAATGCCTAATCTGGAAGTATTGAAGTCTTTCGGTTTCAGACAACCCATAGTCCAATTTAAGCTGCTGGAATGATATGATCCCATCCACGTCAAACAAGTGGCCAAGGGAACGACACCCTGTGAACCTCCAATGCATGGAGGTGGCTGCGTCTAGGCCTGATGGAAGTCAGGGTTGTCAAGTAAGGGAGTCATTGGCCAGGGAAAGGTAGTTAAGTTGTGCTTGACATTGGTACGGTCCCACGTTTCAAGGGTGACTCGGGTGATAGAGGACACGTATAGATTAGGTTGTCTATGTGCCTTCCGGAGGAAGGGGATCCCCTGCATGGGCCTACCGGCTTCTGCTTGGTCTTGAACCAACCAATGTTTGTCGGACTCCAGCCGGCTCCACTCCACCAGGCGCCGCAGCTGAGCCGCCTGAAAGTATAGCTGAAGCTCGGGAATACCAAGGCCCCCTTCTTCAGGGGGGGAGCACTGTCAGAGCTTGCTTCATCCGTGGCTTGCAACCGTTCCAGATGAAGTGTGCCAGTTCAAACTGGGTTTGCTGTAGCCACCCCTGTGGGGGTCGGAGAGGCAAAGTCTGGAAGATATACAGAAGCTAGGGCAGTATAGTCATTTTAACTGCCGCTATTTTACCAAGCTAGGAGAGCGGGTAGTGCTTGCATTGGCCCAGTTCTTTGCGTATTTTCATCCGCAGTTGTGCATAATTAATGGCCACTGTAGTCGGCCGGGAGGGAGTGAGCTGAATCCCGAGGTAGGGAACTGAGTTTGCTGCCCATTGATGGGGTGGCGGTCCTGTAGATGTGCCCGGGTGGAAGACGACAAGGAAAGGTGAGTGCCACAGACATATCCATATTCAGCCTAACCCCCGAAAATAGAGCAAATGTCTCCAGTTCTCTGAGGAGTGCCGGAAGTCCGAGAGTCGGATTTGACAGCGAAATCAGGACCTCATCTGCGTATAAACTAATCGTGTGGGTGTCTCCCCCAAATGTAATCCCCGTAATCTCTGAGTTGTGCCGAAAGTGGGACGCCAGGGGATCCATGTAGAACGCAAAGAGAAGAGGTGACAAGGGGCACCCTTGTCTCGTGCCTCTCTCCACAGGGAACCTTTGACAACGTGTAGCCATTTACACGCACTGTGGCCGTTGAAAACCAGTAGTAGTTAAAGATGCATGTGCGGAACTTCTCTCGCATCCCCACTCGCTCAAAGACCCGTTCCAGGTATGGCAAGTGGACCCTGTCAAAGGCCTCTTCGGCATCTATGGTTAGTGACATGTATTCACCTGGAATCTTTGACGCTTTCTCAATAAGGTGGAGTGCCCGTTTGGTGTTATCGCTTGTTTGGCGCTGGGGGATAAAGCCCACTTGATCTGGGGCCATCAGATCTGGCATATATGGCGCGAGGCGGGCGGCCAAGATCCCGGTATACAGCTTGAGATCTACGTTGAGGAGAGATATAGGGCATTAAGCACCGCATGTAGTTCTATCTTTGCCCGGTTTAGGGATAACCACTATGGAGGCTTCCAGCATATCTCCTGGTATCTCCACGGGTTCCGAGAATGTGTTAAAGAGCTTAGTGAGGATCGGGGCCACCAACGCGCAGAAGGTTTTATAGAATGTTGCAGAGAAGCCGTCCGGCCCAGGGGCCTTGGCAGGCTTAAGGCGTGAGATGGCCGCAACCACCTCTTCTATCCATATGTTCCCGTCCAATAGATCAGCCTGCATTTTAATCAAGGTAGACAGGTCGGTGGCTGGTAGGTACTCTACGCAGTCTGTGGAGGACGGGGGTGTGCTAGCGTATAAGCGAGCGTAAAAATCGCGGAATGCCTCAGCGATGTCAGAGTCTTCAGTGACCCGGTGACCGTCTCCGACATGGATCTCCTGGACCCCCTGCCCCTGTCTGGTCTCTCGCAATTTATGTGCAAGGAGCCGGCCGCATCTGTCACCCCCGATGTAGTAAGCATGTCGCAGCCGGAGGGCTGCGTATTCTGCCCTATCCTGATCTAGGGCTGGCAACTGTTGCCGCATGGCTTTCAGTTGACGCCAAATCCGTAGCGCCCCGTCCGTTGATGCATCTGCTCGAGCTCCTTCGTTTTTTGGGTGAGATCTGCTCTCTTAGGCTCGAGGTCTGAATTTTCGTCCACTGAAATGGCCAGGAGTTCCCCGCGGAGGACTGTTTTGAGCGCCGCCCATTGTGTTGCCCGGGACGTGTCACTGTTGTCGTTATGGGAGAGATAATCTTTTATTGTGTGTTGTAGTTGTTCCACCACTGTAGCTCGATGTAAGAGAGTGTCGCGAAGGCGCCAGGGTCGAGGTGGTCGCTGTGTGGGGGGGTAAAGGTGACTAGTACTGGTGCATGGTCCGACAAGGAAGCAACTCCTATTTCTACGGTCATTGCTAGTGCATGCATGGCGGCTGAGGTTAGCAGGTAGTCTAGTCTAGCATATGTTTTATGCGCACTAGAATAGTAAAAGTACTCCCTAGATCTGGGATGGAAACTGCGCCATAAATCCTCAAGGTCTAGGTCTCGCAAGCCCCATGGCTGAAAAGCGCCCCAGGTGCCATTGCGCACTGGCACAATCTGTCTGCCACATTATCGAAAACCAGATTCAAGTCACTCCCCAGCAGGATCCGTCTTTCGGTCGTGGCTGTCGCGTCAGTGAGTGCTGTGTGTTAAAAACTTTCTTGTCCCTCGTTGGGTGCATTCACTGAGCCTACTGTGAACGTGAGGCCACCTAGAGTAAAGCGATATGTAAGGAGTCTCCCCTTAATCTCTGCCTCCTTGTGAAGGACCTTTTCATGGAACCCCTGAGCGACTAGTATGGCGACTCCTGCTGTTTTGGTGGGGCTAGAGGAAAACAGCTGGGTAGCGAATTTACGTGACCTAAGACGGTAACAGTCCTTGGGTAAGAGATGTGTTTCCTGCAGGAGACAAATGTCAGCAATGGTATTCTCAAGGCAGGACAATACTGCTTTGCATTTAACGGGATTGTTGAGTCCCCTCACGTTCAGGGAGAGCGTCTTATGTGTGGTGGGTGCCATTCATTCAGGTGGAAATTACAAGGGCCATGAGCAGAACCTGGTGCCTGTTGCTGTGCTCTTAGGGGGCGGGTTATAGTGCTGACCTGTACCAAACTGTAGTATTAATAAAAAGGGGTGGATAAGGGGCCCCAAAACCTCAACCAAAAAAACCCCAACAACTAACACAATGAAACTCCTCAATGAAACTCCTCTGCATAGGGCAGGGGTGAGGAAAAAGAACAGAGTACCCAATAAAACCCAAAAATGTGAACTAAAGAATTTATGAAAAACATTTCGAAGTCCATCATCATGTGATGATTGGGGAAAACATTCCATGGGGAATTGTTTGTGACCAGGGACAGTCCTCTCGACCCCCGCCGGCTGGATTGGCTCACGTGGATGAATTTGAGCACCTCTATTTGCTGTAGGGATGTCAACCAGGCTGTGTCTTCGTGATCTCTGCAGGCAGGGACTCCAGCGCAGCCTTCTGACCTCTGGTGATCTCCGCAGGGTTTGGTCGTTTGATTCGGCGGCGTCTGCCCTGCCCTGTTTACTCAGACATGAGTCCCTTGCTCACTGCTCCATCAGGATTCAAGCAAGCCGGGCCGACGACGCCTGAAATGGCAGAAACCGGTCCCCGGAAGCTTGTCTCCTTTCTGGTGAAGAATTGGCTTGGTAGTTTGGTCTGCCCTGTTCCCATGATGCACTGGGCCAGGGACAGACTAATTTGCATATAGCCAGGTTCTGAGCTGGGATGGGGCAGTGAGCTAAATAACGGTGATGGATCAAGCCCTGATCTTCGGACTGGGTAAGAGTGGTCTGCTTAATTCAGACACTCTGTTCATCACCCCCCCACCCCCTTTTCTGAATCCTGTTGCGGAGTTTGGCATCATCCGCTTTGGGTGCGGGCCGTCATCACTGCTGTCCACCATCGTGGCTCTATACCCAAGAGACGACAGGCCTCCGCAAGGGAGCAGATTTGGAACAGCTTTCCGTCCATGCGAAAAATCAAGCAAAATGGGTGCCCCCCCAGCTTTATGGGATGTCACGTTGGCAGAGATAGGAGGTGACCGGTCTGAAGGTCTTTCGTTTGTGTAGGGTCAGAGCAGCTAGGTCCTGGAATAAGACAGGGGACTGTCCACGGAAAGATATTGGGCGCAACTGTTGCGCTTTATGCAATATCTCCTCCTTGGTACGGAAGTCTTGCACGCAGACCAAGATGCCGGAAGGCGGAGCTGCGTCCGGACGCAGGGGTCCCACTCTGTGCGCTCGGTCCAACTTAATGTCCGTACCTGGTGGATTGCTGAGGATGTGGTTGAAGAGTTCCCTAGTATATTCAAAGATGTCATCCGCCTTTTCCTTGGATTTGACCCCCCGGATTCGGATGTTATGACGTTGCGATCTGTTTTCCAGGTCCTCAAGATGAGACTCTAGGTCCACTTGTTGATCGTGTATGCAGATTACTTCTTGTTGCAAATTGGACATCTCCACTTCCCACTTGTCAGATTTGTCTTCCAACTCTGCCACTTGTTCACCAATGTTATCCACGTCTCTGCGGACTTCTTTCCACCTTGAGATCGTGTCTAAGCATTTGTATGTCCTCCCGAAGGGCCACAAACAGGGATTCAAGGAACGCTTTGGTGATCATTTCTCCCCCTTCAATATTCATGGGGCAGGCCGTCTCTGGGTTCGTCGGGGTACTCCCTGCTTGCTGACCAGTCTGGGCTTTAGCAAATAGGTCTATGAGGGTATTGTCTTCTGCACCCGGGAAGAGGACATGATAGGTGCTAGCCAGGCGCCATGTCCAGGCAGAGAGCCTCAAGTCTATTGGCAGAAGGAGGGGGCTGTATTGGGCCCCGCCTGGCATGGTGGGCAGAACGTTTGTGTTGGTTGCTGCTGGTCCCTCAGCGCACTACTGGTCTGCTGAACTACTCCCTGCCCCCGCCACAGTCACCCTAGGGGCCGTCCTCCTGAGGAAACCACCAGGCCCGCCCCGGCTATGCCACCGACACAGACCCCTAGTGCCGGGGCTCGGGAGGCACAGCCAACTCCGCATTGAGGTCAGGGTCCTAAATGTAAGTTTTCTGTAACGGAGCGAGGTGTAAGGTGCGCCAGGACCCACAACCCCTGCGGCACACCATCGAGGGACCACCCAAGCCCCAGGCCCCACCCGGCCCTCTCAAGGCAAGGTCCCCTGCTGCGCTGCTCCACCTCTACTCCGAACTCCCAGTGCCGACTGAGCACTGCAACTTTCCCTGCGTGGCGCACGCACTTGCCTGCAGTCCCTCTGGTGCTATTACGCTGGGTGCTCTTGCCGCGTCTCCGTCCAGTGCTGGGATCGCTGATATGCTGCCGGGTCTCCACTCAAAATGGCGGGGCCTCCGCATCGCCACAACCTGCCAGGCTGCAGAGTGTGATCCCAGGGGCTCCCTGGTCATCAGGACCCCCTCTGGTTCCCAAACGCGGCCGGTTGCGGCTCGCCTTCAGGGCTCAGAGTCTCTGTGAAGAGAAGCGGGCCCGCACGCAGCCTTCCGTGCGGACCCCGTTGTCAGAAGATCGGCCGTCTAAGATGGTGGCCCTCAGCTCCCTTATGCAGATGGCGCAGAACCAGCAGGTTCTTCTCTGGTTCCTCTGTCCACCGGAAGCCCTCGGAGCGTCAACCTGGGGGGCAAGTCTCGGAGCCCGCAGCCGCTGTGGGCCCCCCCCCAGGATCGGGGAGTGTCGCTCTGCAATCGCCTCCGGGCAGCGGGAACAAGTGGGGCGATCACCATCCAGCCACCCGCTGCTGTGTTTTCACCGATCAGTTGGTCCCCCGCTGCCACTACATCAAGGGGACCCTGCAGAAAGTCTGCTGTTTGCTTTAGGCGGCGAAACGCCGGTGCTTTTACAGGCCGGCGGGAGAGAGCAAGCGACACGTCCTAGTGAGTCGCCATCTTGGCCACGCCCCCAAATGCATTTTTTAGGGGGAGTAGAGAAACACATGTCCCGCTGAGACCAACACGGGTAGTCTGCCAATGACTATGAACCTCGGGTTAATCCGGGCTCAGTCAGCACTATTAGACTAGCTGGTAGATCCAGCAACTTGGCAAGTATGCTTGTAGACCTACCTCAGTGTCCCGATTTGGTTTGGTCATCATTTCCAGATTATCGGGTAGCCATGGCACCTTAGTACATACAATCACAGCAGTGTCCTCATCCTTCGAATTTGTCTTAAGCAGTGGCCATTTGCCCAGATGACGGGCACTCATGCTGGATAGTGACAACACGAGTAATCAGGGATGCCAATTTGATGCGCACATTTCAATATGAACCGCACGGCAGCACCCACCCTTAGAAAATTTTTATATCTTAGGAGTGTAATATTGGATAAAGATAGATTTTCATATCCCTCGACAGCAAGCTGTTTTATTGATCTCTTCATTTCAGACTGCGCCGCTGCTTCCACATAAGACGTTTTGCATACCAAAAAGTAACCTCCATTAATATATGCCGCAAGCCGTAAGAATAACAAGAACGCTGCTTGGTTAATGAGATAGCCATACAAACCCTAAGTTGTCTGACAAAAAGATATGCGACCTTACAAGACCACCAATATGCTATGTTTCAATGAGCCCCTCTCAGACCGCAATCATAGTAACCATGAGCAGATTGGCAGATCAGACCCCTACTGCTTTCTTATAATATTTAGGTCACCGGAGAGAGGACTCGCCCAGCATCTCGTTGAGCTTAGTACCACAAAACTGTTAGTGGCGCTGGCTCGCATCAGGACAAACATATTGCAGAACACTACAATATAAGGTAAGCCCAAGGTGAAGCAATGTATATAGTGTTTGTTAATAAGGCACTCTGAGTAAGAGCATCACTACTATGAAATAACAGACAACATGGCATGTTATCTGTCTACCTTTTACAGATATTTGAAAAACCGTTTCCAAATAAGTGAGGTCCAGTTCAGGCAGTTATTTAACCAATTGCCCATCGAGCATATAAGTATCCTCGCAGCACACAAAACGGATTTTAATGACAGGTAACTAGAAAAATATTTACTCTAGATATTTAACAAAGGGATAGCAGCTTTTGGAGTTGATGCGGGGTGAAATAGAAGCATCCTCGCCTTCTCCTTGTATAACGGAGAATACATTTCTTGTCCTTATACCCTTAGGAATGATTGTGATAAATGTTTATTCTAATATAGGCCTTTGACCATAAGATGATGAAATATAGCAGCACCTTGGGTTCTTTGTCTTAGCACACTGTCTTATAGCCACACTGACCACAATATGCCAGTCAGATATTCTTAAGGGGCACTCTGTTAATATGTGAAAACATATGGGTATTGGTAGCAATAGAGCACTATTGCTTACTTTTCTATTTTTTTTTAACTAAACTCCTTTCGAAACTCACCTGAATTTTCCTTTCCTCACATGGATATGCACACTACTAACTTCAAACAATGGAGGCAAAAACCTCATTTATGACATATGTTTTGAAGCGGCACATTCGCCTGATATATTAGTATAAATTGGAGAAATGTAAGATATCTCCAGGTGTTTCTATAAAAGCAGTTAAGATTGATCATCTTTCTCCTTTACAATTGCAGAATTTTCTTCCTCCTCCTTCCACCCGTTATTAAGCAATAAATAACAGGTCCTGAAGAAGATGGTTTTCAAATAATTATACCACTGAAACGTACGTCAACTGGAGAGAGAGAGAGCAACACCCCAGCTATCAGCACAGCGACTGAGGGTTGATTTTATCACCCGGTTTCCCATCTGTCCATGCAATGTTAATCTGGGGTGCAGAGCCTGAATGTACTGAGTGCCAGAGATATGATTGTTGATTTGAGAGAGGTGTGAATGTAAGTGTTGAATTTATCTGTTATCATTTCACTGAATGTGGTCTTAAAAGTACTAAAATGATTGAATGTATAGCATTATTTGACAAATGATGAAGGACATCGTGTTGCAATTGAAAAAATATTTATATATAAAAAGAAATATTTTAATATATGAAATACTAAAAGGAAAACAAATTAAATAAAACATGTGACAACAAGTAGCTATTCTGTGTGGAGAACTATGTCCATTATGCCCCGTGTTTGAGCACTGAGAAGCCATTATTTAAAGAAATGGAGGTCCTGAGGGAACACTACTTTGGTAGTTTTGCTTGAGAAAGAAGCTTGGACCACAAGGCTGTCCAGTTAAATGTGTGACAACTTGAACAGTGGGTCACTGATTGCAGTTCTAAGTCATATGGAAATTTGTCTGTGAACTCCAGGTCCAAAAATAGTTTATTCATTACAGCAAGGACAGGTTCTACAAGAGCCTTATTGAAGGAAACTAAGGGCTCTGAAAGATGGTACAAATAAAAATAAAAAAATTTAAAAACAAATTCTCCACAGAGGGCAGGGCCAACTCCAAAGCTTTGCCTGCTTTTCACACCACTCTGATGAACACGGCCACTTCTTCTGAAAGAAGTCCAGAGGCATAAGTGTGTTCCAGACTACCTACATTTAGTAAATCAAGATATAAACTAGCATTAGTATTCCATTGAGTTGCAATCCTTAGAAGGCACGACAGTGGTCTCTGACACTCACCCAAATAGTTCTTCCATCTGGCTAAATCCTTTAGCCAGAGGTTGTGCCAAAGGCATGTCATCAAAACAAAATGTTACCTTCTCTTTAGCCACCCAAATAATTTCTTCTGACTTTGAAGGTAGCATTGTAGATGTCTCCAAGATCAGAATCTGTGTCGACATCAAAGGTCTTTCCGCCCAAATGGGTGAGGGCACCTTGGCAGGGTGCAGCTTCTTAGGTGGTAGTGCCCATAGAGTTGAGAGGTGTTGGAACCTCTAGAGTCCACATGTTTGCAGGATCATCTTTGGGAAGTGGCCCAGATGAAACCAGAACCATTCTGACCAAGTCCAGCACCAGCAGACAGAAGGCTACAACCTGCTCAGGGGCAGCCACTTTAGCCTGAAACTCCGGTCTAAACATTTTCAATGTTAGGATTTTGTCAGATGACATTGAAGAGTTCTGCATCAGAAAAGGTTGCTGAGACTCTGAATGTTTCCTGGAGCGAGACTGTTTTCTCAAGAAATAGGAGGACTTATCCTTCCTATGGGGCTTTTTTGGATGAGGTCTTATAGATGATCCTTCCCTGTTAGGTGATTTACCTGAAGGTGAAGCGGAACACTTCACTGTGTCCCTGCAGGCCTTCATCAAAAATAGCTTAGCCTCCAGTTCCCATATGGCCTTTGGGTGCATAATGGATGGAAGTCAGGCCACAGTGTGGTGTTCAGAGCCATACAGACTAAATACAAATGGCATTTAGGTCTGAACAGAACTTTGTCCTGCTGCACCTGGGACAGGGTTTGATCCTTGAAATCTTAGGAGAAAACTTTTTACCTGGTGGTTTTTAAAAATGCTTAGAAATGTTGGCAGTGAGGACCCAAAAGAGCACCGAATCTGCAGCGATGAGGCACAAAAAACAGGAATTAAAAAGCACTCCTAATTACGCCTATGTTGCCAAATCCAACAAAGGCGCAGTCAAGGCTGGAGCCACATGGCATCGCTGGAGAGCTATTGCTGGGGAAAAGTGTCTGGATCACAAGGACTCCCAAATCGATAGTCATAAAGTGACAAATCTAGGAAGATGTATCCATCAGAAACTATAGCTTCCTCTTGCGTATTGAACACAACCCTATTTAGAACAGCATATGAATTCAAACGTCAAAGTTGGCCCCCTGTTTTCCAAATAAACAATGACAGCTTGTCTCAGTCACCCAAAGAAGAGAGTGTCTAACTCAGTGAAATGAGGAGGGGGTGATCACAAAGAGTGGTAGGAAAAAAAAACACATCTCATCATTGCTGAAAATCCTAATGTCTCTTGCATCTACTGTATGAATCATGAGTAAAACAGTTGCATTGCCACATTTACTCTTAAAGGTCTCTATCACAGCTAACTGCCTCCACCATACCTTCATCCGTGTTTGGTTCTACTTTGGAATATGAAATGGGACGTTGAGATGGGGAATAAAATCCTGTATTGCATGCAGGGAGCCTGTCTATCACTTACCTGACCACGCCACGCCGTCTTGCACAGGAGAAGCCGACACCGCCAAGAGTCAACACGCCATTGCAAACCATGCCGCCGCTCCGGGAACCACAACACCCGGCAGGCCACGCGGCGGCGCGCTGGGTGACGCGCACAGAGAGCGCGAGACCGGATAAAGCGGCACACAGACCGGCAAAGCGGGGGAGCCTGTCTATCACTTACCTGACCACGCCACGCCGTCCTGCACAGGAGAAGCCGACACCGCCAAGAGTCAACACGCCATTGCAAACCGCGCCGCCGCTCCGGAAACCACAACACCCAGCAGGCCACGCGGCGGCGCGCTGGGTGACGCGCACAGAGAGCGCGAGACCGGATAAAGCGGCACACAGACCGGCAAAGCGGGGGAGCCTGTCTATCACTTACCTGACCACGCCACGCCGTACTGCACAGGAGAAGCCGACACCGCCAAGAGTCAACACGCCATTGCAAACCGCGCCGCCGCTCCGGGAACCACAACACCCGGCAGGCCACGCGGCGGCGCGCTGGGTGACGCGCACAGAGAGCGCGAGACCGGATAAAGCGGCACACAGACCCGCGGCGCGGGACGCGAGCGGGACGCCCGGGGCTAAGCCCGGGCAAAGGGCGGGCCCTCTACGGCCCTCATCGGCACGAGGAGGCAGGGCAGGGCCAGAAACTCTACAGGACTTACATGCAAGTAAGCTATATTGCTGAATATTACATTTATATTAAGTATTTAAATTTGTAACAACGTTGGCTGTGAGTACATTGAAAAGTATGCCTGCGAAAACGAAGGAAGCCCCATTGAACACCCTTGATAATTATCTTGTCCAGACAGTCAGGAAAATCAATACGCAAAGGAGAGACTCTCTTGGGTTAAGTCAATCCCCAGACCTTCGCTGTTTGTCACCTACTGCTTCCACTATGATTGATGACACTATTTTGCAGGAAACCAGTCAGGAGAATGTAATTGGCGGCCCCATTCTCCTAGATTTAAGTAGTGCACCGGATAATGCAGTTATGGCTATTGAGACCTCTAACATACAGGTCGAGGGTGGTATTGATATTGACATTGACTCTGACCAAGAGAGACATGCACAAGCTGCACCCGAGGAGATGACACCAAAAGGGCGTGTAACAAGGCCAAGACGTTTATGCACCAAGAATCCTCCAAAGTTGAGTGGCCCGCGGATAGGGGCAAGAAAGAAAAGGGTCACCACTCCAAAGATTAAACAAGTAAACGTCGTGGAGGACAATCAGAGTCATATCTCCGAGGATGCTTTTTTTGAAAGGATCTCTGACTTTCTTGAACAAAAAATCAATGCCATTGTTAAACCCTTAATATCAAAATTAGACAAATTGCATGCAGAGGTTAAGAGGTTGGGTGGCTTAAGTACTAAGGTTGCAGATGGGGTGGAAAATATCACCAAGATAGTCACTAATCTGCCCAATAACATAGGGGGAGATGTGATTAACGAAGTCTTTTGTGATAACGAAGGGACTCAGTTACCTGTTGATAATTTATTGCCCCAGCCATTAATACCTTTGTCTACCATCACTGAGGGCCCTCTCTTAGTTACCATCCCAACAGATGATCTCCCTTCTGCCAGACCACCCCCAGCAACTACCCATACTACGGTCCCCCTCCAATTTTTAGTTGAGGCCACTCCAGTGGTCCTGGTGCTTGCAAACGTACCCCTTTTGGAAGGGGGTACAGTCGAAAGCCCTACCTCCCTCACAAGCAAGGCCCTGCACTGGCTAACCAACAACATGCGGTTAGCCCCAGGGGGGAAACATCATCTGGCAAATGTTATTAAGTCTGCGACCAGGGTCCCTTGGTTGGGAAACCGCCCGAAAAAGTTTAAGGGGGACTGTGTGGCAGTGACCCTTTCGAATCAAGATGTTCTTCCTAACATACTGGCCAATCTATTCCCCCCCCAACGCAGACATGGCACTGTTGTTCCGCTAACTCTGAAGTTTTTTTATGGGGAGCAACAAAATGTCACGTATCCAAGGACTCCAGGGTTGGGGTGGGATAGACCCTGGGATTTTAACCCCAGACGGGGGCAGGATATAAGGCATAACTCTGTAGCCCAATATCCCCTTTTACCACAGCATAACTCTTTTGTTGAACCTCTTCAGCTATTTAATCGCTATGCCCCATTGTCCCTCATGGATCAGAATGACTGACTCGCTCCTATAGAAGATACCAACAATGAGGGCTTTTTACCTGTTTCTTTTTTCGCCCCTGCACTTTCAGACCCAAAAATTAAAAGTAACAGGGTTTGTAGTATCTTGAGCTGGAATGTCGCTGGTATTAGCTCTAAAATTAGTAATAAGAACTGGCTGGAAATGGTTAGATTATATGACATTCTTGTATTCCAGGAGACTTGGGAGACGTCCGACGGATTTGCTCTAGACGGCTTTTCCCAGTTCTCTGTACCTGCTGTTTCTAGCACATCTGGAAGGGCAAAGGGAGGCTTGGCTATATATATTTCCCTGAATGTTCAGGGAAAGCCAAGACAAATTAATTCTAACTCAACAAACATATTAGCGGTTGAATTAACTTCATTTAACTCACAGCCTATTTTATTAGTTAATTTTTATAATTCTCCTGTCAGTCAATTGCTTAACGAGCATTTGGTAACCCTAGAGGATTTCTTGTCTACCCACAGCGAGAATAGTGCCCACGGCTTTGATATGATTCTCATGGGAGATTATAATATCCACCCATGCAATATGGATTGTCGTGAGGAATATGAAGATTTTCCCCCTTACTTCTGTATTCCGCACTTTGAACACTCATCGCGTGGAGAGGCATTGGAATCACTCTTAGCAACTTTTAACCTTTATGAATTTTCTAGTAGCAACAGAGATTTGAGGTTACCGACATTTGTGGGTAACAACTCTGGCACAATAGTAGATTATATCTTTTTGTCGCCTAGTATTTTGTCTGAGGTTTCAACCTATAAGGTAGTAACCTCAGTCTTTAGTGATCACAACCCAGTAATTTTAGAGATTTTATCTCAGGGAGTTTTTGGAAAGAGAGAGGCTGCAGCCTTATGTGCGACTAACTTAGTCCTGGGAGATCAGAACCGTAGGCTGAAGTGGGATCAACTTACCCCGATCACTTTCATACAGGACACTTTGTCCAAAGTTGAGGGTGAGGTTGCAATCTGCCTGGATAATAATAGTCCGTCTATTACCTTGATAGAGGCATTTAACATTATTTGTATCCAGGTTGATCTAGATCTGACTGTAAGGAATAAGGCCCGGACATGTAGGGGCAAAAAATGGTTTAATACAGATTGTTCAAAGGCCCACTCAACTCTCCTAAGGGCTTTAAAAGCTGAGCCAAGAGATAAAGCACAGATAGCGTTGCTAAGGAAAAACTATAATGATGCTATCAGAAAGAGAAAATCAGAGATTAAACTTGAGGCCTGGAACGACTTGTTGTCGCCCGACATACAGAGAGACAGCTCAAAATTTTGGGCGATAATAAATCATCCCTTTTTTGTTGATCTAGATAAGCAGAGAGCAGATTGCACCATACCGGATGATCAGTGGGTTACACACTTCAGCAATATCTACAGTTGTCCTGATAATACCTCAGGTTGTTGATTACAATCCACACAAGCAGCCCCTCCCATTTCCCCTTTTAGCATAGAAGAGGTAAAAAAAAGCTATCAGCGACACACACTCTAAAAAGGCTCCGGGCCCCGATGGGGTTCCCGCTGACTTCTTTAAGAGTGCCCCAGAACTAAGCGCCAAAATTCTTACCAAAATTTTTAATGCCACAAGAGATTTAGTTTTTCCTATTAGCTGGTCGAAGTCTACCATTATACCTATTTTTAAAAAGGGACAAAGAACAGATCCAGCCTGTTATAGGCCAATCTCCCTAATCGATTCAAGTGTCAAGATTTTGGGAAGAGTCCTCTTGGGAAGACTGACTCAGCTCTTAGAAGGAAAGGGCATTTTATCGAATGCACAATATGGCTTTAGAGCCAAAAGGGGAACCTTAGATCAGTGTTTAAATTTAGAACTGATCATAAGTAAATATGTGGCTGCCAAGGGGGGCTCTCTGTACATGGCCTTTATGGACCTCTCCTCAGCTTTTGACCTGGTAAACAGGGCTAAGCTGTGGGGGGTCCTTTTGGCCATGGGCTTTGATGCCCCACTGGTGGGTTACTTGGCAGAGTTACATAGAGACCTCAAGACGTCGGTCAGAGTGACCAGGGAAGGAAGATGTACCTGCCACTTCGAATCAGGGAGAGGGGTTAGGCAGGGATGTATCCTCGCACCCCTTCTCTTTACACTTTATATAAATGGTCTTGAGGCAGTTTTGGCTGCGTCCCATACTGATATTCCGCGCGCAGGAGAAATAAAGATACCTGTCCTCCTGTACGCGGACGACGCCGTCCTTTTAGCACGCTCTGGAGTTGCACTGAACAAACTACTCTCAGCTTTTGGGGATTTCATGGCCTCACTGGACATGAAAACCAATGTAGAAAAATCCCACGTAATGATAGTAGGAGCCGCAGGCAGGAAAAGAAAGACTAAAACTTTCTTTTGTTCAGGGAAGGAGGTTAGGAGAGTTCCATCTTTTCCCTACCTAGGCGTGATCTTTGATGAAAAAGGCAAGTGGGGCCCCCAGCTTTTGGCCAAAAGCAACGCAGTAGCAAGAGCGGCTGCTGGGCTGCTTGGTTTTGCTAAAAAGCTTGGTGCTCGCCCCATGGAAAGCATTATAAAGGTCTATAAATCCAAATGCTTATCGGTTGCCCAATACGGCTCTGTTATCTGGGGGTACACAAATCATGAGTATGATAAAATTCAGAAAGTAGAAAATAAATTCCTGAGAACCCTGCTTTCTGTCCCCCAGTCAATTTCTACATACATAACACATACAGAGCTCGGCCTGGGCTACATTACCGATATTTTGAAGGCGGCCCCAGTCATCGGTTGGTTGAAAGTGTGGCTCAATCAGGAGCTCACTCTAAACCATCATATTTTTAAAGATTGTTTAGCCCTGGATAACGTTCATAACATCCCTTGGTTAAAATATGTCAAGATGCAGTTAACTCTAGTTGGCCGACCTGAACTTTTTTCCTCTCCACATTTGATAAATCTAGAAGACGTAAAGACAGTCAAAAATCTTTTGACTGAGCGTTATGTCTTGGAGAGGGAAGCCACAGAGTTGAACAAACATACGGTTAGGAAACATTGTACGATAACAACTGTTTTAGGTATGGAACCATATCTTTTTTCGGTACACAAACCATACCATCGTTTCCTCCTAACAAGATTTCGTCTTGATTTAATTCCTTTTATTTTGGGCAATTTTAAAAAGTGGTCTAGACCTGAAAATGCTGATCCTTGTGATTGCGACCATTTTTCTATTCAAGACACGACGCACTTTATCCTGTTCTGTGGTCATTACAAAGAGAGTAGAAAAAAATTCTTGCTGCCTATACTGTGCAATATGGGTTTTACACAGGTAAAACCAGCTATGCTATTCCTGCAACTTTTACCCAATTTAAATGTGGCATTTCATGTTGCTAGTTTTTTGGTTGCTGGTGCGCGTATAAATAAGCATCGTTTTAGCACTAGGCATTCTGTCCCTGATTAACGATTACCTTCTATATTTTATTGATTTTTACATTTTTTAAGATTATGGTATAATTTTATTCTTGTAAAATGTGTTTTAAGGGTTTTTTATACATTTTTCGATATGTATTACTATGTGTCATAATGAAATGTTACCGTGTATTGCTCGTTCTTCTTTTATGATTTTAATTAATCGAATAAAGAAATTTTGACTGACTGACTGCATACATTAGCTTAATTAGTGGTGAAGTTCTACTTTTTGTCTCAAGTTAAAATGCTGTATTGAAATAAAGTTGGCCAGAATTAGTGGTCTGGGTCATTGTATGAAAATATGCGACTTTAAAGCGTTGCTCTCCAGTATATATTGCTCTTTGTAGTGATGTGAATACTGTATCGTTGGTGTCTAAATAGCGGTTTCACAAAGTTAAAATGTAAATCGACCCAAAATGTTGGTTTTAATTTAAGGATTCTTGCTTGCTTTTGTGAAAGGTAAAATGCATTTTAAATAGTGGTTTTCCTTGCAAATTTGAAAAAACAGGTTCTTGAAATACAAAAATCAATAACATAAATAATACTTAATGCTAATCAGCTGGAAGACAATCATTGATGTTGTGTTCTCATTCTCGTTGCAGGCTCTGCGGCAAGAGATATTCGACTGCCCCATTTGTATTATGCCTTTGTGCCATACGACTAACGTGCCAAGATGTCCCCTTCCTGGGAAAAGGAGTCCACGTCAGGCTGTACTGCTGTCCTGCTCACATATGTTCCATCGTGCTTGCCTAGAGGCGTTTGAAGAGTTTTCCTTAGCAGAGAAGCACATTTGTCCTCTATGCCGTTCCTGTTATCAAAAGAAAATCATTGCATGCTAGCGTCGACGCGGGCTTTGTGTACAGCCTGCTTGGCCACGCTGGCTGTTTGTTCCTGTCCAATAGCTCAACACAACACTAGGACACACCCACGCCAGTTAGCAGGTTCAGTTTCTGCGCCATAAAATTAAACATATTCAACCTAACCGGATTATAATAGCTAATAGCCAAACAATAAATTAAAGGAGAAATGAGAGAGAAAAAACAATACTTACGATCATCTAAAAAAATCCTTCCCTTTCAGTGGTCTCCAATAGTATCAAAAAGAAAGTTTGCACTGCATAAAGTTGACCGTCCCAATTTTCCTGAAGAAATGTGTTTATTCCCCCATGGTTATCTGCAATGCCAAGAGCACATGAAGGGCTTGCAGCCAGTAGTCTGGACTTTTATATTGTGAAATGTTTTTGGGTGTGAAAGCATTGCCTTGTTGTGTGCCTTAACACATTTTACAGCTAGTTCCAAAGCCATGGTGAATTTTCTCTCAAAGTTTTGTTTAGCCTCTGATAAGCAAATGCTGATCCAACTCGAGGTTTTCATTCCTGGCTCTGTGAAAGGAAGTGGTCAGTTAATGAATGAGCCATGGGAGTAAAATGTGGCAGAACTTTAAATAAGCGTCAGACAAGTGCTATGCATGAAGGGTGCGTTAGTGCTGCCTTATTTCTTTTCTAAGGAGGCTCTCAATTTCTTTAAATGAGGAGAGCTGCTAACCTTCCTGTAAAATATCGCTGGAATAACCCCTGAAAAATGTTATCTATCTAAATAGGCGTTGTAATGCACCCTTTTGACATAATAAAAAATCTTGAGCAGCTGAATTGTCCCTCTTGAATTGTTTGGCTTGCAACACCAAATACTGTGTTCCCTCCAATGCCACTCTACAGCCATATTCTCTTAGGTTGTGTTATGTCACCTTAATTGTTATGCCACCTTAATTGTTATCCCCAGCAAGGTTTCTCCCCACACCGGCTCATACATTTGATTGCCATAACCTTGTAGAGAATTCCAAAACTACGCAAAAAAAATGGTGGTTTATCTCAATGATTTAGAAAATTACCTTAATAGATGCTGGTGTCATTCATGGCGACACTCCTCAATGCTCAACCCCGGCAATCTCATTCTGGTGCTTTGATGTTCTTTCTGGACAGGTTCTCAATCCTCTACCACAACGTACCTCTTACAACCTCTGTTTCTCAGATATGGATAGGACCCTCTCCCACTAACGCACACCATGGAAGGTTCTGAATATGGATCCATGATGTCAATGGGAGAGAGAGAAAAATGACTAGAAAGTGAGCTGTGCTGCAGCTCCTGTTACAAAGAAATAGCACCTCCAGTTTCATAATCTCCCACTTTTTGCATCAACAAAATGCAGCTGTGATGGTTTACTATCTTAGAGAAAATAAAAACAAAATGGTAGGTAGAATGATTAAACTATTCTCAGCACTGGTAATTACTCGAGCTGAATTCCTTTCCAGTGGTTTGCGTACCATGCACTACAGAGACTAGCCTTATGCAAATCAGCCTTGGCCCTGCTCCAATAGGAACAGTGCAGCCTGATCTACCACAGCAGGTACATCCAAGATAAGAAGACAAGCAATCCCAAACCAGCTTCGACCTATTAGGCGTCTTCAATGAGGTATAGCGTAATGTCTAAGGATCAGTGATTGTGGGACCCATGCGTGGGCATTTCCCACAAGGCATGGACAAAGCAGCTTAGCTGGCATGTGGCATTCACAATATGGAGAGAGACTGCCTTAAGAAAAAGCCTTTCCAGCCCATAGTGTCTATTTGTCTTGACTTCCTGTCAGGAGGGGACAAATGGAAGATAACAGGACTTTAATTTGGAGCAGGTCTACGGCGTTTGACAATTTGCTGGACCTCAGAAAGGCTTACAGTAGAGACCAATGGGACCAAAGACTCTACAACTGAAAAAGTATATTGCAAGATTTAAATTAAAATGTTTTGCGTCCCTTAGAAGGCGAAGTCAAATCCAGATATTATGCACCATAGTGGTAAAGGAGGACACATAGGGGTATATTTATGGCCACCAGAACTTCACTTTTAGTGACGTTCAGGTGGCGCTATGCCCTTCTCCATATTTACAATGCAGCACTAAGCCACTTTGAGTGGCTTTACGCCGCATGGTAAATATGGCCCCTTTACACGCATCACTTTGCATGAAAGGGGCATGCAACGGGTGTTGCTGTGGGCGTTCCACCCCAACACCCATTGCATTTTGACACTGGCATAGATTTACAAGGTTATGTAAACCTGAGGCAGAGCCTAAAACGAACGCCATGCAATAGCAGGCGTTAGAATGGCGTTACCCTCGTTTTTGCTTTTTTTATGTGTGCTGCATTCAGCTGCGCACATAGAATGAGCAAAACGCCATTAATGATTGTTTATGTGCAGGAAGGCAGACCTTCCTGCATATAAACAATGATTCCCTCCAACGCAGGCAGCTAATTTTAGCACCAGCAAGAAGGAAAACACTGGGGTACATCATATTGTTGTAAATACGGCGCATCCCTGCGTTTTAGAAATGTCAGAGCACGGCACTGCAAAATGTTCCACAGCTCCGTGCTTCGACATTTCCCTGTAAATATGCCCCATAGTCTGTCAGGGCGACAGGGGAATAAGGGATGGCATTTTGTAAATCAAGGTAAAGACTCATATCAAAGTAAAATGTAAGCAGATTGCTGGATTTTGAATAATATGTGCACCTATAAACCTTAAATATGGTGTCCGAGTTAAATAAATCCTCCATTTGTGCATATTGTGACCTTCTCCTGTGCCACCAGGGATTAATTTGTAAAATAATTAGAAGTCAGAGTCCATATTTTTTTTTCTCTAACGAGGACAATGCCTACTTTCACTACTAGCAGGACCCACTTCCACCAAGGCCCAATCCTGGCCACAGCAACCTCTCCCTGCCTGCCAGCTGCCTTTACTCAAGCATAAACAATACTCGTATAAGACAAGCAACTTCCGCTGTTTCCACTGTGGAACAATAAGTACTTTTCTTTTCCCTTTTACTCTAACACACCCACAACCTAAGTGCGCAGAGACGTGCTGTTCATCTAATAGGTTGGTACCTACTATCTAGAGCCCCCATTCCCCTACCCAGTGAAATTACCCCAAAATACCAGTGCTAGTGATGTAGTGTTCCAGAGAATCAATCTATTAACATAAATAGTGTACTAACTTGAGCTGGGCAGGGTGCTAAACGTGCAAGTTCCCCAATAAACATATACATTATTAAAATGTCCCCACGTTTGCAGGATACTTGCGCATCAAAAATTTATAAAACCTTTTGGATCATCGTCTTCCAGGTTTTACATTTCCTACCGTCATAATGATAGTTTGTCTTTGAATAGCGCTTCATTCATACCTCACTTACACTGTTTATTAGCGCTGTAAATAATGAGCATTTCTAGCATTACCCAAATTTATGATATTCCATTTGTCAATCTTAAGATAGATGATAGGCTGATTTGGCTTTGCAGGAATTTGAATCTGTGACCTGCAGATCACTGTCTGATTCAAAGGCTCAACTCGCTAAACTTGCAAAAAACACAGTTGATGGACAGAATGTAGAACAATGTCATACATTCACCCCAGTACAAGGATCTGGGCCTAAATCCATCGTTTTTTTGCACTCCGTCCATCATCCCCTTTTGTATCGCTCAACTCGCTAAACCACATCGAAATGTTCACTTACAAGGCCCTTTATAATTTCATTAGCTCAAACGCACCCCGAAAACTTTAGTTAACTGTGAAGATGGTGACAGTAAAGACTCTAAATGCAGCATTGAAACCAGCTCCTGGGTCGACATTGTGGGTGACACTGGATGGACAGGGCATGGTGCTGAGGTCCACAACTTCTTTTAAGGCTCTAATATTGAAAACTATGGCGGAATCAGCCAGCAGACATCTGTTAGAGCAGTTGGAGTCACCAAGCCCAAAGTGATGGATCCACCCTTGGGGCATCCCAGATGATTCGGGAGACATCCTAAAGATGTCCAACATGGCTTGATGGAAGGCCAGAATCTCTGTGGAGTCCGCAAACAATGCTGAGAATTCTGACCGAATCTTAAGCAGCTTTGGAAGTGTATCTGAGGAAGAGCCTGGAGATAGGGAACAGCTCCTCCGCTCTGAATGGTCATGGAAAAACTAGGATTTCCCCATCCTGTAGTGTTTTTTGTGTTTCTTGTTGGAAGACCACTTGGAAGGCAATTTCCCATCAAGAGACATAAAATGCGGGAGAAGAGATACACTTTGGCTTGTCCCTCAGTGGCCTTAGTCAAAATAATTGGGTGCCTACAAGTACATCAGTGAAAATGAATCCTCTGCTGCTGTGCCATGGGCAGGACCAAGATTGCACCCCTTACAGCAGGGTTTGAGCTCTGAATACTTCGGATTAGACATTTGGCCAAACTCCTTCTGGGAGAAATGTGGTGGCTTAGGCACCTGGGGAGTCCTTCAGACTGTTAATGAGGTACAAAAAAAAAACTGATGTCAACGGAATGCAGGTTGGCATCTATTTTTTGTAAGCCTGTGCTGTCATGTTTAATGGGTGAAATCGCAGCTGGAGCTGCATGGTGTCACCAGACTATGATGGAGATCTAGTGCTGGGAGAACATTTTTGTTCAAACTAGTCTGACGCCTGGGAATATTCCTCTGGTCGTATTAACCACATCGCTGCGGCGGCTATTCCGCCGCAGCGCTAAGGGGGCGGGGGGCCTCGCGACGGGCCCATGCTGGTGACGGAACCGCTCCGTCACCAGCCGCGGTTGAGCTGTGCTCATGACGGAGCGGCCCCGCCCGCTTAATAGAACGCGCCGCGCAGGCGCGTCGGGCGGGCCATGACGGAACCGCTCCGTCACCAGCACAGCGCCACCGCGGCTGATGACGGAGTGGTTCCGTCATCAGCACGGAAGGAGTTAAAAACTTTGGATCTTCAGCAATGCTTTATTTGATATAAATTATTTCCCCACAGTCCTCAAGGTCATGTTTTCACTTTGCTATTGGTAGAGCGCGCGAGGTCACCCAGCCAATGATTACGCCGTTTCCGGCTTCAGGGCCCATATACTTTCAATTCACACTATTCATTGACCAGGCGACTTCACGGGCTGCTACCAATTGTGTGCGTGTTCCCTATCGTTATGACTTAGTGTACCCGACTTACCATCCACCGACACGGGTACCTATGACTTCAATGGATCAGGGGCCTAGCTGTAAAAGGAAAGGCAGCAAATGCAATTTCAAATGACATTCAATATTGTTTAAATGACCACGGACAACTGGAAGTTTTAAAATGTTTATCTAAAGTTCGTTTTCGTTGTGCATTAGATATACAAGAACAAGACATTCAATAACTAGGATGATGTAAATGATATAACTATAGAGAAATAAAGACAGAGTAATCATCGAAATACTGTTATGAAAATGCAAATGGAAAAATACTATATAATCTCAGAAATGTTTAAGCATGGACAGACTATACATGGGTAACTATAGGAGAGCCTACAAGGAGTAACACGCTAAACTTAAAGTGAAGGGACCTTTAAACAGTCTAGGTAAGGAGGTTCTAGACCATATCAGAAAATGACAAACTGCAATGCAAAATATAATTTCTAAAAGGTAGGGTGACATGAGAACATATCAAGAAAATTATGCAAATGACTTTACGTTTTCAATGGTTTGCGGCAAAAGCATGGAAAAATCAACATGTGCAAAGGTGTGTCTTTATTTAAGCAAAAGACAGAAATATAGAAAGGTGCAAGTTTAAAGAACTTAGAGCAGTATTTACCTAGACTGGTGTGGAAACCAAACCCTGGCCACGGGTCAGTTAAGGACAGGAAACCCTCAAGGAAGGATACCCCTCAAAGGACAGCAGGTGCAGAATGGACACCCCGGACAGGACAGGATACCCTCAGATTAGGAATCAGGACAGGACCTCAGGACAGGACAGCAAACCCTCAGGACAGGACCGCTCAGGACAGGACCGCACCCGCAGTTTGGAAGCAACGCCTGCGCTCCACCCTCTCTGCAGCTATCGATCAAGACCCCGATTGGGTCAACGAACTCCCAGCAAAGTGCTTCGCCAGCACTTTAAGGTTCAGTAAAACCTTAGTCTATGGTCAATTTCGGACAGAGTGCTCCGCAGCTCTCTGTATCTTCAGTCACCTATTGAGTATGATGGGTCAGTGACAGGTCAGCTAAACCAGACAAGTCGGACAATTCCCTAGGTGCACCCAGGGTAGATATACTGTTTTGGGACAGGGTACCACCCCCCAAATGTTGCAAAGTGTCAGAATCCCCAATTTCGATTGGTCCTAAGGTAGGCTTTGGGTAACACACCAATCAGAATACAAGATTTGTATGCCTACTTTACATATTTGGGTACCGCCTAGCAAGATTGGGGTTCCCATGAGAAACTGTGCAGAAATACAATGGCAAGTTAACAATGTAACACATGAGGAGCAACATTCGCCGTTCTCGTAGCGCAGAGGTGGCTTTCCCAGGCGCATCTTGACTGTGGCTGCCAGCTGGCTGAGTTCCACTGTCCAAAGTGGCCACCTTTCAATGCTCCATGGGCATGCGCAGAAGAGACCGTCAATATGGCTCCCAATCAGTTCGGACCCCCATTCCCCGCGGTACATGAAAAGTAAGCGAGAACAAATTAATACATAGAAATAACATTATGAAATCACATCACAGGGTTGTACTTTCAACTTATCATCATAAAATATACTTATGCAGTCTAAATGTTAGCTACATAGAAACGGTGACAAAAGCAGTGGCACGAGCAGTACCACATTGGGCCAAGCTATGTATTACGCATGCGCATAATTTTCCCTCCAACTCTGCAGACGCGTCAGGACACGTGAGTGTGGCTGACGCATGCGCAGTAACTAAATACAAGCGGCGGCCATTTTACAGACACGGATTAAAATAGTTAGGAATACACATAGGCAAGCTTCTTATCCCTTATTCAAACTTAATATAAATGTTAGTAAGACATACACTTGTTACCTTGTTACATATAAACGAGGTTCATGAGTACAGCAAGTCCGCAAAATATGCGAAGCTTTGCTTCATCAATCCCCTCTTTGATGATATTTACTATCATCACAAAATAAATGGAACCAGATGCCAACTTTCTTTCACACTTTATACAATTCAATCTCTTCCAGCAAGCGTTCCAACTTTTCTCGTTCATTTTTGGTAGGGTGAGAATTCTTCACCTTTTTATAGATCTGATTATTCATCTCTTCTAATTCGAGCTCATCCACACTCCGTTTCACTCCTCTTGTATTTTCTTCTCTCGCATTCACTTCATACTTCTTTGTGTGCTTGCGGCATTTGCAACAGACAAATATGAAAAATAGGATGAGACCTATAATTCCAATTGGCATCAGTACTTTGAGCAATAAGCCTTTACCTATACTAGCGAACCAATGACCTACATTTGAGAGACCATCTACCAGTCTCTTCCAGGCACTATCAACCTTGAGTGGTCTGAGTTCCTTTGCCAAATTAGTAATGTTTCTCACATATCTTTTGAGCTGCACACTTTTATCCGGAATATAAGTGCAACAATGTTGCGCCTTCAACATCCGGCAGACTCCGCCCTCTTTCGCTAATAAGGTGTCAAGAGCAAGTCGATTCTGCAAAACCATTGATCTGATCGCAACCATTTCGGTGTTGACCAGCAGAAATCCATGAGCTGTCTCAGTAGACAATACATCCACTATAGTAGACAATTTACAAATTCTGTGAGTGTTCAGAACCACTCCCACTCCAGGTATCAGTGCACTGAAAATACTACCCATTATTTCACCTATGCTTTCTCTTTTACTACGCACTAAGCCATTAGTATTTTCACTGCTTCCAGCACCCCCATTCACATGGTATATTTTCGGGAAGACAATGCCAAAATAGCAACTTCCATACCAGTGATCCGGCAATTTGAAATAAGCCTTGTCCCCACAAATATAATAAATTCCAGGAAACACAGGCTCTGACCCATTTTTGAAACCCCAACCTCCAATTACCTTGTAATTATGTTCGCATTCACTGGAACCAATGAAAATGTTATTATAATAGCTAGTCTTCTCGCGGTGAAGACATAGCTTGCCTTTCTTTTCAAAATCCAGCAACAGAGCAGGACCCGCCCCACCAGTTGAGGTGCCTTCCATGTTCTCTGCCCACTTTGGCTTTTTCTGACTTTCGTCATTAGCCTTCTTTTGTATTTTAATTCTCCTTTTCTCTGCCATGTTTAGGAACATCTTTTCCTGCTCATGCAAAGAACAAGTCAAGTTATCTCTGTGTGCGTCCGCTATGTCAATGTTACCTATAGTCAGGAAATAATCTCCCATGTATCGTATTGCGTCACTTTTGGTATGTACAGGATTCAAGTTCCCACGTATAGGAAGCTCAGAAAAGATCACGTCATTGTTAGAGTAATAGTACTGTAACGGTCCTCTTTTGTAAAATAAACTAGCTAAAATGCTACAGGAAATTCCGTATGTCAGTGGCAAGTGATGGTATGTCACGCCTTCAGCTACAGAAGTAGGTAGCTTCATGCAGACATAGCAATCTTCAATTTCCATAGTCTCTATATAGTGTATTAACAAGTTTGCGAAAACATTTAAGCGTGTCCTGTTTTTGATTCTATGATAGTGTAGTTCCTCATCTGATGCTTCTAAGTCTTGTTTTGTTTGTCTCAGTGCTCTTTCATGTCTAGCTACACTCTGTGTTGTCAGCTCCTCACTGTCAGTATTTACAATTTCAGTAGGGACAATGTTAGTATCTTTACTCACAGCAAAGGGTATAAAGATTGTTAGTCCTATCCAGAGTAATATCAGGACAACTACACTACAGACACATACCTTGCAGAAAGTTTTGCAACAGCTGCGACTAGGTCTACCACTCACGTTTGAATCAGACATTTTGGCTCAGAAGAAGTTTCTCGACCCCTCTTTGTGACTTTACACGAGTATCTTACTTTGTGCAAATTCACGGTGGCTCTTCTTCCTCTTCGTCAGAGTACTCAGGGACGGGCTCTCCGTCGCTTACGTCAGTGATATCGAGATCTTCAAGCTCTTCTAACACAAGTGTCCATTCAGGTGACTTGTACTTTTTGTTTTGTCTTTTTATCCGATCACTCCTTCTTTTGGAAGAGTCTTCTGGTTGTTCTGCTATACGAGCACTTCTCCTTTCTTCTGCACGTTTTTCTTCTACTGTTTTTATTCTCAATCTCAATTTCTTTATGTATTTAGGCTCAAGATGCTTTCTTTTCTTAAGTCTTTTGGTTGGTACTTGGACTTCGTTTCCTTCTCTTGTCCTCTTATTCTCATTAGCTTGTGGCAATTCTGAACCAATTTCTTCTTCTTCTATCTGACTAATTCCAGGGCTAGTATCTGTTTCTTCTGCCTGGGTACTAATCTGACCTTGTTCAGGTAATTTGTGTGTTTGCACTTCAAGTGTTTCTGACTCTATCTCCTGAACACGTTCTTCTAATTCTATCTGATCCTGTTCAAGCACTTCGATCTCTGGACTTTCTTCTGCTCGAACTATTACACTATGTCTAGTCTGTCCCTTCCCGATATCAGGTGTCAGTGGAGGAGTATCAATCACTTGTTCTGTATTCCTCTCTTGTTCAAGATCCTTCACTTGTTCAGTATCGGGCACTTGTTCAGTCTTATTCACTTGTTCTGTATCAATCACGTGCTCTGTCCCTGTCTGACCTTCTCCTTCCTCAGTTTTGATGTGAATCTCAAGATTCTGAGGCTCTTCGCCTATGCCTTGCTTTTCCTGACTAGTCCACTCTCTACCTTCCCAAAGTCTCTCATTTGTTCGAATAGGGTCTTCAGTGAGGTCAATCAATGGAATCCACTCTTCTGGCCATATGCTTGGCAGCTCGTCTTCAGCTACTTCTGGCTCAGCTCCTTGGACTCCTTCAGCAGGCTGGGCTCCTGGTAGTTCGTTGTCAACTATTCTTGGGCCAACATCTGCTGATTCTGCAGCTTGACTGGTACTGGGCTGTACGCTGTCAGCTACTTCTGGTCTGGCTCCTGCAGAGTCCTCTGCTGGACGTCCTTCTGCTTCAGGCACTTCGTCTGGTGGTACCTTCTGGGTGTGGCTGGCGTGTATCCAACGCGGAACCCCGGCACACTTGACTGCTGTGGTAGTAACCAGAATCACCTGACGTTTTTCTCCCCACCTTGGCTCCAGGCAGGTCTTCCGAGTGTGCTTCTTTATCTTCACCCAGTCCCCCGGGACCAGTTTGTGGAGAGGAGTCGTTGGATTGAGGATGGCGTCTTCTCCGATCTGGCGAGAGATAGAACGCACTTGGTCACCCAATCTCTTGCAGTATTCAAGCACCAAATCATCAGTAATACTCAACAGTTTGCTTCCTGGCACCCATGCTTGTCTCATCACTCTTCCCATAATGATTTCATGGGGACTTAGGCCTGTTTTGCGATCAGGAATACTTCTGAGTCCCATCAGGACCAAGGGCAGGGCCTTCACCCAGTTCAGTTTAGTTGCATCACACAGTTTTGCTAGTCTGTTTTTGATAGTTCCATTTATTTGTTCCACCACTCCAGAAGCCTCTGGACGGTAGGCACAGTGTAGCTTTTGTGCAATTCCAAAGGCCTTACAGAGTTCATCGATGACGTCATTATGAAAATGTGAGCCTTGATCTGATTCAATAGTGACTGGCACCCCGAACCTAGGTATCAGTTATTTTAGTAAACACTTCGCTACTGTCTTTGCGTCATTTTGGGGAGTAGGGAAAGCTTCCACCCACTTGGAAAATAAACAGACCATGACAAGGACATATCTTTTCCCTTCACAACGGGGCATGGTGATGAAATCAACCTGTATCCTTACAAAGGGACCCCCGGACCTCCCAATTTTTCCCAGTTCCACTACAGTCTTTTTCCCTGGGTTCATCTTTTGACATGTCAGGCACCTCTGGCAGAGGGACTCTGCTACTTTCCTGAACTTTTTACTGTACCAAGTCTGTTGGAACACTAGAATCATGGCGTCCCTACCAATGTGTGATCCTTCATGTATCAACCTTGCCATTGTGCTAAGTAGGTGTCTAGGTAACACAGGCATACCAGTTGGACCTATAATGACACCATCCACACGCCTTGGTCGACACCCATCATCCTTCCACTTCTCTCTTTCTTGCCAAGGTGCCGCCTGCTGCCACTCTTTCACCTCATCCCATGTAGGCACTTCCTCAAACACCTGAAGCTGGCAGCTGGTTCCTGGCCCCCCTCGTTTCGGATTTACAATATACCGATCTCTTGCGCACCATTGGGCCACTCGATCAGCATAATCATTTCCCAGTGATACCTTGTCCATGCTCTTCTTATGAGCAGCACATTTTACCACTGCCAGTTCCTTTGGTAACTGGATTGCCTCTAAAAGGTCCTGAACAACCTTTCCATTTCGAATGGGGGTACCTGATGAAGTCAGGAACTCCCTCTGTAACCACAACTGGCCAAAGTCATGCACAACCCCATAACAGTACTGACTGTCAGTATACACTGTTATGCGTATGTTCTTCCCAATTTGGCAAGCTTTTATCATAGCAATCAATTCGGCTACTTGTGCAGACTTGATATGATATAGGTAACCTGCTTCCTCGATTTTCTCTAAGGATACTACCGCATAGGCAGCACTCAGGCCTCCTCGTTCATGCCTTAGACATGAACCATCTACAAATAATTCTTTGTCATGCTCAGGCAAGGGCGTTTCTTTTATGTCTGGGCGTGGCTTGGTGTTGAATTCTGTTAAGTCTATGCAATCGTGTTCATCATCCACCCCCCCTTCCATATCCTTTGGGTCGGGAAGTAAGGTGGCTGGGTTCAGAATACTGCACCTAACAATGTTTACATTTGCAGCACCCACAAGAATCCTCTCATATTTAGTCAGCCGACTAGGGGTGAGATACTGAGTTTTGGTTCTGGTCAACAAAATTACCACTCCATGCGGAACATACACAGTTACCGGATGTCCCATGACAATTGACTCACTCTGTTCTAAACTGGCACAGGTAGCAGCTACTGCTTTCAGACAACCTGGTAATCCAGCAGCCACTGGATCTAAGGTGGCAGAGAAGTATGCCACAGGCCTTCTCGTTGTGCCATGTTCTTGAGTTAGGACTGACAATGCGCAATTATCGCGAGTGTCACAGAACAGGGCAAACTCTTTGGAGTAGTCTGGCATTCCCAGTGCAGGGGCTGTGCACAGACAATTTCACAGTTTGGTGAAGGCTGTTAAGCTTTCATCATCCCATTCTACAATTTCGGGTGTTCCTCTCTTGGTCATTTTTATCAAGGGCCTGGCTAGGACTGCGAATCCCAGAATCCACTGCCTGCAGTATCCTATCACGCCCAGGAACATTCTGATCTCTTTTTGAGTACGGGGTAACTGCATCTTTTGAATTATCCTCACTCTTTCCGATGTCACTTTTCTGACACCTTTTTCTATCTGGTGCCCCAGATATTTCACCGATTTTGCACAAATCTGTAACTTGTCAGGGGACACTTTATGTCCCTTTTCACACAGATGATTCAGTAGGGCAATGGTGTCAATCACACAATCCTTATGACTTTTAGACGCCACCAAGAGGTCGTCTATGTATTGCACTAAGACAGAGTTCCCAGGTAAGACCAAAGTTTCCAAACATTTTTTCAAGATCTGATTAAAGATAGAGGGGCTCTCTGTATACCATTGAGGGACCCGGTTCCAGCAATACACGTGACCTTCGAAGGCAAATGAGAAAAGAAATTTGCTATCTGGATGCAAAGGAATGGAAAAGAATGCATGACACAGGTCTATCACAGTGAACCATTCAGCATCCCAGGGAATCTGATACAGAATCACTGCTGGGTTCGGGACAATAGGGCAACAGGGAACTACTATCTTGTTAACTTTTCGTAAATCCTGTACTACTCTGTATTTGCCACTAGGCTTTTTAATGCCCATAATCGGAGAGTTACATGGGCTACTCATCACCTCCTGTATGATGTTCCCTTCTAACAATTTCTTTATTTCCACAGCAACACCAGCTTTCACTTCTGCATTCATCCTGTAGGGTTTAGTATTGGGGTATACCGCATTGTCCTTTATTGCTATCTGTATGGGGTCCACATTTTTCATTAACCCTACATCTTTCCCAGTAAAGTCCCACACCTCTGGCTTCACTGCTTCTTGGAGTTCTTGGGGTAAATCCTGCATGGTCATTCGTTTAATTTCCGAGTCAGGGCGGACTAACATTAATTTATAAATGCCGTCTTCATCTGGGGTCTGAATTTCAACACCCTTTGGTGTGCAAAAGATGGTACAGTTCATTTTGCACAGCAAGTCACGTCCCAGTAAGTTTACTGGACTGGTGTCGCAAACGACAAATCTATGCATTTCCTTAAAGTTTCCAATTGAGATCTCCATGGGCTTGGTAACAGGAGTACTAATCAATTGATTAGATACACCCACTACTTGGATGGCTTCTCCCGAGAGGGGTAGGTTTGGAACGTCCACTGTTCTCACAGTAGAACGGGTAGCGCCAGTGTCCAACAGAAAGGTGACATCGTTTCCGTCAACCTTTCCTTCAATGTATGGTCCGGACTGGTCTACCGGCAAGGAGGCGCCAAGTACGCACTCCTCGTCCTCCCCTCTCAGGCCCCGTCAGTACTGGTCATCACAAAGGAAGGTATCATTTAGAAGATACTGCGAAGTTGCTGCATTTCTGTTCTCATTGCTTTCCCAGACTTCTATCTCATCTCCCTCTGCCTGTTTTCCCCTGTATACTTGCTTTGGTGCTCGGGGCACCTGAACTGTTTTTACCTGTGGTTGAGTCTTTCTTGGTCTCTCTTTCTGCGTCTGTGGAGTTAAATCAGGAGTTTTGGGGTTATCTTCGGGCAAGTAAGGACACTCGTTGCGCCAGTGTCCAATTTCGCCGCACTGATGGCAGGGAAATTTCTTCATAGCCTCCTCTCTGCTCATTTTGGGCCGGGGCTTGCCTCCCCACCCTCCCCCAGGGCCTTCATTCTTAGCATTTTTGACCATGTTACTCAACTGCTTTTCCTGCTGCTCTGCGAGCTTCACCTGAGCCCACATCACCTTTTCCTTGAGAGCCTTTTTCTTTTCTGCCATCTCGTCCTCGCAGTACTTTGCGTACCGCAGGACCTCATCTACCTTTTTGGAGTGCCAACAGATTTTGTTATCCTTTATCCACTGACAAATTTCAGGTCTTAAACCGTTTACAAACCTGTAAATGAAGTGCGTCATATCCTTCATCTCGATGTTATCTATACCACTGTAGGTTTTAAATACCTGCAACAGCCTTTCATAATAAGAGTGCACTGTCTCATCCCTTTCCTGCGTTGTTCTATCTATCCTGGTCCAATCAGTTTCTTTAGCTGGCACCTTTAGTTTCAAGTGCTGAATTACTTGTTCATACTTTCTCATGACTTCCTTCGAAGGTTCCCCTGTTTCTTTATCTCTTGTATACTCCTCACTAGGCCAGGCTATGGCTATTTTACACTCGGTCCATAGATCGACCGGGACCACAATGTCGAAAAACCCATCCAGGTCTTTCCACAGGCATTTCTGCACCTTTACAAACCTTTCCACTTGCCGGTACCATTCAACTGGCTTCTCCCGCAGTTTCGGGAAATCGTTAGTAAAGGACACAATATCCTGTCTGGACCATGGAACGTGCACATACCTCCCACCGGGTACTTCGCGCATGGGGCATAAAGTTTCGGGCTTGTCTACTTCTCTCAGAGGGAACTCAGGGGTAGCTTGTCTGGAGCGGGCCTCCTCTTTCTTATGTGCCCACCTCGTTTTCCATTTTTCCACGTCTCCCCATTTTTGCAAAACTGCAAGCAATTCTTTAATCTGCGACTTTCTTCCTGACACATTCAAATTTTCTAAATCTTTGTCTGAGAACTCAGCTCGGTATGGTTTCTGCAAGGGTTTTGATCTGGATATATCTATTCCCATACTAGCTGCGGTGTCTGTCAGTTTTTCGTGGAGCACCCTAGTACTCCGGGTAAGGCTTTTACACATGAACAGCAACTCTTCTTCAGAATAGGTGTTCAGTCTATCTAGCCCCACATTTCCTGCCATTAATTCCTCTATTTCTACTCTCAGTTTGTAGAGGTCTAAAGGTTTCGTTTGTGGAGCCTGTTTTTCTAATTCCCGACTCCAATTTTCAATTTCTTCCGGAGTTACCAAAGAGACACTCCTGGTACCCGTTGCTGACTCTAATTTAATTTCTTTCGTATCAAAAGGATTATGCCTCTTCTGCACTCCCTTTCCGGTCTGTTTGTTTGGTAGATCCAAGAACACAACTTCAGACTCGCACTCACTGGACTGATCGTCTATCAATAGGGGCTCTTGCCTCGGTGGGGCCATTATCGGGTTCATAACTGGAGGGTTCAGACCTCCTTGATTATTCCCGTACAACGGAACCACTGGTCCGATTGTTACCGGAATAGTCAAAGCTTCAGGACTGGTATTTAACTGGGAAATTTTCTGAATTATTTCTGACCTCTGTTTAGCTATGGCCTCTTGCTCTCTTTCATCTAACACTCTTCCTAATGTTCGGTCAGGTATCATCTGTGGGGTCAGTTGAGGCGTAAAACTCGGGGCAGTAGGATGCGTCTCACTTGGTCCCCCACTATAATTTGGTTTCGGGAACAAAGTTCCTGTGCCAAATGACCTACGCTCTTCCCCATATGGAGGCTGCAAAAAGGGTACTCCTGAACTTACTGGCTTTTCTTCGTTTTCATACAGAGGTCTGGGGAAAAATGTTCTTTCACGGGAACATTTTTCCTCTGAGCTCTCGGGCATTCTAGGATATATATTGCGTACCTCCGGGGGCTCGGGCTTCTCAAAATAGGGCACTACCTGGCCCCCTCCCCCCCTACATAGGGATCTGTCCTCCTCCTTAATAGATGGACGCTGGTGGTTCTCTCCTGCACTGGAAGTTCGGGCTCCCTCATTATAAGGGGGCGGACTTCTCGTAAAAATGTCATCTAACAATTCATCATCTGACTCTCCAAGGGCTCCCCAATGCTTACACTTTTCTGTCCTTTTTTCTCCCCCCGACGGGGTACATGCTGGCATCATAGGAAACAGACCCTCAACAATCATGCTCTGCCTCCACTGTTTCATCCTCTTATCCCTGGTCTCTTGTTTCAGCCTGGGGTACCATTTAGTCAGACCTTTGTCCATTCGGGGTTTCTCCCTTTCAAAAGCCTCAATCTCCCATTCTTCTAATGCCTCATACTGCGTTAGTCTCGGTCTGGGATGTAATTCATTCATGCGGGTTCTCAAATTGAATAAAATTCTACCATTAAAAGTACCGTCTAACGGAAAAGCCAATACTCCGTCATCTTTTGTGTACTTCACCCAATTCTCCAACCACACACAGGTGTTGTACCCTCGGTCAAACATCATGAATGAGGCAGGAGTATTCGGTGGCGGGACAATAACGCCTTCTCTATATTTAATCGGTTTGTCCGTTTTGAAATAATTCTTTACCCGACTTACAAGGGACATCTTTCTCTTTCCTCCGTACATAATATCGTATCTATTGGCTTTCCACTGATCCCTCTCAAACCCTTGGTTTCTTGGATCGGGTCTAGTCTCTGGACAATACGAGTGCCACATACGATTTCTACGCTTAACTTTGTTTACAAAGCTACTTCTAATCAGAACGCGTCTTGCAATTGCGTGCAACCAATGAGGTGCGCGCGTTCAAATAATTTCGGCCAATGGGTGCGCGGCCCCTTCGTGAGACAGTTCTCACTCCTCGGCGCTTCACCCCTCCTTTACAATTCCAGCCCCGCTACCCGCCCGCTGTTTCTACCAATCCCAGCGCGGCACGGAGTGACGTCAGAGACGCTTCGCGACTGACTCCCTCCCTTCACAAGGTAACGGAAACTTTCTTTCCTTTTAAAGTGCTCAGTGCTTGGTTATTTTACAACAAATACACATTCGCCACAGTGCTCAAGTGTCTAGACAGGATAGCTTTGTTTCGCTGCAAGTAAACTACTTCCATTTACTTTTCACGCGCTGCGGGCAGATCTCTTCCGCCTACCCTTCACTCTAGCATCAGTGAACCTGTTATTCCCCTAAACTCATCCACTTCTTTCCGGGATATGTTCCGAGTCTAAGGTTTCTCAGCGGACCCCTTTGCTTTCACCCAAGCTCCGAGGAACCTGCTACTTTTCCGATGTGACCCTTACTAGGTTACGCCACTATGGGAATTTTGCCAATGAACCTCGTTACTGACATTTATTCACACATGTATTCAGAAAACCCTAGTTAGTGCTTCCCGGTTATCCTAACCTGCACCTAACTTTCCTTTAAGCCTGTGACCTCAGGACAATGGATTCTATTCACCACTTGCCCTTTCAATTCCCCGGGGAGTTCGGACAACACAATACAAGACGGTTTACAAATGCATGGATTAATACATATAACAATATAAGAACAAGAATAATAACAATACAGCAATTCATGAATTGTTTTTACTAAATATCTTCGTGCGTATTCACAAGAGATTGATCAGGTCTCTCAGAACAGCCGCTCTTATAGCAGCATTAATGTACTAGCAGCTTCCGACCTAACTAGTCTAACTAATCCTGCCTAACCTTTAGCTAGTCCCTAACCATCCTCTGATCTACCAGAAAAACTGGTAGAGCGCGCGAGGTCACCCAGCCAATGATTACGCCGTTTCCGGCTTCAGGGCCCATATACTTTCAATTCACACTATTCATTGACCAGGCGACTTCACGGGCTGCTACCAATTGTGTGCGTGTTCCCTATCGTTATGACTTAGTGTACCCGACTTACCATCCACTGACACGGGTACCTATGACTTCAATGGATCAGGGGCCTAGCTGTAAAAGGAAAGGCAGCAAATGCAATTTCAAATGACATTCAATATTGTTTAAATGACCACGGACAACTGGAAGTTTTAAAATGTTTATCTAAAGTTCGTTTTCGTTGTGCATTAGATATACAAGAACAAGACATTCAATAACTAGGATGATGTAAATGATATAACTATAGAGAAATAAAGACAGAGTAATCATCGAAATACTGTTATGAAAATGCAAATGGAAAAATACTATATAATCTCAGAAATGTTTAAGCATGGACAGACTATACATGGGTAACTATAGGAGAGCCTACAAGGAGTAACACGCTAAACTTAAAGTGAAGGGACCTTTAAACAGTCTAGGTAAGGAGGTTCTAGACCATATCAGAAAATGACAAACTGCAATGCAAAATATAATTTCTAAAAGGTAGGGTGACATGAGAACATATCAAGAAAATTATGCAAATGACTTTACGTTTTCAATGGTTTGCGGCAAAAGCATGGAAAAATCAACATGTGCAAAGGTGTGTCTTTATTTAAGCAAAAGACAGAAATATAGAAAGGTGCAAGTTTAAAGAACTTAGAGCAGTATTTACCTAGACTGGTGTGGAAACCAAACCCTGGCCACGGGTCAGTTAAGGACAGGAAACCCTCAAGGAAGGATACCCCTCAAAGGACAGCAGGTGCAGAATGGACACCCCGGACAGGACAGGATACCCTCAGATTAGGAATCAGGACAGGACCTCAGGACAGGACAGCAAACCCTCAGGACAGGACCGCTCAGGACAGGACCGCACCCGCAGTTTGGAAGCAATGCCTGCGCTCCACCCTCTCTGCAGCTATCGATCAAGACCCCGATTGGGTCAACGAACTCCCAGCAAAGTGCTTCGCCAGCACTTTAAGGTTCAGTAAAACCTTAGTCTATGGTCAATTTCGGACAGAGTGCTCCGCAGCTCTCTGTATCTTCAGTCACCTATTGAGTATGATGGGTCAGTGACAGGTCAGCTAAACCAGACAAGTCGGACAATTCCCTAGGTGCACCCAGGGTAGATATACTGTTTTGGGACAGGGTACCACCCCCCAAATGTTGCAAAGTGTCAGAATCCCCAATTTCGATTGGTCCTAAGGTAGGCTTTGGGTAACACACCAATCAGAATACAAGATTTGTATGCCTACTTTACATATTTGGGTACCGCCTAGCAAGATTGGGGTTCCCATGAGAAACTGTGCAGAAATACAATGGCAAGTTAACAATGTAACACATGAGGAGCAACATTCGCCGTTCTCGTAGCGCAGAGGTGGCTTTCCCAGGCGCATCTTGACTGTGGCTGCCAGCTGGCTGAGTTCCACTGTCCAAAGTGGCCACCTTTCAATGCTCCATGGGCATGCGCAGAAGAGACCGTCAATATGGCTCCCAATCAGTTCGGACCCCCATTCCCCGCGGTACATGAAAAGTAAGCGAGAACAAATTAATACATAGAAATAACATTATGAAATCACATCACAGGGTTGTACTTTCAACTTATCATCATAAAATATACTTATGCAGTCTAAATGTTAGCTACATAGAAACGGTGACAAAAGCAGTGGCACGAGCAGTACCACATTGGGCCAAGCTATGTATTACGCATGCGCATAATTTTCCCTCCAACTCTGCAGACGCGTCAGGACACGTGAGTGTGGCTGACGCATGCGCAGTAACTAAATACAAGCGGCGGCCATTTTACAGACACGGATTAAAATAGTTAGGAATACACATAGGCAAGCTTCTTATCCCTTATTCAAACTTAATATAAATGTTAGTAAGACATACACTTGTTACCTTGTTACATATAAACGAGGTTCATGAGTACAGCAAGTCCGCAAAATATGCGAAGCTTTGCTTCATCACTATGTTCCACATTTCGTTTTCTGACATCTTTGAGAAAATTCAGTTTAAACCTATTTTCAAATCCGGTAGGAGCACACTCAGTGGCGGCTCCTCCGCTACCGATATGGTGGAGGAGGGTTGCCCCCCCCACCGCTAAGAGCCAACTGAACGAATTGGGAAAAATAAAACAAATATAAATTGTTTTTTAATCATTTTATTTTTTTAGTTTCCCTCTAGAGCCAGCCATGTCTGGGACGACAGCAGGGGAGGAGTAGTGCATATTGTAAGTGCACATGATGGTTTGGCCAGCCATCTTAGGCCGACCAAACGGCCGTCCACATTTAGGTTTCTCCAAACCAGCGTGTTGCACAGCCAGGTTGGAGAAACAGCATAGACTACCAGGCACTGTCTGAGTGGAAAAGCAAGCCGCTCAGACCAATACTGGTGCTGCTCTCATGCTGAGAGAAGCGCCGGGATTGGATGGGGAACCTGTTCTAGCATCCTAGGGACTGCTGGGACACCATCCTGAAAGAAGAGCAGCACAGAGGCAGCAGGCAGCGTGTGAACAGGTAATTAAATCATTTTAAAAATAATTTCCCTAATCCGTCATCCCATCCCCCCCCCTCCCTTACGCGAGTCAAGGATTGCGAAGGAGAGGCTGGTCAAGCTCCCATGCAAAGGTTAAAACCTTTATGTGGACAATTTAAATATATGGGACTGCAGCTGTTCAGTGAGCTATGCAAAGCTGGCTCTGTGGCCTGCAGTACAGTTTGTTGTCATCGCAAAGGATTCCCACAGGAGCTTGTTTGTAAGAAGCCCCAGAAATCCAAGAGCACTGCGTTGCATGTAAATGTTAATAATTACTTGTAAAGCGCACGTACACTGGGTGGTTTCATGGCGCTATAAAAGGCTCTGAAGGCTACCAGTGGACACAATTATAGGCTTGTGCAAAAAGCCATGTTTTAAGGGACTTCCTGAATTGTAAGAGGTCAGTGCAGGACCGGATCTCCAGCAGGAAGGAGTTCCACAGTCTAGGGGCAAGTGTGGCAAATCTGCGGCCTCCCTGTGTTACCCGTTTGAATACAGGAGTGGTGAGGAGTGAGAGGTGAGCAGAGCGTAGGTTACGATAGGGAAGAAAACAAGTTACTTACCTGTAACTTTGGTTTCCCAGTATTGGTAACTTTCATAGATTTCCATGCTTTGTATAATTCCCCCGTCGTCGGAACGGGAGCCTCGGTAAACAAAAAATACCATAGCAGTAGGTACAAAAGAGAAAGAAAGTCCTAGGCATCATCTCATTTTGTAGTATATCCACCTCTTTTTGTAAAAGAGACCAAACAATTGCAACAACAAATCAGAGTAGCCTCACCCCATAGAACCCTCCTGAGAGAGCCTCAGATTTTCGTAGCCGTTGTGTAACCGAACCACATTTGCAAGAGGTTGAGCTTTCCCAGGGGAGGAGGGTGGGCACATGGGAATCTATGAAAGTTACCAATACTGGGGAACCAAAGTTACAGGTAAGTACCTTGTTTTCTTACCCCAGTATTGGAACTTTCATAGATTCCCATGCTTTGTATCAGAGTAGCTAGCAGTAAGCAATAAGAGCATATTTTGTTACAAGAGTATCAACACATCTTAGTGAACTTCTTTCCATAGGAAGTAGGTATATCTTGTCATAACAAATAGGAAACATTATCTGATACAAAATGTGCAATCACTGGAAGGAGGGATAGTAGGGAAAGCTCACCTCTCATTGGAAAAGATTTCTCAGGACTGCTTGTCCGACTGTAGCTTCGCTCCTCGTGTTAGAGTCTAGGCAGTAATGCTTTGTGAACGTGTGGGTATTGCTCCACGTAGCCGCTCTACAAATGTCTCTGATAGGGACACCAGCGAAGAGAGCCGTAGAGGATGAGACTGATCTCGTAGACTGAGCTCGAACATGTCCGTCTAGCGGCTTGCCCGCTTTCTGGTGACAAAAGTGAATTGCCCTGGAAATCCACTGAATGAATGAATGATATTTATTGTTTGGTTACTAAAAACCATTACATAAAAACAAAATACAAAAATAGCAGCATTACAAAAGTTAAAATCAAGAAAATTTCAAAGATCAGTTTATCTAGTTACTCCATGGGCCCTGATGATGCATCGGGAAAGGTTCAAAGGCCGGCAGGAGACTCTGTAATCAGACCAGTAGAAGTCATCAACATTGCCCGTGCTTGAAAGATGAACTTTCCAAAGACCGCCATATGCTTTACCGTGGACAGGGTATAAAGATAGATGATACCCTCCTTTGCAGTACGTGACCCCGATTGTCTTAGTAATGGCCTAAGATAAAGACTGCGGGCCAAACGCAGGGCCGGGCAACAAAAGAAGAGGTGGGCCAAGGACTCACGTTTGTACATGCAAAGCCTACATCCCCGGACTCCTTAGCTGACCTGACCGCAAGGATATAGTTCTTTGAGGGGCAATGGATGTAGTCTGTAAGCCAAGATCTTATGGAGGGCAGCACGGCCCACGTGAGATGGTGTTTAGAGGTATGCAGGATCTGCGGGAAACACAGGGTCTCATGCAAGTCTTTCCTTCCCAGCGACTCCAAATCCAGTTCCTGTGACCTCGCACGCACTTGTTTTTTAATCGCATTTTTAATGGCAGAATATTTGACGTATTCGGGATTCCATGAATCCATGGCGAGATTGAGTTGAACCTTAGCCACTTCAAGGTTGGCCGACCAGGGATTCCCTGGCTCTCTGAAGATACCTTTCAAGACTGCCTTTAGTGTGTTCTCCTGTGCCGCCGTTGTTAAAAAATAGTATTTGCTTAAGGCAATGAGGGTGTTTCTAGTGCACCTTGGCAGCTGAAAAAGTTTCTTATATGCACTACAATGGATTTTTTCTAATTCATTGCTCAGTTTTCCCGGAAATGCCTGTAGAGCATAGTTGAGTGCCGGCATAAGCTTGGCTTTGAGTACTCGGTTGTTGGCCGTGGTGGACGGGCTGTATAAGGAGGCTTGCAGCTTGCAAATGGCATAAGTGATGGATTTGCCTTTAGCCTGAATTGTCTTAAGATGGGCACTTGCGCGCCCTGATTCCTGAAAGCAAATGCCCAAATAGGTGTACCGCTGCGTGCTTTCCAGCAGGAGATTGCCTAGCCTCCATTTTAAAGATTTTTTCCTTGGGTAATGACCAAAAATAATTACTTTAGACTTATTAGGGTTTGCTACAAGCCTGTTTTTATCGTTGTATGCGGCGAGTGCCGTCAATGCCTTTTGTAGCCCCATTCTCGTGTGGTCCAGAAGGACCAGGTCATCCGCATATTGCATAAATGAATTTTGGACCCACCAATCTTAGGAGTAGCCAAGGCAGCCCCGGTCGAGGCTTTCTCCATATCCGCTGTATATAGATTGAATAATAATGGGGCAAGCACACACCCGTGTTTTAGGCCTTTGTCTGTATTGATCTTAGCAGATGCGTGGTCCCTCGAGAGTTTAATTCGAACCCATGTTTTTTGGTAAAGGGACTGTATCGCTCTTAACAGAACCGGATTGATGTTCCATTGGACCAGCTTGTGCCACAGAATTGCGCGGTCTACCCCATCAAACGCCGCCGAATAGTCGATAAAGCAGGCGAAGAGGGGAAGACTTTTACGTGTCCGTGCACGGTGCGCCAGGAAAGAAAGTGCGATGATATTATCGACTGTGGCAGACCCAGGTCTTAATCCGGTTTGGCAGAATGGTAAGATTCCTTCAGCACTCGACCAGTCTGCGAGGTCCCTCAAGATGGCACTAGCGTAAGCTTTTCCCTCAATATCCAACAAGGCAATCATGCGGTAGTTGGAAGGTTCCGTTTTTGGGCCTTTTTTGTGGATGGGCTGTAGGAGCGAGCCTCTCCATGAATCTGGCACGTCCCCCTGGAGCCAGCATTCAGAGTACAAGTGGGTCAGAATTTTAGACCAGAACTCGATGTTTGCCTTGAATAGGTGTCCAGGGACACCATTAGGGCCTGGAGCGGCAACTTTTTATAATGTTGGTAACAAGCAATTTTTCTGGTGGTGCCATCTTCTCGATCAATGGGTCTAGGTTGTCTCCAGCAATGGGTGTTTCATTTTGCATGTGAGCAGGGCCGTCATTAGTATAGAGTGCTTTTACATGGGCGACCCAAGTGGAGGCTTCAAGGGAGTTTTCTCTGTGGTTTGGGCCTCGACCCAGGTTGCATATATACTTCCAAAACTCCTGAGATTTTCCCGGGCTCAGCAAGTCGAAAATTCTTAACCATTGTGATTCGCAATGGGCACGTTTTGCTGCACAAACCTTCTTTGCGTGGCTTTTTTTGGCTTCTTGTAATTGAGTCTTGTGTAAACTTGTCCCGGTTTTGCGGAAGAGTTTACGTTGCTTATTTAGTTTTTTGGCGCTTGTTTTAATTTCAATATTGTGGCCATATGTAGGTACAGGACGCCCGTGCGATATGCTGTTCGAGCTCCCGCGGAGGATCGCCGCCAAGGTCTCTGTTGTAGCATTCCAGGTTTCTATGGCGCCCTTTTTCTGTGTGCTCGGTGGCCAACCTGTCCACTGATTTGCCCAGCTGTTGAATCCGGTGATTGCGGTCTGTTCCCATTTGATCCTTCTGGGCAGCTTTATTAGTTCTTCTCCATTGGCTACTCCGATGAGCTCGAGCTTATGGCGATGGTCCGCTGTGATGTTCAAAGTGACGGTTAGAGCAGCGTGGTCACTGTCACCACGTGGATGGACTAAGAAGTTTGACATTAAAAGTTGGAGTTTGCCACTTAGGATTATGTAGTCAACCGTAGTTTGGTTATTAAACGTGGGACCGACAGTCAGCCCAGGGCTGTTCTTTAGGAGGACTGAGTGCGCCGTCGCCAGGTTATAGGATTTAAATAGGTCATTCAGAGCGTTGGAGGCCCCGGCCTGGGGTCTACGTGTGGTTGAAACCCCAATATTATGGGTGTTAAAATCACCAAGAATAATGCATTCAAGGCCCGCGAATTGAAGCAGTAAACGCTCAATGTGGCGTATCAGCGTGGCCGTGTTAGATGTTGACCCGTGGGGGTTATGATAAAGATTAATTAGTAAAAGTGAGAAGTTACTGTTTGTCAAGCGACAGCCTTTCAGGATGCCTGCCTGGAAAGTGTCCGGCAGGTTAGATATTTCTGCAAATTCCAAACTAAGTGAGTGTTTTATGTAGACGCATATCCCACCCGAGGGTCTACCGAAAATGTTGAGTTTTTTTGCGGGTTTTCCATACTCAGCGTATCCTTTTAACGAGAGAGGATGGGTTTGCCAAGTTTCTTGTGTACAAATTATGTCCGCCTCCTCCATAAATGACACCGCAGTTTGCATGAGAAGCTGTCTCCTGAGCCCAGCAACATTCCAAGACATGATTTTCAAACTCATCGAAGACCATTCCTTTTCTGGGGGATTTACGTGCGTGTTGGTCGTGCCTCGATAGGAGTGGCCCCTGGCATTGAGGCGAGGACCATTAGGCCTTGGAATTTAAGGCCAGCGGCAGCCAGGACCAGTCCTTATTCACGGGTCCCAGAGTTGCACATGTGCGTGTGCCATGGATTGGATTCGTAGTATTCTTTATAGGAGTTCTGATGGGTTGACCAGTGTTTATGCCGCCTTTGGACCCCTGGAGAGTAGGCCCCATTTTTGACGCATAGGTGGGGAGCGCATGTAAACATGGAAGCTCTCCAGCTGGGTGTGCCGTGTTTCCCATCTTGGTATTTGCCGACTGTGTTTTTAATATGAGAGGATATTTTTGTGAGCGCTTGGGTTTTATCTTTATACCCCAGCTTTCCAGTAGCTTTTGCTGGCTTTTCAAGGCCTCTGCCAATACCGGGATTGTGAAGGTGAGCTCCGTGGTTTCATTTTTCTCTTCCGCGTCTGGCGGTAGGAAAGAGATGGTTTCAATGTCAGTGGATTTTATTCCCTCCAGCCCTGGGATATTTGCACAGAGTTTCAGGAGATTACTACGATTGAGAATATCCCACCTCCCCTGTGAGGCGTATTCTGGATACAGCATAATTTCCCGGTCCTGGGGTTGGGCATGATTTGAATAACCAGCGGAGTCCACGGCCTGACCGCCTGTTTGTGATGACAGTGAAAAGCCAGATGAGAGGGCACTTGCCTGCCTGCCCTTTTGACCCCGTGGCTCGTTGGGAGGCAATCATTTGTGGAAAGCTAGGGGGGTGATTATTAAATGAAATGTTTTCAATACCCATGCGTCATCAACGTTAATGGGACAGTGACCAAAGAATGATTTAAGCGAGCGTCATACTCAATGGTGCAAGTTTGAGTCGCTTCCGCGGCGTTTTGGCCTTGTGGATCACTTACAAGGCTTGTAGTTGGTGCTGTTGGAACTAGCCGGGGCACTACCTGGGGGGCAACCAGCCCTGGTTTTATTTCTGCGTCAGGCAGATAAAGGACTTCATGTTTTGGTTCTAAGATCTCTGATGTTATGGGGATTGCAACTGGTTCAGTCATTTCCGGTGTCTCTGTGTGGCCTTGCGTCTGATTGCCGGGACGTAGCCATTCCCTTTTAGATTTTTTTTTTTTCGCCTTGTTCAATGTTTTTAATTTTTTCTCGATAGATTCTTTTGGAAGTCTAGGCTGGCCGATGTGGGAATCTGCTCCAGAGCATGAGTTTTTGTTATGGTCGGTGAGGCCTCTACGGAATTTGCGTTGTTAGTCGATGGGGGCTCCACCCTAACAAGTTTATTTTCATTTTTTTCCTTACAGATTTCTGTGCTGTCTAGTGAGGAGATTTTTATGCCTTCTTTTTTTGACGAATCAGGCACGGGTGCCTTTACTTTTAAATCCTTATTCTTGCCAGCTTCTATTTTGAGGTCCTCAATTAGTGTAGACATAATGTGCGGAAGTTTTTCTATATTTTTCAAAATAGGACCGCAACTACATGGTTCAGGCTTAAAATTTGTGCTATCCTGTGCTCTACGGATCAAGGAGTTCAAGTGATCCAGTTTAGCATCGACCCCAGAAATTAAATTTGCCACTGTTTGTAATATGTTTATCTGGGCATCAAGCTTATCGGCGTGCATGATTGCAGCTCCAGTCATGGAAATAAGAGTCTCGTTGATCAATGTTAGATGATCTACAAACACTGGGGGGCTGTCCCCCCTTTTGCATGTTGTGGGTGGTGACTGAAACATTTTGTCTTGATCCAGGGAGCTCCAGCTGAGCAGGATCGGAGACTGGGTGTGCCGGGCCGATGATACTGTGGTTGCTCCACCTTCGTCAGGGCCTTTGCTGCTACCAGACGAGTCAAGTATATGCTCTCCGTTTGCTGATGCACTGCGGCGTGGGTATGGGCTATTATGATCATCAGTCATTAAGGCTCTGTTTGGGGGCAAATCTAGTTGAAGATTTTTTAAAGCTTGGGGGGGCGGAGTTGTTATTCTATGGTGCACGAGCCTAAATACTTCCCTGTCAGCTGGCTCGAACTTGAGCAGGTCATCCCCCTGAAGCGTGGTTATTGTTGGTGATAGGGATAGCCCTGGGGCCTGCGCCGCGATGAAGCTCGAGCTCTGGCCCTGGCCGTCCTCAGAAGATTTAGTAGACGAGGTGCAGCTCTGGGGCCTCAAAGATGCAGCGGAACTTATTACCAGAGGGTACAAGAAAGTTCTTATGTCTCTATTTCCTGGAGGCCCAGTGCTGGCTACAATAGCGCCTGGGCGTGGGGTTTGGTAGGCTCGATTATGACACTTCCCCTCTTCCCTTGCTTGCGGCAATGCATTGTTCAATGGCTCTGTCGGTGCCGGGCACACCGTCAGTAAGCCTGGGAGCATTGGAGTGGCTCCTGTGGCTCCAGATGAATCCAAGATGGCCCCCTCCAAAAGAACTGGCCCGTGGTAGAGCTCCCCCACTCCAAAGGGGTAGAAGAGTTTTGCCTTCCGTCTTCTGGCAGATCTATGGGGGCGAGGCTTTGCCTGTGTCTGGGCCTGCAGTAAGGTCGAATTTCTAGTCCTCATTATTTCGCATTTCTCCTTCCTCCTTACTCCTGTGATTTCCTATTAAAATCCAGCTGCGTTTGCGTTCTGGGATGGTCAGGACCGTGGTGCTGAGGGCAATATTCCCGCACTCCCCTTGAAGTGAACCCAAATGTAGTTCGGCTCTCTATATACCTTCAATTCGTAGTCCTCCTACACTCTGATTCACTTAAGGTTAGAGTCTTTTTCTCAATAGGTGTGTGGCCGAGGTGGTCAAACTCAACAGTGTCGGTGGCGGCGTTGTTATCACAGCGCTCAATGCTCAATGCTCCACACAGCGCTCACGCCTGCCTACCTCACATTTGTACTTTGGCGCCAAAGGCAATGGGCGATTACACAAGGGTCCAAAGTGTGACAGCACCCCCCTCCCAGCAGGCTTTGTTATCACAGCGCTTAGAACAGCGCTCACACCTTCCAGCAGCACCTGCGCCGTGGTCCTCGGAGCTTAGTCCTTTGTCCTGAGCCTGTTTGTATTTTCGCGGGGGGTATTCAGAAAGTGTTTTGTTTTTTCCGAAGAGGCAGCTAATCCTAACTCAGTGCCTTGCTTGGAGTGCACAGATACACGAACGGGTGCTCTCTCCTTCCGCCTGCCAGCAATCCGCAGCAGCCCGCACTCCCACCGGACCACCTGCTCACCGCGTCGTCATGTCGCTTTGTCGATGGAAGGCCAGGCCAGACTACGAATCCAGCCGCACTCGGGCCAGCTGTCAGCCAGCCAGCCAGCGGACGGAAGAGCAGACGAATGAAGTAGCGGAGGGAGCGACGGAAATAGCAGCTATTTTCGGGCAATTCTCAGGCTCTCTCAGACGCAGATGTCGCGTGGTTCTTAGGCTCCTTAAGCTTATTCACGGGTTTGTGGTCGCGATCGCAGATGCTGTTGTAAAGCCGAGACAGCAATCACCGTGACCTCCTTGCTGCAGTGAAAATGGCTGTCTGGCATTCTGGCGTCCTGGAACAGCTCACGAGCTCCCTCTACCGCAATTCAGATTCATCAGTAGTCCACTGTGAAATGCTCTGTTTTGAAAGCAGAAATCCCTTCCGCAGTGCACTGTAAGCAACGAAGAGTTGTGAAGACTTTCTGAAACTTCTTGTTCGTTTTAGATAAAATTTTAAACATCTTTGGACATCTAAGGAATGTAGAGACCTTTCTGCAGGAGACGATGGTCGAGGGGAATAAAGATTTTAGAACCACTGGTTCGTTCAAATGGAAATACGAAGGGACCTTCGGAATTAATTTTGAATTTGTTCTCAGTATTAGAGTGTCCTTCTTGAACTGTAAAAATGGTTCCATAATAGTAAGCGTTTGAAGCTCACCTATCCGTCTAGCCGACGTCAGGGCTAAGAGAAGAGCCACCTTCCATGAAAGGAACTTCAGATCCTCTCTGTGAATAGGCTCAAATGGGGGTCTCATGAGATGAGCCAGAACCAAATTGAGCTTCCAAACAGGAGGTGGATGCCGGACTGGAGGAAAAACTCTGAAGAGACCCTTGAGGAATTGTTTGATAATCCTTGCAGACCAAAGAGAAGGACCTGAAGCAGTTTGTCTGAATCTGGAAATAGTTGCCAGGTGCACTTTAATGGAGGAATGCGCCTGGGCTGATTTAGCTAAAGAAAGAATGTAAGGTAAAACCTGGTGAGGAGCAGAAGTGTATGGGTGGAGATTCTCTCGTTGGCACCAAACGCAGAAACATTTCCATTTAGCACGATAAGTCTTATTTGTACTTGGAGCCTGGGATTGAGACAGTATGTCCTTACACTCCTGAGTGATATTCAAATCCTGGAACTCTCGGCGCTCAGGAGCCACGCTGTTAATTGGAGTGAGCTCGGGTCTGGATGCAGCACTTGGCCCTGAGACATCGTCAATAGAGACTGGATGGGCCGTAGGTAAATCGGCTGATCTTGAGAGAGTAGGAGAAGCTCCGTGAACCAGAACTGGCGGGGCCACGCTGGTGCGATCAAAATCATTCTGCACGGTTCCGCTTTGAGTTTCCTGATTAGCCTCGGAATCAGGGATATTGGAGGAAAGGCGTAAACAAATACGCCTGACCAGGCTATCGAAAGAGCATTCCGCAGCGAATTGAGATGGTGATCCCTGCTTGCGTAGAATTGGCATTTTCTGTTTTCTGGACTCGCAAACAGGTCTATGGTCCGAGTGCCACAACAGTTAAAGACCTCATCGAGAATGTTTTGATCCAATTCCCACTCATGACAGATTGATTTTAGATGACTCAATGCGTCTGCTGTCGTATTGAGCGTACCTGGGAGGTGTTCTGCTGAAAGAGAAAACCGGTGGAGAATTGCCCAGTTCCATATTCTTTGGGCTTCCCTTGAAAGAAGTCGAGATCTTGTCCTGCCTTGCTTGTTTATATAGTGCATGGCCGTTGTGTTGTCTGTACGGACCAGTACCGTGGAATTCCGAATCCTTGGAAGGAAAGCTTGCAAAGCTATTTGAATGGCCTTGAGTTCCAGAAGATTGATGTGGGAAATGCTCTGCTCGGGCGTCCAATGACTGCTCACTTGAAGATCCTGCAATACTGCTCCCCAGCCTTCCAGAGAGACGTCCGTGGTTATAACCATGGGAGATGGAGCAATCTTGAAGGTGAGACCTTTTGAGATATTGTCCTTCACCGTCCACCAGTTGGCCGCTTTCCTCATTAATGGTGTCACTGATATCTTGTCGTCGAATGTGGCTTCTGCCTTGCACCATTGTTTGTCTAGCTGCTCCTGCAGCGGACGCATCCGAAGTCTGCAGTGCGGAATTAAGGGTATGCAAGATGAAATCGATCCTAGGAGTGACTTGTACAGACGGACCGATAGAGACCGTTTCTTTTGTAGGAGACAAGCCGAAAGAATACGTCTTTTCTGTCTTTCTTCCGAAGGGAAAGCTTTGCAGCAACTTGTATCGAGAATGAAACCTAGGAACCTGGCTGACCTGGCTGGTTGAAGAACAGATTGGTCACTGTTGAGTCTTAGACCTAGCTGATTGAAAAGCTGAATGCAGCTGTTGATTGCTGTGGAAGCTCTTTGAAAAGATGGAGCCTTCACTAACCAATCGTCCAGGTAGGGAAAAACCTCTAGCGAGTGCTTTCTGGGGAAACGACACGAATGGGGCCAAAACCTTTGTGAATATCAGTGGGGCGGATCTGAGCCCGAAAGGAAGGACTTTGAATTGAACGTGGCTCTTGGCTACTGTGAAGCGTAAGAAAAGTCTGTGAGCTGGATGGATCGGTACATGGAAATATGCATCCTCCAGATCCAGAGTTGCCATGTAGTGCCCTGGATTGAGAAGATGTAAAATATCCTGAAGAGATATCATTCTGAATGACAGCTTTATGAGATAGGTGTTGAGCTCCCTTAGGTCTAATATTGGACGCCACTTCTCTGTCTTGCAAACTAGGAAAAACCTGGAATAGAATCCCTGTCCTCTCTGAGACTGAGGTACAGGTTCTATCGCCCCCTTGATGAATAACTGATGGGCTTCGAGATGTAGAAGACGCAGATGTTTTGACTCGGTGGAGCTCTTGAAGGTGGGAGTTGCTGAAATTCCAACATGTGGCCAAACTTAATGATATTTAGGACCCACCGATCTGATGTTATGATCATCCAGCTGCGTAGACAATGAGAAATCCTGCCCCTCACTGATGTTACCGGAGGGGGGAGAAACAGTAGACAGAGCCAAGAGGCCGCTATTGCCGTTTGGATGAATCTCTCCCCTGGCGACCATGTCGACCTCTTGCTGGCTGGCGAGAGAAAGATGTTAACTGGCCCGGTCTCTGAGAATACTGTGGTTTGTAGGTTTGCGACGATTGAGAATATGAGGAGTAGCGTTGCTGGTAACCTCGTCTGTAGCTGGAACAATTCTTGCCTTTTGCCCCTCGGAAAGGTACCGTACGATATTGCAGAGTGCCTAAGGACTTGGCTGTCTCAGTGTCCTTCTTGATATCTTTTAAGGCGTCATCTATATGCTTTCCAAAAAGCATATCCCCATCGAAGGGCAAATCTAGAATATTATTCTGCACCTCAGGGCGAAACCAGGTAGCCCGAAGCCAACCTTGTCTTCTGAGGACAGCCAAACCTGCCAAGGCACGAAAAGCAGTTGTGGCGATGTCCATGGCGCAGTCAATTATCTCTGAAGAAGATCGCTCCCCTTCCTCTAAAATCTTCCTTGCATCCGCCTTAGTGCTCTCCGGTAGCTGATCCACAAACGGAGACTTATCGCACCACATTTGGCGGTCGTATCGACCCAAAATTGCAAGTGCTTTGGAGGCACGAACCAGGAGACTTGACATTGGAGAGAATCTTTTACCCATATTGTCAAGGCGTCTACCCTCCTTATCCGGTGGAGAAGCTAGAGGGGCCGATGGATTCTTCGACTTCCTTTGGGCTGCCTGGGAGATCACAGAGTCCGGCCTCGGTTGGCCAACCAGGCAAGCGGGACTACCATCAGGGGCCTTATACTTCTTCTCCAGCCGCGGAAGAACTGGAATAACAGTAGCTGGAGACTGCAAGACTTTCACACCCTCAGACCCCACATGCACTACGATGGGAATAGAGCTGATGGATTTCCTGAATGGTTCTTTGAAATCATAGAGGAAGCAGTCAGATTGAACCATTGGTACCGGAAGGCCAAATCTTTTCGAAGCTCTTTCCATGAGGTTATGGAAACCTCCAATGTCTGCTGGAGGGGAATCTACCGGATCCGGTGAAGGAGAGGGTGGATCTGGTATAATGTAATCGTCCCACTCTCTATTCGGATCTGGGACCTCTGTTACATCCTGTCCATCATCAGAGGAATCGTCGTTATTATCACCATACACCTGACCTGTGGTGATAGCCTGTCTCTCACCCACAGGTTCTTGTTCCCTTGGTTGAACCGCAGCAACTGATGAAGAAGGTGGCGGTGGTTGAGGAGGTGGCTGTGTGGCTTCGCAGGATTGGGAAGGAAACCTTCTCCTATAAACCATTAACATAATTTGCAGGTCATTTATCAAAGAGGAGGGCATAGAGACCATGCCCTGCTGAGACTGCTCCTGCATTCGCTCTCTAGGAGGAGGCTGTCGCTGTTGTTTGTAATAGTCATCTGAGTCTGAGTCCTGGTATTTTTCCTGGAGTTGAGATGGGCTGTAAGCATCCCCATATGAACTATCATCATCACCATCCTCTGAATAGTCCTCCTCTAGAAGTAAGGCTGGAAGAAAGGGTGTTACCCTTCGTGGCGATGTCATGTCCGGTGTAATCTGGCGTCTTTTTATCGAAGTTTTTACTTTTTGGACCATCGACGGGGTCACCGTCGACGGGATCGTCGTCGACGTCGCTGGTGATGGAGTCATCGTCGACGAGAGCACCGTCGTCGGAGATAGAGTCATCGTCGACGTAGAAATCGTCAATGGCATCGCCGACGAGCTCGTCATCAATATCAAAGAAGACATCATCATCGCCATCGTCGACGTCGTCTTCGTAGTCGTCGACACCACTGTCGGCGTCATCATTGTCGACGTTGATGATACCATCTCGTCGACGACGAAGAGAATGACTCTCCAGCCGCTGCCGTCGTCGACGAGGCAGAAATGGGCATTTGATGGATTCTAGCAGTCGTTGCCAACGTATCGGAGGATGCCACTGTCGATGAACGGGTCTTCTTCTCAGATTTCGATTCCTGAGGCAGGGAAACAGTTTTTTTTAAACCTTTTGCTTTCCCAGGTTGTGGAGAGAGAACAGAAGGCTCTTGAGACCCCTTCTGAGTAGAAATCACCTCAGACGCCGATCCCTCTTTCTCCTTTGCAGCTCGGTGAGGAGATTTTCGGGGACTAGACCTATCAGAGGTCTTTTGAGAGGCCTTAGAAGGTGGTTCAGCTGATGTTGAAGGGGAAGACCTACCCCTCTTTTTAGATCTTCTTGAAGAGGACGCTGAAGAGGAATCCTCACTGTCGCTGGAAACCACCTCCTTTCTAGACTTCATTTTCTGTAGCCAGGTCAGAAGTCTTCCTTCTCTATCCCTCAATGTTTTAGTAGAAAAGGTCCTACAGATCTTGCAATCAGCGGCTTTGTGGTCTGGATATAAGCAGTAAATACAATCTTTATGCTTGTCTTCCACATAAAGCCTCTTTTTTTGAGCAGGTACACAAACCTTGAACAAGGCCTTCTTTTCTTTATCCGACATTTTGAAGAAAAAAGTTGAAATTCAGGTTGTAGAAAGAAAACTGAGCAGAGCTCAGAGGAGACTCCCTTAGCACAACATGCGGTAGAAAATCTGAGGCTCTCTCAGGAGGGTTCTATGGGGTGAGGCTACTCTGATTGGTTGTTACAATTGTTTGGTCTCTTTTACAAAAAGAGGTGGATATGCTACAAAATGAGATGAGGCCTAGGCCTTTCTTTCTCTTTTGTACCTACTGCTATGGTATTTTTTGTTTACCGAGGCTCCGATTCTGACGACGGGGGAATGATACAAAGCATGGGAATCTATGAAAGTTCCAATACTGGGGCAATGTGCCTGAGTTATCAGGCTGTTAATGAATTTGGGGTTATTGCCGTGCAGGGATTTGAATATAAGGCAGCCCACCTTGAAAGCACAGCGTTGAGGAATAGGGAGCCAATGCAATTTCCTCAGCAGAGGGCTTGCTGGCTGCCATCTAGTTTGTCGAAGGATCATTCTGGCTGCCTGATTTTGGGCCATCCGCAGCTGTCTGAACAAGTAGATTGACATGCCCAAGTACACAGAGTTAGCATAGTCCAGGTGTGACAGGACAGTGACTACTACCACTTGGATCAGAGCTTCCTGTATGAGAAAATGGTGTATCTTCTTAATCTTCCGCAGTTGAAAAAAGCATTTAGAGATGACCGAGCCAACCTGAGTTTTCAGTGACAGGTCACTGTTGAGGGTGATTCCTAGTGTTTTGGCCGATGGGGAGGGAAAGGGTGGGGGACCTAGCTCTGATGGCCAGGAGTGTGAGCCCCAAAGCTTATGGCTGTCCCCAGTATGAACAAGCTCAGTCTTACCAGGGTTTAACTTAAAGTGGTTGTGGTCCATCCATTGTTGAATATGTAGCATGGTTGCCTGAAATTCGGTGACGGCGCTGTGTGAGTGGTCAACAGTGAAAACTAATTGCAGGTCATCCGCATAATTAAAGACGTCACCTTCCTGTCTTTAAGGGACTGGATCAGGGGAACAATGTAGAGATTAAATAGATGAGGAGAGAGAGCGGAGCCCTGTGGAATACCACAGTTGGTTTTACGTGGTGGGGCCAAAAATGGTCCTGGCAGACGGCCTGGGACCGATCCTCCAGGAAAGAGGTGAGCCAGCGAACCACCTCACCTTGAATGCCAGCATGTTTGACACGCTATTCATGATGACAGCACTTCTCCGGTCACGGCTTGGGGTCAGATTGCCAAAGTTCACAAGCACACCTGTACACTTGATTACAACAGGTACATGGGCAGAGTGGATAAAAACAACCCGGTTCTTCAGCCATACAATGCGAGTCATAAAACTCGCACTTGGTACAAGAAACTGTATACCCACCTGATCGAGATGGCAACATACAATGCTTCTACTCTTTATCGTCATATAACCCCAGGAAGACTCATGTTTTCTTTTGACTTTCTGTTGTCAGTCATTGGACTTCTTACTGCTACCGAAGCAGCAGCATCCACTTCACATGCTCTGGAGGACATGGCAAGGCTGAAGGAGCAACTCTTTGCTAATCACACTCCTGCAACACCGAAAAAGGTTTGACCATGTTGTTGTAAAGTCTGTTCTAAGCATTGAAAGAGGCAGGATAGTCTTATTTACTGTCCCCAGTACCCATCTCACCCAGCCTTGTCTTTTCCAGATTGCTTTACATTGTACCATACAAAATAAGCTATTGGGAAACTTACTGAGGAGGAGCTGCAGTTATGTAAGCTTTTTGATGGCTATGCATGGATACCTACCTTCCATAGGCCACTAGGCAAGCAGCTGTAGAGTTTGTGTGCCTCTACTTGAGGAATTCATGGAGTTCCTTATGGCTTGTTTGACACCTTTATCCATCATCAGAAAGTTGTTGATGTTCGGTTTGCCCATTGACAAGTGCATTATAGTCCCCAGACTGCACATAATGGTGAACGGAACACAAGCCACGTTGTCAAGGAGTAGCCTGTATAGGAAAGTCTTAAAGGCTTGACTAGATAGTGAAGTGCTTTTTAGGGAACTTATGTGCACACACAAGGACCCCCCTGATTGCCCAAGAGATTAGAGTAAGTGTAATAATTCAAAGAAATGTCCAGTGGGACTTATTCACCAACACTTCTACTTGCTTTAAAAGTGTGTAAACTCAATTAGTAACTTGTATTATAAGCAATGTTATTGACAAAGGGCACAGGACACAATATCCTGTATGATGATTGTTTTCACATCTTTAGTATTGCTTACAATACAATTTAGTAATTGAGTATTCACACTTCAAAGCAAAAAAGTGTTGGTGAATGAGCCCCACAGGACATTTTTCTGGCTTATTACTTTAGGAAACTTAGGTAGTATTCCCCAGCATGTTTGCCTTAAATTATGCTCGTTCAGTTCGAAGAATGAGCTCTCAGAGGAAGGCATACTCAGACACCCCAACGTGCATCCACAAACTGGAAGGAGTTGGATTTAGCATAGTAAGTGCGCTGATGGCACATGAAAGACACGTTTTCTTGAGCTTTAAGTAGCTAGGGACGGAAGGCATAAGTAAAGGTTCACTCGGCAATTATACAGGATTAGTCAGGACACTGATGAGGACAAAGACATTAATGGGTAAGAAAAGCATATGGTTGGTATGCTTTCCCAGGGATATTGCATAGGTAGAAAGCAGGTAGTAAAGGTAGTACAGACACACATGCCATGGCTTCATCTTTACCTCTGGTTTTACACCCACTGGTGCTACACTTGCCCAATAGTGACTTATTCAGCACATATGGGTAAATGCTTGACCTGCTCGTCATGTTCATCTTCCATCAGAACTTTGTAATGCACTTATCATACAGAAATCTGAACATATACTGTCACGGCACTGCACATAACGGTAGATGGGACATATGCTACGTTCTCACAGATTACCCTGTACATACTCAGACACCCCCAACTTGCATCCACAAACTGGAAGTAGTTGGATTTAGCATAGTGAATGCTCTAAAGGCGCATGAAAGACATGTCTTCCTGAGCCTCATGTGGCTGTCATGGAAGCCGTTAGTAAAGGTTCACTAGGCATGTGTGTGGTAATGTTCAGAAAGAAGGAGGCGGTTACTTGACAGGTGGTAACATTTTGTCAAACTGATTCTATCCTGTGGCCTATGAATGTGATGGGCCCTTGCATGGTGGCGGTATGTTGGTATGAGTGCACTGACCTGTTTGATTGAGCCCGTGGCCAGCGGTATGAAAGTCTTTCTAGTGGTTCATGAATGGCATGTGAATGGATCCTTACGCGATTGTGCCTTGAAGTGGCTTTATGGCTCACTTTCAGAAGGCTTGGTATCAATATTTAGATACTTGAGTATTTGTGCTTTGAAGCCTGCATTTCTGGAGGTGCTAAAACCAACCAGTGTAAGTGGTAGATTGACTTTAACAAATTAGTACCAGATTTATATCTCTGGTGGTAAGATGGCCCTTAGTAAGAACTTCTTGTGTTTTTTTTGTCATTGAGGGTAGCTGTGGATTTTGTGCCCTAGCTCAGCTATCGCCTAGCTAAACCTGCAATTTTTTTTAAAATATCAGGGGTGCTTGACAGGAGTGGCTCTCGCCTGTTTTTTTTTTACCTGCAAAGCTCAAACTTTTCCTAAAAAAAGCACATTTTCCTTGCATTTCTGTGAGGGAAAATTCCTGGATTTTGAACGCAGCCACAAATTTCCTACCACCCAGCGTTTCTCCATGTCTCCAGAGAAAAACAGTGCTTCACTTGTGTTGGTGGGCCAAGTGCTCACAACAGGGGAGGGCCCAAAACATTTTGTGGAGACGTCAAAATTATCTATCACAATCAACATGTTTTTGCAAGGGTGGCACCTGCATTTTTGATCCCAGGCTTGCCAGCCATCTAGCGTACCATACCAGATATTTCTGAAAACAAGACACCAGGGGGCAAATACATTTTGGGCTGTTCACCGTCGTGGGCACTAGGCCAACCCAAAGAAGTGAGGTACCAGTTTTATCAGGAGACTTGGGGAAATGTCGGGTGGATGGAAGTTTGAGGCTCCCCACGGATTCCAGAACTTTCCATCACAGAAATGAGAGAAAAAGTCTTTTTAGGCAAAGTTTGAGGTTTGCAAGGGATTATGGGTACAAAACGTGGAGAGAGCCATGCAGTCATTTCACCCTAGATACCCCTAGGTGCCTAGTTTTTCAAAATGTACAGGTTGGCTAGGTTTCCCTAGGTGCTGGCTGAGCTAGTGTTTAACATCTAGAGCTAGACACATTGGGGGAAAAAAGGGTCTGTATTATGCTGCGTTTTGGGCCGTTTCCTGTCACAGGCACTAGGCTAACCCATACAAGTGAGGTACCATTTTTATCGAGAGACTTGTGAGAAAACAGAATAGTCAAACATTTCTTATTACCAATTGGGTTTCGCTGCATTTGGGCCTTTCAAATCTAAAGCAGTGTATACAGAAAATGACATTTAGAAAAATACCCTCTAAATCATACGCTAGTACAGGTATTCAGAGATGTGCAAATAACCCCTGCTCATAAACTCCATATCTTGTGCCCATTATAGAAATACATAGGTTTCCTACAAACTCATTTATCACTCTGCCGATTTCACTTAATGAATTGGTCTGGTCTAGGGGATGTAATGGTGTATTGCTTTTGTAAATCGGCCATCGTGACAAAAAGTTACAAATGTCACAAATGCCTATTTTTTCCCACTCATTTTCAATGTTTGTTTATTTCAACTGTGAGGAAGAGGAGGAGGAGGAGGGCAACCCGGTGACACCGCAGTACAGGTAACTTTTTCTCAATTGTTTTAATTAATGTCTAATTAAATTTTTAAAAGGGGAGTGGAGGCGGGTGGTGGAGCAGAGTTCCACAGAGTTTGTTCCCAACGCCGTGGACCAACGCGTAGTCCCGCTCCGCCAGCTCCGCCCAGGGTTACATAGGATAGATCAAGGATCTCCATCATTTCCATAATATGATCTACTTATGTTCCATGAAAATCATCATGAGTTACTAATATTGCTAGTGATCAATATTGGCCATAACAGATTACATTAGAGACCACCACACACAAGATTACCTGCAGAGATCACCACAGCTCATTAGGCACCTTTGCTAGCTGTGATGTAAAAAAAGCCTTTATCAATGCGAAATGCCTCTAAGTGGGTAATACGTAACAGCTATAGCTGCAATGGATTTCACTTTATTATTTTGGAAATGCCCCCTCTAGAAAGTGGCATTTCTCTGTGCTTATAACTCTTTGTGCCTGACAGCCGGTCTCCAATACACATCTGGGCTGTCTGCAAGCTAAACTTTGTGCATTCCATCTAGACAGTGACAACACAGGAAGGCCTGCTGTAACAGGAGATTCATCTGCATACCGATAGCCTTAGTGGGCAGGAAGGGAGATAGGTGTCTTCACACAAAGGGGCTGACTACCTCCCACAGGTAGCCTGGCAGACAGGACTGGGTTGAAAGAGAACCTTGTGCACTTCAGAGGAATCCTTTGACGTCACCCCCTACATCAAAGGCACTTTTGGGTGTAAGTACCAGGCATCTTACCCTATCAAATCAGTACACTACTAAACCTGGGAATAACTCTGCTGGAGTAAAGACTGCTGTGTTGCAAGGATTGCCACTTTGCTGTAAATGACTATTCTGAGGAACTGCTTCTCTACTTGTGGAAGAGGTGTGGCGCCGCGGCCAGGGCGACTGACGCTGGAATCTGGGGACCACGGTTCGATCCCCGGCTCCGGCGGCAGGTTAGCCCAGCACCATGTGACTCTGGGCAATAGCTCGCTTAATCTTCCCGACGGCCCCCAGCGCCTAGAGACCCTTACGGGTGATTGTGCGCTTTACAAATGTGGACTTTACTTTACTTTGCTGAGCTTGCCTGCTGATCTCTGCCTTGTTGAGAACCGGACCCATCTCACTTGAACCCAGAGTGGCTCCAAAAGCTTTCTGCCTTGCCTCCTGTTTTCTGAAGTCTAAGGGACACAAAAGACTTCCTGCAATCTGTCTGGTGTGGCTCTGTGCATCCTACCCTTGCCTGAGGAGGCCCCTCAACTCCTGGGCCTCAGAAGTGGGCTCTACAGATTTCTGCAAAAGCTGATACATTGCCTCGACTGAGTGGGAATTTCCGCCACCTCATCCTTCGACGCAGAGGCTGCTCGAGGACAAAGAATCCACAGCCTGCACGACTCGACAGCAATGCAGAGGCTGTTTGACGACTAAGCTTTGCATTCACATTAACGGAGCGTCCGATGCGGGACCCTCTCTGTGAGGCCCGACGAAGACGCAGTTGACACTATGTGGATAAAAGCTCATTCCAAGGTATTTCTACTCTGGGACCTGGTTGGGTCCTGTAGCTGGCCTGCGGTCAATCGCAGTCAGCCGAAACATGACTTTGCACAGGTCCCTCGCAATCTCAAGTTAACTTTTGTACGCTAGACCTGTGTGGAGTCTTTGTAGTGTTTTCATTGAGTTTCTGTAATTTGTGTTACACAGATACTTTACACATTACCTGTTAAGTTAAGCCTGACTGTTATGTTCCAAGCTACCAGAGGGTGCGCATAGGTTAATTAAGGGTGTGTAGGTGACTTACCCTGACTAGGGTGGTGGTCCTTACTGGACAGGGTGCAAAACTCTGCCAATTACAGACCCCATTTGTAACACTCTTGCATCAAGTTAATATTAATAGTAATAAGTCTCCTCTAATGCCACATGATTAATCACTCAATTATATAGTTCAGTCATTACCATTTGTCTAAAAACATTCGCTTATGAGTTCTGAAAATATAAAAACTGTCATCTCAACTACACACTTTATAATTTCTGCTACACATATATTAAATCAAGCAAAATCTTCTAATTTAGTAGGCTGGACTGTTCCCACAAGATCTACTCATAGGTAGATAGAAAGATGCCAGTAGCACACTGTAGGAAAATAGGATCTTACTGACATGGTTGCCCCCACTTTTTGCCTGGTGTCAGTATGGTTAGACTGTAGTACGCTGGGATCCTAACCAGGACCCCAGAGTTGGTGCGCGCTCCTCTAAATTGACTGGTAAGTACTTTGTACATCCCACAATTGGCATATTGGTATACCCCTGTAAGGCCCTAGTACAGGGTACTAAGGTACCCAGGGCAATGGTACACCAGAGGGTCTCCCCTGGGCTGCAGCATTTATTATGCTACCCATGGGAGATTATGCAAACTATGTATGCATGTCTGCCATTGCAGTCTGCGTGAAATGGTGCATGTTCCTTTCACTACAGATATAAGGTTTACCTACTATCACGGTCACTGCACTTAAAACCTATAAGTCACCCCTACGGTGGACCCTTCAGCCCAAGGGCAGGGTGAATGGTTCTGAGTGTGAGGGTGCCCTGCATGAGCAGAGGCTCCCCTACAAACCCCAGACTCGATTCTCTGAGCTTTCTAAGTGTCGGAAAGCCATTTAAGGTAAGTGTAGTGTAGGGAGTACAGGCATAGGTCAAAGTTGAACTACATCTGCAGTTATGTTAATTTTCTCCAGCATTGGATCTTTCATAAACTGACGTGTAATTAGGTCAGATTACCAGGAAGGAGATATCTGGAAAGTGGGTGAAGAGCGGCATCTATTTCAAAACAATGTCTTCAAGACTGATGGTTCATCCTGAGTGTGCGTACTATCAGGTGGTGGCCTTTAATTGGCCCCAATTTTGCACCAGTGGAAGCTGGCAGTACAATAAGAGCAAACCTCTCGATGCTAATATCCTTAAGAACAGAAGTTTCTAGATAGCAGCAGGAAAGCATGTAAAAAATACCAAGGAAACTTTAAAGCAGGCAGACATTAGTAGAAGCTGAAGAAAAAGCAAAAATCTGAAAAATAATAAAGCAAAATGTAAATTACAACACGCATGAAAGTAGACAATGCATCACAGTAAGTAAAGACACAGAATCTGAGCAGAAACGTGAATTCTAATGCTAGGGTGATGAACATGGCAGAGACACATTACTTTAAGAACTGCAACACACTACTTGCTATCTACTCGCCTTTAAATTGAGGGGTCCTCTAACTTCTGGCACTGTTAGTCTGTGTACTCCAGATTACCAATTTAGCTTAGATTAACCCACTACTTAGTTCATTAGTAGGCAACCATGTTGCATAGGAGGCATTACCTTCTCCAAGTATCAGAGCTCACTGTGGCAAGGATGTACCTCTCTCCATCCTATCCCTGTCAGCATTGAGATTCTCCACAGGCATTACAATGGGAAGGGAGGGAGCAGGCGGGGAGGAAGAAAACATCAGAGTGGACGTGAATTTGCTAATTTAGAGTACCATATCCCAGAAACCTAGGTGTAGGTAAGAAGAAAAGCAGGAACGCCTGTCACCCACCTCTGGAGTCCACCGGATAAGTGAGCCTGCTTCCAAGATCCCAGGGTGCATGAAGGACACCCAGCCACTGACTAACAGCTGAAGGGCGCGTAGCATTACACATCCAGACAGTAATGCTTGCAAAAAGCATGCAAGGACTTCCATGAACCTGCCTTGCAGACTTCAACAGCGACATGGGCCACTGGCAACTCTGACAACCATATGTTCGCTTTCTGGTATGCAAATGCAAGTAATTCCACTGTTCATCTAGTAATGGCTGACTATGCCAACGCATGTCCTGTTCTTGCCTGACAATATGCTCATGAGTAGTCTGTAGTTGAGTAGTGCCCCATCATGTAATAGCTCATTCTCAAAAATCTGACAAGAGTTTATACTCGCTCTTGTGTGACACTTTGTGGACAACCGGCCATGTCATACGTCATTACCGGCGCAAAGTTATCTTCAAATTAAACAGGATAAATCTGTAAATTATTTAATGATATCATTTTAAATAAAATGTTTAGAAACTTCTTTTTCAGGTACAATGGTTATAGAAGCATGTATCTGATAGACTTCTACCCACAGATTCCTTATCTTAGAATAATCCCCAGGAATCAGACTGGATCCGGAAGACAGCAGACCAAACAGCAGAATCCCTGCTCGCTGGTAGGCTCAATGTCATCCTTGCTGGAAGTGACGTTTGTGGTATCTATAAAAGCACCACCTAGCGCGCTCTTACCTTTTTGCACTAGATAGCGCTGATCTAGTCTTGAGCTACCCTCAATCATTTTTTATTTGCTTTTTTGCAGACTTTTTTTTAACTATTTTTGAGAGATTTCTCTCCTGGTGTAAGGATGTCACCCAAGAAACCAGCTGGTTTCAATCTATGTGGTACGTAACACAGACAGATGTCAATGATAGTCTTCCACTTGGTATGTTTGTGGTGCTTGGAGCGTGACCGCAAATCCAAGACCTGTGAGGACTGCTGTGCTATGCATCTGAAGGTGTTGAGGGAGGGATTTCTCTACCTCTGCCTTCAAGCTCCTCGCTGTCAGACGACACTGCAATGCTCAAGATCCTGGTCGCGAGGAAGGTCCCAGGGTCGTTCGTGGAGCTGCACCAGCTGATCATCGTTACACTCCAAGTGGTAGGGAAGGTTGTGGAAGTCCCACAAACTCCTGAGCAATTGATCAGCCCTCCAATCAGGCTGCCCCATTTGAGAGGATCATATGTTGCAGCAAGAGGGGAGTGTTCTGCACCTCTTTGGGGGGAGATTAAGCAGCAACATTTGACAGCTTTCAACCTTCCTCCTGAAGTCTGTGATGTTATTCTGGCAGACAGGCATCCCTTCCCAAGTTGCTATACGCCTGCTATGGGGTAAGTTGGTGACATGGCCGGATTCTCACAACATCGACTACCTTTCTGGACCTCTATCCAAGGTCCTTGAGAAGGTTGTTACTCCTTTCTATGTAGGCCAAAACATGACCCTGCCTACCTTCTTTGTTCTGCCTCACCCCCCCTCCCAAAAAAAAAAAAAGAGGTGTGACTCTGCCATCTGATCTCAAAAAGAACATTGTTGCTCTACCTGGACCGCACAAGAGTTTCGGTGACTGATCAACTCTTTGTGAGGTATGTAGGAACTAAGAAAGGTAGGCAGTACTAAACTTACATGCTTCTCTAGCACCCCATGTGTTGTCAACAGTAGGATGTTGATAGCCTTGGTGACAATACTCCTGGGATCGTGGGGCCACGTTGCAAATCCAGAGTATCTACAGAAGCCATTAGCCGAGCACTGACTGATTTAACTTCCATATGATCCCACCCATACATTATCTTGTATGTCATTTGTATCAGAAAGATATGCAGCTTTACCTCCATGTATATGCTATGATTGATGTACATGCTGATTGAACCCCTTGGCTGCACTGAAGCCTATTTAAAAGACAGTTGGCTCAGTAATGACAAGATGGAAGTTAAAGAAGATTTCCCTCTTATTTAAAAAAAAATTCAAAACCCTCAATCTAAGGGTAAAACTTTAGAGTGCTTCGGAGTACCAATTTGTCATTAAAAGTGCAAATTGCTAACATTGTTACCCTCTTTTTCTGTGAATTATAACACATACAATTGATCATCGTTACACTCCAAGTGGTAGGGAAGGTTGTGGAAGTCCCACAAACTCCTGAGCAATTGATCAGCCCTCCAATCAGGCTGCCCCATTTGAGAGGATCATATGTTGCAGCAAGAGGGGAGTGTTCTGCACCTCTTTGGGGGGAGATTAAGCAGCAACATTTGACAGCTTTCAACCTTCCTCCTGAAGTCTGTGATGTTATTCTGGCAGACAGGCATCCCTTCCCAAGTTGCTATACGCCTGCTATGGGGTAAGTTGGTGACATGGCCGGATTCTCACAACATCGACTACCTTTCTGGACCTCTATCCAAGGTCCTTGAGAAGGTTGTTACTCCTTTCTATGTAGGCCAAAACATGACCCTGCCTACCTTCTTTGTTCTGCCTCACCCCCCCTCCCAAAAAAAAAAAAAGAGGTGTGACTCTGCCATCTGATCTCAAAAAGAACATTGTTGCTCTACCTGGACCGCACAAGAGTTTCGGTGACTGATCAACTCTTTGTGAGGTATGTAGGAACTAAGAAAGGTAGGCAGTACTAAACTTACATGCTTCTCTAGCACCCCATGTGTTGTCAACAGTAGGATGTTGATAGCCTTGGTGACAATACTCCTGGGATCGTGGGGCCACGTTGCAAATCCAGAGTATCTACAGAAGCCATTAGCCGAGCACTGACTGATTTAACTTCCATATGATCCCACCCATACATTATCTTGTATGTCATTTGTATCAGAAAGATATGCAGCTTTACCTCCATGTATATGCTATGATTGATGTCCATGCTGATTGAACCCCTTGGCTGCACTGAAGCCTATTTAAAAGACAGTTGGCTCAGTAATGACAAGATGGAAGTTAAAGAAGATTGCCCTCTTATTTAAAAAAAAATTCAAAACCCTCAATCTAAGGGTAAAACTTTAGAGTGCTTCGGAGTACCAATTTGTCATTAAAAGTGCAAATTGCTAACATTGTTACCCTCTTTTTCTGTGAATTATAACACATACAATTGATCCTGAGCTAAAAGAGATAGAATCAATTCAAAATATCAAGTCCCAAATGTATTAGGTGCTCTTCATTTTATTCTTCATAAGAAATTTTTTTCTTTTGTTCTTTGATAAAGTCCAATCTTCACACAAAAGGAAGAAAAACAACCACTGCCAACACGTGTTTCGTCTAGGTCGTCAAGACCACTAGACTTCGTCAGGGCAAAATTTATCTCATCAGACAGCCAAATAGGCGAAAAGCAGACGTTTATATTCTAGCTCAATATTTAGTTTCCATAAAGCGTCCTGCTCCAAGTGTTTATTCAGAGAAAAAAACGTCCAATCCTTTTAGTAAATAATCTGTTGCACCCAATCCATAAAAAAGTATTCAAAATAACCTCCGAGTGCAGGGTCATGTAGAGAAGGAGTGTATTCCTTCGCGTATACCGGCATTGGCTGAATGCCGGTATACGCGAAGGAATACACTCCTTCTCTACATGACCCTGCACTCGGAGGTTATTTTGAATACTTTTTTATGGATTGGGTGCAACAGATTATTTACTAAAAGGATTGGACGTTTTTTTCTCTGAATAAACACTTGGAGCAGGACGCTTTATGGAAACAAAATACTGAGCTAGAATATAACGTCTGCTTTTCGCCTATTTGGCTGTCTGATGAAATAAATTTTGCCCTGACGAAGTCTAGTGGTCTTGACGACCTAGACGAAACACGTGTTGGCAGTGGTTGTTTTTCTTCCTTTTGTGTGAAGATTGGACTTTATCAAAGAACAAAAGAAAAAAATTTCTTATGAAGAATAAAATGAAGAGCACCTAATACATTTGGGACTTGATATTTTGAATTGATTCTATCTCTTTTAGCTCAGGATCAATTGTATGTGTTATAATGCTTTAACTGTGGCCCCTTGGTGTCGCAGGTTTTGATTCTGGTGGGGTGACCAGAATCCGATCCTTTGGAGCTTACCAAATATTGTGTTCAAACTGATAACTACTTCTTCCCAGCGCAAACTATCCTCAGTCACCCTTGTGTTACTGTTATATTGTGAATTTTGAGGTTGCTGCAGGGCAGTCGTTTTTGTGGGCATCTGTGCCTAAATACATACTGATAATGTGTTCTCGCAATGATCGGAGCAAAGTGGCAAATGATCTTTTTTCGAGCCTTAATGCCGGAACCTCTGTGAACAAAGCAGTGGCTCTGGGTACATCAAGACCCAATGATGGTCTGAAATCTAAATTTATCAGACTAGAACGCTTGAAAAAGCAAGAAATAAGTAAATGGTGGGACGGAGCAACACTGAAGGAATACCAGAGGTTGGATAGAGTCCCACGGGGTTTGAGATCACAACTTTTTCCCACATACGACGACCTTGAGGAGGATCTCCTCCTCAGTTGGGAAAAAGAACTCACTGGTAACTCTATGAGGCTGATGAATTTACTCATTGAAAACTGTGAGAGAAAGGTAACCAAAATTGCTCAGGAAGTGGATATCTTAGAAAAAGAAATAGCTGATTTACAAAAAGTGGAAGGTACAAAGAAAAATTATGACATCTTGAATGATATTCTAAATAAGTAAGAAGATGATATCAAACAGAGGAAGGCGCGGAAACTAAAACGGGATGAGCAAGATTATAATATGGGCAGGGTTTTTACTTTTGCCAAAAGATTTGACACCCTAATTATGAATGACACCCTTAATAAGAATAAAAATACTGTATCGACAAGCAGCATAAACACTATATCCTCTAGTAGTGTTTCTGTTAGTGGGGATGAGGGGACTAGCAGTACTAATATAGTACAGGCTAATGGTGTATCAGCTCCAACATCCTCTTCTTCTTTTTTAAAGGAGGTCCAACGCATAAAAATTGGCAATTCGAGACAGCGGGACTTAAGGGGAGAAGGTACGGCAAGCCCAAGAGAGGTAAAAGGGGCGGCCGGAAACTCAGACGTAAGAACCCATTACCAGACCAGGTCATGGCAGGCCAATCAGAGGAGGTAGATTGCACCAATGATATCCAGATAATGAACCTGACAGATAGAAACTTTTCCGAAGATACCTTAACAGCGCTAAAGAGGGGGTTGAACTTTTGTCCAACTGGTATCTGCAATATAATTGATGTGAAAATTGATATGTACAAGTTTGTGAGACAACTTAAGATTAAAAAATACTTTGCAGCAACTGGTGTGGAAATAAATAAATCTTCTAAGCACATGTGGGGGGATGTTACCATTCATGATGTGGAAGCAACAAAACTACTTCTTTCCATTACTGAGAATGAAAACGATCCTATTACATTACAGCGGGTATTGCAAGAACTTGACTGTTGCACCAACTATAGTGAGGATAGTGGTTTAAAAAGTAAATCCAAATGGACCCCCAGATTGGCTAGTAATAATAACATTGATGCATTTTTTAAAATCATAATGCAGGAATTGAATTTATTGGAAAAGAAGATTTTTACATCTAAAACCTCTTCCCGTCTGAGTAACCTTACAGCGGGTGAAAAAACAGCTTTAAAAACTTTGGCAGCGGATCCCTCCCTTGTCGTCAAAGAAGCAGACAAGGGAGGGAATGTGGTAATAATGCATAAAACTAATTATGATAATGAAATAATGAGTCAACTTAACAACCAAACATGTTACAATGAACTGCCCTCTAACCCCATTTTTGGAATAGTAACGAAAATCAATGACTTTTTGAAATCGTGTCATCATGAAACTATTCTTTCAGATAAGGAGTACAAATACCTATTATTAGACCGCCCTCGCTTCCCATGCCTGTATACCTTGCCTAAGGTTCATAAGGACACCAAGTGTCCACCTGGAAGGCCTATAGTGTCTGGTATTGGGGGGCCTACCGAGAAACTGTCGGAATTTGTGGACATTTATCTACGACCCTATGTCACCAGCCTTGCCTCTTATATTAAAGATACCAAGGACGTACTTAACGTCTTTAATGACTTTATTTGGGAGCCGGAAATGATAATGGTCACCATGGATGTTTCACAATTGTACACTAATATCACACATGATAAGGGTATTTCAGGTTTGGAATATTTTTTATTTAAAAGACCTATTGAACTACTAGACCACACTAACATGCTCTTAGCTATGTCGAGAATTATTTTGGAGAATAATGTTTTCCTTTTTAAAGATACCTGGTACCGCCAGAAATGCGGAGTAGCCATGGGTTCCAGATTTGCGCCGTCTTTTGCCTGCCTCTATATGGGGTGGATGGAGACGAGGCACATCTGGGGCCCTGGTGGTGCTGATTGGCACAATTGTATTAATTACTATGGACGGTACATAGATGATCTTCTGTTTATTTGGACGGGTACCGAAAACCAACTTTTGGATTTTTTTGAGTATATGAACAACAATATATACAATATGACTTTTACTATGAACTACAGTCGCACTGAGATAACTTTTCTGGACCTGAAACTCTATGTACACAATGGTAAATTATGCAGCACACTGTTTAGAAAGGAGACCTCATGTAATGCTGTGTTACACGGAAGGAGTGCACATCCCAAGTCACAGGTTAACTCAATTCCGTTTGGCGAGTTCTACCGTGCTCGCCGGAACTGTAGCGAAGACACTGATTTTACCATATGTGCGAACGACATAGAAAACAGATTTTTATCCAGGGGTTACAGTAAAGCGGTTATCAGTAGAGCTAAAAACAGGGCGATTAAGCTCAAACGCAATGTAACTTTGCAAACAAGACCAAAAAACACTGGGACTAGAAAATTAGTGAGACTTGTGACCAGCTATAACCCATGGTCCACTAACATCTATGGAATTTTAAAGAAATACTGGTTCATGCTAACTGCAGACCCCGTCTTAAAAGAACATATACTGCCACATCCATCTATGACTTTTAGGAGAGGTATTACAATTGGTAATATGATTAGTCCTAGCTACCCAACGATTGGTCGTAAAACAACCTGGCTACACTCTCACAATAAGGGCTCTTATAGATGTGGGAACTGTAGTATGTGCAGAATGTCACTACATGGGATAAAATATTTCAACTACAATGACTCAGGTACTTACCATATCAAAACCCACATTGACTGTACAACCACGTATGTTATTTATGCTATACTTTGCAAATGTGGTAAAGTTTATATTGGGAGTACCATTAGAAAATTAAGGGACCGTGTAAGTGAACATTTCAGGGGTCTTAAGAATAGGGACAACAGAGTTCCGATAGCTGCGCATGCCATGGACTGCCCGGCGCAAACGGAACATCTAACCATGTCCTTCCATGGCATAGAGACGATGCCCATAGACATAAGGGGTGGGAATCGCGAACTCAGATTAAGACAGCAGGAAGCTCGTTGGATAATGCGGGTTCATGCAGTGGAGCGGGGTTTGAATTTTGAAGATGAATTACAATTCTTTCTGGTATAATGTCATCGTTAGTCAGAAGATTATTCATGCCTCCAAGATATGATGGATCCCTTTTTTTCTTTATATACTGTAATCAGAAATTGTTCGGAACATGTACATTTGAATCATGTATCTCTGTATAATTCATTTGGATGTGTTCTTTCTGTGTTTTGCCTAAAACAAGCTTGGCTTTGACTGTACTACTTTTGGGACACTGTCCCTATTGTTTGTGATATATATATCTTTTTTCTTTTTGACCTTCCAACTTTCGTAATGGAGGCCACTAGTATGGTCTTTCGCTTCACCTACTTGTCACATTTATTAATTTTGGGCGACACTCTCCCGCCTTATCGGATATTGAAATGGTTGGGGTTATCTAAGATTTGCATGCACCAATACTAATTCTTCTCATGCTATACGAATACATCTCGCAAGTACAGGTACTTGCCCGGATTACCTGAGATATGTCTAATCGTTTTGAAGGGACTAATGGAATTTAAACTATGCTTCTAATACTCTTTTGATTACTAAAAGATGGCGACCATAGAATAGCTTGTACGATAGTCCTATCTCTATTTCCATTGCATGGAAACCCACGCGCTAGGTGAAGATAAGGAGCAAGACTAGATGGCGCCTGTGCTGAATGCCGGTATACGCGAAGGAATACACTCCTTCTCTACATGACCCTGCACTCGGAGGTACGTTTTTTCGATGATCTCTTTCCGGATTTGGTTAGTGGACATTTAAGGGCTTAATAGACTTGTGTATTACCGTGTAACGAGTGAGGCAGATTTTGTTTTGGTTCGTGATCCGGGTATAACATTGGGTGAATGTTTTTCTATGAACTGACCAGCCGATTAATTATAAAGAGGCTGTTCGCACTATGACTTTAGTCAATTCAAGCAAACTATTGAGATGAATAATTCAACTTACTGTGCTCGACCCATTAAAACACTCGTGAGATTGCATATTATTGATATTACGTTTACTTGCTTCGTAGGTTATTTTGAATACTTTTTTATGGATTGGGTGCAACAGATTATTTACTAAAAGGATTGGACGTTTTTTTCTCTGAATAAACACTTGGAGCAGGACGCTTTATGGAAACTAAGTGAGTGTACCACTTGTGTGTCACCTTTTTTGGACTGCTATGTAGAAAGGCTGTTTTTGAGACTTAGGCGAGTAGTGATCACACTATTTGCGTGCTCATGACTTTCAATGTTGTTGCAGATATTGAGCTAGAATATAACGTCTGCTTTTCGCCTATTTGGCTGTCTGATGAGATAAATTTTGGTGAGCGTTTTTTGATTATTTAATCACATATTGGTTGACAAACCTTTTTGGGTTTATAGATACGTGAGTCACTGATTTGGGTGTGAATTTGGGTCTATCCGTTTTGATTTAACTCTGACTTTGGGCGTTTTTTCTGTGGTTACCTGCACCTTTGGCCTATCTTTCTCTCCATATTCATCTTAGCATGTTAAAGAATGTAAGAATTGAAAATGAATTTTTTTTTTTCAAACACTGTATTTGTGCAATAGTAGACCTACAACTCCTATTGTCTGTACAACAAAAGGCATTATTTCAAACTTTGGATGAGTTCTTATTGTAAACTACTCAAATTGTGTTTTCAGTCTTTATATAAACTTAACTGTTGTGTTGAACGGTTGCCACTTTGTTTATAAACTGTAAATAGGACAGGCTTTTATCTTATAACAGTATTATTTTAGTGGAATGTGATTTTGATTATGTTTATTGTAATATTTACAGCCCTGACGAAGTCTAGTGGTCTTGACGACCTAGACGAAACACGTGTTGGCAGTGGTTGTTTTTCTTCCTTTTGTGTGAAGATTGGACTTTATCAAAGAACAAAAGAAAAAAATTTCTTATGAAGAATAAAATGAAGAGCACCTAATACCAAAAAAAAAAAAAAAAAAAGGCTGAATGCCGGTATACGCGAAGGAATACACTCCTTCTCTACATGACCCTGCACTCGGAGGTTATTTTGAATACTTTTTTATGGATTGGGTGCAACAGATTATTTACTAAAAGGATTGGACGTTTTTTTCTCTGAATAAACACTTGGAGCAGGACGCTTTATGGAAACTAAATATTGAGCTAGAATATAACGTCTGCTTTTCGCCTATTTGGCTGTCTGATGAGATAAATTTTGCCCTGACGAAGTCTAGTGGTCTTGACGACCTAGACGAAACACGTGTTGGCAGTGGTTGTTTTTCTTCCTTTTGTGTGAAGATTGGACTTTATCAAAGAACAAAAGAAAAAAATTTCTTATGAAGAATAAAATGAAGAGCACCTAATACATTTGGGACTTGATATTTTGAATTGATTCTATCTCTTTTAGCTCAGGATCAATTGTATGTGTTATAATGCTTTAACTGTGGCCCCTTGGTGTCGCAGGTTTTGATTCTGGTGGGGTGACCAGAATCCGATCCTTTGGAGCTTACCAAATATTGTGTTCAAACTGATAACTACTTCTTCCCAGCGCAAACTATCCTCAGTCACCCTTGTGTTATTCTTTTTCTGTGAATGTTGCTGTCTATGGACTGAAGGGACATGGATAAATCTCTTAGCTAGGAAAATCTCCCCTTACGAATACATGCTGTGGTTGGCCAGCCCCTTATTAAGCTCGTCTCTTCAGGGCAGTATTATTTTTCCATTCAGTCAACACATGCATCGAATTCTCGACCTCTGCCCTTCTGGCAGAGGTAGAGAAATCGTCTTTTTATGACAAGCGGTTGAAGACATTTCTTCTCAAATGAAGGTAGTCCCTAGTACTGTTCCCTGTATGGTGCGCACGCATCTATGTGAATCTGAGCACGCAGTAACTTCTTTGAAGCAAGCACACATCACGAGAGGCAAGTATTCATGTTTATCGCAGTGTCAAAGTCAACGTTTTTTTATTGTTTGATTAGTTAAAATCATTACAAAGACCCCCCTAGAAAATGGAATAAAAACTGCCTAGGCGAATAGGATTATCATGCAATAAAAGGATCGATTACATCACTATTTTATATTACAAAAAGTACATGGCAATAAAATTCAATTATTAAAAATATTACTTTAACGGTTTTAAAACTCGAGTATCAAAAATTAACAAAATATACCCCTAAAAAAGGGTGTAAGGGTGATTTAACGTGAATTTGAATTTAGTCTTCGTCAGCTTGCAATAGGAGACTATTGACGGATTTCATGAATTTAACTCCTCGGCAAGCCAGGATACACAACGAGCCCTCCAACCAGCGTATAACTGCTTGTCTGCTGGACCGGATGTTCAATTCATTAAAAATGGATTTCAGATACTGTCTCCTTTGGATTTGGATGGCTGGACAGGCGCATAGTAGATGGATTAGGGTTTCTTTTTTAAATCCGCATAGTCGACAGGATTCTGAATTGAAAGCTGGTTTCCATGAGGGATATAGGTCCTTAGAGTCATGCACGCCCATTCTAAACTTTATGAAACTCGTTTTTAGATAAGAAATGAAATGGGCGGATAAATAAGCTTGTGGCTTTGAAAACCTGTACGAGTTCATAACTGTCCATTAATGCCGCCTCCTGGTGAGCGCCATTTTGTCCTCCAATAAAGATTTCTTTTTGGCTGCGACATTTATTATTTTGTTGAAAGTTCCTCTATCCATACCTTTGTCCCATATTGATTGTAAATCCGTCTTGACCAGAGAGGTACTCAGGAAGCTCCCCCAGGAGTTTGGCATTTCCTGCTCCCTCTGAGACTTGATTTCGTCCCAACATAGGCTGTTCAGAGTGCCCGGGTCAGAGGAGCGGAGAGTGTGGCAGAATTTTATAAAGCTACTCATTCCCCTGTACCTCTGACGCTGGAGGCCGAATTCCAATCTGACCTGGGCGGGCGAGGCACATTTCGGCAGATCAAAGACAACTTTGTAAATTTTTGACTGCAACTCATTCTGTAGGTGCAAGTCTTTGCCACACCAAGGGGCCAAACCATAGGACAAACTGGGTTGGATTTGGGCGGCCATTACTTTTAGCAAGTGGGAATAGTTTGGGCAGTCCATTTTTTTACGTATTAGTCTATAAGCATAGATCAGTGATTGTGCCTTAGCTTTGAGTGCCAGTTTATGTCCTTTATGAGTTGTACCCTGCCTGATTGTTACGCCCAAGTATTTGTATGAGTTTTTTTCTTCAACATTAACCCCATTGACCATCCATTTGAACTTTGATTTTTTGCTACCAACTAGGCGGACAATTTTTGTTTTCCCTTTATTTAGCTCCAGCTGTTCCTTGTCCAAGTAGGATACTAGATTATTTATTGATCTCTGTTACCCAACTGGGGTTTGACTCAGCAAGACTATATCGTCTGCATATTGTAGGATTGCAACCGGTTCGTTGGCTAATTTCGGGGGGTGACAGTCTGGTTTTTCTATGTATGGAGCTATGTCAGATAAGTACAGGTTGAAAAGGCTGGGGGTAAGAACACAGCCTTGTTTCAGGCCGCTTTGTATGTAGATACTTGCGGTGGTACTCAACCCATTGCCCAACTTGACTCTTGCCCAGGTGTCAGTATACAAAGAGATAATGGCATTAAGCAGTATGTTCGGCAAGCCCCATCTGTTGAGTTTTTTCCATAGATGACTCCTGCTCACTCTGTCGAATGCGGATTTGGTGTCCACAAAACAGGCGGAGTTTTCTTTTTTGAGCTTTTTCCGTCAAAAGTGCTAGAGTGGCAAGGTTGGATATAGTACCCATGCCTTGCCTAAATCCTGTCTGGAATTTGGGAATTATGTTTTTTTCCTCCATCCAACCTTGCAACTGGATTAGCAGGCACGAAGCATACAATTTTGCTTCAATGTCTATCAGTGAGATTAGTCTAGTTTCCCGGCTTACGATGATCTCCCTTTTTGAATATGGGGTGGATGATGGTCCCCCTCCAGGAAGCCGGGATGTTAGACTGCATATAGATCTCATTGAAGACTGGGGTAAGGATGGAGAACCACAGCTCTTGGTTATTCTTAAAAATTGCATTGGGTATGCCGTTTGGCCCGGGCGCTCCCTCAGACTTTAGTTTTGCTATGAGGCCACTTAGCTCTTTCACGTTTGTCAGGGAGTTTGTCAGGGAGTTTGGCTCGTTGATAAGTGAATTTGATTGAGATGTGACGCCTTCTGCGGAGGCCGGAGGGGATGAGGCTTGGATTTCCTTCTGTTCGTGGTCTAGCCCATGGGGCAATTGTTCGGGTCCCGTCGCAGATTTGTTAAACAGGGTTTTCACGTGGGCAATCCATATATCGGCACTAATTCCTGCTTCTTGCTGAAGTATTGGGCCAGAAGTTAATGTATTTACTATGCCCCAGAAATCGCTACTGTTGGATTTTTTACTGGCAGATAATAATTGCAGCCAGATGGTCCCTTTATGCGCTGTTTTTGCTCTTTCCAGGTTCCTCCTGTACGTGTACCTTAGTGCGTGCAACTTTGTTTTTTCTTGTTTTGGACCCTTTTCTCCTGCTCGAGATAGACGTCGCACTTCTCTCGCGATCTCTCTTTTTTGCATTCTGAGGTCTTGATTGAACCACGGGTCCCTTCTGGTAACTTTTGTTGAAATCCGTCCAGTGGAAACTAGAAAATTAAAGACCAAAAACTCGGCCAGTCGCTCCCAGAGACTTACGTGGGCGTGCTCTAGTACGGGGCCTTGGTTGTCTTGGAAAGGCTTGACTTTCTCCTGAATGGATTGGGGGGCCACTCCTCGCCATTTTAGCTTACGTAGATTGAACGTTTCAGGCGGCTGCATGATGGTATTGAACTTTTGGGCGATTTTTGTTTTGTTCTTCAAGTTCAGAGTGAGCGGGAGGTGGTCACGTTTGGCTCGTGGGATAATTCTAAAGTTGTTAATTTGTGAAAGCAGGTTATTGCTGATAATTATGGAGTCTATTGTTGAGGCGACTTTTCCGCTCAGATATGTTGCGGCGGCTGGCGAATCCCCCGGAGCTTTGCCGTTCATGATTGTCAAGTCGAGGGCTGCTAGTTTACTCACAAGCTCGGTCGCACCCTGGGAGGATTTACTATTTCTTCCCCGTTGAGTCGTTCGAAGGTTGCTGTTAAAGTCGCCTGAAATCACTATTTGGGTATTCACGTGGCTTTTCTGCAATGTTTTTAATAACTTTATTAGGGTTTAATGTTTGCCCTTCTGCTTTTTTCTCTCCAGATGGATGTAGGCATTGAATAATAGGAGTTGTCTGGTTGATTCCTTGCTGCTTACCTGGATCACTTGGATCCAATTTGCCCCCGTGTCTAGTTCTTCCGTTGCCCAGTTCAATTTTTGAGTGATGAAGATTGATAAGCCCCCTCTCGGATGGCCATAATTTGAATGTCTTTCAGCCAGGCAGTGATGTTCAATGAAACCAGGAATTGAGCTTGCCCCCATGTTCCATGGAGCAGGATTATGTGTTGTTGTATAAGGAATGATACGGTTTCATGGTCTTGCCCCATATTCCTGAAGCCGTGCACGTTCCACGAGCAGAGCGAGATGTTGGCTATTTGGGCATCTTCCGTTGCTATTGTTATGCTTTTTTTTACTTGGTTAGGAATACTTATTGTTCAGCGTTCTTGGTATCCAGGACCAGTCCTTGAGTTCCTGTAGGCTTCCCTCAGTATTACCAGTATATTCGCTTTTGGGGTGCCTATTCTTGCAAGAGGGAGCTGCCGGTGAGTTGGAACGCGCACCACGTACACATGTGGGCTGGTGTTTTTCTGGGCTTTTCACTTCATTCGGTTTTTTAAGAAAGGGGTGTGGGTACCTTGTGCGTTGGTGTGCCTTTAGCTTGATGCCCCATGCTCCAAATCTTCCACTCCTAGCTACTATTTTGTCCACCAAGTCCTTGGACAACCAAGTTGTCAGAGACTCCTCCACTCCCCTACCAGTAGTTTCCTTAAATTCCACCGAAGTTAGGTCACACGAGCGGATTCCTTTTAATTCGGGGATTTCGTAAAAGTCTCAAAAGGTTTCCCCTATTTAATATATCTTGGGTGCCTTTTGACGAATATTCCGGGATGAAAGACAATTTCAGTTCGCACTCATCTGATTCGACTTGCTTTTCGTATGAAGAGGGTACGAGTTCCTTTCTTCCACCGTTTAGTGTTGAGATTAATGGGATGTTTTGACCACTTTCTTGTTCATACTCGGCCATGTATGTGGTTGTCACCTCTAACCTAGCGTTAGGTGTTCCAGATGATATTTGGACCACTCTCCCAGTTCGTGGCTCCACTTGATCCTGATTAAGGAGCTTGCAGTGGCGATCCTTTCCCCTGATTGTTACGGCGATAAATTTGGGGAGGTTTTGAGGGTTGAATGAAGTTGGGACATCCAACATATTCGCCGAAGGTTGATTATGCTTTTCTACGTCAGGCCCCTTGTTTATTGCTGCTTGTTGAAATGCGCATTGTTGTATACTTGCGCCGTTGCAGCTCCATGGGCTTTTATTTCCCACGGTTTGCCGATTTTTTCTACGTTCTGCTTCATCCTCTTCCTTGTCAAATGATATTTTTTTACCTTGTTGCTGCACAGCCGGGGTTGCATTTTCGATGGCTTTGTCCTCGAATGGTGAGCTTCCGGCGCCTTGATAGATTTGGGGGGAAGTTTGAGGTTTGGCGATATGGCTAAGGCCCTGTTGCTTTGAGATGGAGAGCTGAATAGATTGGGCTTGGTCACTCTCAAGGGTTCCCGCCTCGGGCAAGGGGGGGGGGGGGGAGTGTTTTTTTCTTTTCCAAGGGTGTTTTTGCTGCAAAGAGTGAAAATAATTTGACCGGGGCAGGGCTGGATTGTTTATTATATTTAAGCCGAGCCTTCCTCGCACGTTTTCTTTCCCGTTTTGTGGGTTTGCCTCCCACCATTGCTGTTGGCTGAAGGGCCACTGGTTGTTGGTCGCTTTTGTTTAGTTGTGTCTCAAATTCTAATTTAGCTGGTGCTACATTGGTATCTCTAGGTCCCTCGTTGTTGGCTTTGGGGAGATTTGCGATATCCTCTTGATCGACAGATTTTTGAGGAATTCCAGGGCACTTGTTATTATAAGATTGTTTTGCTGTCCCTAAAACGTCTTTTAAGAGTTCTGGAAGGGTTGTCAGTTTCTCAATTATTGGGCTGCAGTTGCATGAGGATAGTTGAATATTTTTGTCTTTTTGCTGATCCAGGGTTTCTCTTTTTTTTAATAACGATGTTATTACGTCTAATATTGTGTTTACTCCAGAAATGTGACTGGCAATGAGGTTAATAAGGTCGATTTGCACGTCCATTTTATCTGACTGAAAGTTTAATACTTTTATAGACTGTTCAAGGGTATGGATCAGTGTTTGAGCCCATTGCATGTTGTAATTGTCTTCGGTGTGCAGCGTTGGGGCAACCGACCCGGAGCTTGACCCACTTCCGGAGGAGATGGTTATTGGTGACGAAACAATTGGTTGCTTGATTATTATGGGGCTATGACCAGCCTCCGCTAGCTCTGTATACTGAACGTCTTGTTGTCCCTGAGGGCTTAGGGGAGTCGACGAAACCAATTTAGCTCTTCTTTCTGGGGTTCTTTTTCTTGGGCTGGGGGTTAGGTGTTCCTTTTCCTGTCCCTTCCCTTCTAATGATTCCAGATTTCAATCAGGTTTGCGTCGCTCATATTAGAGAACGATTTGCTGCTCAGCACTTCCTTTGATGCGGCGTTTGCTGCGGATTTAATTAAGTTGATTTTTTCCTCCTTAGACCATCTTGTATTTATTCGGCACTCTTCCGTGGAACCGGGGGGAGGTTTACCGACCTTGAGATTTGCAGCAGGTGTTAAATCCTTCAATGCCGATATTGTTCCTTCTAGGCTGCAGTTGAGTTTCTCACGATCTCTGCTTACCCCCGTGGGGGTCTCTGACTTCAATGGTTCCGCAGGGTCTCCGATTGTGATTGTTTTAGTTCTAGATACTTTGAAACCTTCAGCAGTCGCTTCGTTTACGTTTTGAGGGTTGCGACTGACGTTTCTGGTGCAATCCGGTGCACCTGAGCTATTACTGTCACTGAATTCCTGACATCTGTATAGACCAACCTATTCTCCGACGATGGTTCGTGCAGTGGTGCGATGGCCAACATTCCTGGGATACCCGGGAGAGAAGCTTGAGATTTGGTTGGCTGCATTGGGCTTGGTAGCATGAAGGATTCCTTTGAGGGGGCATACATTGCCGCCGTTGGGTCTTTTAGGAAGAAGAATTTTCGAATCCCTGTTTGATTATTCGGAGTTGGCTTTGTCTTTGATGTTGGGCTGGGAACTGAGACCAGCCTCTCCCTTTGGCCCGCTCCGTTTTCAGTGTTATTGGTTTGGGAGTCCTCCTCTTCTAATGGTTTAAGTTTGGATTTTTTATTTTTATTTCCTTTTTTTCCTGGTAGTCTTTCTGTCGTCCCCTGACGAACGGTTCCTGATCGCATCTTTGCGGAGCCCTGACGCTGTTTTCTTGAAGGCTCGTTGAACTTTGTAGAAGTTAGTAGGATTAGTGGGCCGGCAGATGGCCGGGCGTGGGGCAGGGCGGCGAGCCCCTCAACTCACTGGCTCAGCCGGCCCCCAATTCCCCGCCGTTCTGTTCCGGTCCCAAACCACACAGCCCACGCCAACGCCTCCAGCACACCTTGCTCTGCTGGGCTCGTTGACATCGGGCTAGCACGCTAACGGGCTGGCTCACGAGGAAAGAGTGAGCTGTAGTCAGACCTCGGAGTTCTTGGAGCTTCTGGGGGCTTCTAGGGGGTTTCTGGGGGCTCCTTTCACTGTTCTTAACGTCCTTCCCCTGCCCCTGCCCCCCTTTGCTGTCCCGATTGCAAGAAGAACGCTGTGACTCTGTGGCTTACCTCCCAGGCTCTAACAGCTCCTGCTGGAAAGTGAAGATTGCAGCCCTCCCCCCGCCCCCTGGTTTCCCACGGCTCGGCTAATCCTACTGCTGACTCTTCTCAGCTTTTGCCGCTGCAGCTCCTCTGGTGCCGCAGGCTGTCCCCACAGCCGCAGCAACCTCGGACCGCCCCTCACTCCACGCAGAGGTGGCGGAGCGAGGGAGCAGGAGCCGCCTAGTGAGCAGTCGAGGGAAGGAGGAAACTAGAGTCCGCAGCAGAAAGCTCTACAAACCGAAAGCCAAGAGCCGAGAGACTGACATGGAGGGAAGAGTGATGCTGTTCGATCATTGCAAGCTACGGGTAGGCTCAAACAGAAGTAAAATATTCCGTCTCCCGGCTGCAGGGATTGTTTTTACTGTGCTAAAGCTCTTCACAGTCACAAATGACTCGCTAAGTCCTTTGATTCACACTCGTCACCACAGTAGAGACGCCTTCACCCTACACAAGGTAGAAACCTACGGAGAGGAGGCCGTGTTTTATTTATGACCTGAAAGCTCCAACCATTTTCACTGATCTGCGCTGACTTTAATTTTCTCCCACTGCTGGATCATGAGCTCACCTTTGCCCCCGCCTTCGCTGCCCTGCATCCGAGGAAACCATCCGCAGGCACAGGCACACACCTAGAGGAAGCAGCGCCGTCCTGCTCCCAGCTTGTCTGCCTCAAGCCCTGCAAAACCGCATGCGGCCGGACACCAAGAACGGCGAAAACGCCAGCACCAGAGTGGTAAGGCGGCGTGGCGGCGAGGTGTAATCTGCAGCAAGGCAAGGAAGCACGACTTAGAAACGGGAGCCGTCGGGAGACAAACAGCGGCAGCGGCAACAACAAAGAGCAGGGAGGGCCCTGGGGGATTGAATCAGCCCGTCAGCAATCCGGCGGCAACAACCGCAGCAGACAACAGGTAGCAGGCAGGTAGCAGGTAGCACGGCAGCAGCGAGATTATCACAGTGCTGCGTAGAAGCATGATGGGCGCTGCGATTAACATGAATACTTGAAGAAAAGCAGACGATCTGCCCCCCTCCGAGCTCTCTTAAGAAAAGTCATGCAGAAAGCCTAAAAGCATGACGTGTGCTTCCACAATCATTACCATATATTAGTGATTGTGAAAGCACATGTCCTGCTGTTGGGCTTGCTGCATGGCTTTTCTTAACATAGCGCAGCAGTGTGCCTTTTTGAAAGTTTTCATATTAAATGCAGCCCCGTGTGTAAGCATGTCGGGAACTGCAATTAAAATGAACACTTTAAAAAAAGCACGCAATCTGTCGCGTTCTATTAACAAAAGGCATGCAACAAGCCTAACAGCAAAATGTGTGCTTTCACAATCACTAAATTGTATTAGTGATTGTCAAAGCACACGTGGTGCTGTTGGGCTTGCTACATGCTTTTTCTTAACCCCTTTGCTGCGTGCGTCGGCCAGCGGCCTTCGCGAGCACTACCTCGGTAGTGCTGCGCACGTCCGTTGGCTGTCGCGGCCCCACCCACTCGATTTGCGCTGCGGTTAACAGGGTGCAGCAGTTTGTGTGCCTTTTTGAATGTTTCATGTTAAATGAAGCCCTGTGTGTAAGCATGTCGGGAGCTGCAATTAACATGAAAATGGCACGCAACATGCCTAACAGCATGACGTGTGCTTTCACAATCCATAATTTATATTAGGGATTGTGAAAGCACACGTCATGCTGTTAGTCTTGCTGCATGCCTTTTGTTGATAGATAGGGTGACAAGAATTTTAAAGCCAAAAGCCAGGACATTTCATACAAACAGAAAAGGGACTACACATAGCTGCCAAGGTTTCAGATTGCCATGTGTGACATTTTCAAAATGTCAGTACAATTCTGATTGACATTTCAACGACTATGAGTGACAGTCTCTTGAGAGCAAAATCAGCCTGGCTCTACCCAGTAAACTAGAACCCCATCCCCAATATGAACTAACCTGCCCCACCTACTGCATTCAAACACCACACTACAATTAGAACTAACTCCATTCATATCCAAAAGAACCAACCTGCTTCTTCGCAGTCCATTTTAACCCCCTTCACATCCACAGTGCTCAGCTCACCTATGCCAAGCAAGACTCGGGCCAGGTTGAGATGGGGCTATGGGTCATTGGCGTTGCTTTGCTGATTATTGTAGGAGAAAGGCAGAGCCTGGCCTTTCAGGACTGGCCTCAGATTGTCTAGGTATTACAAGCAGCCTTTGGTCTGCGTCAGCAGAGAGGGGCAGCTGCCTGTGTGTCCTAGTCGCTGCACTGAGTACGAGTCCTAACGTAAACTGCACTGGGTAGCTCGAAGTATCAGCTCGCTGTATCCCATACCGTGATGATGACCCTGGCGCCAGTACAATGGAACTGTGTCACATGATTGAAAAAGGGCATGTGGTGAACGGTTGTTCAGTCAACAACTGAACAATATTCAGCAAAATTAACCTGTCTGGCATGGGACTGAGGAAATGAGCAGGTAAGATTTTAATTAAATTATTTCATATCGCCATTCTGGGCTGCGCCACACTTTCTCAGTTTCATGCAGTCTACCAAGGGCCTGCAAGTGATGGGCATGGCAGGCTGGACAGAAAAAAGCATTCACAAGTGTGCTTGGTTTGTTCATTTTGCATTTGTCACCCCGAGTGGGACGGGTATGCCCAGACGTGGGTCCCATGCTCTCCATGTAACTGGAGTCAAGCTATTCTGGCTGATGAGGGCTGAAAGCCCTAAACTGGTCCTAGGATGCTTGTTTCCAGTCCAGGGAGGACCTGGTCTGGCAGTTCGGGCTGGACTTTTCCCATTGGGCGCAGGGTCAAAACTGATTTGCATATGGCTGGTTCCAAACTGGAAAGGCATGGTGAGCAAAGAAACGATGGATTGAGACCCAGATCTCTGTACTGGCAATGACATTGTTCTGCATTCTGTCCATCAATTGTTCTTTTTGCGTTAATTTAAATGCCACAGTACTGGGATAGTTTTAGCATGGTTCTCAATGTGCACAGCCTGGGTTACAGCTGATGCCCTTAGGCCACTTCAACACCATGTCTGGCATGTGTATGGGTTGGCAGGGTTTACTATCAACATACCCGACTCAAAGCTAGTTGCACCCTGGGGTCTCACCTGTGACTTTTGAATATGCCAGCAGCCCACCGTGATTACTCCCCCTGCACGGGCCAGGCTGTGGGCCGATGCCACGGTCCAGGACTCGACGACCCGTGCAGGCTGTCTGCTAAACATGAAGTAGCACCAGTCCTGCGGCAGCCGCAGACTGGGTTGGGTCGCGGGCGGCCATATGCACATTAGGGCTGCCCAAGTCGGCACAACAATGTGCGGTGCCCACTGCCAAATGTAAACTGACCGTTGTGCCGCATGCTTGTGCCGCATGCTTGTGCCACACGCTCGCACCGCAGGCGGCAAGGCGCCTATAGCTAGGAGAGTAGTCGGCCTCAGTCTATCGGACACTGGGCGCAGGGTAAATCATGAAGACACTGATTCGCTTGCATTGTCACGTGAGGTGAGTACAGCTGAATGAGGCGCCAGCCACTATGGGTGAAGTAACATTGTAGCCCCTACAGCCAGCACAAAGCTAGCTGAGGCAACCCCCAAGTCTGCGCAAGCAGGGCTGACCATCCGCTGGCAGCTTTCTGTCAGTGGTGCTAATTACCAACTGCCAATGGGCTTGACATCGGAGGAGGCTTTATATATACTTGACTTCACATTTCAGTGCGGTGATGCGGATCACCACACTGAAAGGTGTTAGTCTAACGCCTGATGCATGGTACTGGACAGAGAATAACAGCGCTCATCAGCATAGAATTCCAGAAGAGGCAGTAAAAACATTGATGAAATAAAGATTTTAAAGCCAGTATCATGCCCGTTAATTAAATTAATTTGCTATAACAGCTACTAATTATCCCTGGTTTGGAAAACTAAAACGGTGAGAGGTGCCTTTTTGTGACGACCCGCTCTAAAATCCAGGACATGAGCCAAATTTACCTAAATCTACCAGGACAGGTGGTGAAAAACAGGGAATCTCCCGGTAAATCCATGATGTATGGTCAGCCTATTGATAGAGTGCTGTAGATTGGGTGCCATTTTATAAGTATTCAAGTTAATTGCAGCGCTGTGTATAGGCAAGACGGGTGCTAAAAGGGACATGAAAACTTCCAAAAAGGCGCACAATCTGCCACGCTTTATTAACAAATGCATAGCTACCAAGTATTCAGATTTCTACGTGTGACATTTTCTTAATTTCAGTGTATTATGAGTGCCATTGAAATGACTATGAGTGACACTTTCTCGCTAGCAAAATCAAAGTATGAGGTAGTTGGACCGTTACCACTGCCGTGTGCTAGATCCATTAATACAATTTAAAAGCACATTTTGAAGCAATCACAGAGGCACTACCTTCTGCACTCCCGTGTTGCTCTTTCCCTTGTATGATTCCATGCTCCATGTTGCCTTCCTCTCTGTGTTTCTCCATATGCAAATCACTCCTGCTCCCCATGATGCTCTCTGTACATCTTGTGCTTTTCTCTGCCCAGTCTTGTATTCATCTGAGGAGTTACGCCGCCTCGGTAGCTGCCTTCCCTGTTGTGTACCCCTCGATTGCTCGACCAAAGAGCCGGTAAAATGTTCACACTGTAACTTTGAATTTTCTTGTAACATTGTGCCTTCAGTGCCATCAACTCCATCTTATAAGTTCTGGAGTATTAATTGTCGATCTCTGCCAAAAAACAGAGACCATATATTTGACTTACTAACCTCCAACCAGTCAGATGCTTTGTTTTTAATGGAAACCTGGCTTCATGCCAGCTCCGGGCCAGATGTGGCCAGTGCCTTGCCGCCTGGATATGTCGCACTGTTCAAATTGGCGGTCACCCCTCAACTGACGCTATCGGGAATACTCATCTATCGCCCCCCCCCCGAATAAATTAACTCAGTGGCTATCATCAATTGCTGAACGAGTAGCCCCTTATGTCATGAAGTCAGCCAATTTCACCATTCTGGGAGATCTGAACCTCCATTTAGAAGACACCCATAATGGCTTAAGTAGAATGTTTCTATCTGATTGTGAGGCCATTAATTTAACATTATGCAATCTAGGTCCTACCCATCAGGCTGGCCATCTACTCGATCCTGTTATAGCTAACATTCCGTTTGACTGCACCTCTCCTGCCCTCCCCCCTTGATTGGTCCGATCATTTCGCAATTTACTTTACTCTGCTCGTCGAAACTGCTAAGGAAATGCCTTCCTTCGGCACAATGGGCAACCATAGAGCCTGGACTAAGTTGAATATCTCGGCGTTTAACGCCTCACTTACTGCCAGCTGCCCTGATATAAAGCTAATGTGCACTTCTCTGAATCAGGAAGTATCCCACGGGCTAACTTCTAACATCAATCGCCATCTGCCACCACGTCCCAGACGACCTATCCCGCATCTTGCTCCAGCCCCATGGTTTACGGACGACCTGAAAGTACTGAAGTCCGAATGCAAACATCTGGAGAGATCCTGGCGAAAAACGTATGCTCTCAGTGACAAACTGACATATCGATCAGTACTCAGGCAATACCACCGAGCTTGTAGAAAGGCGGAAGCCTTCTATGTCGCGGAGTCTGTCGAAAGGGCCATTAATCGGCCGAAAGCTCTCTTCTCAATGGTTAAGAAGTTAGCAGGCTCAAACACTTCCCCCATCCCACCTGCTCTAGGGGAATTGGAATGCAATGAAATTGCAGACTTTTTTATATCTAAAGTCGAAACTATTTATAACGCCCTTTCTTTGGCCTCCCCTAGGATTTCTCTTGACTCCCCTACCTTAGACATATTGGGTTCTCCATCCCCGGAAGTACAGATCTCGGAGTGGCCTCTGTTCGATCCAAACTCGTTTCTCCCCTGTATGGCCAAGGTAAATTCAGGTTCTCCCCTGGATCCAATTCCTATGGATATCCTTCGACAGCTATCTCCTGATTTACTTTTAGTCATTCAAGAGCTCTTGAACTCTTCACTGCAGGAATCTACTGTCCCGGATGAATGGAAAAGAGCCATGGTGGTTCCACTCTTAAAAAAACCTGGCGCAGACCCCAAGATGCTTGCTAACTTCCGGCCCATCTCCTTGCTGCCTATGTTCTCAAAGATCCTGGAGAGGCATATTAATATACACCTTACTTCTCGTGTGGAGACCACAGGATTTTTACATCCGTCCCAGTCGGGGTTTCGCTCCCATTTCTCCACAGAGACAACCCTCCTGGGGGTCACTGAGAATTTACGCTCTCGCCTCGATCAGGGTGAAACCTCGGCGCTTATTCTTTTAGACTTAAGTGCCACATTTGATACGGTCTCGCACCCTATCCTTCTGAGAGCATTGAAAGCGGCCGAGGTGACTGGTCCTGCTCTGGCTTGGCTGTCCTCTTTCTTAAGCCGCCGCACATTTTAGGTTGTCTCTTCCGGTTCTTCTTCCTCTGTCCGCTCATCTGCGCATGGGGTGCCGCAGGGGTCCTCACTGAGCCCTATGCTCTTTAACATCTACGTGAGGCCCCTGGCAACCATTGTGGAAGACGCTGGTCTTTCCCTTTACTCATACGCGGATGATACTCAGATTATTTTCTCCCTCTCCTCGGCTGAATCAAATACTCCATCTGTTCTTAAACAAGGACTCAGCCGAGTGGCAGAGTGGATGCAGGCGAACCTCCTGAAATTGAACGAAGACAAGACAGAGGTGGTCATTCTGGGCAAGCATAAGCACCTCTGGAGCCCCCAACATTGGCTGCCGGAAATGGGTTCTCCACCCCTTCCAGTTACACAGGTACGCAATCTTGGCTTTGTTCTGGATGACTCGCTCTCCATGCGGCAACAAGTGGTCAAGGTGGCAGCCACCTGCTTTTCCATCCTAGGGTGGCTCCGGAAAATCCTCTGGATGCTCCCAGTCTCGACAAGGCGCACTGTGGTCCAGGCTTTGATCACTTCTCGCCTGGACTACGGTAATGTGCTTTATCTTGGAGTTACCTTGGAGATTCAGAGGAAACTTCAACTTGTCCAGAACTCGGCTGCTCGCCTCCTCTGTAAGGTCCCGTGGAGATCCCCTATCTCCCCCTTTCTTAAGGACCTTCATTGGCTCCGTATTGAAAGCAGAGTCAAATTTAAAGCCCTTTGCTTTATGCATAAGATCAAGCAAGGGCTGGCTCCGGCCTACCTACAGTCTCTCGTTCAACAATATTCTCTATCTCGCCTTCTCAGATCCTCATCTCAAGGAAACTTTTTGATTCCGCGTTTCAAATTGACGAGAATGGGTGGACGTTCCTTCTCTTGTGTTGCTCCTAGGCTGTGGAACTCTCTTCCGGTTACACTGAAACTTGAACCATACCTGATGAAATTTCGCAGAGACCTTAAAACCTGGCTCTTTCCTCAATAACAACTGCTATTTGTAGCGCTATTTCAACCGGCGCCAGGAGACCCCTTGTGGGTAGCTGCGCGCCTTATAAATTCAAATACAAATACAAATCCCAACTGCTCCATGCTGCTTTCTCCCTCCTGTGTTTCTCCTACCTTGAAACGCTCCCCCCCCCATGCTCCTCTTGCTCTCTTCCTTGTGTACTTTTCTTCCTCCTGTGGAAAAATAGTCCTGCACTCCTTGTTGCTCTCTCACTAAGAGCCTATTAGGCAATCGCTTATTCCAAAGACTGCCTGTTCCCCAGGTGGTCCAGACAATGGCCAACTCAAATTGTCCCCAAACAAAGGGGAGCTCTGCAGCTGAGTGTTCCTGGCAACAGCGTTACTGGAAATAAGCAGACAGCTAAGCTGTTTTTGGGTACTGCACCCAGGAGGTGAGTGGAATGTTTGTTTAGCCCTTCTATTCTCTCACACCAAGTGCGGGGTTGGGGGAGGCCTCAGTGGACCCAGGCCCCTTCACTCACTGAGCACCCCCAAGAGACAGGCCACCAACATCCTGCACAGCAGAGGGGGTCCCTCTCCTGCGGTGCTACCTCTCACATATTTGCCGCATAATGCCTCCAACGTACATCACGATCAGAGCACTAACTACACTTTCAGACAGTGGAAAGTGTCCTCCAGGCCCGCAACCAGGCCCCGGCCGTCCACACGTCCAGAACAGAAAAAGATTAGGGTCTCAACCTCGCTGCCACATAGCAGCTATCTCACTTTCGCTACAGCAACACTTCCTTTGTTTGGAAATGTCACCCCAGCGCTTAATTTAAGCAGCATTTTCTGCAATCCAACAGCCAGTATGTCCTCTGTGCGATTTAGAAAAAAAGACAGAAGTATGCTGGTGGTTAGATATGGCTACTATTTGTTTCATTGTTCCAGATTAGGCCTACTGGTCTAGTAGTGTAGGTAGCAAAGAATATCCAGATGATCAAAAGTATGTTGCACAATGAGACCACAAACTGGCAGCTTGAATATAGCACGGTTATCTACTGCAATAGTGCATGACGTGCACTTTGCAGCAGCTGTTCCAGCTTCTCCCTCACAGCACAAAGGTGTTGTCAAGGCGCTACAAATGTGTGATTAATCTATTTAATGCAGTAATGCAGACCACCATACTAAAATGCGTTAGTCTAAGCCTGATGCGTGGTACTTGGCAGGGCTGCAAAATGCATGCAAGAAATGCAGCAGGAGATAAACCACATATAAGGAATGTTCTGTGGTTGATTAAGGATAGGACACAGCAATGCATTTTTACAGATTCCATTGTAGTGCAATCTTGAATAACACAGACACCTCTCAGGGATGTAGCATTCACATTTAACTAGTAATAGTAAAGGGGCACATTGTTACATTAAAAGTCCTTTAATGGAGAATTTGCTTTTGAATACTGTATCCTTTTTATGTTTGTTGTATGTTTCAAACCTGCCTTAAGACCCTTCATGTGGTGCTGTATGTGTATAAATACACTGTCTTTTCACTTCATTAAGCAAATGTTTGAGTGATATTTGTTCTGATAATTGCCGCTGCTCCCACACACAGGGTTGGGTTCTAGGCGCACATAGCCTTGGCTGCAGCGCACAGAGACCTTATAATGCCGCACACAGAGGAAAAAAATTAGAGGGAACATTGGTCCCTAGTCTGACAAAGGGAAAATAGTGTAGGGAAATTAGAGGAATCTGTAGAGGGTGCAATGGAAATGTTTTCAATCTCTATTTTTGTTTGCTGGTAATTAGACTATAACATAAGATGAAATCCGAAACATGGCTAATTAAACAACCAATATTCAATTAGTTGTTCTAAACAAGCACGGTAAATGGAACAAGGTCAACAAAGTGTTGCTATACTGTGCTAAACGTAAGGCAAGTGATCCATCGTCTGAATACCCTAATTTTATTTTTCACTCCTTTTACGTTTTAGGATGGCTCTTGAATTCACCTGGCTCATAAATATAGTCTTTCAAGGTTCACAAACATTAAATACTTAAATAAAAAGTAAAGAGACATGTACCAAAAAGTAAGTAAACAGTACATTTTTGTTTATTCTAGTTTTAAGACTTTTCCCAAAAATATCACGTTTTTCTAGCATCAATGTCTGTGGGCTCTGGGCTCGACTGATATTTAACGTTGTCCTTCACTGCACACACTCCTGATGTTTAAGGAGAATATACTTAAGATCCACCTAGGTGTTAAGACATCAGAGTTCTTTCAAACATAAGGACAGCTTCCTTAAATTGATACTGAGAAATCACAATGATGCCCTAATATGTGATATGTTTTCAAGGGAAACACACTTGCGTAACAGATTTCTGAATTTGTATTTCGGATCTGTGCAACGATAATGAAAGAGACCCTTTTTTGAAACAGACAACGTATCTAAAAAGGCTCAGATTGTTATGGTCCCATTCAGTAAAGACTTCTATGATTAAACCTTTAGGGAACAAGGACACTCATACTGGTTTACACGTGCATTTGTTCTGCACCAGTAAGAACATCATCTTTGAGGACTGCCAAAAACATGTTTTCATTAATAACACTGCATATCAAAAACAAAGTCTTTAAAATTACAATGTAAAAAAATGCTAATTACTTAATACATCTTACATGAATGAATGTTACAACAAATAGTTAAAAAACACAACTTGACTACCGAACAACAAACACTAACGCTGGCCTAAAATCGGAATCTGGACTACTGTGCAAGACATTTCCCAGAATCCTTTGCTGCATAACGGCGCGACTTGCTACAGCAGTACCTGGCAACGGATTTTACGCCAGATATCAAAATCTGCTTTAACCCCTGAGTTTGCATTCGCACACTATAAACTGCATATAATGTTCACAATTTTACCTCCTTGCTGCCGCCACGCATGAGCTGTTCATAAAAATAACATCGATTATAACGCCACATGTAAAATCTAGTCCACGATACACCTTTCATTTGCCTTTTTCACGTTTCTCCCTTTTATACAAATCTCAGGCTCATCGTTGCTCAGGGCCAGCGAAAGAAGCCTAGCTAGCTAGCTAGCTATCAGAAGTCTTCTCTTCTGGTTGATTTTACCCCATCTTCCTTTTGTACCACGACCTTTTGAACACTGCAGTATTAAAGGTACGTATTTCCACAAACCTCCTTGGTTCAAGATTCGGGGCAGGCTCCGCATGTGTTTTACGCGACCCTGAAAGGCTGCTGTTACGCGTAATATCCACTAGTCCGCGAGCCTCTCTCAAACCATGCGAAAAGCATGCAGCCTCATTTGGGGTTCCAGATATAAACTCTCGAGAGCTCTTCTTGATGCGTTATTGAAAGGAGCATGAAATGGTCGAAAAGGACTTGTGATTGAAGTAAACGCAAGCGTAAATGATTGTTTTGGCTCAGATACCTTTCTCTTCTTCCGCATGTTTCGCGTCTAAACCGCGGCCACCAAATGGACCGTTTTTACGCAGGAGGCTGTGAAGAAAGCTGCAAGGGAAGCAGGTGGAACGGTGATGGAAAGGGACTCCAGCTCTTGAAGACCAAGTGTTTTAGTGACTATGCACATTTCACAAGTGACATCTCTAGGATTCTCTTAATTGGACGCAGAGTTAAAATAGAAAACATACTTTTTAGGAAAACAAACTCGATGATATTAGGTACCTACTGCCTATCGTTTTCCCTGCATATCTCTGTGTTCCTATAGATTGAAGAAAGTTATCAGTGTGCTCATTAGAAACGCAGGATGAGTCGTCATTCCGGGACATACAGGACAATAATTAATGAAGGTAACTACCACCGTGTGGCTGTTGGGGGTGGGGGGGCTTTGAGGTCATTTTATAATCAATCACAATTCAATTAAATATAAGTTGGGACTTAACAAACTAGCCTTAAGTGCCTTTTGATCTGTCACTGAAACACTTAGTATTCAGGTGCTGAACTTCTCTTCCTTTAACTACGAAATAAGCACTCAAAAATAAAGGCAACATTTTGTGTGGCAACGAACAATACGATCCCAGGTGAAACAGTAACACAACAATCACATTTCAAAGGCCCAGAACATAAATGCTGGCGCCTTTTAAAACCAGTTCATAAAAGTGGAAAAAATGATTTCAGCACAGTCAAAAGTCTGGACAAATCCGCTCAGATCCAACTGGATTGACAATAGGTTACGGAAAAGCCGACCACAAGGATCTTGTGCAAGAGTATAAAATGGTTGTAACAAGGTCTCAACTTCACTTGGAATGGAATATGGAAAAATGAAACATTACATAAATCGAGTTCAACTTTTTTGGATGAAGAGGAGAGGAATGTCACTGAGTTGTGACCTGCAGCAAGCTGCAGATGATTTTTGATTGTAGATTTCACAGTGCTTTCTGGTGCCCATTTGAAGAAGGTTTAGCTGCCTCCGACTCTCTGGAAGTGGCTGATAGATGCAGTTTGTCTAGACCTGCATACAAATTACAAATGGTTAGATGAATTTGAGGACACTTTGCACTCAGTTTATAACTACATCAATAGCTTTGTCATGCAAGTTTCCATCTTAATCTGCATATTGGTGTTATACAAAATAAAATCGATTTTAGGCAATACTGTTGTTATTTGACCAGAGTATTATCACAAGGCACATTACAAAAACTC